>NC_143067.1:26560000-27185000 GCF_052426305.1 Pelodiscus sinensis | reverse complement strand
CCAAGGAACTAAAGACCAGTCAGCCTTACCTCAGTCCCCAGAGAAATCATGGCGGGGATACTCAAGGAAGCCATTTTGAATCACTTGGAAGAGGGGAAAGTGATCAAGAATAGTCAACATGGATTCACAAAGGGCAAGTCATGCCTGACCAATCTGATAAGCTTCTATGATGAGGTAACTGGCTCTGTGGATATGGGAAAGTCAGTGGATGTGATATACCTTGACTTTAGCAAAGCTTTTGATACCCTCTCCTACAATATTCTTTCCAGCAAGTTAAGGAAATATGGATTGGATAAATGGACTGAAAGATGGATGGAAAGCTGGCTAGGCGGTCCGGCCCAATAGGTAGTGATCAATGGCTCGATGTCAGGTTGATGGTCGGTTTCTAGCAGAGTGTCCCAAGGATCTGATCTTGGACCAGTTTTGTTCCACGTCTTTATTAATGACCTGGATGAGGGGATGGATTGCACCCTCAGCAAGTTCGCAGATGACACTAAGCTAGGGGGAGAGGTAGATATGCTGGAGGGCAGAGATAGGATCCAGAGTGACCTGAACAGATTAGAGGACTGGGCCAAAAGAAATCTGATGAGGTTCAACAAGGACAAGTGTATAGTCCTGCACTTGGGACGGAAGAATCCCAAGCATTATTACAGGCTAGGGACCGACTAGTAAAGTAGCAGTTCTGCAGAAAAGACATGGGGATTACAGTGGACAGAGGCAGATGAGGATTTTGCGGGGCCCAGGGCAGCACAATTTCACGGGGCCCCCCTGTTTGACACGGGGCATGCACGGTAGTGCCACGCGCATGCGTGGGGCTTCTTGAAGCGTGGGGCCCGGGGCGGCCACCCCACTCGCCCTGCCCTATATCCGCCACTGACAGTGGATGCATATGAGTCAACAGTGTACCTTTGGAGCCAAGAAGGCTAATGGCATATTAGGGTGCATTAGGAGGAGCATTGCCAGCAAATCCAAAGATGTGTTTATTGCCCTTTATTTAGCTTTGGTGAGGCCAAATCTGGAATATTGTGTCCAGTTATGGGCCCTCCACTATAGAAAGGATGTGGATGCATTGGAGAGGGTCTATCGGAGGGCTACCAAAATGATTAGGGTGCTATGACTCCTAATCATAGGAGTACATGACCTATGAGTCCGGACTTAATGCATCTGAGGGTACTGAGGGAGTTGGCAAATGTCATTCAGGAGCCTTTGGCTATTATCTTTGAAAAGTCCCGAGAATGATTAAAGGATTAGAAAACATGGCTTATGGTGATAGTGTCAAGGAGCTCAATCTATTTCATTTAACAAAAAGAAGGTGAAGGGATAATTGATTTCAGTTCACAAGTATCCACATGAGGAACAAATATTTAATATTGGGTTCTCCATGCAGCAGAGAAACATAATCCGATAGCTGGCAGTTGAAGCTAGGCAAATTCAGACTGGAAACAAGGCATACATTTTTAACGATGAGATTAATTAACAATTGGAACAATTTACCAAGGACTCTCCTTGACTTGGCATTTTAAAATCAAGATTGGATGTTTTTCTAAACCATCTGCTGTAGGAATTATTTGGGAAAGTTCTATGGCTTGTATTATACAGAAGATCAGACTACATGATCCCAGTGGTCCCTCCCTGCTCAGCAAATATTAATGCATCTGTGCATGCAAGTCTGGTGCATTTACTATTGAAAAACTATCTCACAATTTTTTTCATGGCTCTGTGAAAATTCCCAAAGGAAGTCTTTTATCTTTGCTTTGATGTGTTCATTGCCCACATGTCAGTGGAAGTATAATGAAAGGCTTGAAATATCTATTGAGTGGGTAAACCTCCTCAGACAAGGACCTCAGAGGTAAAAATGTTCTTTGTACTCAAAGCATTTTAAATGGCAGCAGGCTTCAACTGCCAAGCTTTGTCAATACTCCAGGCATCACACAGGTGATTATGGCTGAAAGATAATGTTAATCCCGGTTCATCTGGAATTAGGGCTGTAAAGTGAGCCTGCAGTCCTGCTAAAAAAAATGCCACTCCTTTGAGATTGATAAACTCGAAGATGTTGCTTTCTCTTGCTTAGTTGCAATATAATTTCCACAGTTTCTGTACACAACTCCTTTTGTTAGCCTCTCTTCATGTTATATCCCAATATTCCAGAGATATCTTTATATCCTTCTTCTGTTGGGTTTGTGGAGATTTATGATCCTGGTCCCCAGAATTTGGACTAGGACCTGAACATCCCAGAAGTTTGGAAGTGACAAGATCTGGAATGCTGCCTTATGGCCTATCTCAACCTTATATGCTTTCAACTGTTTTTCTTCATTTAGCCATGTCTTTGTTTAATTAACCTAAGCTACTGTCTCTGTTTCTATTATAATTTTCAAGAATTCATACCATTGCCTAACACACTGTAGTATATCTTTTTTATCTTCCATTGATTGCTGTATTCCAAGTATGTTATTTCTGTTTATTATCCTGGGATTTTTTAAAATTATGTACATCTTTATATTTATCCATTTACCTTTGGTTACTTTTTCTCCTAAGCCATCTTCCTTCCTTCATCAGGTTCTTTCTTTACAATCCAAAGAGTAGGAAAATTGTTATTAATAGTCATGAAAGCATGCAAAATGCAGAGCCTTTGGAGAAGCTTTTTATAATGAAGGCAAAATGAAACTAGGTTAATGGAAAATGTCATGGAGTGGCTTAAGGTAATAAGGATGATGTACAAGAAGAAGGCTAGTTTGCTAAAAGCCCAGGTTTAAACATTAGTAGGCATGAATTATTGTTAAATGGTTAACCAGCAAAATGATTAACTGGCACTTGCCAATGAACTCCAGTTGCAGCCAGTCACACCTGGCAGAAGCAGCCCCAGCCTCATAAGGGACAGGTGGTGGGCCGGGTGTGAGGCCCTGAGTTAAAACTGTTAACTGGTTAACTATTTACTCCTCAACCCTCCCCGACAGGCATTTAATGCCAGGCTCGGCAGGGCCCACATCATGGTGGAGGGTGCCTTCAGCCAGCTGAAGGCCCGTTTTAGATGCCTCCTCACCCGCCTGGACCTCTCCGAGTGGAATATTCACACATGGTGACAGCTGCACAATTTGTCTGAGAGGAGGGAAGAGGCTTACTTGCCAGTCTGGATGGCAGAGGCCAAGCACTTGGCCGGCCTATACACACAGCCCCGTAAATCTGCCAGCCGGTAGGCCCATCGGGGGGCTGTCTGTATCCAGGAGGCCCTGTAGGAGAGCTTCCACCCAGAGGAGGACTAAAGTCTCCCTGGTGTGCCCCACTGGGGGCTTGTGCCTCATTCCACCCTCATGTCCTTCCAATTACCCCTCCCTAACCCCCTTTCCTGATGTACAATAAAGACACATGTATTGAAGAAAACAAACTCTCTTTATTGAACAAAACTGGGGAGTGGAGGGGAATGAAGGTGGGAGAGGGGAGGCAAAAGAGTGGGAAAGGGGAGGGGTAAGCCTTGGAGGAGGGAGCTGGAAGGGGAAGGCAAGGGGAGGAAGGGGGAGGAGAAGCTCAAGGCTCAGGGTTGGGGGTCTTGCCGGCCCACCTGTCTCCCAGCACAGCGGGTGTGGGGGCCTGGCATCCCTGCAGGCGGGGGGTGGGGGGAGAAAGGAAGAAGGGGGAAGGAAGAAGCAGGAGGGGGAGCAGGAGTGGGAGGAGGAGCAGTAGCTGGGGAGGCATCAGGGGCTGGAGTGGCAGGAGGCAGCAATCTCTGCACCAGGGTCTGCAGGTGGTCTCAGATGGCACGGCCCGGGGCAATCAGCTCCTGCCAGCTCTCCCACCGGAGCTGCAGGTCTTCATGCACCCACTAGTCCAGGGTGTGGTGCAGGCCTCTCAGTATCCCCAGGTCTGCCACTGGTACTCCTCCTGGTTATGGGTCAGCCTGCTGAGTGCCCAGGTGCAGGAGGATGTCCTGGGAGGGGTGGTGTGCCCTGCACTCGCAGCTGCTGCAGCTGTGGAGAAACAGGAGAGGTTTCCCTGGGGACACAGTGAGTGAAGCCCAGTCCCGCTCTGCAAGACGAGGACGACAGGTCTCTATACCATCAGAGCTGATGTGCTAGCCCAGAGGCCATGTTTGGGATGTCCTGCTATCCCCGGGAGTGGGAGCTGGCCTGGGAGTACACTCATGCCCCTGTATTATATGTGGTGTGGGTCTGTAGGTGGGGGGGGGCAGATTTCCTCTGCCTCTGTGTAGAGGGGGCTTGTGGAGGGACAATTGACAAACAGTCAATAGCCCCTACACACCTGGGCTGGGACATAGAGCAGACAGCAGCCACATCTGGTGGTTCTAGAGGTTGGTACAGAAACTGGGCCCTGCTCTCTGTACTAGGTTCCAACCCAAGGCCCTATGAAGCCAGGGAACTCCCCATTAGGGGTTCTGCAATCAGCTTATGCCAGCTTTCCAGGGACACTTCCTATCACAATTTGCATCCTGAGCTGTCAATGGCTTGATTCCCCATCAGTCTCTGCAGTCAGTGAGTCATCTGTAGCATAGTCCGGTCCTTTGGGCTCTACCACCTGGAGCATTGCAGGCACCTCTACAGGAGCCTGCTGTACATGACTTGACTCCTCCACATCCCACCCCAGCTGAGCTGAGCTGTCTCTTTTTATCTTGCTCTTCCACCTAGAATGTGTGCAGCAGCAGAAAGGGGGCGTGACCTCATGGACCCACAACGATTGGCCTGTTCATTGGTACAAACCAGCACAAGTAAATCATGATCTTTTAAAAGTTTTATGTTATAATCAGGCCTGCTTTTCCCCCTCAGACAAACAGGGGTTTCGTTTTGTTCAAATGTCTAAAGTAACTCCATATGTCTAAAGCTGGGCAAAGTGACTCCAACCTGTTATGTCTTTGGAACAGAAATAAATTTGGGCCATCTCTATTCTGATTAGTGGCACTGTCATGATCATGAGGGTTAGCCAGCAGCCTAGGGACTAAGGGGTTAACTATGTCCCTTACTTAACCAGGTGGAGTGGCCAATAGGAATGTAGGTAGGAATTTGAAACTGGGACAAAGGAATTTTTAGTTTTTCCCTCCTTTGTTCTGGGGGCAGTTCTCTCCAGCTATTGAGGGAGACAGACATGACTCTCTCTCTCCAAGAAACAATTCTTCACTTTCTATAAGTAAAGTTTAGATAAATCTGTTAGGTTTCATTGTTTTATCGTTTGGATATGGGATCTGCTGTCTGTGCACTTTAAAAAAAATATTTTGGCTTTCCTTTGTAACTAAGTTCTAGGCCCATGGAGTTTCTCCATGAGTATATTATTTTGTTACTTTTCCATCTAATTATTATGCTTGCAACAGGAATAGTGTGGTGATAATAAAAGTTTTCTCTTTTCCTTTTATTAACCTGGTATTGGTTAATAGTGGTGTCCTGCTTTTTACATTAGTGGTGAGATTTTCCCAAATGATCTCTCCCCTGGTTTCTTTATTAATTTGGGGGGAGGCAGCGGAAATTCTATTCCCAAAATGTAGGGTTTTAAGATTTTGGGGGAAGTTTTATACCAAAGCCTGGTAGATAAGGTTTTACGGTACACTTGCTGGCCCCCACTTCTGCATTTATCATGCCAGAGTGGGGAAGGAGCCATAACAGGCACAAGGGAAGATATCCAAACCCTTCTTTACTTTATGATATACTCAGAGTTTAAAGATATTAGCTAGAAATGGGTAATGTTTATGGCCTAGAGTGTAAATTCAGCTAGAACCCTGAGCAAAGTATGTTGTGTAAACAACCCTACAAGTGTAACCCAAACAAGGAAGCACAGTGAGTCACAATTTCTTTCCTTCTTATTTTTGGCGGGTTTAATAATTTACACCAACATTAAATTAGGAAACCTTGTCCTCGCTCAGTTGCACTGCCCAGAAATGCTTTTAAAATTAATAAAATATATCACCTGCAGTGCATTTTGGTTCATTTGTTTTCTTCCATTCTGACCATCACACATTTAATATTTGGTGATGCTGTGCTGCGCAGAGGAAGGAGTGTACTTATTAGTACAGGCAGTCCCCGACTTACGCGGATCCGACGTACGTCGGATCCGCACTTACGAACGGGGCTTTCTCGCCCCGGAGGTCGGGGCGAGAAAGCCCGTACGTAAGCTGCTCCGGTGCCCCTGGTCTGCTGGAGACGGTCTCCAGCAGACCAGGGGCACCGGGCGGGTTCCCGCGCTTCTGAGGCTTTGCCAGAGCAAAGCCTCAGAGGCGCGGGACCCCCCCGCGGCTGCGGCTTCAGTCCGGGAGCCTGTGGTCTGCTGGGGACCATCCCCAGCAGACCACAGGCACACAGACTGAAGCGGCAGCAGCGGCGGTTCCCCGCGCCTCTGAGGCTTTGCTCTGGCAAAGCCTCAGAGGCGCGGGACCCCCCCGCGGCTGCGGCTTCAGTCCGGGAGCCTGTGGTCTGCTGGGGACCATCCCCAGCAGACCACAGGCACACAGACTGAAGCGGCAGCAGCGGCGGTTCCCCCGCGCCTCTGAGGCTTTGCTCTGGCAAAGCCTCAGAGGCGCGGGACCCCCCGCGGCTGCGGCTTCAGTCCGGGAGCCTGTGGTCTGCTGGGGACCGTCCCCAGCAGACCACAGGCACCCAGACTGAAGCCGCAGCCGCGGCGGGGTCCCTCGCCTCTGAGGCTTTGCCAGAGCAAAGCCTCAGAGGCGCGGCACCCCGCTGCCGCTGCGGCTCTGCTCCCCGTGTCCCTGGTCTGCTGGGGGGGGGGCACAGTTATGTGCCCCCCCCCCCCCCCAGCAGACCAGGCTTTTGTTTTGGACTCTGGGGCAGAGCAGCTGGGGCGCTGCCGATTGGTCCTGCAGCGCCCGCTCTGGGCACTACTGGACCAACCCGGCAGCACCCCAGCTTCTCTGCCCCAGGCGTCCCCAAGTCAGCTTCTGCTGAAACTGACCAGCGCTGACTACAGGAAGCCCCAGGCAGAGTTGCTCTGCCCCGGGCTTCCTGGAATCAGCTGCTGATCAGTTTCAGCAGCAGCTGACTTGGGGACGCCTGGGGTTCTTAAGTTGATTCTGTATGTAAGTCAGAACTGGCGGTCAGTTTCAGCAGTGTCTGAATCTGGACGCCAGTTCCGACTTACATACAGATTCAACTTAAGAACAAACCTACAGTCCCTATCTTGTATGTAACCCGGGGACTGCCTGTATGTCTTTCAGGTTCATGCATTTCAAAACTGATGTTCCCCTGGATCATTTAGTTCTTGTGTCTGACAACCTGGAAGTAAACACAGATACTATTTTAATTCAGAACACAGTTCTGTTCTCGTGATAACTGATCAGAGACAGACCTCTTATACATTGACGATACCGATTTAATAACTCACAGGTGAAAGATCACTGGCTTCATTGAGACCTTCAGTCAGACCCTTCAGATGCTGCCTTCTGGAAATTTGAAAGCAACTTCTGGGGAGTAGGTAATGGTATCAACACACACAGACACACACACACAAAAACCCAACCAAACAAAAAAAAACCTGTGCTAGCAGGAAAGCTGCTGTGTGGACACAACATAAGCCAAATAACCTATAATAAATAGCCAAGCTGACTGCGACTCTGATTACAAAATCATGGCTCTAGCTGTAGTGTGATCAAGACTTTAAACTGCTGAGGGGAACAGGAAAAATGACAAAACCACACAATAATAGCCTTTCACTGATTCAGTCTAAAGCATCTATCTATGGGTGTGTCTCAACTACAGCTCTGTGTACATCAGAGAGATGTAGATTAGACACATCAAAATTGCTAAGGAAGCAGGGATTTAAATATCTCATGCCTCATTAGCATAAACATGGCCACCGCTTTTTTTGAGGAATACAGGATCTGTTGAAAAGGGCTTTATTTTTGACAGATCCGCGTCTAGACTGGCGGCGGCCATGTTTATGCTAATGAGGCATGGGATATTAAAATCTCTGCTTCATTAGCAATTTCAATGTGCTTGATTTGCATCCCTCTTTTGACAGAGGGATGCAGTCTAGACAGACTATCTATCTATCTATCTTAAAGATTTGTGTGTCTGTCTGAGTCTGTTTGTCTGTCTCTAAGTCCATTTGTTCAAGAACTCCTTTGAAAGGGTAAGAGCTAGGACCACCAAATTTGTTATTCAGCTTCCTCTTATCCTAGCTTAAAACAAAGTCAGGGTTTGATTGTGCCAAGAAAATGGGATATGCCTGTAATTTGATTGTTTTCCATAAAATAGAAAGGGAGTAGGGTGAGCGAAAGGATGCTATACTCACAGCCACCTCTGGGGGCAGTGAGCACAGAGGACAGTTATACTACAGAGTGACCACTGGGGAGAAGTTGCACTATCAAAGGAGTGGCCAGCTGGGGACAAGACTTTCCATCTTGCCAGTCACAGGCCCAGGTAAGTGGCCTCTCTACCCCAAAGCCCTATCCGCCCAGCCCTCAATCCCAGCACCACACTGGGAGCAGGGAGAAGCTCTGCTGGCCCACCACTGCCCGCCCCCCCCAAGAGCACTGCTGGGCTGGATAGCACAGTCCTGGTCCCCCTGCAGGAGACACAGCCTGCTCCCTCCAGCACAACTGGGCCACCCAGCACAGCTGCAGCTGGTCCGCCTGCTCAACCACCCCCTTTCTTCTTTGGGCCGGGCCCCGGGAGCGCCAGTGAAAAGACTTCACAGCCCTCCCCTCACTGGGTCCCCCCTGCAGTCCAGACTTCTGGCCCATGGAACACCAGTGGGAGTATTTCATGCCCCCTGCTCCCAGGTTTGACCCGGGGAACACCAGGTAAGTCTTATTCTAATTGTATATACTATCAACAGACCTGCCAAGTCTTAGGACCAAGAAGCTCAATTTGTGATTCCAAATATTTATTAATCATTATTATTAACTATGCTTTTCCGAGACTTGAAAATATTTCACAGCTGAAGGTAGATATGTGTTTTATTTCCCATTTGCTATTTTTTTCTTCTAGGGACTTGGTCAGAGAGGAAAGGTAAGTGCAGAACAATCTACATAGACTGTAATCTTGTCAGAGCAGAGGGTCTCTTTTCATTTTGTGCTTGCACAGTGCTGAGCACAATGGGTCCTGACCCAGCAGGTCAGAAATTCAAATTATGTATGATAATAATCATAACATTTTTAAGGTGAAATCCTGACCCCCATTAACTTCTCTGCAGCCAGGATGTCATCCTCAGTATTTTATCACTTTAATGGTGTCAGGACTCTGAGGCTACATCTACACTGCACAGTTATTTCAGAATAAGCTATTCCGGAATAGTTATTCCAAAATAGCTTATTTCGAAATGACACGTCTACCCTGCAGGGAAGCCTCAAAATTAGTCCAAGGCTGGGTTCCCTAATATAGATGTGCTACCTTGAGTTAGAGCACCGGGAGGAATAACTTAAAATGGCTCTGTTGAAGGGCTATTTCGAAATAGCAAAAGTGGAGCATCTACACATAACTTATTCGAAATAGCTATTTCAGAATAGGTGTTATTCTTCATTGAATGAGGTTTACAGAAGTCAGAATAACTTTGCTGTGTAGACACACCCTGGATTTCCAAAGGAGAGTTTTAGGTTTTATATTTATTTGAAAAATTGGCTTCATTCTGATTAGCAGAAATTCCCTAAATGTCAAAATTATCTGAAAAAAAGGAATGGAAACTCAGTTCCAAGACAGTCTACCTGGTTGGCAGACTCAGTGCCATGGATTGTGGGAATCCCTGTGGTTGTTGGTGCCGGAGCAGTCCATATGGCAGTCTGTCCACAGCAACAGATCTTGAAAACCTTGCCTCCCCAAAAGCCTGACTGGTGGGCTGCCAAGGCACTGGACAAGTGAGCTGATAAGAAAAAAAGCAGGGTTCTTTCAGAACGTCATTGAAATCGAATAATCTTTGTGTAATGTTTTGATTGCATGGTATTGACAGTTCTAGTGGATAATTCAAGCTAATTCTCCAGCACAGACAAGCCCTAAAAGTTACCTGTGAGGCTGGATTTCCTTTGCACTGCCCTGTAGCTTCACCAGGCACATTTATAACATAGTTACATCCCTTGATTTAATTAAAAGGAAATGAGAAAAATCATTTGTTTAGGGATTTAGGGCCCAGTCTTCATTTGGATGCAGCATCACAACACCACTAATGGCAAGGTTTCATAACTAGAAATCAGTAGAAAGTGTTTCTGTGGTTTACCATGTACAAAATATCAGGAAAACACTAATCTTTACAGAACTTGCATCATATTCAAACCCTGAACGCTGATTCCAAATAACTCAGCAGCTATAATCAATAAAGCAGATTAAAAGGATCCTTAGGGTAGGTTGCCAGTGCCACAGCAAAATAAAATCTGCAGCTGGCTGTGACAGCCAACTGAAGTTCATGTTACAGAGCTGTGTCACTGCTGTGAAGACTTCCACACTCAGGCTGGCGCCCAAGTTCTGGGAACCTCCCACCTCATAGAGCCCTAGGTTGCGGACTCCCACCTGAAATGGGAAGTCTGCACATCAGTTAAACAGCGTAACAGCACGAGCCCATGCCAGCCACAAGGGTCTAGCTGCTGTGTAGACATATTGTTAGGCTCAGGAATTAGAGTGGCTCAGGAACTGAATAGTTGCCCACCTCTAATGCACTATTCTGTATCTTCTGTTAATTACCCAGGGCTAACTGCTGACAATGACACTTGTTTGGTTAAAGAGACAAGGTGGGTGAGGTAAATGGGACCAACATCTGTTGGTGTGGGGCAGAGTCATTCATAGAATCATCTAATATATAAAGGAGAATGTTTGTATGTTTGTGCTTTGATAAGTTGGACACTACGAGACCTACCACCACCAAACTTTCCATGGGATAACCTTTCCTCCGGGAGAATGTTTAAAGGTACTTTTGGACCCTATCGAGCCCGATCTCAACCTGTAAAAATAAAAAATTACCCACCACGCTGTGCTGCAGGGGCTGCCCCATCCACCTTAGATCATGTACCAGCCGCCTACGGCCCTAAAGTGCCAGCTGGGACTCGCCCCACCCCCATGCGCACAGCAGCTTGGGCATCCACCCTGTCCCCCGTGGCTACGGTTACCAGGTAGTCTAAAAAAGGCCACACTTGATGGGGGGGGAAGGAACCAGTTGGGAGGGGAGCGGGGCTGCCTAGGAGGAAGGGTGGGCGGAAAGCAGGGCTCGTCGGGGGAGGCTGGGCTAGCAGGGCTAGCAGGGGAAGATCGGGGGAGAGGTAGCCAGCGGGAAGCAGAGCTGGTTGGGGGGGGGGGAAGGCTGGGGCAGCAGGGCTGGCCAGGGGAGATTGGGGGTTTTGGAAGGCAGAGCAAAGCTGGCTGGGGGAGATTGGGAGGAGGAGAACCGGCCGGCAGGAACAGTAACTGGATCGAGCAATGCCGGGTAAGCACAGCTAGTAGAATCATAGAGCTGAAAGAGTCCTCGAGTCCAGCCCCCTGCCCAAAGCAGGACCAATCCCAACTAAATAAACACAGCCAGGGCTTTGTCAAACTAAGACTTAAAAACCTCTAGGGATGCAGATTCCACCACCTCCCTAGATAATCCATTCCAGTACTTCACCACCCTCCTATAGCCAGCCTAGACCTCCCCCTCTGTAACTTGAGACCATTGCTCCTTGTTCTGCCATCTGTCACTACTGAGAACGGCCTCTCTCCATCCTCTTTGGAAGCTCTCTGAAGGAAGTTGAAGGCTGCTATCAAATCCCCCCATCACTCTTCTCTGTAAACTAAACAAACCCAAATCTCTTAGCCTCTGCTTATAGGTCATATGCTCCAGCCCCCTAATCATTTTGGCTGCCCTCCAGTGGACCCTCTCCAATGCATCCACATCTTTTCTATAATGGGGGACCCAGAACTGGACACAATACTCCAGGTGTCGCCTCACCAGAGCCAAATAAAGAGGAATAATCACTTCTCTAGATCTGCTGGCAATGCTCCTCCTAATGCAACCTAATATGCCATTACCCTTCTTGGCTACAAGGGCACACTGTTGACTCATATCCAGCTTCTCATCCACTGTAACCTCCAGATCCTTTTCTGCAGAACTGCACAGTATGCCAAATAAATTTTAAATGATTCATTATATTTTGTACTTTCTGTCAGTCTCTTTCCTGAAGAGAAATGATTGCTAATGAAACTGACATATATTTCCATATAAGTAATGGTGCAATTTGAAGAAACTACTGTATCCCAGACTCACGATTGGCTCCCTTTATTCTTGTTTTCCTTTTCATTACAGAGGGACCTGAACCAAAAGCCCAGATCTGAATTTCTCCAGGGATTTTGAGACATCCAAAATCCCAGCCTGGATTTGAACTGTTCAGCACAAGCCCATGCTCATAGGAACGGACTGAGCTGCTGTCTGCCCTCCATCAGTGATACAGTGAAAATCATTGTCAATTACTTCAAAGAGGAAGGCATTCATAGAACAATAGAATCATAGAACCATAGAGCTGGAAGAGACCTCAGAAGGCCATCAAGTCCAGCCCCCTTCCCAAGGCAGGACCAATCCCAACTAAATCAACCCAGCCAGGGCTTTGTCAAGCCGAGACTTAAACACCTCTAGGGGTGGAGACTCCACTACTTCCCTAGATAATCCATTCCAGTGGTTCACCACCCTCCTAGTGAAATACTTTTTCCTAATATCCAACCTGGACCTCTCTCACTGCAACTTGACACCGTTGTTCCTTGTTCTGCCATCTGTCACTACTGAGAACATCTGTCACTACTGAGAACACTCCCCCTCCAGCGTGTTTGGAACCTTCCTTAAGGAAGTTGAAGGCTGCTATCAAATCCCTCTCACTCTTCTCTTCTGCAGACTAAATAGACCCAACTCCCTCAGTCTCTCCTTGTAGGTCATATACTCCAGCCCCCTAATCATTTTAGTTGCCCTCTGTTGGACCTTCTCCAATGCATCCACATCCTTCCTGTAATTGGGGGCCCAGAACTGGACACAATACTCCAGATGTGGCCTCACAAGAGCCGAATAAAGAGGAATAATCACATCTCTGGATTTACTGGCAATTGAGCTGGCGTTCTGAGCAATCATAGTGCTCTCTTACATACAGTGCAACTCCTCCTCCTTTTCTCCCCTGCCTGTTCTTCCTGAATAGTTTATACCCTTCCATGACAGTGCTCCAGTCATGCGAGTCATCCCACCAAGTTTCTGTTATCCCAATCAAATCGTAGTTCTTGGACTGGGCCAGGGCCTCCAATTCTTCCTTTTTGTTACCCAGGCTTCTCGCATTGGTGTACAAACACCTTAGATAACCAGTTGATCACCCTACCGTCTCCATTCGAATCATGGGTCCTCCTTTGTTGCTCGTTTCTCTTTGCATTTCTTCCCTCAGGGTTTTGGTCACCGTCCCCCAACAAACCTAGTTTAAAGCCCTCCTCACTAGGTTTGCAATCCTGCCTGCAAAAATGCTCCTTCCTCTCTTTGTTAGGTGGATCCCATCTCTTCCTAACAATCCTTGTGCCCAGAACAGAGTCCCATGGTCAAAGAAACCAAAGCCCTCTCTCCGACACCACCTGTGCAACCACATGTTTACTTCCTCAATTCGACGATCCCTACCCGGTCCTTTCTCTTCAACAGGGAGGATGGATGAGAACACCACTGGTGCTCTGAATTCTTTGATCCTTCTTCCCAACTTTACGTAATCCGCAGTAGCCCACTCAAGGTCATTCTTGGCCATATCATTAGTTCCCACATGGAGAATCAGAAAGGGGTAGTGATCCAAAGATTTGATCAGTTTTGAAATGTTATTACAGTTTACATTTCCATTTTACTCTTCGTGAGCCATAAATTAATGTGATTCTGTTAAAAAAATCGTAATTTAAATGTGAACCTGGGTTGTTGCTCTTAACTGACAACAAATGGAAAAATTAAAAGAAACAATGAATAGTTTTGCAGCACCTTAGAAATTAACAAAACATGTAGATGGTGTCTTGAACTTTCGTGGGCACAACCCACTTCTTCAGATGAATGGCATTATTAAAGATCCAGTTTCTAAATAAATAGGAGTTGGGGGGAGTGAAAGAAGGAAAAAGAAGAAAAGGGGAAAGAAATAGTCAGTTAGGGTATGTCTACACTACAAAGTTAGTTCAAACTAACGGACGTTAGTTCGAACTAACTTTCATAGGCGTTACACTAGCGCTCCGTTAGTTCGAATTTAATTCGAACTAACGGAGCGCTTAGTTCGAACTAGGTAAACCTCATTCTATGAGGATTAAGCCTAGTTCGAACTTACTAGTTCGAATTAAGGGGTGTGTAGCCCCTTAATTCGCACTAGTGGGAGGCTAGCCCTCCCCAGCTTTCCCTGGTGGCCACTCTGGCCAACACCAGGGAAACTCTACTGCCCCCCTCCTGGCCCTGGACTCCTTAAAGGGGCATGGGCTGGCTACGGGGTTTGTGCCAGTTGCAAGGCTGCCAGCACCCGTGCCAGCACACCCAGCAGCTGACACCCCATGAGCCAGCCACCCGATGCCCCCCAGCCTTCCCCCTCTTCCCGGGACCAGCCTGGCAGCTCCCAGGAGCCTGCCCGGGGCCACAAGAGGCGGGCGTTAATTTCATTGTCATTACTGAGTTCCTGGGTAACATTAGGATATGGAATGTAGTGGGCCATCTAGTCAATGTCTTTATTCATACCTCTGTTATCGGAATCAAACTTGTAAATGAAGTTAAGTTCAACAAATGAAATTGAGTTTTTCCTTCTCTCACGCCCCTCCCCTCCATTCCATATTTATTTAGAAACTGGACCTTTAATAACTCCATTCATCTGAAGAAGTGGGTTTGTGCCTACAAAAATCTCACGACACCATCTACATGTTTTGTTAGTTTCTAAGGTGCTACAAGACTATTTGTTGTTTTTTAAGTTTTTCCAGATACAGATTAATTCAGATACCCTTCTGAAGCTCTTGACAACAAATGATTCTTTATCTTGGCTTTTGAGACCGGATGCATTTAATTCAATCCATATCTCTCATTGAAATAGTCCTTCCAATCAAGCTTGTTTAATTTCATGCCCCATCTGATAGGGCGAACAAGCCCAACACTAAAGGGCTGAGAGTAGCCCAGGCACAGCTGGCTGAAAGGGCCCCACCTTTACAGCCCTGCTGGGCATGCTCCCAGCCGGGCCAGTATATAAAGCAGGCAGTAGCCCAGTGGAGGAAAGGGCAGCTAGAGGTCAGGAGGAGCCAGGCTGCAAATCCAGTGTTCCTGTGGCATCTTGGACTCGGCTGAAGGCTGGCATGGGACCCCAGGAGCGAAGCTGACCCCAACCCTGTGGAATAACGGGCACACCTACCCTGCCAACTCCAGCCCCGGTAAGGACTGCCGCACAGATGGACAGGCTACGAAAGGGGGGTGCTAGGGTGGTAGGAAGTGGCCCAGGGCAGAGGTTTCCTAATCCAGCTTGGTGCATAGTGCCACCAAGCTGGCAGGACCTAGAGTCCCTGCCCACACGGCCCTGGGCTGGGACCCGGTGGAGAGGGAGGGCGTGAGAGATTGTGCTCGCCTTGCACACACTGCACCTACAGCCTCCCACATCAGACCTATTGGCCTTCAAAGGCACATCACCAAGCTGCAAGCTTACTCTAAGCCTTCTCTTAACACATTAGCCATCCTGGTAGCTCCAGCTGTTTTGAGAGATGCTGGATGGTAGGAGTTTGGGCTTTTAAAAAGTTTGCCTCTCTTAAGCCTTGTAATTCAAAGCAATTTCTATTTCCCCTCTGTGGTGATGGAGCTGGAAATTTGGTAATAAAATAAAAGTATTATTCTCTGGAAAACTAAACTCAGGCAGCAATAGTGCATGCTGGTCTCCTTTGAGTCTTCTGAGAAAGAATGGAAATGAAGTGAACCTTTGCTCCAGCATGGACCATTTCAGTAGGGTCTTTGGGTCTCTTTTGGAAGAAGCTTTTGTAAGCAAAAGTCACAGAAAGGTCAAGAGAATCCCAGTTCCCACTCAAAACATTTAGCAGAGTTCTCAGCTATTTGATGTAGTTTGTGCTTGACAGGATGAAAGTCATGTTCCTTTTATTCATTATGCACCAGGTATTGAAAAATTTTACAATCTCTGCAAACCTAAGTAACAAGCAAATTCTGTGGCTCACAACTTTATCCCTTAGCATGGATGTTTGCTAGTTGCTAACCCACTGTAAATAAGCTCTCAGGGCATGTCTACACTGAGGAATTATTTCAAAATAACTCCCTTTATTTCAAAATAACAAGGTGAGCATCCACATTACCAAGCCTGTTATTTTGAAATAATAACTCCTGCTTGTGAAGAAGAATAAGCATTTTTTGAAACAGTTATTTCGGGAGTTATTATTTCAAAATAACTTATTTCAAAATAACCTGGCAGTGTAGACATTGCTTAATGGACAGAGCCTCAGCTTCTGTAGGTCAGCAAAGCATCACTGGAATTAATCACACCAATTGGGGATCTGGCCCTCAGAGAAACACGCATTCCATGCCAGGGGACCTTACTAGGTTCCACTGAAATTAAGACACTTTTCAGGCCACAACATAAACATAAATTGATGCTTAAAATGGGAGAGTGTAAGGCAAGGAAAAAGACAAAGAGTTAGCAACTGCTCAGAGATATGACACTACCATGAGCCATGACTATGGGACAAAGGAGTGATGGAAAATGAAAGATATTTTCTATGCTAACATCCAAAATATTAAAAAGAGTCAGAAAGACATCTCTCAAATGACTGGAAACAGTAAAAAGACTTTCTATTAAAATGCGAGGCGAAAACTATGCATGATCCTATGAGAAACGAAAAGTGATATCACCTCTTGTATCATAACATGTAGTATTTGGCCCCATATCAGAAATGGACAACACCGTGGAGCTATGTACTGGGTAGATGCTGTTATACTGTATCCACCTTTAACAAGCACCATTTTACACTCTGTGTAGTTTGTTCCACTAACTGAGTATTTTTAAAGATGTTTGTGTGTATAAAAGAGCAACAAGGAAGCAAACAGCTATAAATGCTTGTGCTACTGTAATTGCCTTCTGGTGAATTTAAACCTGGGACCTCTGGAGCTTAGTTTAGGACCCACTAAGCTAAAAGCCACTTGGCTCTTAGCCCATGCTGTAGAGAGGTCTCTTGATCTTAGCTATTGCTGTGGTCTAGGTGCCACTGCATGGGACAGTGAGCCACACTAGGGCTAAATCTACATGTAGCCTTGCGGAAAAGCTTATGCAAATTAATGAGCAGCCGTTTTTGTGCAAGAGGCTTTTGTGCAGAAAATAGCAGTGTAAATGGCTCCTTTTTGTGCAAAACCCCCTCTTGTGCAAGAGCCATTCTTCCTGAAAAAATGAGGAAGAACGGCTCATGCGCAAGTGGGGGGTTTGGGGCAAAAGCTGCTGCTAATTAATTATGCAAATGAAGTGCGGCGATATTCCACCCCACACTTCATTTGCATAAGCTTTTCCGCAAGAAGGCTACAGTGTAGCCGTAGCCTAGGTGTGTGGGTTACACTACCTCTAAGGCTGGCCAAAACCAAGGCTGGTTAAAAAGGAAGCAAATGAAATTTGACACAAAGAAAAGACAAAAAGGCAACTTCTGTGTCACACTGAAGAATGGTGCAGTTCCAAGTGCCCATGAGACACCAGAGTTTCAGCTTTGAGCTTCGTGCTTTTACTTTATCTGTTCACTCTCAGTGTTGCTAATTTGCACTGGGAGAAAGGTAATTTTTCTCCTTGGCATGAATCCTTTATGCAAGAGGCTTTTTGGCAGTTCTGTCCTTTGAGCAGAAACACCACTAGATTTTCCTGATGGTGCTGAGTTAATTCATCTAGTCTAGAAAAGGGAAGCTCTGAGTGACTGTTTCCTTCCTATTGTATGTCCTCACCCTTCTCTCACAGAAACAGCAACTGGTTTTGTTTGCTTCTTTCCGTGGAAAAAAAAATCTTCAGAAGACAGAAAACTCAAAGCTACAGACTATCATTATCTTTTCTAGGGCTAAAACTGGGCAGGCTTGGACAAAATACAACCCCCAGGCTGGATCTGGCCCATCAAGTCACCGGATCCAGCTCACAGATACCGTGGGGAACCCCAGGCAGGCTCCCTGTTTGCTTCACCCCACTTGCATGCCACTCAGAAACGTGGCTGAAGAGCGGTTTTTCTGTAAAAACTCATGAGCCCAGAGGGGAGGGGGGCTTCAAGTGCTGTTCCTGCCCCCAGCACAACCCCACTGGCCAGTTTCTAGCCAAAAACAGGCCAATGGGAGCTGCCTGTTTGAATAGCAGTCAGACATGAAGTATCACGTCCCCTCACCTTCGGGGCTCATAATTATTCACAAAGCATGGGGCTGCAGCTTGTGCAGGGGCAGGGTAGGCTCCTTGCCTGCCTGGCTGAGAAACTGCTGTGCTGCTGGCTGGTAAGTCTCCTGGCCAGAGCCTGCCTCTGGCGCTGCAGTCCCTCCCTTCCCCAGCCTTCTGTCCCACACTGCTGCCCCTTCCTGCACCCCAATCCCCTGCCCCAGATCACAATCCCCTCCCGCCCTAGCTCATAACCCAAACCCCTGTACCCCAATTCACTATCCTAGATCACAATGCAACCCCTTGTACTCCAGTCCAGTGCCCCAGGTCTAAACTGCCTCCTTTACTCAAACTCCCTCCAAGACCCCACACCCTCTCCTGCACCCCAATCCCTTACCCCAACATCCCTTCTGAATTTAACCTCCATCCCAGACCCCGTACCTCCTCCATCAATATCATGGAAGAGGGCGCCCCTCAACCACTTTCCAAATCTTGGAGTAGACCCCCAGCAAAAATTATTGCCCACCCCGCCTTAAGAACATGTTTATACTAGGAAATTATTTCAAAACAATTACTTCTGAAATAACTATTTCAAAATAAGCTTTTCTCCAAGGAAAAAAGGGGTTATTTTTCCAAAATAACCAGCCCCTTGTTTCAAAATAAGGGGCTTGATAGTGTGGATGCACTGCTTGTAATTTCAAAATAAGGAGAGTTTCAAAATAACTCCGTAGTTTAGACCAGGACTAAAAAATGGGGTCAATCAAACAAGCACCCTTTCTTTCAAGCTTTCTACATTGGTATGTCAAAGGTAAGCTATGGAGTAACATATTCATTTTACAAACACTGGGTCTGATCCCCTGATCCATCTAGGCCCCTTTATACCACTTCCATGTCATAAATAGGTCGTAAACAGGTGGAAATTGTCCCCGGGGCATACTCCAGCAAAAGAGGACTTTATGACCACCACAGAGTTACCAGGATTACTTGACTGAAACCCCCTACTCAGCCCCCAATGAACATGGAAGTCTAGGAGCGAGGCTAGAGTGCATCACTTTCCAGCTGTTCTTGGCTATCAGAAAGCCTCTAATGACTCGTTGTTACCAGAGCATAAATTGGGGCAGATATAGGGCAGTTCCATCTTGTCCTGGAAGCTAGTGTAAAAACATGGGAGAGAGAAAGCTGCCTGAAAGCCATATTTTCCCCAACTCCCTCTTTCACTCCAGGACAGAAATGGAGGAAAAGGAAATTAGGGTCCTGTTGTTAGTTACTCCATTCCAAAGAAGAACAGAGAGGAAAACAGACATCCTGCCTTTTCCGGGGGACAGGGAATCCAGATATTCCAAAATTTAGTTTAACTATCTTTATTTTTTAGCAAGACACAGATCGATGTTACTAGTGTCTCAGACTATGGCATTGCCTAAGGGAGTTGGATACTCAAATCCCATTGACATTAAAAGTGAGCTGGCAATTTTGAAATTCCCGTGTGTAATGCATAGGGCATATTCAAATTCTGTCACCCCACTACTGGGTGTTTCAGAAAATATGGACAGGTGTCCCAGCCAAACCAGCTTTAAAAACATACTGCTCTATTTTCTTGGCAGGAATAAGTTTCAGCTCCCAAGGTTTCTATGAGAAGCATGGGGAAATCAGGGATTCTGCAGCTGATAATCCATGGATATCTCAAGACCCACACAGATAGCAGAAGACCTCCCGGAAGCCAGTAACATCTATATAGAGAGCGCTTTGCCATCACTTTGCCACTTGGTTCCATTGGCTTCTGTATGCGCCTTGACAGTTCAGGTTCAATGGCTCACCCCATTACAGCTAACCTCAGAGTCCCTCCTCAGTGGGTCTCCACAAGACAGAAAGGAAAGCAGCATAAATAAATACATCCTCTGGCTCTGTTAAATTGCAATGCTTTTTCTGCAGGCTTAAAGGGTACGCTTGCCATAGAAACAGAACTGTCCCCTTCTGAAAACTACAGTGGGGTAACACACCAAGGATTTGGCCACATGCCATTTAAACCAGCATTTCTGATTTTCATCCTTTATTCTTTTACATTTTAGCATAATTCAAGAACAACAGCAAGGAAGATTCTTCCAGGAAAAGAGTTCAGTGTGTCTTGTGCAAATCATGGACAATTAGCAACAAAGCTGGATAGCCAAGGAAAGGTAGAATAGGTCAAAGTGTTCAACCTAAGGAACATGTTCTACCCTAGCATCATAATGTGCTATATGGTAACTGAAGTCTTGAAGGAAGATTAAGAAAAGAAAGCATTTATGCAAAGTGTTTCATAAGTACAAGGGATTTTAAGGTATAAGCTTTATTTTGGGTGATTCTACGCAGTAAAGCATAGACTTTGTGCTGTCCCTCAGCATGGGGTGAATTTTATCCCTTGTAGGTCCTAGACATTTCACCTGCCACCTGTCAGGTACTGCTCTCTCTCTCTCTCTCTCTCTCTCACTCACTTACACTCTCACACACACACACACACACACACACACAGAGTCACGCACAGTAAGGAATATCCTTCACAGGCACACAAAACACATACACGCACAGAGATTCATGTGTAGTAAAGATTATCCTTTTCCTTTTGAGAATTATCAAAAAATCCTACCTAACTTCTACTGAAGTGTCTAGAGTCATGTCTAGACTAGAAAACTATTTCAAAAATACTAAATTCCACTTAACTCCCAATTTAACAAATTTGAAATAGCATATCCCCACTATGGGGAAACACTGAAATTAGTTCAAATTAGTCTGAAATAGTGCACCTACATTGCCTCGGACTCAGAGCCCCTGTAAGCACTCGGGGAAGGGCATTAGGAGGGTAGATACTCTCTGTGGCTGCTTGGTCTGGCAAGCTGTTACGTGTGTTTTCAGGGGCTACTCTCTACAGTTGTAGATAATTCACCACTTGGGTTGAGACCTAAGGAACTCTATGGCTGTGTCTCACAAACTACTCCTCCACTGCCTCCCACCTCACAGGACACAAAAGGGACACAGTGGGCACATGCTTTCTGGGGGTCTGGTTGCCCTTGCAGACACACAGCACTCACACTATAGAGGTAGAGATGCTGCAAAGCAGTGCCAGGCTCATGGGCCTCGTGCTGTGCCTCATGGCACAGTACTTCCAAACTGCCCACATGCTGCTCCATCAGGATGACCATGAGGACAAGAAGGATGAACCCCAGGGTGGCCTGTAGGCGCTGCTCACCCAGCAGCTCTTGCTACTGTGTATGTCTTTCAAACCCCTGGACCCCGTGGAACACCCCTTCTGGCAGAGGAAGACAAGCTAGGACTGGTGGACCACATCATCCTGCAGGTATGGGATGATGAGCTGTGGCTGCAGAACTTCTGCATGCAGAAAGCCACCTTTCTTGAGCTCTACGAGTGGTTTACCCTGCCTTCAGGTGACAGGACACCCACATGAGACCCTCCATCTCCATGCAGAAGCATGTGGCCATTGACTTATGGAAGCTCGCCACGCTAGACAGCTACCACTCAGTTGGAACCAGTTCAGTGTTCGGAAATCCACATTCTGGGCTGTGCTCATACAAGTAGCCAAGGTAATCAACCATGTGCTGCTATGAAACAAGGGATGCTTCACTGACATCAACGTTGATGGCTGGGAAAGGTGCACAACAGCCACATCTTTCAGAACTCCTGTCTCTTACAAAAGATGGCACTTTCTTCCCTGACCGCACCATCAGAGTTGGAGATGTGGACATGCCCATTGTAATCCTGGGCAATGCAGCCTACGCCTTGGTCCCCTGGCTCACGAAGCCCTACATGGGCAACCTGGACCACAGCAAGGAGCACTTCAACGCCAGGCTGAGCAGGTGCCGCATGGTCATGGAATGTGCATTCGGCTGTGTAAAGGGGAAGTTCAGGAGTCTCTTCACCCACCTGGACCTGAGCGAACGCAATATCCCCTTCATGGTGGTGGAATGCTGTGTGCTCCACAATCTGTGTGAAAGCAAAAAAGAGACGTTTCTGCTAAGTGGGAGGCTGAGGAGTTTGAGCAGCCAGACACCTGTGCCATCAGGAGAGCACAGCAAGGTGCTGGGCTCATCAGAGAGGCCTTGAGGGAGAGGTTCATGAATGACTAGTTCTGAGACTCTCCCCTATGCCTCTCCAAAAGAGGCCCCTGCATTCCCTGAGTGTGCCTTTCATCCCACCCCTCCCTTTCCACCTTCTACCCCCTACCCTGCAAAGCAAACAATAAAGACATTATATTTGGAAAAAAAATTCAGGACTCTTTATTCTGGGGACATACAACAGGGGCGGGACTGCGAAAATAACCTGGAATGGGGGAGGGGTGCTTAGGGCTGGGGCTGGGAGTGATGGTTACCTCCTGGTGGTCTGGAGGCTTCGACTGCCCTACGGGTCTCACCGCCCCATATTCTGGGGCTTTCACAGCCCCTGGTGAGCCTTGGAGGGGAAGCCATGGGGCAAGTGGGGAGGTGGCTGGTGGTCCACTCCATGCACAACACCATGCACTTCATCACCAAGGTGAAGGTGGAGAACATGGTGTTGTGCTGGCATGCCAGCTGATCCAACGTGGCCTTCCTCTGCTCCTGGTCAAACCAGTGCTCTTCCCAGTTGGCCCGGCACTCCTGGCACTCATCCTTAAGTCCCTGCAGGCAGGCCATCTGCTCCTACATGAGCTCCTCCTGGGTGTGCTTCCACTTGCAGATCCTGGGTAGATGGTGTGAGAGGTGGGGGACACACCAACCTCATAGCTGGCCCAGCTGTGAAGAAAATTTAAAAGGGCAATTATCACAGGAGGCTCTGTGTATGAAGCGTAACCCTAATCTCTAAGCTGACCCTGAAGATCTTGGTTCAGACAATGTCAATGTGCTTTGAGGAAGGCCATATGTTGCCTAGACAGTGGGCACTTTCCAGCAAGGGCACAGATGTCCAAGGGGAGCATCACAAGACCCATGGCCTGGGGACAAGCAAGCATAGGAAGATGACAGCCAGGCCAGGAGCCTGAGGGTGAGAGAGGGATGGGATGGCTTGGCTTCTTTCTGTGTTCCGCACACCTGGTCTGACACTGATGGTGTCCCGCAGAGAGAACTTCTGTCCTTGGCTGCTTGGGGGCGGTGTTGCGGGAGCTATATGTGAGCCACAGACTCCACTTGCCAGAGAGAGTGCTAATGAGTTCATCTCTTCTTCCTCCCCATGACAGGTTCCCATACATATCAGTCTCCTCTGCATCACTGTGCTTGACAAGGAGTGAAGGCTGCCTGAGTGTGGGCATAACCCTGTGCCATGTATAGCACTGCTGTGTGGTTCTGTGACCCCAGACTACTTAGTGGTGGGAAGGTATCAAACCATGGAGGCTGAAATAAGGCAGACTTCTCCAGGAACCTTGTGAGAAGGATCGAGGGGTTCCTCTGCAAGAGCATCATAGAGCTGAGTGCTCCAGACTGGTGCTCTATGTGCACACACATGAACAGGCTGTTGTGCAACCCCCACAGGACAAGTAGGTCGAGACTGGAGCATGTAGCCCCTCATAGCCCATCGCCTGCCCCCACTTGTAAATAGGGAAAGTTAGAGTACTAACCTGAAGTGCCCTCCCCAGGTTTTCCGAAGCCTGGGAGACATCCTGGGAGGGGGAGCAGGCATCAAAATGAGGAGCAACTTCTAGCTGGTGGGCATGGTTACCTGACTGGCCTCCTCCTTCTCCTTGTGGTCATGCTCGTCTGCCTTCCCGCCCTCCTGGAGGTTGATGGTGGGTGTGTCCTGGCCGGACTTGATGACAATGGCAGAGGAGGTAACTGGCTCCTTCTCCCTCGATAGCATCCAGATGCTCTTAGTAGCAGCAGGTATATGGTGCCACCCCACAGTGTTTGCCCTGCTCCCTGGCCTTGTGGTAGGCCTACCACAGCTCTTTAATTTTCATGCAGCACCGGTTGAGGGTTCTGGCGTGCCTTTCTCAGCCAGGTTGATGGCAATCCGGCTGTAGATGTCTGTGTTCCTTTTCCTGGTGTGGAGATCCTGGAGGTTGGAATCCTCTCCCCACATCTTGATGAGGTCCAGGATCTCCACACTAGTCCAGACTGGAGCTCTCATTTGTCTCTGTACAGTGGAAACTATGGGAGCAGCAGAAGTGCTGGCAGCCATTGGAGGGTCCGAGGGAGCATTGGGGTCGCTCACCTTTGCCTTGAGACCTGCTCTCTCACACAGGGCTTGTAAACTGGCTACATGTGAGAAGCCCTTCTCCTGCTCCTGGGTCTTTTGGAGTTCCCCAGGAGGAGGAGAGTAGTGAAGACGCCAGGTGTGGCCAGAGCAGTCAGAGTTGCAGCTGCGAGAGGCCTCCAGAGAGAGGCTAATTATTTTGAAATAGCAACACTGGCACATCCATTCTACCTCTGTTTCAAAATAACTATTGGGAATTAGTGTTACTCTCCGTGAAAAGCAGGAGTAAAGATTTCAAATTAAATGGCCCATTATTTTGAAATAATGGGCTTGATCGTGTGGACGCTTCGCTTATACATTCAACTTTAGGGGGGTTATTTTAAAATAAAGTCCTTGTGTTTACTCAGGCTAGGTGATTTATGAACAGTGTCTGGAGATACCACCAAGAGAATAAGTTCTTGCTTTCAAATAAAGCTTAAAGCCGGGTGCCAGCCTCTGAGCAGCTGCCGTTTTTCACCAGCTGGTTGGTCCCATTCTGATGGCTGTTAACTTTCCAGCTTTCTATAACAGCCCCAATGGGTGCAGTCAAGCCCATGGCGCCAATGGATCATTAGCAGTCTGTGGGCGTTTCTGGGTTTGCTGGAATTCTGATGATGATTCTTGTTATAGTATTTGCTGTTATTCAGGAATGTAATTGCTGGGATGTGAAAATGAGGTAGCATGTCTGATAGGTGCTCTCCTCTGGGATTACTGAGCAACAACTGAGAGGAAAAGAATCTAAATGTCACTCCAATAAGGACCATTTTCATGGAGCTTTAATTGCTTCCTGAAGATTTTTTTTATATTAAGTGAAAATCACCCTAAAGGTCAAGAAAGTCCGAATTAACACGCACGTGCGGTATTTTGCATTCAGCAGCACTTTCAGCTATTTGCTGCAGCATTGGCTTTCTTGAGTAAAACTTCTTTGGGAAGTTCTCATTACAAATGAATTACAATGTTTTAAGGCCTAGTTCTGTAAATGAAAGTAATAACCTTAAAACAGACCCTTTAATGGAAGTATTGATTAATTAATTAATTAAAATAAACTAAGAAATTCTATTTTAGGATGTTTGGGAAGTTTTGCATGCAGTAAAACTTGACTGCTTCCCAGCACAGCATATCCTCAATATACCTGGCACTGCACACTCATAATGGAAGGGGAAGTGGATTCAGGAAGGGCAGACAGAAAGCAGGCTCTGCTGGTGTCTGGACAATATGGCTGTTGAAAGATTTCACTCATATGTTCCGCCCAATGTCATGGCCTTATTCCCCCTTTGAAGTGATATAGCAGGGGAAACCCTTCCCTCATAGAATAGGGGAAGCAAAATGAGTACCTCCTCCCTTAGAAAAAGAAGGAGCAGCCTCAGGAATCTTTTCGACCAACCCCAGAGTCTGAGATCCATAACCAGGAGGACTCCCAGTTACTTCCCCCAGAACCTGAGGTGTTTCTTTTGGGGTGCATGTGCTGGGCCTTCTGCACTCTTCTCTTCTAGTCACTCCCAGGTCCAGAAAGAGGACCCCAGAACAGTGGTTCTTGTTGTCATCCTATTGAGTGACTGGGGCAGTTCACACAAAACTGAAGTTCTGATGCAAACACAAAGTCCAAAAGCCAGCACTCTGGGCTGGAGCCATTACAGTCTGTTGCCTTAATCTGGCCTTGATTGGCCATAACTAAGGCTGAAAAAGGAATTGTTCCTTTAAAGCTCCTTGGCTCTGGCTGAGGAACATGCAGTGATACTTTGAAGAGTGACTTAAATCCACCTTTGCACTCCTATGTCCCGGGGCTGCCTATGTGTTGGGCTGCTCACCCTGTATAATTTAAAGCAACCCATAAACTCCAAGGGTATGTCTACACTAGCTTGTTAGTTAGAGCTAGGTAGGGAAATGAGAGCAACTGGAGTTGCAAATGAAGCCCGGGTTTTAAATATCCCGGGTTTCATTTGCATGTTCCTGGGCGCCGCCATTTTAAAATCCCCCCTAGTCCAAACTTCATGCCCACGGCTACATGCAGCATGGAATAGGTAGTTCGAATTAGAGATCCTAATTCGAACTACTGTTACTCCTCGTTCCATGAGGAGTAACGGTAGTTCTAATTAGGATCTCTAATTCAAACTACCTACTCCGTGCCGCGTGTAGCCGCGGGCAGGGAGTTCAGACTAAGGGGGATTTAAAAATGGAGGTGCCCTGGAACATGCAAATGAAGCCTGGGATATTTAAAACCCGGGTTTCATTTGCAACTCCGTTTGCCCTCATTTGCCTACCTCGCTCGAACTAACGAGCTAGTGTAGACATACCCTAAGGGACAATGAAAGCAACTGGGGATCACTAGGGTGGAGGCACACGGAACCATGTCCTCTTTCATCCTTATCCTTTCATCTGCTGCTAGGAGGTTTGTACCAGCTCGATGACATTCCAGGATCTTCTTCTCCAGAAGTGAGCCCCATGGTTGGTTAAGATAGCATGAATATGGTAGAAAAAAAACCCAACTATATGTACAGGATGATGGGGGCTAATTTGGCTAGGACAAATCAGGAAAGAGATCTTGGCCTTATCATGGATACTTCTCTGAAAACTTCCACGCACTGTGCAGCGGCGGTCAAAAAGGCAAATAGGATGTTAGGAATTATTAAGAAAGGGATAGAAAATAAGACCCAGAATATCTTACTGCCCCTGTATAAAACTATGGTACGTCCACATCTGGAATACTGTGTGCAGATGTGGTCTCCTCACCTCAAAAAAGATATTTTGACCTTAGAAAGGGTTCAGAAAAGGGCAACTAAAATGATTAGTGGTTTGGAAGGGGTCCCATATGAAGAGAGGTTAGAGCAACTGGGACTTTTCAGTTTAGAAAAGAGGAGACTAAGGGGGGATATGATAGAGGTATATAAATTCAAGAGTGGTGTGGAGAGGGTGAATAAAGAAAAGTTATTTATTAGTTCCCATAATAGAAGAACTAGAGGACACCAAATGAAATTAATGGGGAGCAGGTTTAAAACTAATAAAAGAAAGTTCTTCTTCACACAGCGCATAGTCAGCCTGCGGAACTCCTTGCCAGAGGAGGCCGTGAAGACTAGGACTATAAGGGTATGTCTACACTACCCCACTAGTTCGAACTAGCGGGGTAATGTAGGCATACCGCAATTGCAAATGAAGCCCGGGATTTGAATTTCCCGGGCTTCATTTGCATAAGCAGGGCGCCGCCATTTTTAAATACCCACTTGTTCGAACCCCGTGCCGCGTGGCTAAACGCGGCACGAACTAGGTAGTTCGAACTAGGCTTTCTAGTTCGAACTACCGTTACTCCTCATTCCACGAGGAGTAACGGTAGTTCGAACTAGCGGGGTAGTGTAGACATACCCTAACAGAGTTTAAAGAGAAGCTAGATAATTTCATGGAGGTTAGGTCCATAAAAGGCTATTAGCCAGGGGATAGAAATGGTGTCCTTGGCCTCTATTTGTCAGAGGCTGGAGAGGGATGGCAGGAGACAAATCGTTTGATCATTGTCTTTGGTCCACCCCCTCTGGGGCACCTGGTGCTGGCCACTGTCGGCAGACAGGCTACTGGGCTAGATGGACCTTTGGTCTGACCCAGTACAGCCATTCTTATGTTCTTATTATGTTCTTATGCAATATTATGTGCATCTCTCTATTTTACTCTGTCATCTGATATGATTTTTGTATATTAAGTTTGTCCAGACTATGCTAAAGGCTATGATAGCTTTTGCCTAATTAAACAGAGTTTGTTGTCCAGAAAACTAGAATAGTGGGGGTTTCTGAAATGCATTAATAAAGCACAGAGCATCTGCAGACAGTGGGAGAAATTTTACTAAGTGTGAAAATCTGTAGGGAATTTATATCTGAACTAATTTTATCTACTGCAGTTGTCTTACTGAAGTCCTAAAATAGACAGAGTGTGATATGGCAGAGATCTGTAGGGATGAAACTACACTTAAAGGTGAACACTCACGGTTTATTGTTTTGGAGGTAGAAATCTGGGAGAGGAAGGGAAAGACTTTAAACTACCTACTGTGGTAGAGAGGTTTAAAGGAACAGATCCCTTTTTGGCCCTATTTATGGACTATGTTCTAATGTTGTTACAGCAGATCTGACCTTCAAGATACAAAAGAAGCAATCAAGGACGATAAAGCTAAATGATTTCTTTGCATCAGTCTTCATGGCTGAGGGTGTTGGGGAGATTCCCAAACCTGCACCGTCCTTTGTGAGAGATGAATCTGAGGAACTGTACTGGACTGAAGTGTCATTAGAGGAGGTTTTGGAACAAATAGAAAAACTTAACATGAACAAATCACCGGGACCAGATGGCATTCACCCAAGGGTTCTAAAAGAACTCAAATGGGAAATTGCAGAACTGTGAACTGTGGTTTGTAATCTATCCCTTAAATCGGCTTCTGTACCTACTGACTGGAAGATAGCTAATGTGACACCAATATTTAAAAAGGGCTCTAGAGGCAATTACAGACCGGTAAATCTAATATCAGTACCAGGGAAATTAGTCAAAACAATAGTTAAGAATAAAATTGTTAGGCACATAGAAGAACATAATTTGTTGGGCAAAAGTCAACCCTTTCTGTAAAGGGAAATCATGTTTTACTAATCTATTAGAGTTCTTTGAAGGGATTAACAGACATGTGGACAAGGGGGATCCAGTAGATATAGTATACTATGCAAAGTCCCTCACCAAAGGCTCCTAAATTACATTGTCATGGGATAAGAGGGAAGGTCCTTTCATGGATTAAGAACTGGTTAAAAGACAGGAAACAAAGGGTAGGAATAAATGGTAAATTTTCAGAATGGAGAGGGGTAACTAGTGGTGTTCCCCAAAGGTCAATCCTAGGACCAATCCTATTCAACTTATTCATAAATGATCTAGAGAAAGGGGCAAGCAGTGAGGTAGTAAAGTTTGCAGATGATACTAAACTGTTCAAGACAGAAGCAGACTGTGAAGAACTTCAAACAGATCTCACAAAACTGAGTGATTGGGCAACAAAATGGCAAATGAAGTTTAATGTGGATAAGTGTAAAGTAATGCACATTGGAAAAAATAACCCCAACTATACATATAATATGATGGGGCTAATTTGGCTATGATAAACCAGGAAAGAGTTCTTGGAGTTATCGTGGATAGTTCTCTGAAAACGTCCACACAGTGTGCTGCAGCGGTCAAAAAGGTAAATAGAATGTTAGGAATTATTAAGAAAGGGATAGAAAATAAGACAGAATATCTTACTGCCCCTGTATAAAACTATGGTACATCCACATCTTGAGTACTGTGTACAGATATGGTCTCCTCACCTCAAAAAAGATATTTTGGCCTTGGAAAGGGTTCAGAGAAGGGCAACTAAAATGATTAGGGGTTTGGAACAGGTCCCATATGAGGAGAGGCTAAAGCGACTGGGACCTTTCATTTTGGAAAAGAGGAGGCTGAGGGGGGATATGATAGAAGTATATAAAATCATGAGTGGTGTGGAGAGTGTGAATAAAAAAAAGTTATTCATTAGTTCCCATAATATAAGGACTAGAGGACACCAAATGAAGTTAATGGGGAGCAGGTTTAAAACTAATAAAAGAAAGTTCTTCTTCACACAGCGCGTAATCAAGTTGTGGAAATCCTTGCCAGAAGAGGCTGTGAAGGCTAGAACTATAACAGAGTTTAAAGAGAAGCTAGATAAATTCATGGAAGTTAGGTCCATAAAAGGCTATTAGCCAGGGAATAGAAATGGTGTCCTTGGCCTCTGTTTGTCAGAGGCTGGAGACAGATGGCACGAGACAAATGACTTGATCATTGTCTTTGGTCCACCCCCTCTGGGGCACCTGGCATTGGCCGCTGTCGGCAGACATGCTACTGGGCTAGATGGACCTTTGGTCTGACTCAGTACGGCCGTTCTTATGTTCTTTCGACCTATTGTTCATCTAACTTAGTAGCCAGTACTAGAGGCAAGAAATTCCATAAAGGACAAGTATGGAATAAACTGACCATGGGAAAAGTATCTTCCTACCCCTGAGCAGTTAGTTGTTGCCAGATTCTGAAATCCCACATGATGCTAATACACAGGAATCCTTTTATTTTACAGGGATACTAACTTTTATCATTCTATTTGCCACAGTTAAGCAATCAGGTATTTTGCTGTAATTAAAAGGAATGGCATCAAAAATAATATTACTTGTGGGTTTGTCAGAAAATGACTGGGTAGTCTGGCCCTTAAAAGCAGTAGTGCTAGTGATCACCTCACCCTTTCCTGTGGCATGGCCTTTTAAGGATTGGAAGGTCCAAACCAAGGACCTACATGGAATATGGAAAGAGAGGAAGCTGTCCTAGGCAATTATAGACCATTATGAGACAATCTTTCTCTGCTGCCTCAAAGACATAGTAGCTGTCTGCTGGTACCAGACTGGTTGGCTGACAAAGAGGCTTTGATGATTGTCACTATCATTATGTTCGGAGAAAAGGCAGACTCTGGGGCTAAATAAGTGCAATGGGTATGGATGTCTCCCTATACCAGGAGGACAGGGAAGGTAACTGAGGGTGTATGTGAAAGAGGCAAGAGGGATAGATAAGATATGTGTATCAGAAAATATATTCCTGTGATATTTTACTTGCAGGTGCAAATTTTGACGTGGGGCATATACTTCCTTGTCTAAAATATGATTCTATGGAAAATGTTCATTCTGTATTGCAAGAACAGGGAGCCATTTCTGTGCTCTTCTTTTTCTCATTCCTTGGAAACTATATTCCCCAGACCAGGGAAATGACGAGGAAGGGGATGCTACTTCAGGTAAGGTAGTGCTCATAGCGGGATCACCAGCATCTTTGCTCATGGACCACTGGACATACTGACCTAGATTTTGCCTGTGCAATGCTAGCCTTGGGGTCTTGGGGAATGGGGGATCTACTAAGATGTCTGGATATAATGTGAATAAAGAAGAAAGGGAGACTTCCCATTAAATAGGAGGAGATGGGAGCCTCAGCCTGTGATGTGCCACCTCTAATGCTGTGGTTAAAAGGGTGGACATCCCAATTCCCCAGGAGGCTCAAGCTATTATAACCAAAGGACCCAGTCAACCTGAAGCCCTGCCTGTTCTTTCTCCACCAGAGTTTGCCTGTATAGACACTATTAAAGTTAATTTAATTCAAAATAGTGGAGCCCTAATTTGAATTGGGTAAACCTCATTCTATGAGGAGTAACGCCAAATTCAAAATAGCTATTTCGAATTAAGTGCTGTGTAGATGCTTAATTCGAAATAGGGGGCCTCCAGCCCTTCCCAGGGAGCCCTGGTGGCCACTCTGGGCACAACCGGGAAAACGTACTCTCCTCTCCCCCAGCCCCTGAGCCATTAAAGGGGTAGACCCTGGTCATAGTGCCCTCCAAGCCTGCCAGCCCAGATCCAGCAGTGGCTAGTGGGGCCCATGACCCAGGGGCACCAAAACATGAGCCAACAAGCCACTAGCAGCCAGCCCTCCACCACTCCCCAGGAGCAGCCTGCCAGTTCCCAGAAGCCTGACATGGGCTGGAAAAGGCAGGTGCCTTTCTGATCCAGGGTGAAGATCATGGCCCTTATTCAGGTTTGGGGGGGATGCCCCCAATGTCCATGATCTCCGCACTAGATGGAGGAATGCTGCCGTCTATGACAGGATAGCTGCCAGCCTGGCCACCAAAGGCCACATGAGAACCAGGAGCAGGTTAGCATGAAAGTCAAGTTGGACCAGAGAGACCCCCAGCTCTGAGCCCTGAGCTTCCCCTCTCCCTTCTTCCCCTTGCTTCCCCCTTCCAGCTCCCTCCTCCCAGGTTTCCCCCTCCCCTCTCCCATCCTCTCCCTTCCCATCTCCCACCTACTTTTCCCAGTCTCCCCAGAGGTTCACCCCCCCCAGTTTTGTTCAACAAACCCATTTTCTATTTTTGAATTTATGTCTTTTATTGGACATCAGGAAGGGGGGCTAGGGAGGGGTAAGTGGAAAGACATGAGGGAGGAATGGGGCACAAGCCCCCGGTGGGGAGGACCGGGGAGGCTCTGAGGGCTCCTCGGAGTGGATGCTCTCCCTCAGGGCCTCCTGGATCCTGACAGCCTCCCAATGGACCCCCCCCCCCCCAGATGGCAGTCTGCAGCAAGTGCAACCGGGCTGATGGCTACAACCCCATGAGCTGCACCAGTGTGCCCAGGGGCAGCTCTGACTCCATGTGGCCGAGTGCTGTGGTGTCCCTAGTGCAGGCACTCAGGGCACCCCAAGACAGGACTGCTTTGCTGTCCCTCATCGAGGTAGACAAGCAAGCGGGGAACCCTGAGAACTGTCTGTCTGGTGTGGGGGTAGGGCCCCTTTAAGCACGGAGCTCAGTTATTTCGAAATAGTTTTTGTGTATAGATGCGTTATTTCGAATTAGCTTAATTCCAATTAACTATTTCAAATTAAATTAATTTGAAATAGTGCTGTAGTGCAGACATACTCATATTGAATAGCTGAAGGTTTAAAAAAGATCACAAGAAATTGGCTTTTGCATTCCAAACATGAATTTAGAACCAGAACATTAAAATCAGAGAGCACTATGTGTATCGTAGAGGTTGTGAAAATACTAAACCATTCCAACTTTTAAAAAAAGAAAACTACTGCTTCTTGCCACCACAAATAAGCAATGCATTCCTGAGGCCTACGTGGTCTAGAGCAAGTAGTCCTTAGTATTGACTCCCATTGACTACAGTATTTGGCTCGTAACATGGGTTATTATCAAATCACATGCCAAAGAGATGAATGATGATAAATAGCAGGGCTTTTGGAGTTTGTGGGCCAGATCCTGAGCTGCCATTGTAGATGTTTTTCATGTTTCTGCCTGTGTAAAGCAACTCTAGAGCAAGTATATCTGGCTGCAGTTGGAACACTCCAATGTACAGAGATTTTCCAATAGTGTTCCAGTTGACTATGCTATCCCAGCATGGAGGGAATAACAGGGGCTTCCCTTTGCTACAGTATCAACAATATGTGGTTATTGGCTGCCAGTGTAACTTAGAACAGAGCAGTTAGCCCCCACTCCTGAGTTTCACTATGAACTTCTTGCCTTTAGACAAAAATCCACTCCACAGTTGCACATCACATGTGTTTCCATGTGTTTCAAAAAAGAGCAATAAGGTGCAAATACAAGAAAGATCCTCAGTGCATCTTAATACAAGGATAAATTATATTTTCCTGTTGCCCTATATTATCCCCACATAGTATTATATTTTGTTTTAGTGCCTGTGTAAACCCAAGAGAGGATGGCCACTTTAGGCTGTGTCTATACTGCAACACTATTTCGGGATACCAGAGTATCCCGAAATAACTATCCCACGTCTTCACAGCAAGCCCAGTATTTCGGGCTTGCTGTTCTGACATCCCTGTAAACCTCATTCAATGAGAAGTAAGGGGCATTTTGGAATAGCAGGGTATTTTGAAATTTGGTGCTTGTACACAGCACCAAATGACAAGATAAGCTATTTTGAAACAGCATCAAAATAAGATACGCAATTTGCATAGCTCAAATTGCATATTTTATTTTGAGTTATGGTGCAGTGTATATGCACCCTTACAGTACTTTCATTCACCATTGTTTGGCTCCTGCCACTGAATGCTGCTCTTGGCCCATTGATAGAAAAAACTGCTGTAAATAAATTTACACTGACTCTTTGAAGCTCCCCATTACATCTAACTCCCAGGGTGCCAACCACATGCCAGGTGGATGGAAGCAAGCACTGTAGGTGCTGGGCCTTGTGTTTCTCAGTACCTAGTCAGACACATGGCTAAATGACTGGCTCTGGCAGGTAAGAGGAGGTTGCAGATACACTAGGTACAGAGGCGTAAACGGATCTTCTGAAGTGGGTTGTGTCCACGAAAGTTCATGATGCCATCCACATGTTTTGTTAGTCTCTAAAATGTTGCAGGACTATTTGTTGTTTTTAAAGTTTTTCCAGTTACCGACTAAGATGGCTACCCCCCGAAACTTTTCTACATCTTCACCTTCACCCTTTCATTTACATTTGAACTCACATAAGCCCACAAGAGATTCCATACACTTTTCAATTCCAGGCTATTCTTCTTAGACTTGAGAACTTAAGATCACAGATTTTCTTTTTTTAAAGATGGTTTAGTTCAAACACTGCCCAATTCATTGAACTAAAGAACACCCAAGCAATATGTCAGTGAAAGAGTAAATTAATTTAAGGTGGGTTTAGAATTTGTTATGCGCTTAGCATTAGAACCTGTGGGAAACTAGAACACAGAGTTATAATGTAAGATGTGACTCCATTTGAACTGTTTAAATAAATATTGGCACTAAAATCTGAGATTTTTCTCATGTCCTGGGAAGGTCAGTAACAATTGGATTTCTCCCTTTCCTTGACATATACTGCCCTCTAGTGGCACCTTGTGAGGCATCATTATTTAAAGCAACATACTGACTACACATTTAATCTAGTTTCAGAGAAACAATTAGTTTCTAATCTGTGTTAGTCTGTAAGGGTATGTCTACACAGTATACCCGGAGGTATCCTGAAATAGCTATCCCACGTCTTAACAAGCCACCCGTTATTCTGAAATATGTTTCGAAATAACGAGCATGCTATTTCAGTATCCCTGTAACCTTCGTTCCCCAAGGGTTAAGGAATGTCTCAAAATAGTGTGTTATTTTGAAATTTGGTGCTGTGTAGACATGCCAAATTTCAAAATAAGCTACAACCAGTCCCTGAATTACGAATGGTCGATTTACGACCGTTCGCATTTACAACCAAAGCTCCCATTAAGCGGTCGTAAAGGCGGCCCCCAAGATACGAACATGACCCGCGCTTGCCAACAGCGTGGTCGCAGTGTAACTCAATGGGGTCCGACTTATGAACATTTCGAGTTACAGCCAAGTGTTTGGTCCGTAACCCATTTGTAGCTTGGGGACAAGCTGTATTTTGAAATAGAATTGAAATAAGATACGCAATTTACATAGTGCAAATTGTGTATCTTATTTCGAGTTTAGGGTGCTGTGTAGATGCACACTAAGGCTATGTCTAGACTGCAAGCCTCTTTCGAAAGAGGCTCTTTCGAAAGCATCTTTCGAAAGAGCCTCTTTCGAAAGAGAGCGTCTAGACTGCACGGAGAAATTTCGAAAAAGCGGCTTGCTTTTTCGAAAGAAAGCATCCAGTGAGTCTGGATGCTCTCTTTTGAAGAAGCCCTATTTACATTGAAGAACGCCTTCTTTTGAAAGAGGAACTTTCGAAAGAAGGCGTTCTTCCTCGTAAATTGAGGTTTACCGCCATCGAAAGAAAAGCCGCGTTCTTTCGAATTAATTTCAAAAGAACGCGGCTTGAGTCTGGACGCAGGGGAAGTTTTTTCGAAAAAAGGCTACTTTTTTCGAAAAAACCCCTGAGTCTGGACACAGCCTAAGGGTACATCTTCACAGCAAAATTATTTCAAAATAACTAGCGTTATTTCAAAATAATGTAGTCCGTGTCTACACAGCAGGCAGTTATTTCGAAATAATATCAAAATACTGTGAAGCCTGAGGACTTCTTACTCCGACTCCAGTAACCCTCATTGTACAAAGAGTAAGGGAAGTCGGAGGAAGAGTTCTCTATTTCAAAATAAGTGCTATGTAGACACTCCCTATTTCAAAATAAACTATTTCGAAATAAGCCACGCAATTGACATATCTCAATTTGCATAGCTTATTTCAAGTTAAGCCCTATTGTGTAGATGTGCCCTAACTGAAAAAACTTTTTAAAAAAATGAATAGTCTTGCAGCACCTTAGAGGCTAACAAAAAATGTAGATGGCATCATGAACTTTCGTGGGCACAATCCACTTCTTCAGATGAATGGAGTTTAAGGGGTTCAAGTTCCAAATAAATAGCAGAGAGAGAGGAATGGGGAGGGAAAGGAGAAGGAAAGAAGAGAAAGAAAAAATAGGAAAAGAATAATCAAGTAGAGTTTCCATGCTAAATGAAGCTGATAGAGAAGGTTTTAAGTTTAACTTGCCTGAATACTCATAATGGATCTCAAAGTCACCATATTATGGCAAGCACATTTAAAAAACTAGCTTGAAAGGGAAGCTGCAGCACTTAATTTCATTTACAAGTTTGAAACCTACATCAGAGGTTTAAACAAAATCCTTAACTGGATTACCGGTTACATTCCACATCCTAAGGTCATAAAAGGCCAAACACCTGGTACTCATGAACACTTAAAACCTTTTCTATCAGCTTCATTTAGCATGGAAACTCTAATTGACTATTCTTTTCCCATTTTTCTCCTCTCCTTTCCTTCCCCATCCCCTCTCTCTGCTATTTATTTGGCACTTGGACCCCTTAAACTCCATTCATCTGAAGAAGTAGGTTGTGCCCATGAAAGCCTATGATACCAGCTACATTTCATCTAGTTCACCTTGTGAGGCATCATAATTTAAAGCAATACATTGACAGCAAATTTAAAGCAACAAATTATTCCTAATTGGAAATCCAACTCTGCTTTTAACTGGCCATCTCTTTAGTCCTTAGCCTACAAACTTCAAGGATGTGCTGGATTTTGTTTTTAATAACTTTCTCCTAAAGAAAAGTTATGTCTAAAGTTTTGCAGCAGAAAGATCAAATTACACATCCTTGAGTGACATACATTTGAAAAACAGGTCAATCTTGCCAGGATCAAAAACAACTAATAATGCTCAACATTATTGACCACAGACATGGAGAGACAATATGATCTGAAAAAATGCATAGAAAAGAATTCTGGTTCTGAATAATTAATTGTTCTTGCTCTTTTCTAAGACTCTTAATCATATTTCTACCAGTATTGCCAATTTCTCAACTTTTCAACTAATGCCCAAGTAGATAATTCAACACAAATAATTTATCTGGCAAATTTCATTTTTTATTGAGATACAGAGTGATGTTCTCATTTGTACTTGTTATTCAAAACAATTCATTAATTGATTCATGAACTAATGCTCCACCTTCATAAATGGTTCATAAATTTTGAATTAAGAATGCTCAGAATTTGAAGTTCATACTATATTTGTTAATTGTGTGGGTAACAATATTGTTTCTGTTCTCTGATTTATAACTGTCAGTGTTACAACTAAATGTGTAATTCAAACTTCATAGTATGTTGGTTAGTTATATAAACCATACAATCTTACAGAAACAAATCAGTCAGATTTGTATAGCTAACCTACACACTGTAAATTTCATATTGTATCTTAAGTAATGTTCTTCTCTTTTCAGAAATCATGTTGTATTTGTTATGTAATACAGCAGGAATTCTGAGGGTTAATTTTTAAAACTAGATAAACAGTTTGAAATTCACATTTGGTATATGTTAGAGCTTACAACTTGAGCTCTTGAATGTTTACAGAAAATAATATGATCCTAAAACATGCTCAAATTAACATTTGCTTTTGAATTTGAAAATATATCCATGCCCCCCAATAGCCACTGTCATTATTTGCTCATATTGTGCAAACCACTCACATGGGTGAACCTCAAGATGTCAGTTTGTTTCTGCATCTCTCAGTGAGTAGGTTGCTCCCCACGCAAGTTTCATTTCAAAGATCCTCTTTGACCTTGAAGTTTCATTGCAGCAGAGCTATCTAATCAACCTTTCTAAATAAAACTCTGTCATCACTGATGAAGATGTCAATTGGTTTCTGAGTCCCCAAAGTATTGAGTACTATACACACTCAAAGGAAAGCACAAGTCCCTCTTCAACAGGCTTATCACATTCATGCATCAGCACGCACTTGTACAGAGCATGCTCACTTCTTTTCTCCCAACAGAATTACTGCTATGGATAATGTAACTGCAACTGTGGAAATATGCAGGATGATGCGAACACCAGATAGGGACTTTTCTGGTCCATCTCTAACTTGACAGACATAACAGGAGGTGGGTATTCCCCTTTCTTCCCACAAGAAGACAGTGTAGTTACTTCACTTGCTCTTACAGTTTCTGCAGATATGATAGGAAGCCAATTCAATCTCCCTGGCTGACAGTTCATTGCACAGAATGCTGTGTTTTGCAGCCACAGCAGGAATTTCCAGTGTCCTCCGCTGTGCTATAGCTGCTCTTCTGCTTCCATTGTCACTTGATGCACCCTTTGTCCATCAGTGGTCATGAGTACCAACAGTGGTTTCAGTTGTGGTTCAGACAGAGGAAAACCACTCTCAGTCCTATGCCTAGTTGTTCTCAGTAGTACTGAGAGGGGATGCACCAACACAGTCTCAAGTTGACCTATAATTTATGCTTCTTGTTGGGTTGCTGCCAGAGCTAGCAGAGAGTTCCAGTGTTGAGTGGACCAGACAGGGAACTATTCAGGTTTGAAGCATGTTGGTGAGAAATGAGAGTGAGAGGAAAGATGCCTGTCTGTGCCATCCTTAGTCTGTGAACAAAGAACGTCACTCAGTAAGATTGTCTCGCTTACTCTTTTCATGGGTGCTAGAAGTTCTTTCATAATAGGGAGGGAGTCTGATTTGCCTAAAACAAAATGTAGGGTAGCAGTTGAACCATCGCTGCTGAAGCGAAGATACCATTCAAAATGCTGATGCATACTTTACAGCATACAATATCAGCACCATTGAGGATGTTAACTAAGTTCCCAAGGCTCCCATTGAAAGATGAGTGAATTGCAGGCGCTCAGTTCCTCTCAGACCTTATCCAGGCGAGCTTCACAAACATAATTTCATTTTTGACTGCTGTGACCCTCAGACACAAAGAATCTGGACAGCCCAGACTATTTATCATACCCCTTCTCATGGAAGATGCTCTTTAGAGGGTGGATGAATAATTAAAACATCCAATCGTCCCATCCCCTACTCAGTTGGATGCTTATGATAAAGTTAGTGGCAGGATTTGAAAAATGACACTGAAAGGCTGAGAGCTTTTTTGGCTGCTGAATCCAGATGTTCATATACACCCACTTCTCAGGACTTGCTTGATTATAAAAACATACCTAAGAACATACACATATGGATGCACACATGCCCACTCAGGTGTACACACACAGTCTGGCTCGATTGCTATTTGTTATGAAATGCCCATAAAAAGTGGACCTAAATAATATGAGGCTTTGTCTTCTCAAGGAAAAGATTTTGTGCTTACCTCCACCAAAGTTAAAAATTTCGGGGGGATGGCAGATGAAGGCCAGGCCTCAAGCTCACTTTTTTCCTTATGAAGACAAAGTCTCTAAAGGGCTTTATAAAGTGGTTTTACAAACACAACACTACTTTTTCCTGGGAGGAAAGCACTGTGAACTTAACAGTGTCTGCGAGCACAGTCTAAGTTGGGGACATAAATAATATCACTCTCTACTAGGAGCTTCTGAAGCTGCTCCACATCCAGATGACAGAGACTCTCCTAGGTCTGGTCTACACTAGAATGGAAGGTCAACCGAAGGGTATGTCTACACTACCCCGCTAGTTCGAATTAGCGGGGTAATGTAGGCATACCGCACTTGCAAATGAAGTCCGGGATTTTAATTTCCCGGGCTTCATTTGCATAAGCGGGGAGCCGCCATTTTTAAAACCCCGCTGGTTTGAACCCCGTGCAGCGCGGCTACACGGGGCATGAACTAGGTAGTTCGAACTAGGCTTCCTAGTTCCAACTACTGTTACTCCTCATTTCACAAGGAGTAACGGTAGTTCGAACTAGGAAGCCTAGTTCCAACTACCTAGTTCATGCCGCATGTAGCCGCGCGGCACAGGGTTCGAACGAGCGGGGATTTAAAAATGGCGGCTCCCCGCTTATGCAAATGAAGCCCGGGAAATTCAAATCCCGGGCTTCATTTGTAAGTGCGGTATGCCTACATTACCCTCCTAGTTCGAACTAGCGGGGTAGTGTAGACATACCCATAGAGCTTCTGGGCATGGGGTTCAAGTTACTGCTCACTGCAGAGTCAAGGAACTCCACAGTCCACGAAATGGCAGACTGGAGAAGAGCCATGGACCTACCGCTTCAGTGGCCCTTGTCATCCCACCCTAGTGACCTTGAGGAACAGAGAGGGAGCTACCACCCTTCTAGAATCTATCCAATCCATGAATGTTAACAAGTTATGCTCACAGAATGTACTGTTTCTTTGACTTATCCCCATCAATCCAGTGAATTCCACTGCAGATCTTTTGAGCACCAGTATATCTGGGGCTTCAATTCCTATCAAAACAAAACTAAAAAACTTCTATAAACATAAATCCACCTTACCAGCACAACTCTTCTTTCTCAAAAGCACTGTGTTTTGCCTTGTAGACAGCAACTCCATATTGTCACGTGCATAGACCCATCCCTTTTTAAGGTCCTGCACCTTATGAGGTTTAGCTTCCAGTGTGCAGCAGCGCTCAAAAAGGCAAATAGGATGTTAGGAATTATTAAGACAGGGATAGAAATAAGACACAGAATATCTTACTGCCCCTGTATAAAACTATGGTATGCCCACATCTTGAATACTGTGTACAGATGTGGTCTCCTCACCTCAAAAAAGATATTTTGACCTTAGAAAGGATTCAGAAAAGGGCAACTAAAATAATTAGGGGTTTGGAGCAGGTCCCATATGAAGAGAGGTTAAAGCGACTGGGATTTTTCAGTTTAGAAAAGAGGAGACTAATGGGGGATATGATAGAGGTCTATAAAATCCTGAGTGGTGTGGAGAGGGTGAATAAAGAAAAGTTATTTTTTAGTTCCCATAACAGAAGAACTAGAGGACACCAAATGAAATTAATGGGTAGCAGGTTTAAAACTAATAAAAGAAAGTTCTTCTTCACACAGCGCGTAGTCAAGTTCTGGAACTCCTTGCCAGAGGAGGCTGTGAAGGCTAGAACTATAAGGGTATGTCTACACTACAGCGCTAGTTCGAACTATCTTAGTTCGAATTAGTTAATTCGAACTAAGCTAATTCGAACTAACGCGTCTAGAACTAAAAACTAGTTCGAATTAGCGTTTTGCTAATTCGAACTAGCAAGTCCACATTGAGTGGACCCTGAACAGGGCTTAAGGATGGCCGGAAGCAGTGCCGGCAGGGCATCAGAGGAGGACTTAGAGCGTGGAGATGCTGTCTCAGGCTAGCTGAGGGCTGCGCTTAAAGGGTCCCGACCCCCACCCCGGACAGACAGTTCTAAGGGGTGCCCCGCTTGCAAAGCAGTCCTGGCTTGGATTGCCCGGAGTACCCACACTGGGCACATCACACCACTCGGCCATCAGCCCGGCTGCACTTGCCGCAGGCTGCCATCTGGGGAGAGAGGGCAATCGGGGGGCTGCAGGAGAGCTTCCACCCCCAGAAGCCCGCAGAGCCAGCCCAGTCCTCCCCATCGGGGGCTCGTACCCCATTCCTCCCTCACCTCCTTCCACTTACCCTTCCCTAGCCCCCCTTCTTATTGATGTACAAAATAAAGATAACATTTCTTCCAACATTGACTCTGTCTTTATTGAACAAAACTGGGGGAGACTGGGAAAAGGAGGTGGGAGAGGGGAAGAGAAAGGCTGGGAGAGGGGAGGGCAACTAACATGATCAGAGGTTGGGAACAGGTCCCAGATGAAGAGAGGCTACAGAGACTGGGACTGTTCAGCTTAGAAAAGAGGAGACGGAGGGGGGACAGGATAGAGGTCTCTAAAAGCAGGGGTTGGGTGGAGAGTGTGCATTCATAAAAGTTCACCATGAGTTCCCATAAAGAAGGACTAGAGGACACCAAAGGAAAGGAATGGGTATCAGGCTTGAAACTAGTAAGAGAAAGTTGTTCTTCTTGACAAACCAAATAGTTAACCTGTGGAACTCCTTGCTGCAGGAGGCTGTGAAGGCTAGAACTAGAACAGAGTTTAAAGAGAAGTGAGATCAAGCCATGGAGGTTGGGTCCATGGAGTAATCTTAGCCAGGGGGTAGGAGTGGTGTCCCTGCCCAAAGTTTGTGGAAGGCTGGAGAGGGATGGCACGAGACAAATGGCCCAAGAGTCACTGTCTTCGGTCCATCCCCTCCAGGGTCCCTAGGGTTGGCCGCTGTCGGCAGACAGGCTACTGGGCTAGATGGACCTTTGGTCTGACCCAGGACGGCCATTGTAAGCTCAGGGCTCAGGGTCGGGGGTCTCAGTGGACCCCCTTGATTTTCATGCACACCTGCTCCTGGGTGGCCAGGCTGGCAGCTCTCCTGCCCTAGCTGGCCACTTTGACCGCACTAGCCCAGGAAGGTGCCCGCCTCTTGCGGTCCAGGGAAAGCTCCCGGGAGCCGCCAGCCTGGTCCCGGGAAGAGGGGGTGGGCTGGGGGACATCAGGTGGGTGGCTCTGTGCCATGCCAGGTGCAGGGTCTGCTGGCTGGGTGCTGGCAGGCTTGCACCTGGCACAGGCACCGTAGCCAGCCCGTGCCCCTTTAAGGGGTCCGGGGCCGGGAGGGGGGCATAGAGTTTCCCTGGTGTTGGCCAGAGTGGCCACCAGGGAAACCTGGGGAGGGCTAGCCTCCCACTAGTTTGAATTAAGGGGCTACACACCCCTTAATTCGAACTAGCTAGTTCGAACTAGGCTTAATCCTCGTAAAATGAGGTTTTCCTAGTTCGAACTAAGCGCTCCGCTAGTTCGATTCAAATTCGAACTAGCGGAGCGCTAGTGTAGCGGCTATGAATGTTAGTTCGAACTAACGTCCGTTAGTTCGAACTAACATTGCAGTGTAGACATACCCAAAGAGAGTTTAAAGAGAAGCTAGATAATTTCATGAAGGTTAGGTCCATAAAAGGCTATTAGCCAGGGGATAGAATTGGTGTCCCTGGCCTCTGTTTGTCAGAGGCTGGAGAAGGATGGCAGGAGACAAATCACTTGATCATTGTCTTTGGTACACCCCTTCTGGGGCATCTGGTACTGGCCACTGTCGGCAAACAGGCTTCTGGGCTAGATAGACCTTTGGTCTGACCCAGTACGGCCATTCTTACGTTCTTACGTTCTTAGCTGCACATTATTATTTCTCAGAAGGCCTGCATTCCTGAACTGACTCGAAACCCCTCTATTACATCAGAAAAAATCACTTCATTGTCTGGCTGAGCAGTGCCATGGTACTGGGGTGTGGTTTCTCTTGGCTGTAGGACCCCAAAACAACTATGCAGTATGTCACACTGGAGTATCTCATGCAAGGCTGCCAGTAAATAAAAAAATATAAGAATGCCTTTTGGTTCAAAGTTAAAGCTATCTTCCATCTAGCCAAAGCGATCAATGGTCCCTGGTACAATTTGTTATAATTTTAGAGGTTCAGAGGTTCCATTTAAAAAAAAAGCTCAAGCTATTCGGGAATTATCAGATATATGTAGTCACTAGATCTGGATGGAAATCTCTCAAGACCATGCCTATTTGTGAGATCCCCAGCACTGAGGCCAGAACTTCATCCAAGACAAATAAGCCATGAGAATTACATTTCTCATGGGCTACGTCTAGACTACATCCCTTTTTCAGAAAAGGGATGTAAATTAGACATATCGCAATTGCTAATGAAGCGGGGATTTAAATCTCCCCCGCTTCATTAGCATAAAAATGGCTGCCGCTTTTTTTCGGCACGGAGCTTTGCTGGAAAAAAGCACCAGTCTAGATGCTGATCTTGCGGAAAATAAAGCCTTTTCCGAAAGATCCCTTATCCCTTATTTCAAGAGGGATAAGGGATCTTTCGGAAAAGGCTTTATTTTCCGCAAGATCAGCGTCTAGACTGACGCTTTTTTCCGGCAAAGCTCCGTGCCGAAAAAAAGCGGCAGCCATTTTTATGCTAATGAAGCGGGGGAGATTTAAATCCCCGCTTCATTAGCAATTGCGATACATCTAATTTACATCCCTTTTCCGAAAAAGGGATGTAGTCTAGAGGTAGCCATGGTGTTTTGTTGGCTTGCCCTCTGATCCTAGCCCAAAGCTCAGGATGAATATTTAAAACTAGTTAAATATAACTGATTTCAGCCTCAGGAAAGGTTTCCTTTTTGTTCAGTTCTGATTGGGGCAGAGGTTCAGGTTGTTCTTATTTTATCCAAACCAGTTTGCCCATCTTTACTGAAATGCTGCATCTTCACAGGCCAGAGGCTTCACTATTGAGTTTCAGAGAATACTACAGCCTCTGCCCTCTTTTCACTCTCTTCTGAACTGCTTTTTTGGCAATCCTCATTCATATCTGCCAAGGGAATGAGAGAACAGGATGTAAATTTACACAAGTGTTACATGGAACACAGCATAATCATGAAGCCATTGGCTGGCCCCAAAGTTCCATTTGTTTTATAAACAATTAGCTTGGAAAGTGAGTAGCTCGCTAGTTTTGTTTGTTTTTTGTTTTCTTCCTGGAGCCTCCTAATCCACCTCCCTCTCCCCTCCCTCCTCTCACCCTCGACATGTATCCGTCTGAGCACTGAAAATACAGTCTAAGTCACTCGGTTACTTTGTGTGAAGAAAAATGAAGTGACGACAGGTATCGACCTGATGTGGTCAGTGCGGAGTTTCTCTCAGCCTCTGGCAACCCTTTCCTGACATTAGAAAGATGAGAGGCTGTGTCAATCAAATGTGGGTTCCTGCCACGAATGACATTACTTCCTCTCAGTGGCAATAGCATTGTATAAAAACAACACACCTAATATTCATGTCTTGACTTGTTTTGGCTTAGACAGGATTTTGCTCATACAAATTATATTTCACCATGTAAATTTCTCTAGTACAATGAGGCAAGGCTGTATGACTTCCGGAGAAATTATGGTGTTTCTACAGTAAGTAAGAAGCATGGGGCAAAGTCCCAGTATTACAGATTGTCTTGCATAAACAAACTTCCCTGAATATTTCAAAAGTTAAATATTAACTTACCTATGCAAAGCATACATGTGGATGTGATCATAAATAATGTGTGTTATAGCCCTCCATGGACACACTGTCAACTTTCTCTAGCTACAATTAACATTTGGGGGGTCACACGCGGCCAGAGAGCTCTTTGATGATCATGACATACATTTTTCTTTGTTGTTACTGCTGGAGGAGTTGCCATTTGTCTGAAACATACATGGGTTGGGTTTTTTTTAGATCACTCATAATTAAAGAGGCAATTAGAAAATCTGAGTTATCAAATAACAGTACAGTATCCCAGATTTCTTTTTCAAGAGTCTGATCCTGCGAGGACTTTCTCCCAGACAAAGTACTTACTGGGGTAGTCCATAGGCCATTGACTATGTTGACTATCCTTGTGGCTGCCAATGAACTACTCACAGTGATAAGAACAACAGTCTTGATTCATCAAGGTATTTCAGTATATGCCAACTTCAAGAAAGCAAATGGTCCCATTGATCTTATTGTTAGGCAAGTTTGAGATACTTTGATAGATCAAGTAAAAGTGACATGTGGCATCTTTTAAAAATAGCAGGCATTCATCAAAGGCATTAAAACTGACTGGCCTACTAAGTTTAATAATAGTAGCAGAATAAAAGCAGAACTAACAAAAATGATTATTTCATTATGGAATTTCTAAAGTGAATGAGAGGAAAGTAGAGGTTGGGGTCTTAAACAAAGCTCAGAGATTATTCTGAGAATAGCTTGCAGATGGGAGTTATAAAAGCATTGCTTTTGTCCTGTAGCAGGCTGGGGTCAGAACTAACTTAGCTCACATCTCATATTTACTAAACATTTTCTTAAAAAAGGAAATTTAAAAAAAGTTATGTGGAATCAAAGTGTGACACTGTCATTTTATCACTTTGTATCTTTTCTTTCCTATTTGTAGTCTGTATTTAGCATACAGTCCTATAATTGTATCCATGTGCATGGATTCCTGCACTAGAGATATCTGTGGAACTCCGCGTTGGCATAAGGGTCCACTCACATAAGTCAGAGAGCAGGTTGCAGTTCTCTGCCATCTACTTAGTCTCACTTCATGATGAAGCTGGTAGAATGCTATAGTCACAGGATGTGGTATGAAACATCCGTGCACCCACAGTCAAAACATATTTCCATAAGAGTCATTTCTACCACAGCATGCCTCCTTTTTGAAAAGAACAGGAACTGTTCAGTCTTCTTAAGAGTCATAAGTAGTTGACAGTAAGGTAACTTAAGTTTATTCACAGGTGTACAGCTCTGGATCTGAGCCAAGAATCATCAAGTCCAGAGTCTTTCTGGCAAACCATGAATTTCCAGTGATGTTATAATTTCCATTTTGTTACTGAAAATGAATTTTCTGTTTATGTTTCCCCTGGTCCTGAAATTAATCATTTGAGGAGAGGAAAAAAAACCCGACAGGGAAACCAACACCGAAGTATTTTATTATCTCATATAATGATTTGCTCACTCGACTAAAAATTATTATGACTGAGACACTGAAATCATCTGCTTGAACTTGAATTTTATTTCTTTCTATAGGTTCACTCCCTGAGGGTGCACCACACCTTCCTAGCTGTCTCTAGCAGTGCTGATGTTTGGTTTATCAGCTTCTCTGTCTCTTTCCTTATCAGCGCTCACTCCTGAAGTCAGAGGCTATAAACACTGGGTCACTGCATGGGGCTGTCTTAGGTCAAAAAATGCCTCCTTTGCTGCAGGGGTCCATTTCACCACGTCTGGGCCGCAGGCTCTTCTTAGGTCTGTCAGGGGACACACCATGGAAGCAAAGTGGGGAATAAACCACTGATAGTACCCCACTAGTCCCAAGAATGCCTGGACCTGCTTCTTTCAGACTGGTTGGGACCAGTTCTGTATCGCTGCCACTTTCAGCTGGGGCCTCACTACGCCTCTTCCCACTATATACCCAAGGGTATATCTACACCGCCACCCTAGTTCAAACTAGAGAGGCTAATGTAGGCATTGGAACTTGCAAATAAAGCCTAGGATTTAAATATCCCAGGCTTCATTTGCATGTTCCCGGGATGGTGCCATTTTTAAATGCCCGTAGTTCGAACTACCTGCCTGTGGCTACACACAGCATGGACTAGGTAGTTCAAATTAAAGCTCCTAATTCAAACTACCGTTAAACCTCCTTGCAGAGGGATATAGATTAGGCACATCGCTATTGCAAATGAAGCGGGGATTTAAAAATCCTGCACTTTGTTTGAATAGAAATGGCCGCTGCTTTTTGCTGCTGTGGCACTTTGCCAGCAAAAAGCGGCAGTCTAGACGGGGATCAGTTGACAAGGAAAACCTTTTCTGACCGACCCCTTATGCCTTGTGCAACGAAGTTTACAGGATCAGTCGGAAAAGGCTTTCCTTGTCGACCAATCCCCGTCTAGACTGCCGCTTTTTGCTGGCAAAGTGCCGCCGCAGCAAAAAGCGGCGGCCATTGCTATTCAAATGAATCACGGGATATTTAAATCCCCGTGTCATTTGCAATAGCAATGTGCCTAATCTACATCCCTCTGTTGGCAGAGGGGTGTAGTTTAGACACACCCTCAGATGTGGAAAAGACCATCTTCTCTCTGGCTTCCCTGGCTAAGGGAATCTGCCAGTACCCCTTGGTCAGGTCAAGGGTGGACAGAAACCGAGCCTTTCCCAGTCAGTCAATCAGCTCATCTATTCACGGCATGGAATACGCATCAAACTTTGACACCTTGTTCAACTTCCTGAAATCGTTATAAAATCAGAGGTTGCTGTCAGGCTTAGGTTCTAGGACAATTGGGCTGGACCATTGGCTGTGAGACTCTTCAATGACACCTAGTTCCAGCATCTTGCTTACTTCTTTTGGATCTCCTCCCGCTTTGCCTCCAGGATCCAGTAGGTCCTCACATTCACCCTTGGTCCTGGGTTCATGATTATGTGGTGTTCTATCTCAATGGTCCAGCTGGGCTCTGTTGAGAACATATCCAATTGTTACTCCAGCATCGCAAGAACCTCCGTCTGCTGCTTCAGGGTAAACTTTGGAGAGATCCCCACCTGCATCTGTTGGCTTTCCTCTGGCATCACTGTCCCCAGGGCCACCAGCTGTATGTCTTGGTCCCGCCAGGGTTTCAACAAGTTACAGATATCAGAGGGGTAGCCGTGTTAGTCTGAATCTGCAAAAGTGACGAGGAGTCCTGTGGCACCTTATAGACTAACTGAAGTGTAGGAGCATAAGCTTTCGTGGGCAAAGACCCACTTCGTCAGATGCATGTAGTATGTCAACAAGTTAGTATGTCATAAAATCTGGTCCAGGGTTTTTTCAATTCCTACGTGGCCCCCTAATAAATTATTTTGGGCCAGGTTCAGCATGACTCTTCAGTGTTTCTGGTGCATCAGGTGTTGTTCACCATTGGTTCTCTGCATGGCACTACTTGGTACAGTAGGTCCCCCTTGATTATGTAATACAACCAAGGGCCCTTGGTCCTTCCTTCTACTGGGACACCATTTACCTCAACAACCTCCTTGCCTATGTTTTGATACAGTGGGTCATTGACCTGGTCCTGCCCAAAATTTCTGAGCAAGGACCCTATATCGGTTTAGGTGCTAGGATGATTGGGATGGACCATTGGCTGTGAGACTCTTCAATGACACCTAGTTCCAGCATCTTGCTTACTTCTTTCGGATCTCCTCCCGCTTTGCCTCCAGGATCCAGTAGGTCCTCACATTCACCCTTCCTCCCGGGTCTGTGATTATGTGGTGTTCGACCTCAGTGGTCCAGCCAGGCTCTGTTGAGAAAATATGCAAGTGTTGCTCCACTATCTTAAGAACTTCCACCTGATGGTCCAGGGTTAACTCTGGGAGATCCCCGCCTACTTCTGTTGACTTTTCTCTGGCATTTCCATTCCCAGAGCAGCCAGCTGCACATCCCCATCCCACCAGGATTTTAACAGGTTAATATGATAGATTTGTTCCAGCTTGGTGACCAGGTTGTTACACATTATAATCTATCTCTCTTAGGACCTCAACCTCTTCATAGAGCCCTTGCCACCTGGCAAGGTGCTTGCTTTCTGCTGTTGGAACCAGTACCATCACCCAATCTCTCACCTGAAACCTCTGAACCATTGCCCGATGATTTAAGTAGGTTTGCTGGGCCTCTTGGGCCTTTTCCAGTGCTCCCTTATGATGTGGGTAACTTGGGTGATCCTGTCCTTCATCTGGAGGACATGCTCAACAATGTTGCATCCGTCTGCTCCTCTCAGGCCTTTTTGGCAAGGATGTCCCGTGGGTTATGCCCATACGACCGTTTGAATGAGGAAAAGCCAGTGGACGCATGAGGAACTTCCCATATGGCAACACCTAGTCTTTCCCATCCTGGTCACCACCTTCATTATCATGTCCATGAGGGTGTGTTTGAACCACTCAATGAGGCCATCCATCTGCGGGTGGAAGACGGACGTCTCAAGGGCATGGAAGTAGAGCACTGCGCACAAGTGCTTGATAAAACCCTGGACCAGATTTTACCAAGGTTCTATTGGCTGCTCTGTATGTGGAAGTCTAGCAGTATTGCGCCTCCTGCCCCGAGTGCCAACTGCATTGTCCTTCATCAGTTTAGAGACAAAGGGAATACCCTGATCTGTCAGGATCAACTTGGGTATCCCCAGTCTTGAAAAGATCTGAGCTCACTCCCTCACTGTGGTCTTTGAATGGGTATTCCACAGGGGTAACACCTCCGGGTATTGGGTGGCATAATCCAGGACAACTAATATGCTCCAGTGCCCCCGAGCTGATTTCTCCAATTGGCCAAATAGGTCCATAGCGATACACTCAAAGTGGACCTCAGTAATAGGCAGGGGCACCAGTGAAGCTCTCAGATGTGGCTGGGGTCCATGCAGTTGGCACTCGGGGCAGGAGGTGCAATATTGCCAAACTTCCACATACAGAGCAGCCAATAGAACCTTGGTAAAATCTGGTCCAGGGTTTCCTCAATTCCTGGGTGGCCCCCAAATAAATGACTATGGGCTGGGGCCAGTACAGCTCTCTGGTGTTTCTGGGGAACCAAGAGTTGTTCCACCACCCATTCTGGCCTGGCACTACTAGGTACAGTAGTTCCTCCTTGATTATGTAATACAGTCTGGGGCCCTTGCTCCTTCCTCTTACTGGGACACCATTTGCCTCATCTACCTCTTTGCATATATTTTTATACAACTGGGTGATTGGCCTGGTCCTGCCCACAATTTCCAAGCAAGGACCCTATGGCTGTGTCTAGACTACATGGCTCCGTCGATGGAGCCATGTAGGTTAGGATTATAGGCAAAGGCAAATGAAGCCACGATTTAAATGATCGCAGCTTCATTTACATTTACATGGCTGCCGCGCAGAGCCGACAAACAGCTGATCAGCTGTTTGTCCGCTCAGCGCGCTAGTCTGGACGCTCTCCTGCCGACATCAAAGCCCTTTGTCGGCAGCCCCGTTATTCCTCGTGGGATGAGGTTTACCGGGGCTGCCGACAAAGGGCTTTGATATCGGCAGGGGAGCATCCAGACTAGCGCGCTGAGCGGACAAACAGCTGATCAGCTGTTTGTCGGCTCAGCAAGGCAGCCATGTAAATGTAAATGAAGCCGCGATCATTTAAATCGTGGCTTCATTTGCCTTTGCCAAAACAACAAATCTTCACCCTTTTCTATCCCGGGGGCTCTGCTGCTGAGCTAGACCCGACCTCAGGCTTACCTACCACCTGAGCTGGCCCCCTACTGGTCTGCTCGGCCTCCCCACCCAGCCATGGACTGCATTAAGTTCTAGGAAAGGATTCGCATGCCCACTTTCTTGGCTGCCCTCCTCTCATGCTTCAACTTCCATGGCTTCCCAAGCTTCGTGAACAGGTCCTAGGAGAGGTCATAGAAGACTTGGCGCATGCTCTCTATCCTCCCCTCATCTCTAGGAAGTAGGTTGCTAAACCCGGGGAAGTCCCGTCCAATTACACCCAGATATGGGAGCCTTGGGACCACCACTGCTGTCACCCTTGTGACACTTCCCTGGATTTCTATCTGCATGGGGACAACAGGGTGTCTCCATGCACACAGGATATCCCTGTGCTCTTGGTGTGGGACAGCTGGTCCTGCCCCATCAGCTGCACTGATATCAATGTGATGGCACTCCCCGAGTCCACCAGTGCCATGGTCTCTATGCTGTTCATCTTAGTGGGATGGATATATCGATGGGGGAGGGGATGTTTCTATGCCTTCTAGGATTATTATTAGTACACAAGCTAAACAGAGACTTCATTATCATTACAGATTCTTGGTGGGATAAAACTCATGACTGGAATACTGGTATAGAGATGTTTAGCTTATTCACAAAGTACAGGCAGAGAAAAAAAAGGAGGAGAAATTCTATTATATATAAAAAATATATTCACTTCCATTCCATTACATATCAAAAATATATTCACTTGTTCTAAGATCTAGAAGTATGTACAAGGCAGACCAGTTGAAAGTCTTTCAGAGAAGTTGAAAGATGAAAAAATACCAGGGGTGATATTATGTTAGGGGTCTACTAAAGACCATAAAATGAAGAGGAGGAAGTGGAAAAGGAATTTCTAGAATAAATAAAAGAAATATCCAGAACAAAAGACCTGCTAGTAATGGGGGACTTTAACTATCCAGACCCTCTGTTGGCAAAGTAATATGGAAAAATATAAAATGTCCAGTAAGTTCTTGGAATGTGTTGGGGACAACTTCTTGTTTCAGGAGGTCAAGGAAGTAACCCGGGGAACAGACATATTTTACTTTATTCTGACTAGCAAAGAGGAATTGGTTGCAAACCTGAAAGTTGATGTCAGCTGATGGAAATTAATCATGAAATGCTCAATTTTATGATTAAAAGGAAAGGGAGGAATAAGAGCAGCAAAATAAGAATAATGGACCTGAAATAAATGTTTACAAATTCAGAAAACCGGTAGCTGAGAAAATCTGAGGGAAACAAAGGAGTCCTGGGGAAATGTCAGTAGTATTGTTATATCCGTATAACAATATATCCTGTCCCAGGATATGAGAGAGACAAGGTAGACAGATAATATCTTTTATTGGACCAACTGCTGATGAAAGACACAAGCTTTTGAGATATACAGAACTCTTCTTCAGATCTGGAAAAGGTACTTCGGTTAAATACAAGGTGAAATAGATTACTTAACATAAGTAATTAATATATATTGTAAGAGACCATTCAAGGTGAAGTGACCTATTAATACCTCCGCAGTCATAGGACAAAATTAGAGGGGTTAGTAGGTTACAGATTATTGTAATAAGCCATAAAATCTAGCGTCTTTATTAAGACCCTGATTTTTGTCTAGCAAAGGCACAAATTTAAGTCTCTGGATGCATCTTCTAAAGGAGTTATTCAGGTTTCTCTAATGGATGTGAAGCCCTGGCTGTTTTTCAAAGAGAAAATGTTAAAAGTGCGACAGTAAACAATTGTGATTCTACAGTAGATAGGAAAAAACTGAAAGGACAATATGGCTCTCTCCGGAACTCTTTAGTGACCTCAAAATCAAAAGGAAATTCTACAAAATGCAGAAACATGGCCAAATTGCTTAAGATGAGTACAAACATATAGGGAAAAAATCAAAAAGGCTAACTCACAAATGAATTACACCTATCATAGGAAATAAGTTTAGTTTTGTAACTATATTAGGATCAAGAGAAAGACAGAGGAAAGTATAGGGCTCCCACTTAGTAGGAAAAGAGACCTAATGGATGATATCAAGAAGACAGAAGTGTTTGTCATTAACTTTTAGGTGTTTAATTTACTTCAGTGTTCATTAAAAAGGTTTATTGTTACCTGATACTCATGGGTGAGGTCTCAGAGGACCAGAGTAGGGCAAACATAGTACCTATATTTAAAAAGGGAGAAAAGAGGACCCCAGAATTGTAGATCAGTGAAACTATCCTCAATACCTAGAAAGCTACTGGGACAAATTATTAAAGAACCAATTTGTTAAAACCAAGAGGATAATAGGGTAATAAGTAATAACCAACATAGATTTAAGAAGAAGAAGTCATGCCAAACCAACATCATTTCTTTCTTTGAGAGGATTACTGCTATAGTGAAGGGGAAAATTAGTAGACACAATATATCTTGATTGTAATAAGGCTTTTGATACAACCCTAAATTATATTCTCATATGCAAACTAGGGAAAAGTGGAATAGATGAAATTAATATAAAATGGATAAAAAAACTGGTTGAAGGACTTTATTCAAAGAGGAGTTATCAATATTCACTGCCCAAATGAATGGCATATATAACGGGGTCCCACAGGGTCAGTTCTGGGTCTGGTACTATTCAATACTTTCATTATTTGGATGATGGAGTGGAAAGCATGCTTATAAAATAAACAGATGACAAAGCTGCGAGAGGTTCATAACACTTGGGAGGACAGCATTAGAGTTCAAAATGACCTTGACAAATTAGACAATTGGTCTGAAATCAACAAGATGAAATTCAGTAATGACAAGTGCTCAGCTAAAAGATGAGAAATAAAGAGGCAGCTGCACACTGAGGAGGATCTGCAAGTTATAGTGGATCATAACTAAATATGAGTCAACAATGTGATGCAATTGTAACATAATTCTGGGGTGTATTAGCAGGAGTATCACATATAAAACATGGGAGGTAATAGTTCCTCTCTACTCAGCACTGATGAGGCCTCAACTGGAATACATTCTGGGAACCACACTTCAAGAAAGATGTGGACAAATTGAAAAAGATCCAGAGAAGAGAAGACCTGATCCACAAGAAAACATTAAAAAAATTGGGCATGTTTAGTCTTGAGAAAAGAACACCGAGAGGGCCCTGATAACTGTCTTCAAATATGTGAAGAACTGTTACAAAGAGGAGTGAGATCAATTGCTCTCCATGTCCACTGAATTTAGGACTAGTAATTGCCTTATTCTGGAGCAAGGGAGATTTAGTTGAGAGATAAGGAAAAAAACATTCTAACTCAGAGGTAGGCAATAATTTTTTATGGGAGCCACTCCAAGAATTCGGAAAGTGGTCAAGGGCCGCACTCTTCCATGATATTAATGGAGTAGGTGCAGGCTCTGGGATGGAAGTTAGGTACAGAAGGGAGTTTGAGGTAAAGAATTGGGGTGCAGGAGGGAGGGTGGGGTCTGAGAGGGAGTTTAGGTGAAGGAGTGAAGGACCTGGGGCATTGCACTGGAGTGCAGGGTGTTGCGTTGTGCTGTGTTGTGACCTAGGGCAGAGAATTGGGGTGTAGGAAGGGGGCAGAAGGTTGGAGAAGGAAGGGACTGCAGTGCCAGAGGCAGGCTCTAGCCAGGAGCCCAGCAGTTTCTCAGGTAGGCAAGCAGGCAGACAGGCAGACAAGGAGCTTACCCTACCCCTGCAGAGGCTGCAGCCACGTGCTTTGTGAATAACTATGAGCCCCAGAGGGGAGGGAGAATGGTGCTTCATGTCTGCCTGTTATTCAAACAGGCAGTTCCCACTGGCCAGTTTCTGGCCAGAAACCGGCCAATAGGATTGTGCTGGGAGTGGGAGCAGCACTTGAAGCCTTCTCCCTCCACTCCAGGCTCAAGAGTTTTTAAAGAAAAAACATCCTGCAGCTGTGTTTCTGAGTGGTGTGCAGGTGGGGCGAGGCAAGTGGGGAGCCTACCTGGGGCTCCCCACAGTGTCCACAGGCCAGACCCAGTAGCTTGGCAGGCCAGATCCAGTCTGCAGGCCATATTTTGCCCAGGCCTATTCTAACTACAGGTTACAATCTGGGACCCTCTGGTCTGGCAACATCCATGGTCCAACAGGAGGGACAGGAGGCAGAGGAGCCAGTGGCCAGGAGTGCAGCCCTGCTGAGGCTGGTCAGGTGGGAAGTGCAGCCCCACCCAGGGATGGTGTAGTGGGAAACTCAGCCGTGGTCAGGGCTGGCACAGGGGAGAAGGGGTGTCAGGTGCAGCCCCAGTCATGGTTGGCAGTGGGAAGTGCAGCCCCAGCCAGTGCTGGAGGCAGCAGGTCCAACAGCCAAGAGTGCAGTCCTGGCTGGGGCTGGCAGTGGGGAGCCAGGGCTGGAGTCGGTGGGGACAGTAGCTGGGCACACAGCTTGGGCTGGCACCGTGAGGGGTACAGCCCCATCTGGAGTTGGAGGCAGTGGGGCTGACCTCTGTCTGGGGCTGGCATGGTGGGGAATGCAGCCCCGGCCAGGACTGGAGGGGATGGGGGCTGGAGGCAGCGGCAGGCAGCAGGGAGTGCAGCCCAGCCAGAAGCAGAGTCTATAGCCTAGTAGAGAGCCTTGATGTCCCCTTGTCCGGCAAACTCGATGGTTAGAGACCATGCAGGTTCCAAGGGTGCTGGACAAGGGAAGTTCGACGTGTATAAGCAGGGGCAGATGAGGATTTTGCGGGGCCCAGGGCAGCTCAATTTCCTGGGGCCCCCCCTTTGATACGGTGTATGCACGGGGCTTCTTGAAGCATGGGGCCCGGAGCAGCCGCCCCGCTTGCCCTGCCCTATATCTGCCATTGTTTATAAGTATAATTAAGCACTGGAACACATTTCCAAGGGAGATTGTGGAATTCCCCATCATTGGAGGTTTTAAAGAACAGGAAAGGGAAACAGTTATCAGGTATGATTTAGGAGGTATACTTGGTTCTGCCTCAGTACAAGAGGCTGGACAAGATGACCTCTACATTTCTATGATTCTAAAACAAGTATATAGAAAGCAGGGGCATGAGGAGCATGTTCTATATTTAGATAACATAGATTCTCTCAAATTAATCAAAATATGATATCAGACTAGATCTTTGATTTTGCCCTGTCCATTTTTTACTAGGTCATGCAAAGGGGATTCTGAGCTGCCTTAACAAGGCAGCTGGAGAATATCTTTGCATTGGTGGAGTCGTATATGACAGGATAGCTGGTTCCATGCCCCCAAGCATAATAAACCTAGTGGAAGCCCTAGGATACAACTGTAGGTTGTGAAAGTCTTAATTGGCTCTGACTTTTGCCAGGAATTGAATTATCATTGCAAGTATGTAGTTGCAGAAATATAGTGGAAAAGAACTTATGTTTCAGGTACTTCAAGAGAAGATCAGATGCCCCTTCAGAGCTGTCCAGTCAAATTTCCTGACATGATCCCAACAAAACATTGTGCCTATTGAATAGGCACCAGGAGATAATATTGCATTACTTTTATATGGACTGTTATTTCAGTGATCAATACACTTTGTTATAGCATCTAGCTGTTAGGTTCTAACTCAGATAACATTGATCTAAATGTCCAGGTATACTGAAATAATTAAAAACTACAGTGTAGGACTTCAAGCAATTAATAGTAACGCCATTTTGATCAAATTAAACTGTGTTTAAATGCAGTATCAAAATCAAGAAGGACTGAAGGCAATTTCATAGTATATCATGAACAACTTTATTGCACCTGTTCCTAAAGAAGATATATTAAATTTATTCCAGTTATGTGCTCATATAATTAGAAAGATAATTCTAGCAAAAATTATTTCTTAAACTCTTTTGATCATCATAAAAACAACATTAAATTGTTTTCATACTAAAAGCCAGCTCTCGTGGATTTCAAGTTATGCACACATGCAGTTTTTATTGTGGGTTCTTCAGTTTTTCAGAGTGAGCCTGGGGTTTCCCCTTCAAACTACAGATTAACAATGAAGTCTGAAAGCTTTTGCTTTTCATCTCTCATCATCAGGAAGGGTAGAGCCTGTAGCTAGATCCACACTGAATAGCAAATTATCTTTTCATCCAATAACAGAGAAAGCTAGTAATAAAAGACTTGATTATCAGGCACTAGACTCTCCAGGTAGAGATTACCTGAGTATATTAAATATTTTGTTTCCTCTAACACTGTATCAGTCAAGCAAACTGTTGCCTTGCAGAAAAAGTAGCAATTGTAATTAGGTACTAAGCTGGTATATATTAGTACAGAGCCATCCCTACACATTTTTCACCTGAAAAAGCAGGACTGAAAGGCAGTTTATTCCAGCTGTTCCTAGTAAGGATATATTAAATTGATTCCAGTCATGTGCTCATGTAACTGGAAAGATAATTCTGGCAAAAATTCTTCCTTAAACTCTTTTGATCTTCCTAGAAAACAAACCATTAACTAATATAATTTTTTTTCATACTAAAAGCCGGCACTCACTAATTGCATGTTAAGCATAGCTTTAACTCATAAAGGTGGAGAACATAAAAAGTTTTTGGTGTGGGTTCTTCAGTTCTTCAGTGTGAGCCAGGGATTTCACCTACTAACTGCAGATTAACACCACGGTGATGGCCCCGGCCATGGCTTCTCAATTCAGATGTTATGTGCTGTTGCACAGGATTGATCTATCACTCATCTTTGACCCACTCCTTCCTTTGTCATCATGAAGGAGCTATATGGGGCCAAATTTCAGCAAGTGGCCCTGGGACTCAGTGTACAAGGTTGTTGTATCTCTAGGCTCCCATGCTTCATTGCTATATTGTAGTGACAGAGGAGCTGTCGGGCCAAACCACAGAGGTGTTCCCATAACATAAGAACTAGGAGTCACCAAATGAAATTAATAGATAGCAGGTTTATAACAAACAAAAAAAGGGCTTCTTCATGCAATACATAATCAACTCCTTGCCATGGGTGCATACACCATGTCAAAGGGGGGGCCCCACGACATTGTGCTGCCCTGGGCCCAGAGGATGTTGTGAAGGCCAGAACTTTAACAGGGTTCAAAAAAGAGCTAGATAAATTCATCAATAGCTATTAGCCAGGATGGGTAGGAATGGTGTCCTTAGCCTCAGTTTGTCAGAAGCTGGGAATGGGCAACAGGGATGGATCACTCAATAATTCCCTGTTCTGTTCATTGCCTCTGGGGGCACAAGCAGAGGCCACTGTTGGCAGACAGGAAACTGGACTAGATGCATCTTTTGTCTGACCCACTATGGCCGTTCTTATGTTTTTATGCTCTGACCATGTGTCAGGACTCACTTTGGGGGTCCTGTCAAACAGGAGGCCTGGGGCAAGCTGACTACCTCCCTTAGGTGGTCCTTTACTCCAATATTGCACACTGTGCATATGCTGCAGATTCTGCTTTATTAGTATAGCATCACTGTAGTCAGTGGGGCTATGATAAGCTGAGAATCTGGCCTATAAATCTGATTCGGCCAATTCTTCTAGCCACTCAGTCTTGTGTAGCAAAGCCAGTGGGCACTGTTCTCTGAAACAAAGATGACACAGAGATGGTCTTTCAAAACGCATACTTGGTATGTAGCCCTTCTGCCAAGTGGAGCCAGCAATCGGGGTTGGCTTCAACATCTAGGAGTTCCTTTCCATCAATATAACATAATTGGCTTGTGCCCCCACTAAAAAGCCTGAGAAAATTACAAATCTCCCCTCTGCACCTCTGAGAGGCAACACTTCCCCACCCACAAGAGCAGCTCCTGAGAGGAGTGAAGTAACTCAGCATTAACTTGGGCAGGGGTGACTGCTTAGGAAGGGGTGCGGGAGGGCACCGATGACATGACCACTCCCCATGACTCCTCCCTGCGCCACATCAAGTCTGGGGTATAGTATAGGTCAACTGCCATCCAAGTGTCTGCCCCTTCCCTGTCTCTTCTCCAAACCCCTCCACCCAAGCGATGTATCCCAGGGGACTAGTGGGGAGAGGGGCCTGGTGCTGGCAGCAGGGGACAGGCCCCCTCCTGCACTCTCCAGCAGCAATGGGGTGAAGCAGAGTAATGCAGCCCCAGCCTGCTCCATTCCCCCCAGTTCCTGGCCACATCACTCTGCTTACCACCATCACAAGGCCCCCCAGCTAGTCTCCCAGGCTACCCAGAGGCTCCAGCCCTACCAGCTGCTGGCCTCTTGCCCTTTCGTCCCAGGGCATTGGAAGGGCATATGTGCCCTAATGTCTCTTTCCCCATATGTTGTCCCTGAATTTTGGAAAACACCATAAACAGGGTTCACAAACATAAACCAGGAACAAAAGACCCACCCCCACGCTGGTTGGTCTCTGTACTTTTCCCTCAGGTTCTTAAGTCCAGCAACCCAAAAGTCCCTTTCACACACCCAACCCTTCTCTGCACCCCACTCACAGTCACTGACCTGGTCAGTGCAGAGCCAGAGTTCAGAACTGCATCTGCAGAGTTCACCTCTCACCCTGGAAGGAGGGGCGTAAGGAGGCACCTTACTCAGCTGCTCAAGCACTCACTGCCCCTCTCTGCCAGACACCCTGCTGGCCACTTGCCAGTCACTGCTGCCAGCCACCTACTCACTACTCCTGCCAGTGACCCTGCTAGCTGTGCTGCTGGTTGCTCACCACTCCACCTCACCAGCCACTCTGTTAGCTGATTGTCAGTCACCTTCTGCTGCCACCTGCCTCTCTTCTGTGACCTCTGCACTAAGGATGTTAAGTATCGATTACTAGTTGAGTAGTCCAAGGAATTTCCATTGATTACTCAACTAGTCATTACGGAAGGGCGCTTTCTGCACTCACTTCTGGCTCAGGCTGTGTCTGAGCACAGCTCCCTGCTGCCGCTCTGCACTCTTAAAGGGACAGAGAGGAGCTGGCGTGCAAAGACGCTGACTCATTCTCTGGTCCCCTGCTAGGTCTCAGGACAACCCTCATGCTGCCAGTCTGCACTTTTAAAAGGGATGCAGCAGTGGCAGCAAGCCCACCCGAACCCCCTCGCTCTGCCCCCTCTGCATTTTTTAAAGGGACACAGCAGCGGCAGCCAGCTTTTGCTGAGACAAGTGGGCAGGCTGCTGCTGCTGCATCCCGTTTAAAAGTGCAGAGGAGCAGAGTGAGGGAGGGTCGTGGGGGATGGCTGTTGTGTCCTGTTTAAAAATGCAGAGTGGCAGCATGAGGATTGTCCTGAGACCTGGCAGGGGATTAGAGAACGGGCCAGCATCTTTGCATGCTGGCTCCTCTCTGTCCCTTTAAGAGTGCAAGGGGGAGGGAGGGAGGGATTGAGTAGTTGATAATGCTACCCTGCTTATTGGGTAGTCAACTACTCGACTACTCCTTCACATCCCTGCTCTGCACATCATTCAGCTCTTTGCAGTCAGGGCAGAACACAATCCTACCACAACTGATTTCAGCTCTGATTGAATATTTAAAATAACAAGGGGGCTCCTAATGAAGCCTATTTAGCTCTTTCTTTGAACAGTGATTGGATACAGGTTAAAGAAGCCCATAGAGGACATTTAGGAGAAGGGCCACATTCCCTGGTTGGCACATCTGTTTCCACATCTCTTATTTTTACAGGGTTCTGGCATTCAACCCCCTGGTAAAGCAAAGTCCTTTCAGATGGGGGTGACCCCTTATTTGGGACAGGTTAAGCAAAGTCTTGCTTGCCTGTGTTAATACATTGGTAACAGCATTTCACTATCCATGCATTCAGTACTAAAATGATTTGCAACCCAACACCAACCAAAGTTGATGACTCAGAGCAATCCTGCTGTATCTGCTGGATATCTAAGCAGAATGGGTGTGTTCAGGTAAATACAATTTGCTCCAGAAGTCTCCCCCTCTCAGCTAGCTATCGAGCGGAATTTATTCAGTTCATTTAGACCAGCGTTCCTTAAAGTGTGTTCCACGGCACACGAGTGTGCTGTGAAGCAATCAGAGGTGTGCCATGGAGAGAACAGAAAAAAATCTGCTCCTCCGCCCCCTGTAGAGCCTATAGACAGCTCCCACTGCGGCTGCCTCCCCTCTCCCCCAGCCCACCCACGGGGCCTCTGGTGCTGTGCAGCCTCTCAATGTGTGCAGGCAGCAGATTTTACAGCGGCTGCTGCTGCTGGGAGGGGGAGGGGTGGCTGGAGCTGAGAAGCTGCTCCCAGACTTCTGCATTTTAAAACTGCTGCCTGCAGGGAACCTGGCTCAGGCTCTGCCTCCCCCCTCACCTGGGGCGCGCTTGGGCTCTGCTGTCTCCCCTTTCCCCCCGCCTGTGGTACACTCGCGCTCTTCTGCCCCCTATGCGCTGCTGTTCTCTTTCCCCTGTGGCAGAGTTTAATCTGTCAGGGATGGTCATGGTTATTACTCTCCCCCGACCCCGCCCTGCCAGCAGGAAGCCTGGCCTGGTGATGCAGCTGCACTGGGCTCCCCGTTGCATGGGCGGGGGGTGGGAGGGGGACTGAGCTCTTCCCTGCCCCCTGGAGGAACAAGAGCATGCTCCCTGGAGTCTTTTCCTGCTGCAGCAGGGTGCCAAGCCAGATAAGCAACCCCCCTCATGCCCAGACCCCACACCCATATCCCCCTCACTTCCCTCCCCCTGCCAAGACCCCGCATTCCCAGCTTGCTCTGACACCCTGCCCCGAAAACCTCCTCTAACTTCCCCCATGACCAGACACATGCCCTTATTTAGCATTTGTTTATTATTATCCTTATTTTTTTTGTGGTCTACATTTTCAGCTCCATCGAGCAGTCTTTCTGGGGGGCTGGGCGGTCATGGCACATTTCGATCCCCAGGTCTCCCAGGTCTAGTGGGGTTTTTTTTGCTCGACAAAAAAACATTGGTGTTCCCCATTAAAAAAATAATTATTGTTTCGTGTTCTTCAGTCTTAAAAAGTTTAAGAAACACTGATTTAGACCGTGCTTACAGATATAGAACAAGTGTCAAATGAGCACTTTAGTGACCAGCCCACAAGTCCATTTTTAGGCTGATGAGAGATTCCAAGGCCCTGAGTCTGATCTCGTGTTGGTTCTATACCTTGGCAATGAAAGTGAGAGCAGGATCAAGTGCCAAAGACAGGAACTGTGCTCATAAAACAAAGTGACTATGTGAAAATTGAGATCTTAGAATCACTGCATGTTCTTTTTGCAATAGATGCCCACAGCAGTGAAGCTATGAAGTGGTATAAAGTGACATAAAGAATCATGAAGGAAGGTCAAGAAGGCAAAATACTATTGGCCCTACCCCAGCCTCTTCCCCAGGGGATGGCCTTTTGATGCAATGGAAATTTTGCTGGGAAAAAACATTGTAATTGAAATGTTTTGGGATTTGTTTTTAAATGAGCAAAGAAAAGCAAAATATATCTACTTGAATCCAAAACCTCTCGGTTACCAAACCCCACCCCCTCATACCCTGAAAAAATGTCAGTTTTGGAGAGTTCAGTTTTTCAACAACTGCAAGCACGTCTACACAGCACGCTCATTTCAAAATAAGCGATTTTGGATTTTTTTTCCAAAATAGCTTATTTCTAAATAGCACATCTACTCTACACAGAAGCCTCAAAATTAGTGCAAGTTAGGCTTCCCTAATTTGGATATGCTTCCTCGAATTAGTGCCATGAGGCACTGGGGAGTATTTCCATTAAATAGCTCTGGAGGGGAAGTTATTTCAAAATAGTAGCAGTGGAGCGTCCACACTTCTGCTATTCTGAAATAACTATTTCGGAATAAGCGTCATTCCTTGTTGAATGAGGTTTACAGATTTCAAAATAAGCCGTCCATTATTTTGAAATAACAGAATTGCTGTGTAGACACTTGCATTGTTATTTCGAAATAACAGCCATTATTCCAAAATATTGATGTTGTGTAGATCTATGCAACAACAACAAAAACTAAAATATCAAAGAAAAGCCTATGTGAATTTTTTTGGCAAAGGAAAAACATGATTGCCTGATCAGCTCTGATGATGATTATTTTCATAATACAAATAAATAAAGGATATGTAAAGAATGTGGTAGACTTCCATTTTTAGGGTGCAATGAAGATTGCCAATGCAAGGCCTCACTGCAAGATTAGAGGGTCTTGGGACACAGACATACTCCTTCACATACCTTAATGAGGCTGCTTGCACTCCATAAGCACAAGTGATATGTATGTGTCTGTGTGAACTACTAGCATTGGTGGCAGCACTACACACTCCAAAGAAGGCATATCTGGGTGGGTTGTAAGTTGATCAGGCTCCTGAGCATCCCTGAGAGCCACCTAGTACCTGAACAACAATACTGAAGATGGAGACCAAATATTGTGCCCATTTGCACCTGTTACTAAAACTGTTGAAGGGGACAATACTGTTTTGGAATGCATAGTTACTCAGACTCGCCCCCAAACCCAGCCATATACTAAGGGTTGTAATTTATTTCATGGATAGTAAATGACAACAAACCAAGTGACTACAGAAGAGCCTTGCTACTAGGCACTTGACTAATCCTCACAACAGGACACGGCAGCCTCTTCTCTCCTTTCCTCTCAGCAGGAACATCTTGTATATAAGGAGAAATTGGTGAATGTTTTTGCTCTCTCAGACCTCTCTGCCCAGAACTCAGTGAGAGCCCGTTGGTGATGCTTCTATTCCTTTTATGCACCATTATGTAACTATTAAATAGTGTGGGGTTTCCTGTCTAGAAGCATTCTAAGGGTATGTCTACACAGTAGAACATATCTTGAAATAAGCTACTCAATTTGAGCTACCCAAATTGCATAGCTTATTTCGAAATTTGGCACTGTTCACACAGCACTTATTTCAAAATACATTGCTATTCCACTCACTTCCTGTACACCTCGTCCACGAGGTGTACAGGAAGTCAGAGTAAGAAGCATATTATTTTAAATTTATTTCAAAATCACAGGCTTCCTGTGTAGATAGTGCATTATTCCAAAATAACTCTGCTGTCTAGTCATACCCCAAAAGAACAAAGCTTCCCATAATCCAGGACTGCCATCAAGTGGTTTAGTCTCACCAGGCCTAGTGGTGGTTTGATTAAACTGAATGAAAACCTCCCTTCCCACTCCCATTTTTTTTGTATTTAGTTAAAGCTGACTTCAGCAGATGCAGACACATGTGTTTTGAGCTACAGTTTGTGGCATGAGGGATTGAGTAAACCAGGGAGAACAGAACAAACTTGTCCTTACATCATTGCCTATTTAATTTACCTAGCACAATCCAAGCCATCCAATATCCTTTAGTGGAGAATTTGTTTGCCTTAAAAATGGCTGGGAAATGGCAGGGTGAAATGCCCTTTTGGGCACTCTTTTTTGTCTTTCCTTTGCCCTCTTGTGTTTGAAAAATTGGCTTATGATTTTTCTGCTTTAGAAGGACAAAGGAGACACAAGCCTTCTCTTTACCCATAATTAGAGTCATATCAAGAAGCTCACCAGTGAGTAAAGTTCTGTCAAACAAGCTTCTAGAGCCTCACTAGCTTCACCAAATCCATGAGCTGGAAACCTATAAATACCAACATGGTACAAAAATCAGTAAGAAAATCTACAAGTCAAACCTTTGAGTAAAAAGGGGTAGTCCTGGAATATGGGGAGGCAGGCGCAGCAGGATAAGCAAGGGGAAGGGGCAGGATCTACTGCTCAACAGGGGCTGCTCCAATGTCCACTGAAGTCAGAGGGAATCCTTTCATTGACTTCAATAGGTGCTGGATCAGGCCCACACAGTGTAAGAGCAAGTGACAGCTAATCCCCCCAGAGTAGAAGGGAGAATTGCTCAAGTGTTTCATCCAGTGCCGCAGAAGGCCTAGGGCAGTGGTCCCCAACGTTGCGTGGCTGCCGGGCGCCCGGGGGCGGGGCCACCCACGAGCCATGCGCCCCGGGCCGGCCCTGCGCATGTGCCGCGCGCCCAGGGGAGGGGCCGCCCACGCGTCCCGCGCCTGGAGCCGGCACCATGCATGTGCCGCGCGCCGGGGGCGGGGCCAGCCCAGATGTTTCAGCGGGTGCACAGAAATCCCCCAGCAGGCGCCATGGCGCCCACGGGCACCGCGTTGGGGACCACTGGCCTAGGGTATGTCTAGACACCATGGCTCTATCAATGGAGCCATGTAGATGAGGTTGCTAGACATAGGGAAATGAAGCGGCAATTTAAATAATCGCCGCTTCATTTACATCAAAATGGCTGCTGTGCTGTGCCGATCAGCACGGTAGTCTGGATGCTCCACGGTCGACAAGGGAAGCCCTTGTTGACCACCCCGTTATGCCTCGTGGAATACTGCGGAGCGTCCAGACTACTGTGTTGTGCCGCCAAACAGCTGATCGGCACAGCGCGGCAGCCATTTTGATATTATTTAAATTGCCACTTCATTTCCCTTTTTCGAGTACACTAATCTACATGGTTCTGTCAACAGAGCCATGTAGTTTAGATGTACCCCTAGTGCCCTGCCCAACATCCCTGTGTCACAGCCCCAGCAGCAGCCCGGAAGTTCTGGCCCCAATCCCAGAGCTCTGGCCCCAGCTGTGGAGCCCCGTGGCTATGGAGCTCCGGCCATGGCACTCCAGCTCCAGCAGCAGCCGGTACAGCAGTAGCGTTAGAGCTGGAGGAGCAGCAGGGCCACGCTGGAGCCCTAGCCCAGTGGCAGCGGGGCAGCACGGGCCATGAGGAGAGGGATCTGCCCTGGTCCAGCAAATCCCCTTGCTTAGAACCGGTGAGGTACTGAGGGTGCTGGACAAGGGAGGTTCAACCTGTAGCTTCTCTCTGATATTCATTAAAGGATTTAGGTCTTAACTTCATACACTGTCATCTGAAAACTTTCACTTAAGATTAGTGAAGATGCTTAATAACTGACTGGTTCTCTAGAGACATAACAATTGACTCCAGTCAAAACATCTCTGTGGTTTCATTTACATATTAGGGAGAAACAAATAATGTCATGAGTCAAAAAAAGATCTCTCCTTATTATGTATCAAATAGGAGCCCTGCCAAAAGCAGATAAGACTCTGCACACATTGTAGTACTTCCCCTAAAGCTGTCTGCAAGGCGTTACTGCCTGACCACAAACCTAGAGAAGCCTGAAACTGCCTGGCTATTGTCACAGGAAAGTGAGCTGTCATAACAGTCATATGAGTATTAATTGCAGCAAATTTGTTGGGTACATCAGAGCAGTGGTGGCTACTAGCAAAAACAAAATCCCCCCCAAAAACTCTGTTAAGGTTCATCTAATGAAACCTCCAAAGCTGAATAAAGAACTCAAAGGAGCTTGGGAATTTTTACACGGTTGATTGTGTACTCCCAGTTAGAGGAAAGTGCTGTTAACTGGAGTCTTCCTACTTGGGCTTTGTAGTGATAATATAATCCCCTCCGCTGTCCCCCATGGACATGCAGGCCTGGGAAGTGTCCAGCTAGAGTGGGCCCCCATGGATGAGAGAGGGGCCTGGAGTGGCCTGGACCTCCCTGGGGCCCACACACACACACACACCTGGCAGCACTGTCTGTGGGAGAGGGTGGTGCTTCGTGCATACAGGCATGGCCATGTGCTATGTGCGACACTCCTTGGTCTGTGTGGGGTCATGTGTGTGCCCTTGTGCCCAGCCTGCTTCCAGCAGTGGCTGGTGAAGGGCGGACGTCCTCCTAGGGGTCGGACATGTGTGGGGCGCAGCAACCCGTGTGTGCTCCGGGGACGGCTCCTGTGACCACATGGTGCACGCTGCCACTGCACATGCTTGCACCTGCACGCTGTCCAGGCTGAGCACGTCGAGCAATGATCGCACCTCATCCCCTATGCTCCCTTCTCCCACACCTCGTGTGTGTGACAACCTGACAGCACTCACCTGATGTTCCCTCCCCAGAGTCTGATGATGCCCAGGAGATGTCCAAGATCTGGGGTACCAGCTCCAGGTTGAGGGTGATGACGCTGCTGGTGTCCTCTTCCTCCTGCAGCTGATGTCCATCCTCCTCCTCCTCTTCCTCCTGCTCCTGTCAAGTGACCACAGGTGTCTCCAAGCCCGAGTCCACCAGTACATGTGGGGAAAGGGCTTGTCCACAACCCAGTATCTGGTGGAGCTAGTGATAGTATGGGCAGCAGTGTGGTTCTGTCCCAGAGTGAGAGTTGCGCTCCCTGGCCCAGGCATACCCTTGCCGTAGCTCTGTGACCTTGCTCCAGATTTGGTTGAGGGTGCAGGTGTGGTGTCCCCTGTTGACCAGACCTTCGGCCATGCGCCCATAAATGTCCACATTGTGGCGCTTAGAGCTGAGATCATAGAATCATAGAATACTAGGACTGGAAGGGATCTCGAGAGGTCATCGAGTCCAGTCCCCTGCCCTCATGGCAGGACCAAATACTGTCTAGACCATCCCTGATAGACATTTATCTAACCTACTCTTAAATATCTCCAGAGATGGAGATTCTGAAACATCCCTGGGCAATTTATTCCAGTGTTGATCCTTCAGGGCTTCCTCCTCCCCTCACAGCTCTAGGAGGGACAGGATCTCTGGCCTACTCCAGGAAGGCACCTGGCATTTGGTGCCCCTGGGTAGGTCCTGGGAACCCTGGGGCTGCTCCCTGGAAGGACCAGGGGGGTTTCGGCTGGCTTGTGACTCTGCCATCTGTCAGGAGGCCTATGTTAGTCAGAGCCACGTGGTCCTGGAGCAGGAGGTCCTGCTGCAAGGCTGGCTTCCTGCCACAAGGCTTGTTCTGGTTGTCTGCAGCTCTAGGAGCTAGCAAGAGACAGGAACTATAGAGTTGTGATTAATGTGGATGGAGTGTCCACCAGGGCACCTGTGCTTTTTCCCGGAGGCCTCTTTTTTCAAAAGAACTTCCTCTTCCACATCCACATATACTTTTTTCCGAAAGAGCTCTTTCAGAAAAGGCATTCTTCCTCATAGTACGAGGTTTACCAATGTCAGAAAAAACCCTGCGTTCTTTCAATTTTCTTTGAAAAGAATGCAATTGCAGTGTTGACATAGGAGAAATTTTTATGGAAAAATGGCCATTTTTCCAAAAAAAACCTGTAGTCTAGATGCACTCCTTGCAAGGAATTACAGTGGTTAGTGGATGGGAGAGTGGTTGGGAACTCAGTAGACTGGGGTGGGACTGGGATCCAGTCATGCCTGGCTCAGGATTGAGACACATTAGTGGGAGTAAGGATTGTACATTGTTTCTTTCTGTGCTGTTCATATTCTGTGAATAAAGAGAGCTTCCATTTCCAGGGTTTATCATCTGGTGTCTTTTACAGTCACTAAACTCTCTAAATTTAGAATAAAAGTAACAGAAGAGTCAAGAAACTCTAGAAGAAACTTCCATGGTAGCACTCACGTAGCACTCATGTTCTCTGGGATTAGTGATATCATCAAAAGAAGGTTTTTTGTGTTGGGGCTTCTATGGCTACGGCTACAGTATGACTATTGCCGCAAGAGCCAATGCAAATGAAGCGCAGATCAGCATTTCTCGCATTTCCCCTAATGCAAAAACAGAATGAAAGAGTGTATGCAAATGAGGTGCAAGTAAATGTTAATCCATGCTTCATTTGCATTGGCTCTTGTGGCAAAAGTCACAGTGTAGCCATAGCCTGTTTGTTTTTTACTTTTTGTCAAAAACATGAAGTCAGGAAATGCCAGGATTGAGGCTACTTTTGAGTGCTTGCCTTTGCAACCTCTATGACACTCTTTTAACATAGCTTTTAGTGTGTAATTTCCTGGGGTTTTAAAAAAGGAAACTGAAAAAAACGGAAATTGCATCCTGTAGCATATTTCCACCAATACGACATGAGAAAATTTAAAACCTTTAAATCTACCACATAGATCTCTGATACTTGAGCTAACTGATAGCAATAGCTGATTGTATCCTCTACGTGGACTGGCAGTAGAGTGAATGAGACACACGCTTTGCCAGTAAGTTTCAGATATTTGCTGACAACAGAGGAATTAGATTAGAGGATTGGGCCAAAAGAAATCTGACAAGGTTTAACAAGGACTGAACTTGGGACAGAAGAATCCCAAGGACTGTTACAAGCTGGGGACCGAATGGCTAAGTAGCAGTTCTGTAGAAAAGGACCTATGGATTACAGTGGATGAGAAGCTGGATATGAGTCAACAGTGTGCCCTTGTAGCCAAGAAGGCTAATGGCCTATTAGATTGCATTGCCAGCAGATCTAGAGAAGTGATTATTCCCCTTTATTCGATTCTGGTGAGGCCACATCTGGAGTATTGTGTCCTCTTCTAGGCCCCCCACTATAGAAAGGATGTGGATGCGTTGGAGAGGGTCCAGCAGAGGGTGACCAAAATGATTAGGGGGCTGGAGCATATGACCTATGAAGAGAGACTGAGGGATTTGGGTTTGTTCAGTCTGCAGAAGAGAAGAGTGAGTGGGGATATGATAGCAGCCTTCAACTTCCTGAAGGGAGGTTCCAAAGAGGATGGAGAGAGGCTGTTCTCAGTAGTGACGGGTGGCAGAACAAGGAGCAATGGTCTCAAGTTGCAGTGGGGGAGGTCTAGGTTGGACATTAGGAAAAACTATTTCACTAGGAGGGTGGTGAAGTACTGGAATGGGTTACCTAGGGAGGTGGTGAATTCTCCATCCCTAGAGGTTTTTAAGTCTTGTCTTTACAAAGCCCTGGCTGGGTTGATTTAGTTGGGATTGGTCCTGCCTTGGGCAGGGTGCTGGACTTGATGACCTCCTGAGGTCTCTTCCAGCTCTATGACTCTATGAATTATTCCATTTTGTGATCCAGAGGCAAGTGTTCCTCTTCGGTTATAGAACATTCATCTCCTATGGAGACTCAAAAATGACCCCATCTGCCATAGTCCCTTCAACTTGTTCCAATCCCAGTCCTGTATTTTTCCTATCCCTGGCTCTTTGTCCCAATCCCATTTACCTTTCCTATAGAGGGTATATCTAGACTGTGGTGCTATTTTGGAATACTGGAAATATCCCAAAATAGCAATGCCGCATCTTGAAACGTGCCCGCTATTTTGGGAAATAGAGAGTGCACTGTTCTGGTGTCTCTGTGTGATGGTCCGGGCCGTGTCTGGGCACAGCTGCGGGCGTCCGCTCAGGGCGAATTGCTCGAATCCGGGGTTCCTTACAGCCCCCGACTGGCGACCTCTCCACACAGGCCACAAACCAGTCTCACAGAGCGCTTCAGCAGCCTGCCTGAAGCCTCCCGAACAAAACCCCTCCGACACCCCAGCAATATCCGTGCCCCAGATGGCCCCGGGCCTCATACACAGGTGGGGGGTCCTAGCACCCAATCCCACCTACCCCGAACAAGTTCTGTCCGGTTCCAAGAAACCAGCCACAGATCCCTGGTCAATTTACCCTCTGGACCTTACCCACAAATCACGCTGAGCCAATCCTTTAGAATCTATATCTAAAGGTTTATTATTACAGGAAAGAAAAGCATGAGAGTAAGGTTATTAAAGTACAGTACGTTACATGCACCGAATCTCCCAGTTCTCGATGCAGGCTCTAGCAGAGATGTTACAGCTGCTGGTTTAAAAGTTCTTATTGCACATCCTACGATCAGGATGGGTTCACAGGTCTTCCGGGCTCTTCAATCCCTGCAGTGCTGCCTCTGGGATGAAGTGCTGAGCTGAGAACCAAAATGGCATCGACCGCATGGCCTCTTTATACTCCTTCCTGGCCTCTTCTTGTATGCAGCAAGTCACCTGGTCAGAGGCCAATCTCTATGTTTCCTGCTGGCTGCCCTCAGGTGACACATCCCATTCTTTGGGTGTGTCCATAGCCTATTGAGAGCCATTGTTCCACAGGGCTTTGCTACTCAGCCTGTTCATAGCCATGCTTAACCACATTCACAGAAATATTCAGCTTCCACACAGATTACAGATTCCTACCTACACACACAGACATTAAACACTCACATAAATAGCGTACATAAGATCAACAAACAACAATCTCCCATTCAACACCCCACATGGCTCCCCCCATACCAATTTCTGGGGCCAACACCCCCACCTAGGGGTGCAGCAGCGATTTGGCTGCTTCCCTCCAATTCAGCAACGTGACACTCTGTAACCCTTGTTCCACTGGGGTTAAGGGATTTGTCGCTATAGTGCCTTAGTTTGAAATTTGGCACTCATTTTACCTAGACTCAGAATAAGCTACGCAATTTCCATAGTGCAAATTTGAATAACTTATTGCGACAGAAGGGTGCTGTCTAGACGCACCCTTAGTCTCAGTCGCCATTATTCAAGCTTGTCATCCAGGCCCAGGCTCTTTTCCCAGTTAATTTGCCCAGCCAGTCTCTGTCACAATTTCTCTCCCTGTCCCCCCATTTAAATTATAGTCTCATGAGTTTCCTTGTTTCAATCCACTTCTTGTTCTCCCCTCTTGACAGTCTTTTTGTTCCCCTTGCATGCAAATTAGATGGCTGCCTCCTCCATACTGTCTGTGTGCAAGGGGAAGGGACTGATTGAGGGCATGTCTACACTAGGAAACTATTCTGAAATTACTAAAATCAACTTAACTCCTGATTTAATACAATCGAAATAGCATGTCCCCAGTACAGGGAAGCCTCCACATTAGTTACAATTAGTCTGAAATAGCACATCCATATTGAATGGACTTAGAGCCCCTGGGAACACTCTGGGGTGGGCACCAGGAGTGTGGACACTTCCCGTGGCTGCTTGGTCAGGCAAACTGCAATGCATGCTTTCAGGGACTCCTCTCTATGGCCGCATCTCACAAGCCACTCCTCCACTGCCTCTCCCCTCACGGTACACAAAAGGGCACGTGCCTTCTTGTGGTCTGGTTGCCCTTGCGGATGCCACAGCACTCAGAGCATGGAGTCAGAGCTGCTACAAAGCAGTGCTAGGTTCATGGGCCTCATGATGCACCTCATAGCACAGTACTTCCAGACTTCCCATTTGTTGCTCCAGCAGTAGGAGGTCCTGCAGGATGAATGCCAGCACAGACCACAGGCCCTAATCACCCAGGCCCTGGTGTTCCTGCTGCTGTGCTCACCCCTCAACCCCTAGACATCATGAATTGGTGGTTCTGATGGCAGGAGATGAGCTTGGACTGATGGGACCGCATCATCCTTCAGGTATGAAACGGTCAGCAGTGACCACAGAACTTCCATATGCACAAGGTTGCCTTCCTGGAGCTCTGTAAGTATCTCTCCCTGGATCTTTGGCAACAGAACACCCAATGTGACCCACCATCCCCATGCAGAAGTGTATGGCCATTGCCCTTTGGAAGCTCACCACGTCGGACAGCTACCACTCAGTCGAGAACCAGTTTGGTGTGAGGAAATCCACAGTAGGGGCCATTCTCCTGCAGGTAGCAAAGGCCATCAATCATATGCTGTTATGGATGGTTGTCACTCTGGGGAACATGGACAGCATCATGGATGGCTTTGCTGCCATGAACTTCCCCAACTGCAGTGGGGACATAGATGACATGCACAACTCCATCCTGGCCTCGGACCCACATGCCTTGGACTTTATCAACAGGAAGGGGTAGTTTTCCATGGTGCTGCAGGCTCTCATGGATCACAAGGGATGCTTCACCAACATCAGCATCAGATGGTTGGGAAAGGCGCACACCAGCCACCTCTTCCGGAATGCCTGCCTCTTCCGAAAGATGACCGCACCATCAGAGTCAGGGAGGTGGACATGCCCATCATAATTCTGGCTGACTCAGCCTACCCCTTGCTTCCCAGCTCCTGAAGCCCTACACAGAAGGCCTGGACCCCAGGAAGGAGCAATTCAACACCAGACTGTGCAGGTGCCACATGGTCATTGAATGTGTGTTTGGCCATTTAAAGGGGAGGTTCAAGAGTCTCCTCACCCACCTGGACCTCAGCGAGTGCAGCATCCCCTTCATGGTGGTGGCCTCCTGTATGTTCCACAACCTTTGTAAAAGCAAGGGGGAAACTTTTCCACCAGGATAGGGGGCTGATGCTGAATATCTGGCTGGGGAATTGGAGCAGCTGGATACCAGTGCCATACAGAGAGAACATCAAGGGGATGTGCTCATCAGAGAGGCCTTGAAGGAGAGTTTCATGCAAGGCCAGTTGTGAGACACTCCCCTGTGCCTCTCCAGAAGGAGCCACTGCATTCCCTTTGTGTGTCTTTCATTCCCCACCTTTCCCTTCCTCTACCCTTCCTTTCCCCTCTACCCCCTTCCACTGCAGAGCAAACAATAAAGCCATCTTTGTTGAAAAAACAGGACTTTTTATTGGGGGGGACATAGAACTGGGGAGGGACTGGGTAAAGAACCTGGAATGGGGGAGAGGAATCCAGCCATACACTTCTGCATTCCTTTTCCTGGTGCTGAGATCTTAGAGGTTGGTCTTCTCCTTCCAGACCCCAATGCGGTCCAGGATCTCTGTACCAGTCCTGGCCGGAGCTCTCCTACATCCCTCGATAGTGGCAGCCATGGGAGCAGCAGGAGTGCTGGCAGCCATGAGAGAGTCCAAGGGAACACTGAGATTGCTCATGCCTGCCTCGGATGGTGGTGTTTCTGACAGGACTTTCAAGCCCTTCTCCTGCTCCCAGGACTTTTTAACTTCCCCAGGAGGAGGGGAGCAGTAGAGATGCCAGGTGTGATCAGAGCGTTCAGAGCTGTAGCTGAGAGAGGCCAATTATTTCGAAATAGTGCACTGGAGCGTTCACACGACTTCAATTTCAAAATAACTAGTTTGAAATTAGCATTATTCCACAAGAAAAGTAGGAGTACAAATTTCAAAATAAGCAGTCCATCATTTCGAAACAACGGGCTTCTTAGTGAGGACGCTTCCCTTAAAATTCGATCTTAGAGTGGTTATTTCAAAATAAAGCCCTAGTGTAGACCAGGGCAGAGATTCTAGGAGAGGCAGACACTCTGCTCTTAGTTCTGGTGGCTGACTCCACACCAGGCTGCAGCACCTGGAAGTAACAATTATTGGGTTAGTCTAACTTCATCCTTTTAGTCCTGGGCTGACGCCAGAGCAGTTGCTCTGTGGGGATGGTGTAGGTGCAGACAAGTCAAAGACAGGAGCTATGAGGGATGAAGAACACTTACTTGCTCTGTGAATTGGCACATCTGCTCATCACTATGGCACCGGCATGCACAAGGAAGATGAAATCTTCTGAGACTGTAGCTGTTAAAATTGAGATTGCTACTGAACATGTGTGAACTGCAATTTTTCAAACTTGGCCAAAGTTGGAGTGATTTCCATGGGGATAGCGGAAGGCACATCACTGAATCAAAGGGTACCCCCTGTCAAATTTGTGCTCCCCATTCCAAAATATCAAGGCACAAGAGCTTTTCAAAAAACAATTTGAAAAGCTCAGAGTTTTTTAACATGAACAAAACAGTGGACAAACTTTTCCAAAACACTCAATCTGAGGGAGACACCCAGCATGGAAAACTTTAGCCCAAACAGTTAAAGTTTGTCAAAGTTAGCAGCAACTGAAAACAGTGTCTTACAAAAGGAAATGTCAGACCACCTTAATAGTGGATAGAGCTCTACCTCTAATACAGGCCATCAGAAAAATGTCTTACCTGCCTGCCATAATCTGTTTTCCTCCTATAGCAATTAATGAAATAGCTAATATTTCGATACTGCAAAAAGTCACTTTTCTTACTTATGTAAGAAGAGGTGTTTCGTCTGATCAGTTTATTTTTACCATTTCTCTTCTTCCTCCTGTTCTTGTGAAAGAACCATTAATTATAAAACTGTTAGGGCTTATCTACTTTTAAAAGGGTATAGTTGCTAATGTAGACCAAGCCTAGTATAAATCAAGTTTTCTCTCAGCATTACCCTTTGTCTGTTATCAGATCTTATTTTTTCTGGTATTGTTTTTCCCCTCCATGCACTTTCTTAGAGACTTTTCTCTTTCTTTGGAAGATGTATCAAGTGGAATTGTGAGAAATATTTAATTTGAAGTATGAAAGAACTAATAAGAACTGTTGATTTGAGTCTATATTAGCGATGAGTCCCAACTGTGCATTTGTACCCCAAACTGACCTTTCCAAAAGCTTAGTTTTGAATCTAGGTTTCTCATTGATGTCCTTATATAAATGGAAGTCAACTACCAGACCCAAACTTTCCCAGAACCAGACCCAAACTTTCCCAGAGTTCAGGGATGTTCAAATCTGTGATTTATTTGTTCTGGCTCATCTCTGGTACTCAAGCAGAGATGTAGATTGTTAGGATTATATATGAATATTTTTACTTCATCTGGCTATCCATGAAAATTTTGAGGCTGCAGCTAACTGGAGAATTTGTAGGTTGAACCTATTCAATTGAAGTATTCACATTAGGCAAATAACACATTTTCCAAAAGTGGATACAAGTCCCACTTCTGGTGACCCAGCAGATCACACATGATCATAGATGAATATGCATGGATATGCAAGATAACATCAAAACCAAATCTTACCAACAAGATCCAAATATAGGAAATGTAGACTTGTTGAAGCCCAGACTTTTTCACACTTGAGAATTGAAATGCCCATGTAAGTCACTTCCAATATCAAAAAAATCAGGAGCCTACACTGAGCAAAACTTCAAAGAGTTCATACAAGAATATGTGCTTATTACATATGCAAACACTATAATCATAGCTGTTTAATGAAAAAGAAGTAAGGTAGATAATCAATTACTTATATATTTTCTGAAGTATGTAAATAGAGATGTAACCATACAATTATAGCTAATCATTTAGACTTTGGCCTATCATACCTAGCTGCATAGTACTGTGACAGAAGCCTATGGCAGAGAGCAGAATGCAGATTTCTCAGCTTTGTCCTGTACTTAGAAGACCATTCTCAATTTATGAAAAACACTTCAAATCCTTTAACAAAAGCATGAAGGCAAGAACACTGACATAGATGACTGACACTAGGGAATCTTTCACATAGTAGTCACTGGGTTAGGTTTTGGGGCAAGTCTGAGGTAACTAAAAGTCATTGCCATTTGAAGCCTACTTATATAATTTGTTTATATATAATGAATTATCTCACTCCAATTCCTAGTAGACACAACCACCTCTCAGAAATGAACCCCCACATTTTGCACTAACTGGAACTGTTATGCTTAAAAGACGCACACAGAATCTTTTTCAGGGGAATAAGGCAACATGCCACATTTATTGATAATGTAACAAAGTAACATATGCACACACACACATTCTGTTGATGTGATACGTTACCAGTCTGTTGCTTGACCAAACTTATTGGCCAGATACGTTGAGTACAAGGGAGGAGCTGGGTTCTTATCAGTCTGGACTGATGCTCCACATCGTAGCAGAATGGAACCTGAGGAATAATACAAGACACCCCATCTTTTATAGGATTTTCTTTCCATGCAAGTCTATGCCTTTTGCCTTGTCCGGCCTTAATCAGTCACTCAGCATCACAATCACTCTTTCTGCAACATATGTTTATCCAGAAGTTGTTCTCTCAGTCATCTGATATCAGTATGCTAAGGACCCCTCCTTCTGGAGAAAGTTATCGGTTCCCTATCAAGGGATGCTTGCCACTAAGTTCAGGGCTCTTCAGTCTGCCCCGGTAGTCTGCGTCTCCAGTGTGCTTTCACTTAGTTGATAATTATTTGGTGCCTCTGAGTCTCCGGCCCCTCCTCTGACCATCTGGGTATGCAGTGGCCTTCACGCTTATCTCTCCTAAAACATTCTCTCTTTCATTCACACAAACAACACATGTACACAATTGCAGCACAGAACAAAGCGTACTTTTAGCCCCTTTAAGAAAGTCACAAAGTCTTTCAATATTACACTATTTTCTATCTATTACAAGACTTTACCTAATACTAACATCACTATTCATTACAATATTCCATCCCTTTACTTTAACATCATGCTAACATCAAACAAAGCTGGAGCTAAGTTAACAAAGTTGCCTTATGCTTGTTTGATGCCTACATCTTGTGTTTAAGTCTCTCAAATGTAATCAAAACATACATTCATTATAACTAACTTATTACCTACAAGATTACAAGGCTACAGAACCTCATTGGCAGACCTGAGAAGCCCAGGCATACATTGCAACTTCTGACATATTAAATATGTGAAATGATCCTGAAAATGTGCAGCAAAGGATGCTGAAATCAAAATATTTTTTTGCCTAATTTTAGCTCCTTTTAAATAACTTCACTCATATACAGAACATCTTGGCTTAATCAGAGACCTTGCTAGTCCAATTGTCCACAGTTTTTCTGAGAAATAAGAGTAGCCGTTGCTCTGTGTAAAACCTCCAGGCACCAGAAACTCTAAGGCAAAGGTCTTCAAATTGTGAGGCTCACCCGCTTGCGGGGGGGAGGGGGGGAAGAGAAGTAATGTTTTGGAGCCATGGCAGAACCTTTGCCAGCCCTCATCGGGGAAAAGCACCACCCAGGTCCTGGCCCTAGCTGCTGGCCTGGGCTGCTGGCCTGGGCTCCTGGCCCTCTGCTGTAGCCCTAGCCTCAGCTCATTTACCCCTGTCTGCATCCCCCCTCCTGGAACCACTTCCAGCCCTGGCTCCGGGGGAAGGACGGGAGCTGACACTGGAGATAAAAGTTGGGGACCACTGCTCAAGGGAAATCATAATGTTCAAATGGAACTCAGGAGCTTTTAGGAACTCTAGACAACCCATTAGCAAGAGACTAAGAAAACTAACCTCTTTGCTCTTTCAACTTTCCAAAAGGCAGCAATCACTACAGTCTACATGGCTGACACTGGATGATTTCTCTGTCCTCTACTGGAGCTGGCTCTGTGGTTCAGGGATATTCTAATCTCCATTGGCCTTATTGCTCTGGTTTGTTCTCTGGTGGAGTCCAGCCGCATAGTTTGGGAGTTCTCTCTCTATGTTCCTGGAGTTCTATCTCTATGACAACTGTAATTTGAAGAGGTGTGGGTCAAGGCTTATGCAAGCCTGAAACTATCCTCTCCTCCCTGCAGTCGGCTTCTCATGGATGGAAATAAGACACCAGGTAATGTGAAATAACTTTCAGTCCTGCTACTTGTGCTGTATTGGTTCTGGGAATGCTTGTTCGTGGGCTGGCTGGCTGGCTGGCTGGCTAGCTGTCTCCCTACAGAAGTAACAGAATAGCCACTTGAACAATAAAAAAACAGCAAAAACTAAGCATGGAAGGAAACAGAGACTACCAAGTTTCATATAAGAAAGAAACTCAGTCCTCACACCCTGGTCTTTGCCTCTTCTGGGTGGGTGTACAGTGACCTGAGAAGGCTTCAATCAGGTGACTGTGACACAGGGAGACTAGACAGTTCAAAAGTTCTTTCCCTAGTTCAGAGAGGGTACTAAATAAAATAAATCATTGGGGGTAATCACCCTTTCTTCCTCTTTCTGGTTCCACTTGTGTGAGTGAATGTGATGTCCTTGTTTGACAGCCTTGTACAGACAGCAGGGTATGTAGGTATAAGAAAGGGAAGTTAGTGAATTTCCATGTTAGTCAAAGAGTTCATCAGTCCATCTCTCTGCAGTGAGAAACTCTGAAAACTCCAAAAGGATTTAGCAAATTCTTTTTTTTTCTTCCCATCCCTCTGTATGACCCTTTGGAAAGAACTGTGGGGTAGGTACTGTCCCCTAAAAGGAAAAAAAACACATCTCAGCATAGTCACTGACTTGAACTCCTGGGAGGTGCTTGACCCTCACTTTGCCTCAATCCCTGCCCCCAATTTCACCCCTCTGATCTAACCCCACCCTGCCTCTTCTGGCCCCACTTCACATACTTCCCATAACTATCCCCTCCCCCCCACTCCTGCTCTTCCCTACCAGTACTTCCTACACACCACTGAACAGTTGATCATAGTGGGCAGAGAAGCTGGTGGGCAGGAGGAGCAGCTGATCCACAGGACAGCTCGTGAGAGCTGAGTACCCACTATTTTTTTCCATAGGGGCTGTGGGGCTGGATCACCCACAAAATCAGCACCTATTAGAATTTCCCAGCACACGCACAGAAGGACCTACACAGCCCTTTGCATAGGCGTATGACAGGAGAGTGACTGATGTCAGGAAAGGGCATTTAGAGGTCACACATGAAATGACTGGAAAACTCCATTCTCTGGCTATTCTGGACTGCAGCCCACTAGTGACTGTGGGAAGCAATCTATAGCACCAGTCTCTGGAGCAGCACTGCACGTGGGGACATAAAGTGGGCTTCAGTTTTCCACCTTTCAGGCTGCACCTTTTGGGATACAATGACTTTTTTAATGAAGGGGGTTTGTTTGTATGTGTTAGAGCAGGGCTAGTCAACTTCGGAAGCCCCACAGGCCACAATGATACTCAGCACATGCCAAGGGTCGCAACTTAAGTATAGCTGCATATACATGCAAATATATATGCACATATATGCTAATAACTTCTTTCACGCTGACAGGCATGAATACAAAGCACTTACCACAATGCCCAAGTGCTCCTAGCACTGGGGGCTAGAAATGTCGACACCCTGTACCCGTCTGTTCCAGCCAACCCGTCTGCTTGCATCTTTCAATGCTCACCCTGCCTGGGAGATGCCTTGCTGCTGTGGAGCATGTTCTCAGTGGAGGTCATGTTCAAATGACCCCACCTGTGGGACGTGTGTTGAGCCCCGTGTAAACCTAAACCATACCACAGAATGCAAAGAAACAGGCTGCGGGCTGCACGTGGCCCACAGGCCACATATTGAGTAGCTCTCTGGTAAGAGTGACAAGCTGGAGGTATTCTTGTTAAATGTCTGGTTCCTTGAAGATGGAGGGACCGCTGGGATAATGGAGGAGCAGGCCTCCACTTTGCTTACTGACTCTTGCCAGAGACTAGTAAAAATATTTCTGAAAAGCATTTTTTTTGTTTAGTCTTGGAATACATTTACACACACACATACATACACACACATACACACCCACCCACCCCATTTCATATTACACAAGCAGAACATCATGCTACAATCATTTCCAATTAATGCTTTTAATGGTTTGTTTGCCAGGTGATTTGCCACCCTCTGTATGGTTGTAATTCAAAAACTATTTCACTTAAATGAAAAGATATCATACAGACAGACATATACATAACGTGCAAATCATCCATCCACCCTCTCTGGAAACACATGACCTGTTGATTACCACATAGGGCTTGTTCTGGCTTTGAATTGGCTAAAGAGGAAAACTTTTGTGGAATATCCATATTGAAATACTGTCAGAACATCACTGGCATACTATTCACAAGTCATATTTTCAGTTTTGTAATCTTTTCTCTGTAGCCTCTGAAAACTAGAAATGTCAACTTCCTTGACATTGCCAGGGGTTTAGATTGCTGATTTTTTAAATAATTTGCAACTGCTAAAATGATACAATCTTCCTGGACTGAGGGTATGTCTACACTACAGAGTTAGTTCGAACTAACTTAGTTCGAATTAGTTATTTCGAACTAAGCTAATTCGAACTAATGCGTCTAGAACTAAAAACTAGTTCGAATTAGCGTTTTGCTAATTCGAACTAGCATGTCCACATTGAGTGGACCCTGAACAGGGCTTAAGGATGGCCGGAAGCAGTGCCGGCAGGGCATCAGAGGAGGACTTAGAGCGTGGAGATGCTGTCTCAGGCTAGCCGAGGGCTGCGCTTAAAGGGACCCGACCCCCACCCCGGACAGACAGTTCTCAGGAGTGCCCCGCTTGAAAACCAGTCCTGGCTTGGAGTGCCCGGAATGCCCACACTGGGCACATCACAGCACTCGGCCATCAGACTGGCTGCACTTGCCGCAGGCTGCCATCTGGGGAGAGGAGGCAATTGGGGGGCTGCAGGAGAGCTTCCACCGTGAGGAGCCCGCAGAGCCAGCCCAGTCCTCCCCATCGGGGGCTCGTGCCCCATTCCTCCCTCACCTCCTTCCACTTACCCTTCCCTAGCCCCCCTTCCTGATGTACAAAATAAAGATAACGTTTCTTCCAACATTGACTCTGTCTTTATTGAACAAAACTGGGGGAGACTGGGAAAAGGAGGTGGGAGAGGAGAAGAGAAAGGCTGGGAGAGGGGAGGGCAACTACAATGATCAGGGGTTGGGAACAGGTCCCAGATGAAGAGAGGCTACAGAGACTGGGACTGTTCAGCTTAGAAAAGAGGAGACAGAGGGGGGACAGGATAGAGGTCTCTAAAAGCAGGGGTTGGGTGGAGAGGGTGCATTCAGAAAAGTTGTTCATGAGTTCCCATAAAGAAGGACTAGAGGACACCAAAGGAAAGGAATGGGTAGCAGGCTTCAAACTAGTAAGAGAAAGTTGTTCTTCACAAAGCAAATAGTTAACCTGTGGAACTCCTTTCTGCAGGAGGCTGTGAAGGCTACAACTAGAACAGAGTTTAAAGGGAAGTGAGATCAAGTCATGGAGGTTGGGTTCATGGAGTAGTCTTAGCCAGGTGGTAGGAGTGGTGTCCCTGCCCAAACTTTGTGGAAGGCTGGAGAGGGATGGCACGAGACAAATGGCTTGGTCACTGTCTTTGGTCCATCCCCTCCAGGGTTCCTAGGGTTGGCCGCTGTCGGCAGACAGGCTACTGGGCTAGATGGACCTTTGGTCTGACCCAGGACGGCCATTGTAAGCTCAGGGCTCAGGGTCGTGGGTCTCAGTGGACCCCCTTGATTTTCATGCACACCTGCTCCTGGGTGGCCAGGCTGGCAGCTCTCCTGCCCTAGCCGGCCACTTTCCTGTGCCTAGTGCGGAGATCGTGGACGAGGTCCACGATGTCCGCACTAGCCCAGGAAGGTACCCGCCTCTTGCGGTCCAGGGCAAGCTCCCGGGAGCCGCCAGCCTGGTCCCGGGAAGAGGGGGTGGGCTGGGGGACATCGGGTGGGTGGCTCTGTGCCGTGCCAGGTGCAGGGTCTGCTGGCTGGGTGCTGGCAGGCTTGCACCTGGCACGGGCACTGTAGCCAGCCCGTGCCCCTTTAAGGGGTCCGGGGCCGGGAGGGGGGCAATAGAGTTTCCCTGGTGTTGGCCAGAGTGGCCACCAGGGAAACCTGGGGAGGGCTAGCCTTCCACTAGTTCGAATTAAGGGGCTACACACCCCTTAATTCGAACTAGTAAGTTTGAACTAGGCTTAATCCTCGTAAAATGAGGTTTTTCTAGTTCGAACTAAGCGCTCCGCTAGTTCGATTTAAATTCGAACTAGTGGAGCGCTAGTGTAGCGGCTATGAATGTTAGTTTGAACTAACGTCCGTTAGTTCGAACTAACATTGTAGTGTAGACATACCCTGAGAGAGGATAGCAGTTTCTTGTAAGAATAATAATGAAGGTAACCTTTCCCATAGAGCATAGCATACCTATGCATCCTTATTACTGTTGGATTTGTTTCCTTCTTGTCATACGCAGGTGGTGATAAGTTTTCCATGTCCACCTTGCAGGATTAGCTGTGCCACTTTTCCAATGGTTCTGAGAGCACCGCTTCAAGTCTATGGTCCTGACTCTTGTGCCTTCACTCCTCTCAGGACGGATAGTCCACAATCCTGTTCTTTGTTGGACCCAGTAACTTGTATACGTGAGTTTCTCCACTCAAGCTAGCCTATATTGAGTGACAGATCCTTTATTGATTGATATTTACCGCATTGTTCGTTTAAATTATAACTTGAGTTTTGCCCCAAAACCCAACTTCTGTCCTCACACACTGATCTCTAACTCAAGATAAATAGTGACTTAAGCTCCAGCTAACTAGGGTTGCCAGATGGTTTCAACAGAAATGCCGGACACTCTTGACATTACATCACAATCTACATCACATCTTATTTAGAAAATACTGGACATTTATATTTTCTCATTTATATTTTCTCAATCTGTTTCCCGAACAGAAAACTCAAATACTGGACTGTCTGGTTCAAAACCAGACACCTGGCAACCATACAGCTAACTGGGTTGATGGAAGGGAAGCTGTGCTGATGCCCAAGTATTGCTGAGGCTCACAATAGTAATTAAGAGGGGAGCCATAGACAGAATTATAACAACTCTTCAACTGCTAATCCAGTCATTCAGCTAATCCACTCTTGCACTGTTTTAACTCAGGTTAGTTCATAAAATCATAGAGCACTAGAACTGGAAATTTAGTCCCCTGCCCTCTTGCAAGGTCCAAGCACTGTCTAGACCATCTCTGACAGGTGTCTGTCTAACCTGATATTAAATATCTCCACTGATGGAGATTCCACAACTTCCGTTGGCAATTTATTCCAGTGTTTAACCACCCTGACACTTAGAAAGCTTTTCCTAATCATATCATAGAATCATAGAATATTAGGACTGGAAGGGACCTCGAGAGATCATCAAGTCCAGTGCCCTGCCCTCATGGCAGGATGAAGCACAGTCTAGATCATCCCTGATAAATGTCTATCTAACCTGCGCTTAAATATCTCCAGAGATGGAGATTCCACAACTGCCTTAGGCAACTTACTCCAGTGTTTAACCACCCTGACAGTTAGGAAGTTTTTCCTAATGCCCAACCTAAACCTCCCTTGCTGCAATTTAAGCCCATTGCTTTTTGTCTTATCATCAGAGGCCAAGGAGAACAATTTTCTCCCTCCTCCCTGTGATACTCTTTTAGGGTATGTCTACACTACAAAGTTAGTTCGAACTAATGGACGTTAGTTCGAACTAACTTTGATAGGCGCTACACTAGCGCTCCGTTAGTTCGAACTTAATTCGAACTAACGGAGTGCTTAGTTCGAACTAGGTAAACCTCATTTTACGAGGATTAAGCCTAGTTCGAACTAGCTAGTTCGAATTAAGGGCTGTGTAGACCCTTAATTCGAACTAGTGGGAGGCTAAGCCCTCCCCAGGTTTCCCTGGTGGCCACTCTGGCCAACACCAGGGAAACTCTATTGCCCCCCTCCTGGCCCCGGAGCCCTTAAAGGGCCATGGGCTGGCTACACAGTTTGTGCCAGTTGCAAGGCTGCAAGCACCCGTGCCAGCAGACCCTGCACCTGCCACACCATGAGCCAGCCACCCGAGGACACCCAGCCCTCCACTGCTCCCCAGGACCAGCCTGGCGGCTCCCAGGAGCCTGCCCGGGGGCGCAAAAGGCGGGCGCCCGCTTGGTCAAGTGCGGAGATCGTGGACCTCATCGAGGTTTGGGGGGAAGCCTCCAATGTCCACGATCTCTGCACTAGCCACAGGAACGCAGCCGTCTACAGCCGCATGGCTACCAGCCTGGCCGCCAGGGGCCACCAGTGCAGCCGGGAGCAGGTCCGGTGCAAAATTAAGGACCTGCGGCAGTCCTACTCCCGGGCCTGCCAGCCAGGGGCCGACCCGGAGGCCTGCCCACACTTCCACGCCCTGGACCGCCTCCTGGGGGCTCATGCCGTCCCTGCCCCCCGGGACGTGATAGACCCCGGGGCAGAGGGCCCGCTCCTGGAGACGGAGGAGGAGGAGGAGGGCTCTGAGAGCCAGGAGCCTGCCGCCAGCCTGCCCAGGACCCGGGACCCCCGAGGCACCCCACAGAGCCGCTCGCCTGTGTCGTCCGAGGCCGGGGAGACGTCCACATGTGAGTACCATCGTGTTCCCCTTATGTGTACGGGGGGCTGGGGCGAGAGGGAGCCCCGGGACCGTGCGCCTGGGCCTTGCCCACCAAGGAGCAGCAGCTGGGGATCCTGCAGGGGCCCTGGCCTTGCAGAGGGGAGCTGGGTTTCACACACCTGGGCCCCTGGGGTAATTGACCACTGGTCTTGTTGCACCACAGCTGCAGCACCTGGGGCTGCAGGGCACACCACCCCGCCTGCAGCAGCTGCCCGTGCCCGGGCAAGCAGGAGAGCCAGGAACGAGGAGTACCAAAGGCGGCACCTCCGGTTCATGGACCACCAGCTCCGCACCCAGGACCACTGGGTCCAGGAGGACCTGAGGCTGCGCCGGAGGAGTCTGGAGGCCCTGGAGGAGCAGGGCCGTGCCCTGCAAGGCCACCTCCAGAGCCTGCTCAACCGCTTCCCATTTCCTCCTCCCCCTTCTCCTCCTGCTCCCCCTGCTCCCCCTCCTGCTTCCGCTCCTGCTTCCTCCACACCCCCTGTCCCTCCTGCCCCCCCCCCTCCACAACCATTTCCCACCGACGCCCCCGGACCCGCAGTGTGGCGAGACGGGAGAGGCAGCTGGACTCCCACCACTGAGCTTTCCTTTCCCTTCCTCCCTTCTCTCCCCTTCCAGCTCCCTCGTCCCAGGTTTCCTCCTCCCCTCTCCCAACTCTCCCCTCCCTCCCCCCACCCCACTTATGTTAAATAAACATACGTTTTTGTTTGAAAAACAGGTGTCTTTATTTTACAGTAGGTAGGGAGGGGAAAGGGGAAGGGGGGTAGGGTGGAAGAAGGCCCCAGTGGGGCATGCAAGGGAGAGGTCAGTCCTCCTCCTCCACCAGGAAGCTCTCCCACAGGGCTTCCCGGATCCGGATGGCCCCCAGCTGGGCTTCCCGGATGGCGGCGGTGTGGGGCTGACCGTAGTGTCCAGCCATGCGGTCAGCCTCAGCCATCCAGGCTGGCAGGAAAGCCTCCCCCTTCCGCTCACAAATTGTGGAGCACACAACATGCTGCCACCACGGGAGGGATGTTGTGCTCGGCCAGGTCCAGACAGGTGAGGAGGCATCAAAAGCGGGCTTTCAGTCGCCCGAAGGCCCCCTCCACCACGATGCGGGCCCTGGCCAGCCTGGCATTGAAGGCCTGGCAGGAGGGATTGAGGTGCCCCGTGTAGGGCTTCATGAGCCAGGGCTGCAGTGGGTAGGCGGCATCCCCCACCAGGCACATGGGCATGTCCACGTCCCCGACCCTGATGTGGCGGTCGGGGAAGAAGGTCCCGGCCTGCAGCCGCTGGCACACGGAAGAGTTGCGGTACACCCGGGCGTTGTGTGCTTTGCCGGACCAGCCCACATTAATGTCCGTGAACTGGCCCCGGTGGTCACACACGGCCTGCAGGATCACGGAGAAATACCCCTTGCGGTTGACGTACCGGGACACCTGGTGTTCCAGGGCACGGATGGGGATGTGCGTCCCGTCGATGGCCCCCCCGCAGTTGGGGAAACCGAGGGCGCCGAAGCCCCGGATGATGGCGTCCGGGTCGGCGAGGAGGACCACCCTGTGGAGCAGCACCCAGTTGATGGCCTTGACCACCTGCGGAGAGAGACACAGCAAAGTGCCAATCAGTGGGGCGCCCGGGTGGCTGGGAGCGTTCGTGCCCTGGCAGTGCCCCACGCCCCACTCCCGGTAGCAACCCCCCTGGCAGCATGTAGTATGGCCGGGACAGCCTGACCCCTCCGGTGCGGGGCGCTTTTGCCTCCTCCCACCCCCCCTTTGTCCCTGGGGCAGCCCATCCCCTCCTCGCAGCCTCCTCCCCCCCGGCTCGGAGGCCGACGAGTGCCATACCTGCATGAGCACCGCTCCGACGGTGGATATCCCCATGCCGAACTGGTTCCCGACGGCTCGGTAGCTGTCCGGCGTGGAGAGCTTCCATAGGGTGATGGCCACCCGCTTCTGGAGGGGGATGGCGGGTCTCATGCGAGTGTCCCTTCTTTGCAGGGCAGGGGCGAGCCACTCGCAGAGCTCCAGGAAGGTGTCCCTCCTCATCCTGAAGTTCTGGGTCCACTGTCGGTCGTCCCAGCGCTCCAGGACAATGCGGTCCCACCAGTCGGTGCTGGTGTCCAGACGCCAGACACGGCGGGGCACGCCGGTGCCAGGGCACCGCCGAGGCTCCTCCACGGCCCCCAGGGCGGCCAGGCGGAGAGGCAGGGGGCTGACGTTCACCAGGTGGTGCCAGGCAGCCTTGAGCCATTGGTGGCAGGCTTGCAGCAGCAAATCCAGAAAGTGCACCAGAAGGTGCAGGGCGAGCTGTGGCTCCATGTTGCCACCTGCGGCGCCCCTCCCCCCCCCCCCCCCCCGAAGGGAAGCACCGACACAGACGGGCACAGAGACCAACGCTTTGCTGTCCCTCGGCGAGGTTGGCAAGCAAGCAGGAAAAGCTGAGAACCGGCTGTCCAGGGGGGTCCCTTTAAGCTCGAGCCTCAGATAGCCTCAGACAGCAGCCACACAAAGCAACTACTGACCTGATGCCCTGCCAGAACCGGTTTCAGCTGCCCTTAAATGCCCCCCTGCGTCCAATCAGTGTGGACGCGCTAGTTCGAATTAGCAAAACGCTAATTCGAACTAGTTTTTAGTTCTAGACGCGTTAGTTCGAATTAGCTTAGTTCGAATTAACTAATTCAAACTAAGTTAGTTCAAATTAGCGCTGTAGTGTACACGTACCCAAAGATACTTGAAAACCACCATCATGTCCCCTCTCAGACTTCTCTTTTCCAAACTAAATAAGCCCAATTCCGTCAGCCTTGCCTTATTAGGTCATTATATTTGTTGCTCTTCTCTGGACCTTCTCCAATTTCTCCACATCTTTCTTGAAATGTGCTACCCAGAACTGGACGCAATACTCCAACTGAGGCCTAATCAGTGCAGAATAGAGCAGAAGAATGACTTCTCGTGTGCTGCTCACAACACGCCTATTAATGCATCCCAGAATCATGTTTGCTTTTTTGCAAGTGTCACACTGTTGACTAATATTTAGCTTGTGGTCCACTATGACCCCTATATCCCTTTCTACAGTACTCCTTCCTAGATAGTCACTTTCCATTCTGTATGTGTGAAACAGATTGTTCCTTCCGAAGTGGAGTTCTTTGCATTTGTCCTTATTAAACTTCATCCTATTGTCAATATCCCAATGTCCAACCTAAACCTCCCTTGCTGCAATTTAAGTCTGTTGCTTTTTGTCCTATCCTCAGACATTAAGAAGAATAATTTTTCTCCCTCCTCTCTGTAACACCCTTTAAGTACTTGAAAGCTGTTATCATGTCCTCTCTCGGTCTTCTCTTTTCCAAACTAAACAAACCCAATTCTTTCAGTCTTCCCTCATAGCTCATGTCTTCCAGACCTTTAATAATTTTTGTTGCCCTTCTCTGGAACTTCTCAAATTTGTTCACATCTTTCTTGAAACTTGACCTGCTTTCTATAGCTAATTCCCAAGTAGGCAATGAGTTACAGTCCCGATTGTCACAGGAATGGGGATGGGGGGCAAATTACCTCCTCATCCCAAGGTAATAAGAGGATAATTGTGACCTCCAGGTTTACAGGCCATGTCCTAAGTTATTCATCTATTCTACCCCATGTTCTCAGCACAGCCTGTGCACTAACCAGCAACCATATCCTAGTCATATTAAAATGTATTTTTAGAACCAAATTTGTGTGTGAAAATGACTATTTAAATGACTAAACCAGAGCTTCATTTAATATATGCTATGTTAATCTATGGGAAGGGGATTTACTTGTGTTTCTCCCATTAACACTAATAGAGTAAGGCTTATAAATCTTTTCACATGATGGAATATTGTAGTCCTCACAGTTGTGCACTTTGTTAAAGTTATAATCAAGGAAATTTCTGTTACTATATGTTAATATCTGTCTATTTTCCATCCTATGCTTCTTATTTCAGGAGCTTTACATTCTTCTTTGAAAAAAATACTGTTTTGCATTTCACATGATCAGTGTGGATGATGATCCCAATGACACAACTGTAAACTGATATAAATAAGGTAATGAAGAGTCTTAATACCAGTACATGCAGATTTGTCAAACTGATTTTTTTGGTCAATTTTCTTTTAAAGCAATCTCTAAATACATAAGGGTATGTCTACACTACCCTCCTAGTTCGAACTAGGAGGGTAATGTATGCATACCGCACTTGCTAATGAAGCCCGGGATTTGAATTTCCCGGGCTTCATTAGCATAAGCGGGGAGCCGCCATTTTTAAATCCCCGCTGCTTCGAACCCCGTGCAGGGGTTCGAACTAGGTAGTTCGGACTAGGGTGCTCGAACTAGGTAGTTCGGACTAGGGTGCCTATTCCGAACTACTGGTACACCTCGTTTCACGAGGAGTAACGGTAGTTCGGAATAGGAACCTAGTCCGAACTACCTAGTTCGAGCCCCGTGTAGCCGCGCTGCACGGGGTTCGAAGCAGCGGGGATTTAAAAATGGCAGCTCCCCGCTTATGCTAATGAAGCCCGGGAAATTCAAATCCCGGGCTTCATTAGCAAGTGCGGTATGCATACATTACCCCGCTAGTTCGAACTAGCGGGGTAGTGTAGACATACCCTAAGATACCAATGATTTGTACTTCCTGTTTTCAGCATACACAAAATGTAGGTCATGAGTTCATGAGATGTAGATCATGTTGTGACATAGACTTCTAGCCTATGCATGGAGACCTGAGAAACCCAATCTGTAAAGCTAATGCAGCTTGTATCTTAAACTACAAGACTGACTATACCATCAGTTAGACTGGATGTGAGTAGTAAATTCTCACCCTATCTAGTGTATTGAACTTAAATTGCACATTTCATGATTTCATAGAACACTAAAACTGGAAGGGACCTTGAGATGTCATCAAGTCCAGTCCCTTGCCCTCCTGGCAGGACCCAGTACTATCTAGACCAGGGGTGGACTATAATTTTTGGCCGGGGTAGGGCCTAATCCAGAAGGGGCAGGGCCAGAATGCTTCTGGGCTTATCCACCCCCAGACCATAACTGGTCTGGGAGTGGGGGAGCCCCTTTGTCCCCCCTACCCACTAGGCCCCCATGCCCCGGCAGGGTGGGAAGAGACTTCACACACACCCCTGCCCCTAGGCCCTGATTGGCCTAGGGGGCAGGGGAAGTGCAGGAAGCCTCCTCCCACCCTGTGAGGAGCGTGTGGCACTTTGAAGTTCCACGCAAGCCTCGCAGGGACAGGACAGGGCAAAAGAAGCTTTGCGCAGCTCCCCCGCCCTCAGACCATGATAGGCCTGGGGGCGGGAAGAGCATAAGAAGCCTTCTCTCGCCCTACCCCCACTCTGTGAGGAGCACGCAGCACTTTAAAGTGCCATACTTTAAAGTGCCATCCGCTACTCGCAGGGCAGGGCAGAGGAAACTTTGCACACTCTTTCTGCCCCCAGGCCAATCAGGGCTTGGGGGCAGGGGAGCTCCTGAGGCCTCCTCCTGCCTTGCGAGCAGCACACAGAGTTTCAAAGTGCTGCATGCTGCTCACAAAGCAGAAGGAATCTTCTCACGCTCCCCTGCCCCCAGGCCCTAATTGGCCTGTGGGCGAGGGAGCAGCAGGGCCTCCGCGGGCCAGATCAACCTGCTTAGCAGGGGCTGGATCCGGCCCACAGAGGCTGTTTAGCCCACCCCTGATCTAGACCATCCCTGATAGATGTTTGTCTATCCTGCTGTTAAATTTCTCCAGAGATGGGGATTCCACAACTACCCTGGGCAACTTACTCCAGTGTTTAACCACCCTGACAGGTAGGAAGTTTTTCCTAATGCCCAACCTAAACCTCCCTTGCTGCAGTTTAAGCCCATTGCTTCTTGTCCTATCCTCAGAGGCCAAGGAGAACAATTTTTCTCCCTCATCCTTACGAAACCCTTTTAGATACCTGAAAACTGCTATCATGTCTACTCTCAGTCGTCTCCTTTCCAAATTAAACAAGCCCAATTCTTTCAGTTTTTTTCATTTGCTAGGTAATCTGCTTTGATCTGTTTGCTGTCACTTAAAATCACTTAAAATCTGTCTTTTCTAGTTAATGCATTTATTTTATGTTTTAATCTAAACCAGTGAGTTTGGAGTGAGGGGCTTGGGAATCTCAGCCTAGCCTTACAGGATCTGTTGTTTGTCCTCTCCCCATTAAGTTGCAGTGAAGAGAAGTCATCAGACTAGGTGCTGGGCTTGGTGCACGCAGTACTGACCGTTCTTATTCATCAGGTCCCACTATGTTTCGATAGCTGTGAATCTTCTTTTCGGAAGCCTGTAACAACTAGATTACTGTGACCTGAATCAGCCTTTTTCAAATACAAATATTGTTTATTTAACCATGGGAACAAAGAATACAAGAAAAAGGATTTTTAAAATAACAAAAAGTTTACATACTGGTCTATTTTACCGCAAGCCCCTACCTTCTGAGAATCTGAGACCATTCCTCCTAAGTCTGTACCAACTTGTTCTTGGGGGCCTGAAATTAAATCAAACCTAAGTTCTTTGTTCTCATTTTCCTAGACCTGCTTCACAAAACCAAGTGGTAAGCTCCTCAAAGGGACAAGCCAGGGAAACAAAGGAAAAGACCTTTGCATTATCACTCAAGTGTTTTGTAACAACCTCACGAGTGTTTCCCTATGCCACCCTTGGCCCAGGGTAGGGACAATCTCTTCCTGCCCATTGCCCTACCTCTTCTGCCAAGCCCCCTTTCCTGCTTTGCCCCCCTATTTATCCCCTCCCAGTGAAAAATCGAATGAAAAGTTAGGTGTGGGATCTTTGAAACTGGAAATATCAAGAGTGAAAAATGCATTCAAAAACGAATTTGAAACAGTTATTAATAGAGCAAAAGTCACATACAAATTAGTTCCTGGGAAGAGACAATGTCTTCCCTGAGTGATCTGATTAGTGCCTGAAGGGTCTAGGGATGTGAACAACTTCCTATTCAAGGCCTTTATGTGTCTATGTTGGTTGATTCCAAATTACATCAAAAGAGAAAAAAAAACCCTCTAATGTGCAGGCTGAGATTTTGTGTGAGATATCACATTGATAACAATGCAGCAAGGATGTGAGAAGAGACACGTCTAGACAAGAACTACTTGCAAATCATGCAATATTTTAGAATACTGGAATAGTTGTACATCACAATGAGTAAAAAGAAGGTGTGAACCTGTAATTTGTAGCTATCTCTATCCCTCAGTGATGGGCACAAATATGGCCTCAGTAATGGATGTTACACATTCTTGTTCCCCCAATTTTTGACTCCTAGGCATTTAAATCTTATCAACCAAAAAAATGCAGTACCCAAATTAGAAGTTACTATTAAAAATTTGGCTATTAGGTCTTGATCTTCAAACGTTCAAATACCTAATCTCCCTTTGAGGAACTGGACCTACGTACCTATAAAATAAAATCAAGTTATTTCCTGAATTCAGAGATATATCTGAGCAATCACACAGGTATTTGATTCAGATTTTGAGGAGGAAGCTCCTGAAAATGTACCTGTAACTTGAAACAAGGAGTCTTTATCTAAGATGAATCTGCAAATGATGTGGGTCTGGCTTTTCATGATGGCTGCTATATTTCCACATGGGAGCCACCTTCAAAAATTCCTCTGCTGTTTTTGACATAACCATGTCACACACAAAAATCCAGTGAGTTGGTGCATGGATATATTATATTTTTCAATAGATAAAGAGCAAACCTAGACTTTCAGCTTCTGTACCTAATGACTGGAAAATAACTAACATGACACCAATATTTAAAAACAGCTGTAGAGGGGATCCTGGCAATTACAGACCAGTAAATCTAACATCAGTTCTGGACAAATTAGTTGAAACTATAGTAAAGAATAAAATTGTCAGACACATAGATGAACATAATTTGTTGGGGAAAGTCAACATGGTTTCTGTAAAGGGAAATCATGACTTACTAATCTGCTAGAGTTCTTTGAGGGGGTCAACAAATATGTGGACAAAGGGGATCCAGTGGATATAATATACTTAGATTTCCAGAAAACCTTTGGCAAGATCCCTCACCAAAGGCTCTTAAAGAAAGTTGTCATGGGATAAGAGGGAAGGTCCTTTCCTGGATTGATAACTGGTTAAAAGACAGAAAACAAAGGATAGGAATAAATGGTAAGTATTCAGAGTGCAAGTAGGTAACTAGTGGGGTTCTCCAAGGGTCTGTCCTGGGACCAATTCTATTCAATTTATTTATAAATGATGTGGAGAAAGGGGTAAACAGTGAGATGGCAACATTTATAGATGATACTAAACTGCTCAAGATAGTTAAGACCGAAGCAGACTGTGAAGAGCTTCAAAAAGATCTCACCAAACTAAGTGGGCAACAAAATGCAAATGAAATGTAATGTTGATAAATGTAAAGTAATGCACATAGGAAAAAATAATCCCAACTATACATACAATATGATGGGGACTAATTTAGCTACAACTACTCTAGAGAGAGATCTTGGAGTCATTGTGGATAGTGCTCTGAAAACTTCCACTCAGTGTGTAGCGGCAGCCAAAAAAGCAAACTGAATGTTAGGAATAATTTAAAAAGGGATCGAGACTAAGACCAAGAATATATTATTGTTTCTATGTAAAACCATGGTATGCCCACATCTTGAATACTGTGTACAGATGTGGTCGCCTCGCCTCAAAAAAGATATATTGGTATTGGAAAAGGTTCAGAGAAGGGCAACAGAAATGATTAGGGTTTTGGAATGGGTCCCATATGAAGAGAGATTAAAAAGACTTGGACTTTTCAGCTTAGAAAAGAGGAGACTAAAGGGGGAGATGATAGAGGTCTATAAAATCATGAGTGGTGTGGAAAAAGTGAATAAGGACAAATTATTTATTTGTTCCCATAATATAAGAACTCGGGGTCACCAAATTAAATTAATAGGTAGAAGATTTAAAACAAACAAAAGACAGTTTTTCTTCACTTAGTGCACAATCAATTTGTGGAACTCCTTGCCAAAGAATGTTGTGAAGACTAGGTTAAAAAAGAGCAATATAAATTCTGGGAGGACAGGTCCATCAATGGCTGTTAGCCCCGATGGGTAGGAATGGTGTCCTTGGCCTCTGTTTGTCTGGAAATAGATGACAGGAGAAAGGATGTCCTTTTCTGAACTTCGGTTAACAGGAGAGGGGGTTTTTTACACTTCTAGGGCTGCCTTTTCCAACTCTATTACAGCCTTATGGAGAGAAGGATGGTATGGTATGGTAGGTAAGAGAAAATATTAGGTAAGAGAAAAATAGATATGTTGGAAACAAAATCAAATTAAAATTATAATGAAAACAGTTATATGAGAAATACAGCAAGTGCGGGAAAAGGCATATGATTAGGGAGAAATAGAAAATTCCAGAAGAAAATTTTTATAACAAAATAGGGTCAGAAAGAATGAGATTAGGCAAAAACAATGAGCTATTTTACAAAATGCTTCATAATTTTAGAGAAACACTGGGGAAAAGTGATGTAAGGAAATAAAATGGAGAAAAGAACAAAATTCAGGAATTATGGTAAATCTCCTGTCCCATCCCACATTAATTTATTGGCAATAGTGAATCAAGTCTTTCTGTACAAAGAGTCAGAATCATACATGATTTGAAAAAGCAGTATCATATTTTGAATCTCTTACCATTTTCATACGATAAGAGGAAAGAAGTCATTTTACTTCCTGGTTTTGTTTCCATCTGAGCCTAAAAATAGACCCTCTTTAATTTCTGTTTTTCACTACAGCAATCTGTGACTTCTGCCCTTTGGTATTTAGCAATGATAACCCAAGTCATGTTCATTCTGGGGAGAGCAATGTAGGGTGATGAGAAGTCACAGTTTTGCTGGGTTTTGTTTTTTGTTTTGTTTATTCAAGCAAGATTAAGCCAGCTGCTGACAGAAAGGAAACAAAACACCACAAGCCAATTCTTCTCCCAGCTATTGCACTTTACAACTCGGATTAACTCCACTGAATTCAGTGTGTTTATAATAACACAACTGAGAGCAGTACCCAGTTTTGATACTTTAAAAAGGAAGGCCAACCTTGTACAGAGTGGACAAATACTCCTGAATGTGGACCAGGTCAGTTGTGGCTGAAGGTCATTTCAATCTGGCAGCTGTTTGGTGACCTGATTGGAGACTGAGGCTATGTCTAGACTGCAGGCTTTTTTCAGAAGAAGTTTTTCTGGAAGAGATCTTTCAAAAAAAGTCTTCCAAAAGAGAGAGTCCACACTGCAAAAGTGTATCGAAAAAGCCATCTGCTTTTTTGAAAGATAGCATCCACATTGATTGGATGTAATCTCACAGTTAAGTTGTGATTACTATGGACACAATGGACTACAGCGTGACCACCAGGGCACTTGTGCTTTTTTCTCAAGGGCCTCTTCTTTAAAAAAAATAAAAATCAAAAAAACCTCTTCCCAATCCACACACACCTTTTTCTGAAAGGGTACATCTAGACTACAAGCCTCTTTCGAAAGAGAGCGTCTAGACAGCAACCAGTATTTTCGAAAAAGAGAGCCGCTTTTTCAAAAGAGAGCACCCAGGCAGTCTGGATGCTCTCTTTTGAAAAAGCACTTTTTGCGTTCAATAACACCTTTTTTCAAAAAAGCCCTTCCAAAAAAAGGCGTTATTCCTTGTAAAATGAGGTTTTCCACAGTTGAAAAAACTGCCGCGTTCTTTCGATTTAATTTTGAAAGAACATGGCAGCAGTCTAGACACAGGTGAAGTTTTTTTAAAAAAAAGACCATTTTTTTTTAAAAAACCCTGTAGTCTGGAAAAAGGCTTCTTCCTTGTAGAAAGAGGTTTACCTCTGCCAGAAAACCCTCTTTTTTTGCAGTGTGGACGTAAGTGTAGTTTTTCCAGAAAAATGGCCGTTTTTCTGGAAAATTCTGCAGTATGAAGATATACCCTGAGTAGGAGACTGTCAGTCTTGTTCTTAAACAACAGAGATAAGTCTGAATTACATCACAGTAGGAGCAAAATGGAATTCTTGCTGGCAGCATTAGCAGAAACTTAGCGGCTGTGTCTACACTGGCATGAATTTCCGGAAATGCTTAAAACAGAATAGTTTTCATTATAAGTATTTCCGGAAAAAAAGCGTCTACATTGGCAGGCTGCTTTTCCGGAAAAGCCCTTTTTCCGGAAAAGCATCTGTGGCCAATGTAGACGCGCTTTTCCGGAAAAGAGCCCCAATCATCATTTTCGCGATCAGGGCTTTTTTCCGGAAAAGACTACTGGGCTGTCTACACTGGCCCTTTTCCGGAACAGTGTTCCGGAATAAGGACTTATGCCCGAGCGGGAGCAGCATAGCTTTTCCGGAATAGCGGCTGATTTTGTACAGTAGAGCGTCGTTGCTTTTCCGGAAATTCAAGGGCCAGTGTAGACAGCTCATAGCTTATTCCAGAAAAGCGGCTGATTTTCCAGAATAAGTGGCCCAGTGTAGACACAGCCAGTGTGTGTCTAGACTACAGGGTTTTTTCAAAAAAAAGTGGCCTTTTTTTTAAAAAACTTCCCCTGCGTCTAGACTGCTGCCACGTTCTTTTGAAAGTAAATTGAAAGAAAGAGGCAGTTTTTTTGACCACAGAAAATCTTGTTTTACGAGGAAGAATGCCTTTTTTCGAAAGTGTTCTTTCGAAAAAAGGCGCTATGTAATGCAAACTGTGCTTTTATGAAAGAGAGCATCCAGACTGCCTGAGTGCTCTCTTTTGAAAAAGCAGCTTGCTTTTTCGAAAGTACTGGTGTAGTTGTGGAAACCATTTCATATTTAGCTAGAAGCCATCTTGTATAACATAAACCATTTCAGCTTCTCGCTTTAGCACATAGACCAGAGTGAACTTTCTATCACCCCCATGTGCCAGGCAAGACAGATGTGCTATTGGAATGTGTTAACTGAGCTGGTTGAGAAAGGAGATTCACTCCCTAGTACCTGCCCACCATCTTGCTGATAAGGCTTTGTTTTTCTAAGTCTAATTGATGATTTCTATAATTGGATGCCCTGACATCAGACTTGTTTGGTTAAGGGTATAAAGATACTAGGATTGATTGTATTACCAGCCTTGCTGGGCCCGGCTCTCCGGGGACCATGTTTGGCTCACTTTTTGCTTTATTGATCAATAAAGCTGTCTGTTAGCCGCCGAAACAGAGAGAAGCCTTTGCTTCAACATAGTCTAGACACTCTTTTTCAAAAGAGGCTTCTTCGAAAGTATCTTTCAAAAAAGTCTCTTTTGAAAGAGGCTTGTAGTCTAGACATAGCTTTTGAGATGGGAGGTTTCACAATCTACTTGCCTCCAGTGTTGCCCTCTACAGATCAGGGTATGAAGAACCTAAGAAAAGCCACAATGGGTCAGACCCACAGGTCCATCTAGACCAATATCTTGTCTTCTGACAGTGGCCAATGCTAGGCACTTCAGAGGGAATGAGCAGAAGAGACAATCATCAGGTGATCCATCCCATCATCCATTCCCAGCTTCTGGCAAACAGAGGCCACCTCTGCCCATCCTGGCCAATAGCCATTTATAAACCAATCCTCTATGAACTTACCTAGCTATTTTTTGATGAATGGTACGTGAGATAGGAACTGGTGGAAACACACTGATTGGACATAAGCTCCTGTTTAGGCTGACAATCTAGCACCTTTCACAAAGCCCAAATTTGCTTAAAACTTTAGAAGGAGAAAAAAGGTTCCTGTGAGTGAACTGAATTTGAGCTACATGTAACAATGTACTAAACCAGAAAACTAATGTCCGATTTGGTTTTCAGCTTCACTGAAATTAAACTTTGCATGGAAGCTGAGGCTCATAACAGATTCCTCCAGACATCATTAGTCTCCACGTATGGATGATCAGGATGACTGAAAGGTCACAGATCTTTGGAACGCCAATCAGGCATTTCTGGAATTCCATATCAAACCCAATTTAAAAATCATTCCATGGGGTATTGGAACACAGAATGGTTTATTAAGACAACCATGCCTTCCAGAACATCTTAAAAATCTATATAGAGACAATTCTGCATTATATATATAATTATAGATATGTTTTCAGATGGTGTAATGTTTCTTTTCTCATTCTATAGGCCAAATAATCTAAGTGGGAAGGGATAGCTCAGTGGTTTGAGCATTGGCCTGTTAAACCCGGGGTTATGAGCTCAATCTGTGAGGGGGCCATTTAGGAATTAGGGCAAATATATCAGGGGTGTTACTTAGTCCTGCTGTGAAGGCAGGAGACTGGACTTGATTACCTTGCAAGGTCACTTCCAGCTCTATGAGATAGGTATGTCTCTATATATAATTATATAAAAAAAATCTGCAGTCCTTTACTGCAATAAAATTGCAAGTGGGAGTTTTGTTTGGTTGAGTAATGCAGAATTGGACCCCTAAGTAGTAGGGGCATTTTCATGGAACCAGACATTTCTTCAGGAACTTTCTGACCTTACTTCTATTCTGCCCTCAAGCAATAATCCTGTGTTTGTGATATCTTGATCTGCTGCAATGACAAGTACTGTAGTATGAACTCACAACAGGAAGATTGCAGAGCATTCAGTGGAAGCAGGTGAATTCCCATGAAACAAAGATCTACTTCCTTAATTACTCTGGAAAATGAGGAAAGAGGAAATATATAAAATACTGACTATAATACAGAAGTGAAATACTGTACAGATTTTCCATGAGGATTCAGCAGCTCATGGAACCCTAGATTTTTTTTGTCCTAATCCTAAGAAATGGCTTCAACCTCTCCCAGGCCAAAAAAAAAAAGATCCAGATTACATTGACTCCCCTCGCCCCCAGCTCCAGCCCATCTCTACTAATTTCTTCTCTTTTCCTCAAAAGCACGCTTAATACCATCTTTAATACTTGCTACAAAACAGTCAAACAAGGAGTTTTTTCCTTCTAAAACTCCCTCCAGCTAAAGAGATTGGGAACAAAAAATAAAATAAAAGCCCTATTTAATATTTCACATTTCAGATTCTTTAATTGTTTTTCTTCTTTCTTTTATTTTTAATACAAAATTAAAATAATGTTAACAGTGGAGTTTCACAAAAAAAATGTGATGGCCTCAGAGTGTGGCCATCAACTCTTGCTGGTGGCTGCTTTGACAATTTTTCCTATTTTTTTAAAGCACATATACATATCCAAATCATAGTAATTTATTAATATAGGGGGGTTGTTTTGTTTTTGCAGCATCAATAATAATAACAACAAAATACAGTTGTCTCTATTCCTTACTGGATCTAAACAAAATAGAAACACAAATAAGGTGCTTTGCTTGTTCTTGTAGACTTGCTAGATATTAAGTCTACTTACGTGAAAAGTTATATTTGTATGTTTTTAATATCACTTTTCAGAGCAGCTGACTGGCTGGGAGGCAATGGAAAGTGATATTAACATGCATACAAATAGCACTGTTCCCAGCAGACTTACTCAGCTCTGGTAAGGCAGGGCACAAATTAAGTGGTGGGTGTGGTATTGGAGATAAGGATAATGGGGTGGATGGGTGAGAGGTTGGGAATGGCAGAGGAGGCCAAGGGTAATAAGGGGGAATGAGGTCAAAGCCCAGCAGCCACGGCATGGAACCCACATCTCTGTGCAGCCAAACCCCAGAGTCTGAGGTCCCACAATGAAATGCAATGCAAATGCAAATGAAATGCAGAGCCTGTGACCACAGCCTGTCCTGCATGGCCAGAACCTGCCACCCGAAATGGGAAGCCAGAACCCTGAGCCCCATCACCCTAGGGAAATGGGGACCTCACACTGACTGTCTGCTCCTCCAGCATTTGTGGTTCAAGAGGATGGTAGGGCCCAACCTTTCCTCGTGGCCCCTGCTTTGTCCACCCCCACCAATCACCACAGCCACACAGTGGCAGCATTTGAGAAATGCTGGGCTAAATCTGCACACCAAACCCTGTTTAATATTGCTTCATGTTCAACAGTGACTGACTCACATTAATGCCTGTGGCCCATATCTTCCATCTAAATAAACATACCACCACTCATTCACGAGGTCGTTTCAGGCACACTTCCTTGCCCGCCAGTCATTCCAGTGGTAAAAATCAAACTGGCCTTTAAACCTGAAGTAGTAGCTGAGATTTTCAGGGGAAATGCAAATGTCAGAAACATTCTATGTATCAGAAAATACATACTTCTCCTTTATTTAAAAGCTCTCCAACAGCAGTGATTTGCTGCAACATCTGACAGATAAGACTCATAAAAGCTGGTGAAGAAAAGGGAATTGTCTGAAGGGAACAAAATGAAACAGAAAAAGTGGTTAACCAGAACCATTATTGTGCTACCCACCATGCCAGATCATCATAATAGTTAAAAAGATATATTTTGAACTGGTTCAAATAAAAATGAAATGTATAATTGGAAACCAAAAAGCCATTTGAGAGCCTCAGGTTTAGATGGTCATTGAGCATTTCTGCTGAGGGCAGTCTACACTACAGCCAAAGGTTTTCTTAAGGTACACAATTCCAGCTATGTAAATGATGTAGCTGGAGTCGATGTAAATTACGTCAAGCTTTCGTGCTGTCTTCACATCAGGAGGACAACAGGAGAAACTTTTCTGTTGAATTTCCCTTTCTCCTCACAACAGCAAGGAGTACCAATGCCGATGGGGTGCCTTCAGTATTCGATTTAGCAGATTGTCATGGCTCCTTCCCCACTTTGGCATGATAAATGCAGAAGTGGGGGCCAGCAAGTGTACCCTAAAACCTTATCTATCAGGCATTGGTATAAAGCTTCCCCCCAAAATCTTAAAATCCTACATTTTGGGGATAGAATCTCTGCTGCCACCAACCAAATTAATAAAGAAACCAGGGGAGAGACCAATTGGGAAAATCTCACCCCTAAAGTAAAAAGCAGGACACCTCCATTAACCAATACCAGGTTACTAAAAGGAAAAGAGAAAACTTTTATTATCACCACACTATTCCTGTTGCAAGCATAATAACTAGATGGAAAAGTAACAAATAATATACTCATGGGCTGTGTCTAGACTAGTCAGTTTTTCTGGAAAATCAGCCACTTTTCCAGAAAAACTTGCCAGCTGTCTACACTGGCCGCTTGAATTTCTGCAAAAGCACTGATGATCTCATGTAAGATTGCCAGTGTTCTTGTGAAAATGCTATGCTGCTCCCGTTCGGGCAAAAGTCCTTTTGCGCAAAACTTTTGCGCAAAAGGGCCAGTGTAGACAGCCCAGATTTGTTTTCCGCAAAAAAGCTCCAATGGCGAAAATGGCGATCGGGGCTTTTTTGCGGAAAAGTGCGTCTAGATTGGCCACGGACGCTTTTCTGCAAAAAGTGCTTTTGCGGAAAAGCATCCGTGCCAATCTAGATGCTCTTTTCCACAAATGCTTTTAACGGAAAACTTTTCCGTTAAAAGCATTTCCAGAAAATCATGCCAGTCTAGATGTAGCCATGGAGAAACTCCATGGGACTAGAACTTAGTTACAAAGAAAAGCCAAACATCTTTTAAAATGTGCACAGACATCAGATCCCATACCCAAAACATAAAACAATAAAACCTAATGGATTTACCTAAACTTTACCATACTTACAGAAAGTGAAGAAAGAGTCTTTTCTTGGAGGGAGACACAGGGTATGTCTAGACTACATGCCTTTGGCGACAGAGGCATGTAGATTAGGCTACCTGGCATAGGAAAATGAAGCGGAAATTTAAATAATCACCGCTTCATTTAAATTTACATGGCTGCCACGCTGTGCCCATCAGCTGTTTGTCGGCTCAGCGCACTAGTCTGGACACTCTGCAGTCGACATCAAAGGCGTTTGTCGACCTCCTCGGTAAACCTCATCCCACGAGGCATACCGGGGAGGTCGACAAATGCCTTTGATGTCAACCGCAGAGCGTCCAGACTAGCGCGCTGAGCCGACAAACAGCTGATTGGCACAGCACGGCAGCCATTTAAATTTAAATGAAACAGTGATTATTTATATCATCGCTTCATTTTCCTATGCTGGGTAACCTAATCTACATGCCTCTGTCGCCAGAAGCATGTAGTCTAGACATACCTGCATAGTGTCTGTCCCCCTCAATAGCTGGAGAGAACTGACCCCAGAACAATGGAGAGAAAAACTAAAAATTCCTTTGTCCCAGTTTCAAATTCCTACCTACATTCCTATTGGTCACTCCACCTGGCTAGGTAAGGGACATAGTTAACCCCTTAGTGCCCAGGCTGCTGGCTAACCCTCATGATCATGACACAGGTCCATATATTAGGTCCACTAAATCTAACGCCGGAAGATCATCCACTGCAGCCAAAAGTTATTTGCAAGTTTGGACAGGATTCGGGCTACAGGTGATAAAGTGGTTGGGTGAATTTAATTAGGAATAAATAAACCCAAGAATGTAAGACCTTTAAGAGACCATTTGGAAACCATAGTATTATAATTACTTTAAAAACCACTAGTGTGAAAAGTGCCCCTGCCAACTTATTTATCGTTAATTGTGAAACCTAAAAAAGAATGGAAAATTCTAACTTGAACTGAAACACTTGAGAGGGCAACCCAAAGGATGTTGCCATCTGTAGAGAACAATATGGTTTTGTGTTTTCCCCATGATACTAGACACAGCATAGACACTTTCAGGACTGGCTTAGAGACATTGGCAGATACCTCTATCATCATTCCACACAGTGTCTGAAAAGTAGCTGCTTTCAGTGGGTACAACACCTGCAAGGGGAGTCAAAAAAAAAATGAGCCAAGGAGGTAAAAATTCACTAGAGGCTGTATGGCTGGAATGTCCAGATGTTGGTGACTGAATATCAAACAGGAGAGTGAAGAGATCAAGATGAGCCAAAAATATATTTTTTCTTATTATCATAGCTCACAAAAGGCTCAGTAAGGTGGGAATTTCCACACAGAGTAGCAAGAGGTGTAAACCACCCCACTGCACTCCTGCTCACTACAGGGAGAACCACATCCATCAATATGTTCACTCCCTCATCTGTGCAGGGGTTAGGGCTGGGGATTAGGCAGAGCATTAGCTCAGAGTTTAAAGCAGGGGTGGGGAAATCCAGCCTGTGGCTTACCTGGCTCCAGCACATGAGGTTTGGGGCTTTCCTTCCCCCAACGTCAAGGAGCCCACGCTGACTCTCCAGAGCTGCTTCCTGCCCCCATGTGGCTGGAGCACCAGCACTGGCTCCCCACTGAAGGAGGGAGAGGCCTTGAGCCCAGCACCAGTTTGCCAAGAGTCAGGCAAACTGGTGCTGGGCCTGGCCTGTGGGGCTGCCTAGTGGGGGGAGGAAGTGGCTCCGTATGCTGTTGCTCCCCCTCCCACCTGGCTGGGAGAACAGCAATGCAGGGAAGCCACAGAATCACAGCCAACAAGAGCAGTGGGGGACAATGCCTGGGAAGGGCACGGAGCATGGAGCCACATATGTCTTCAGGGAGCTGTGTAGGTAAGCACCTTCCATCGCCCAGATCTCCATCGCGCTCCGACATCCCTCCTCCCACCCAGACCCTGCACTCCTATTCCACATGTGTACCCTACCTCCCACCCATCCCCTCCCACTCCCACCCCGCTCCTGCACCCAGCCTCCTCCCTAGACCTCGCATCCCACCGCACTCCTACATCCCTCCTCCCACCCAGACCCTGCAGCCCCACTCCACTCATGCACCCTATCTCCCACCCTCATGTCCATTTCTCACTTGTGTGTGGCTCCTGACTGATTTTTCTGTAAATAAAGGTTTCCCCATCACTGGTTTAAAGCCATCTTGAACCTCCAGATCACCTGACATGTATTTCCCAAGTTACTGAACACCACCCAGCTACCTTTGCATAAATCCAAACACCTGAAGTTAGACCAAAATATTACAGCCCTCAGGAGACTAACAGTGTATCTACACTGCAACCGAACACCCACAGGAGGAGAGGGGGCCCAAAGCCGGGGAACCAGCCCAAGCCAAACATCTACACTGCAATTTTATAGCTCCACAGTCACAGGTGTTTAACTGCAGTGTAGACAGTGAGGTCCCAGGGCAAGAGGCGGGGGGAGGCAGCTCTGTGTCCCCAGAAGGGGGGGCCTCAGGCAGTCAGCCCCTAGCGCTGCCCTCACTGTGGCCGCCCACCACCTCAGCCCTTGCAGTAGCAGTGGCAGTGGCTGGGAGCTCTGGGCCCCTTTGAATCTCAGGGCCCCTTCATCAGGCCTGAGTGTAGATGTACCCGGCCTAAACCACTGAGTGCCCAGGCAGAGAGCAAGAGGGAACCAAGATGAATCATCTTTGTCTCTCTCCCTTCCCTTCTCATCACCTACGGTCAGGGCAGCTGAACTGCTGCTGAATGGAGTTATGCCAGGAAGGGGCGGATGCAGTTTTCTTCCCTCCAGAGCAATAGGGAAGCAGGGATTAAACAGTTGGTTTTTGAGTGACTGTTTTGTGTTTGCACTGCTCCTGAGGCATGACGCTTTCCCCCTTACTCCAGGCAGGCCTGGCCAAAGGGTTTGCGGGGTCCAAGGCAGCACGCTGACAGCAGAGCCCTGCTGGTGGATGCTCTATAGTAACAGGAGCCCAAGCTGCACAAGTGAATTGCTGGATGCATTCCACAGCACACAGGCTAGGTCAGAGTCTCTGCTGAGCTGTGTGGCTCTCCCTTCCATACAGATAAAACACAATCTGGGGCAGACAGGGAGAAAGGTGAATAGCTCAGGGCTACATCCTGACTTACTAGGTTCAAACACAGCCTAGAGCTGTCAACACATGCTTGGGTGGAGGGTGAAAGCGCAAATGGAATTGCGACTGGCTAAGGATGTGAAGGATAACAAGAAAGGTTTCTACAGGCATGTTAACAAGAAGAGAGGGTGTGCGGCCCCTAATGGATGAAGGAGGTAACCTAGTGACAGATGATGTGGGGAAAGCTGAAGTACTCAATGCTTTCTTTGTCTCTGTATTCACAGACAAGGTCGGCTCCTGGACTTCTGCGCCAAGTGACGCAAGATGGGATGAAGATGGACAGCCCGTGGTGGGTAAAGAACAGGTCAGGAACTATTTAGAAAAGCTAAACATACATAAATTCATGGGTCCGGACTTAGTGCATCCGAGGGTACTGAGGGAGTTGACAAATGTCATTGTGGAGCCTTTGGCTATTATCTTTGAAAAGTCGTGGAGATCGGGAGAAATTCCGGATGACTGGAAAAAGGCAAATGTAGTGCCCATCTTCAAAAAAGGGAAGAAGGATGATCCAGGGAACTATAGGCTGGTCAGTCTTACCTCGGTTCCTGGAAAAATCATGGAAGGGATCCTTAAGGAATCCATATTGAGGCACTTGGATGAGAGGAAAGTGATTAGGAATAGTCAGCATGGATTCACAAAGGGCAAGTCGTGCCTGACCAATCTGATTAGCTTCTATGATGCGGTAACTGGCTCGGTGGACTTGGGGAAGTCAGTAGATGTTATATACCTTGACTTTAGCAAGGCTTTTGATACGGTCTCCCACAATATTCTTGCTAGCAAGTTAAGGGATTGTGGATTGGATAAATGGACAGTAAGATGGATAGAAAGATGGCTAGAAAGCCGGGCCTAGCGGGTAGTGATCAATGGCTCGATGTAGGGATGGCGGTCGGTTTCTAGCGGAGTGCCCCAAGATTCGGTTCTAGGACCGGTTTTGTTCAATATCTTTATTAATGATCTGGATGAGGGGATGGATTGCACCCTCAGCAAGTTTGCGGATGACACTAAGCTGGGGGGAGAGGTAGATACACTTAAGGGCAGAGATAGGGTACAGAATGACTTAGACAAATTGGAGGATTGGGCCACAAGAAATCTGATGAGGTTCAACAAGGACAAGTGTAGTGTCCTGCACTTGGGACGGAAGAATCCCAAGCATTGTTACAAGCTGGGGACCAACCAGTTAAATAGTAGTTCTGCAGAAAAGGACCTGGGGGTTACAGTGGATGAGAAGCTAGATATGAGTCAACAGTGTGCCCTTGTAGCCAAGAAGGCTAATGGCATATTAGGTTGCATTAGGAGGAGCATTACCAGCAGATCCAGAGATGTCATCATTCCCCTTTATACGGCTTTGGTGAGGCCGCATCTGGAGTATTGTGTCCAGTTCTGGGCCCCCCACTACAAAAAGGATGTGGACGCATTGGAGAGGGTCCAGCAGAGGGCAACCAAAATGATTAGGGGGCTGGAGCATATGACTTATGAGGAGAGGCTGAGGGACTTAGGTCTGTTTAGTCTGCAGAAGCGAAGAGTGAGGGGGGATTTGATACAGCCTTCAACTTCCTGAAGGGAGGTTCCAAAGAAGACGGAGAGAGGCTGTTCTCAGTAGTGATGGATGGCAGAACAAGGAGCAATGGTCTCAAGTTGTAGTGGGAGAGGTCCAAGTTGGATATTAGGAAAAACTATTTCACTAGGAGGGTGGTGAAGCACTGGAATGGGTTACCTAGGGAAGTAGTGGAGTCTCCATCTCTAGAGGTGTTTAAGTCTCAGCTTGACAAAGCCCTGGCTGGGTTGATTTAGTTGGAATTGGTCCTGCCTAGAGCAGGGGGCTGGACTTGATGGCCTTCTGAGGTCTCTTCCAGTTCTATGATTCTATGATTCTATGAGCAGCAGCAGACCCACGGTGATGCAGGTGGTGACTAGCTTGTCCAGTGCCAGCCCCAACCGCAGCCTCTCATACTTGTGCTCAGCACAGCATGGGGACCAAGCAACCGCTTTGTTTACCATGCCCTAAGGCCAGGCCTGACTCTATGTAGGTTGCAAGATGCCAGTTCAACCTACTAGGGGTAAGTCTCAGAAAGGTAGCCGTGTTCATCTGTAACTTTAAAAATGACAATCTTGAGGCAACTTAGGGCATGTCTACACTGGGGAGTTATTTTGTAATAACTGCCCTTATTTGGAAATAATGAGGCCAGCACCCAGGCTACCACACCTGTTATTTCAGAGTAATAACTCTTGATTGTGAAGCATATTTTGAAATATATATATATATATATATATATATATATATATATATATATATATATATATATATATATATATATATATATATATATAAAAGCAAAACCCACTTAACCAAGGTGCCACAGGACTACAAGTGTGGGCAGTGGCTGTTAATTAACAGAAATAACAAATCAACTGTCAGAGCTGAGAAAAGGACTTTGTGTGAGGGAACTTCCATGAAGTTTTGCAAAAGGCTGATGAGACTGCTCACAAGAAGAGGACACATTTTGCTCTGTTTACCCTCGTGCATTCTAATAGGAGTTTGTACCTATAATCCAAGGAATGAGAGCCCCTGCCATGTTGTTTCTCCTTCCTGCCCTAAACCGTTTGCTCAGATGCAGCTGGGCTGCAGTAGCTGTCTGAGATTACTGGGACTTCCATAGGCTGAGATGACTGAGAAAAGAACTTTCCTGTTTTAGGAAGGAGAAAGTCCTTGTCATGATCATGAAACATGATGTATGGTTATTAAGGGGAAAACTCCTATTCTGACCATTGGCAGCAGTGGAAACTCATTAAAAGAGAGACAAAAATTGGAAAGGAATTTTTTGTATATTTTCCATGGGTACCTCCATGCCTAATTTTTGTCAAAAGTTTGTTTCAGTAGGGTTACCATATGTGAACTTTCCAAAAAGAGGACACTCCTGAGAGTGAGTGTATCTGTATCTGTATCTACCAACTCACATTGTATTCACATGTTAAAGTTCAAATATGATAACCCTCGTTTTCAGAGACAATTTTCTGACAAGCCCTGTAGGGCTGTCTAATTAAGGTTTTCCAAGTTACTTATGGGATTTAGATATCCAGCTCTCACTGCAAATGAATCTCACTACTAGCTGTTCTATGCTGACTCACAGAAGTGAAGTTTATTTGATCCCATGTTTGGACAGCAAACCAACAGTGCCTATTTTATAAAAACTTACAGTGCCTTTCTCACAGGATTTTGGATTACATTAGCAGTGTGAGTATTATCTTTTTCTGACAAAAGGGAAACTGAGTCAGGGTGGAACTGGAACTTAAGCTTCCTGATGCATAATTCTTGGCTCTACCAGCTACACAAGCTATGCCTGATTCTCCTCTCATTTATACTAATGTCAATAAGGAAATGTATAAATTAATTCAGAATCTGGGCAAAAGCAAAAACAAGGGAAAATATTTATTGGATCTTTTTTTTAGGACAGTTTAGTAGGTAACAAGAGATAAGTTGATGAAACTGGGCAGTTTTATCTTCAGAAGTTACAGAAAGAATCAGCAGCTCATCCCCAGGAACAGTGGCACCATTTAACCTTGATTCCAAGGGCTATTTAGGAACCTGAAAACTCTATAGTGTTTTTTTTTCCAGATAACTTAGAAATTAACTGAAAGAAGCACTTCATCTAATTCTATACAAATAAAGAAAAATTATACACAAACATCAATTAAAGCCACATTTTATGTTCCTATGTAAGTTTAAAACAACTGGGAGATAATATAGCAAGATACTCTGAGGCTGTGTCTAGACTGGCCAGTTTTTCCGGAAAATCAGCCACTTTTCCAGAAAAACTTGCCAGCAGTCTACACTGGCCGCTTGAATTTCCGCAAAAGCACTGATGATCTCATGTAAGATTGTCAGTGTTCTTGCGGAAATACTGTGCTGCTCCCGTTCGGGCAAAAGTCCTTTTGTGCAAAACTTTTGCGCAAAAGGGCCAGTGTAGACAGCCCAGATTTGTTTTCCGCAAAAAAAGCCCCGATCGCAAAAATGGCGATTGAGGCTTTTTTGCGGAAAAGTGCGTCTAGATTGGCCACGGACGCTTCTCTGCAAAAAGTGCTTTTGCGGAAAAGCGTCCTGCCAATCTAGACGCGCTTTTCCGAAAATGCTTTTAACGGAAAACTTTTCCGTTAAAAGCATTTGCGGAAAATCATGCCAGTGTAGACGTAGCCTGAAGGTTTAGAATTAGGTCTATCAGTTTGGAGGCTTCCTTAACAGATATCAATTTTCCCTGCCTTCAACAAGCTCATTTCCACATCAAAAGCTAGGAATGGGATACCGCCCCATTTAATTAGCCTCATTAATACAGGTCCTACAATTGATAGGTACTTCTTCTGCTGTTATATATACAGGTTGAACCTCTCTACACCGAGACTCTCTAGTTCGGCAACAGACCGTGGATGTTCCAGGTCCAGGACCAGAGTGTCCCATGAAGGGCTGGTGGCTGGGAGCCCTGCAGCAGGGCTGGAGTCCAGTGTGGGGCTGTTCTGTCGGGGCAAAACCGGAAGCCTGGCAGCAGGGTTGCTACCTGGTGGTGAAAGGCCAGGAGGCAGAAGGCTGCCCAGCAGGGCGGGAGCCCAGCAGTGGGGCTGCTGTCCAGTGGCAAAACTGCCCAGTGGGACACGAGGCTGGGAGCCCAGCAGCAGGGCTGCCATCCAGCAGCACAATCAGGATGGCAGCAACCCCACTGTCACCCAGTGAGGCAGCTGCCCAGCAGGATTAAGTAGCAGTGGAGCTGCCCCGTGGGGTTGGGAGCCCTACCGCATCGCTGCCTGGTGTCAAGGCTGGAAGTCTGGGAGTGGGGCTGCCTCCTGTCAGTGCAACAAAGAGCCCAGCAGCCCCACAGCCACCTTTTTTATTGGGAATGACAATTTATTTTTCTAATTCTTTTAGCATTTATTTTCCTCTATCACAATCAGGAACATGACTCAGTAGCATTTGACACCATCATTACTATTAGAACTAGATGTGGAATCTCACTTATTTTGTAATTAATTTTAAGTTATGATATAAATAGTTATAAAATGAATATATGCAACCTTCATCTACACAGTGTCTAAAGTTATATGATTAGCTAATGTATAGATTTTTAAACAAAACTGGCACTGCTAAGGGGATTACAAGCTAAATTGACACTATGGAAGGATACCATTATTCGATAATAAAAGTAATGATGATAATTACCAATTCCATTCCAGGCACAGCCACACTCTTACTTTGCTTTATGCTATGATAAGAGGAAGTTGTATATTGAATGTGGTGATTCTAGGTCTTACCGTCTTGAACAAATAGACTCACAGAGAGACACTCAGACAGGTGCACTCTAAAATATGTTTTTAGATTTTAGGTTGTTGTGATATTTTATGAACTCACACTTTCAGGTGAACTCACAATGAGGGTAAATTTGTAGGTTAATTATCACAATGGTGGTAGCTAAGTAACTCAGTTACCCTACTGGCTGGGCCTGTGCTGCAAACAATAGTACTGTCATGTGGGCCACGTGATAATTTTATAGACTTACTATTGACTAATTTTATAGACTTACTAATTCGGACTAGGGAGGCAAATGAAGCATACTGAAGTTGCTAATGAAATGTGGGATTTAAATATCCCGCGCTTGATTAGCATATTCACGGCCATTGCCATTTTAAAATGTCGGTCGCCCGATTTAACTTGCCGCAATTGCATATATAAGTTGTAACAGTTAATTCAAGGGAAGGGTTTTGGATTGGACTATCGTGTCTACACGCGGCGAGTTAAATCGGGCGACCGACATTTTAAAATGGCGACCGGCTGTGAATATGCTAATCAAGCGCAGGATATTTAAATCCTGCGCTTCCTTAGCAACTTCGGTGTGCTTCATTTGCCTCCCTCGTCCAAACTAGGGTTGGAACCGAGGTTTATTTCAGCGATTGATTCCAGAGTGGGAGTTACTGTAGAGTAGTGTATAGTTGCTGGTGCAAATTTGCTTCAGGTTGGCAGGTTGTCTGTGGGCGAGAACTAGCCTACCTCCCAAGGTCTGTGAGAGTGGAGAATCATTGTCCAGGATAGGTTGTAGATTGCTGATGATGCGTTGGAGAGGTTTTAGCTGGGGACTGTAGGTGATGGCCTGTGGTGTTCTGTTATTTTCTTTGTTGGGCCTGTCTTGTAGCAGGAGGCTTCTGGGTATATGTCTGGGTATCTTGATCTGTTTCCTCACTTCCTCAGGTGGCTATTGTAGTTTCAAGAAATCTTGGTGAAGATCTTGTAGGTGTTTGTCTCTGTAGGGTTGGAGTAAATGTGGTTATACCTTAGTGCTTGGCTGTAAACGATGGATCGTGTGGTATGTCCAGGATGGAAGCTGGAGGCATGTAGGGAGGCATAGCAGTCTGTAGGTTTTCTGTATAGGGTGGTGTTTAGGTGACCAACACTTATTTGCACAGTAGTGTCCAGGAAGTGGATCTCTTGTGAGGTCTGGTCCAGGCTGAGGTTGATGGTGGGGTGGAAATTGTTGAAATCACAGTGAAATTCTTCCAGAACCTCCTTCCCGTGGGTCCAGATGATGAAGATGTCATCAATGTAGCATAAGTAGAGGAGGGGTGCTAGTGGACAAGAACTGAGAAAGCTTTGTTCCAGATTGGCTATAAAAATGGTGGCATATTGTGGGGCCATGCGGGTGCCCATAGTGGTGCCACTGGTTTGGAGGGATACGGGAAATTGTCCCCAAATCTGAAATAGTTGTGAAATGATTGCTGGGCCTGGCCTGTGGGGCCATTTCAGATTTGGGGACAATTTATACCTCTAAACCAGTGGCACCGCTATGGGCACCCGCATGGCCTGCATGCTTATTGTTTATAAGCAATAAGAAGTGTATCAACAGTATTCAAGAAAAGATGACAAAATGAAGAAAAATATAGATATGGAAGTAAATAAAATAATTTATTAAATAAATAAACAGAAAGGATAAATAAACTCCATATTCAACTTATTTGTAGATCAAAGTTCTAACACAATCCCCTGATCCATTGCCTTCCCACTCAGAACCTATCCTGAGACTAAGGTCCTAAAAAAGGATATCAAAAAAACAAAAACAAAACCAAAAAAATCAGATCCCTGCTCCGCACCCCACAAATAATTCATATTAACTGCTACATAAAATATAAACATAAACAATGTTTTCTGGTTCCTCTATAAGATTTCCTGGATGATGACATGAGCCCATATATGACACTAAATCTTGGTAATGTATATTAATAAGAGATGTCTTTCTAGCTTGCTCTTTATTCTTTTTCATTTTTTAAACAATAAGCCAAAGGAGAGAAAAGTAATGTTAATCATGGAACCAAGTGGATAAGCAGGAGTGGCTTGAGGAGAGCTGCCAGCAACTGGCGCCCTAGGTGGAATGCGTGATCGGCACCCCCGCCTCCATAGCCCTCAATGGCATGACATCATCATTGGGCATCGCGTTAAACACGGCACCCTAGGCAACTACTGAAGTTGCCTATATCCCTGGGCCACCCCTGTGGATAAGCAAGATAAAAGCAGAGAAAGCAGTTGTGGAATTGCTATTTCTGTTTCCAGTAAACTAGAGTTTCTTCCATCCAGGGAATAGTTTTGTTTTCTGCAACAATTTGGAGTGTTTTATATAGAGGAGACAATATAGTATCTTACATAATGAATATTATAGCCCAATTTGTCCTACTGAATCGTGTGCCTTCAAGGGATTTTGGAAAGCACAGCCTACAGCCATTGTTCTGCAAAAACTGGAGAGGTATTATCATGGATTTTTAGATTTTAAGGACAGAAGGAAGCACTCAAATACCAAATCCAAAAAATTGTGTTCAAATTAATGCGACCAGATGTCCTAATATTACTGGGATTGTCCCAATGTAAGAGGTTTTGTCTTGTATACCCAATTATACCCTCAACCTCCACCCCAAATAAAAGGCTCCCAATTTCCCAATTTTTTACTCTTACCATCTGGTAATACTAATTAAAATTTCATCAGCCAGTCAGAATCACTGCCTGAGTAGGCCTTAATTTGCATGCATGGGTGCACAAAACAGAGGGGGGTGGGCAGAAATGTAGGATTCTTGAGAGGCTAAAAAATGGAAAAGTTGGATAACTGGAAAATTCAAGACACCAACACATTGACAAGAAATGTCATATATTATTCCAATATTGTCAGTAAACTCATAGCCAGGCTTGGACATGCTAAATATAGGCTAAACAAGATGCTTTGAAGTTTTAATTAAGGAAAGTTTGGTGGCTTGAAATGTGGTTGCTGTGGTTAAGTAAGAATCAGAACAATTTGCACCAGCTGGGTGGTAGTTTGTAGTCGACACAGGATGCAGCTGTGAATCAGGAAGACTAAAATAAATAAATCCATTCGTCATGGTTCCTTCTATTCAATTACTTTGTTTTCACTTTCTGGTGATGTAAAGAGTTTGCATTAGTACAAAAGAAGATGCCAAAAATACTAACATGATATTTTTTCTTTTATCTTATTGAGGTGATAGATTTCACTATTTTCTCATCACAATGACTATTTAATATTTGCAAAATCAGGAGGGGGAATATAAATTGTCAGTATTAATATAAGACAACATTCCACAAATACTGATAAATATTGTACCTCTTATCTTCATGACACAGACATCCTTTTCGCAAACATACAATAACTCTAACAAATATGGGGGCAGGAGATGGGAAGAAAACATCTCTAAGTACTTTTTCAAGAAAAACACATATGAACAAAAACATTAAAAGCATTAACAAAAGAGAAAGTGTATTTATAATCTGACTGGTGACTGCAAAAATGGCATCTTGAGGTTCTATGCCTATGGTGACTCTTATGTACAGTAAACAACCTGGCTGCATCTAGACTGGCAAGATTTTGCGGAAATACTTTTAATGGAAAAGTTTTTCCGTTAAAAGTATTTCCGCAAAAGAGCGTCTAGATTGGCACGGATGCTTTTGTGCAAAAAGTGCTTTTATGCAAAAGTATCCATGCCCAGTATAGATGTGCTTTTGTGCAAGAAAGCTCCGATGGCCATTTTAGCCATTGGGCTTTCTTGCACAAAAAATTAAGGTGCCTGTCTACACTGGCCCTCTTTATTCTTGCGCAAGAGGGCTTATGCCTGAACGGGAGCATCAAAGTATTTGCGCAAGAAGCATTGATTTTGTACATTACAAAGTCAGTGTTCTTGCGCAAATTCTCGCGGCCAGTATAGACAGTATAGTAGGCACTTTTGCACAAAATCTTGCCAGTCTAGACGCTCCCCCTATGTTTTCAATATTATTTCCTTTACAGTTCAGCTCTTTATACTACATTTTGTTACTTGAGCAATAAGAGATATTATTAGTCCTTCTGAGAACCTCCTGTTTCCATTGGTGTACAGTTTGGCCCACTACATGAGTACCTGGATGAAAGTCCATGGCCTGTGCAAGAGGTCAGACTAGATGAACACAACAATTGCTTCTAGCCTTGGAATCTATAAAGCAATTCCACTGAAAGCATGGAAACAGGGGGTTTACTTTTTAGCTCTGTATGATTGGGTAAAAAAACTTGATGTGGCCCCAACTGAGAAGGAAAAAGTCATTTCTCACATTCCCCTCCCGCACCAGAGCCTAGGTGGGCCCAAGCTAGCAGATTTTGTGTACTCCAGCTCGCAAGGGGGCGAGAGGCTAGAGCACTAGTACAGGGTTGCCAATGCTGTAGGGGGAGCCCTGAACTCAGGAGCCAGATCTAGGCAAGCCAGGGGACGCATCCGGCCCCTGGGCCATAGGTTCCCCACCCCTGGCTTAAAAGAAAAAAGCCATATTAAAATGCATATTAAGATAATCAATCAAAAGGAGCATCCAGTAATTTGATCTATGCCATCAAATGCCAGCCATGTCCCACTGCTATATATATTGGACAAACTGGACAGTCTCTGCAGGAAAGAATCAATGGACACAAATCAGATATACATTAAGGAAACATACAGAAACCTATTGAACACTTTAATCTTCCTAATCACTTTTTAAAAGATCTTCAAGTGGCTGTGTTGTCACAAACCAGTTCTAGTAGTCAGATACACAGAGAAACATTGGAATTAGAGTTCATCCGCAAATTCAGTTCACATGCTAATGGACTCAATCGTGATGAAGGATGGTTGGGGCCATAGGCGTGCACATGGGATGTGCCGGGTGTGCACAAGCACACCCTAATTTTCAATGGGCCAGCTGGAGGCTGCTGGAAATTCCCCAGCGCACCCATGACCTGGCGTTGTCACTGCATGGCCCCCCCCGGCCGTGAATGCCACCTGCCCAGTCTCCGGCAGCTCCAGCTCAGGGCAAGCGGCAGGCACCTTCCCCTGACCCCCCCTCAGTAGCCAGCTCCCATTGCTGCCGCCATCGCCACTACAGCTGCCTCCTGCCTCCTACCAAGTGCCCGCCAAGTACTGGGTCTGGCTCGCTCTCTCCTGCGTGCACAGGAGCCCCTTCCCCCTCACACACCCACATTCACATGTGGTTGCAAGCCAGCCAGCTGGAGCCAGGAGCCACGGCTCCTCCACTCCACCTAGCCCGCTCAAAGTTGCAGGGATCTTTCTTCTGAAGGCAGGCTCATCATTTTTCAATGGTGACACTGTGAGGGTGGGAGAGCCAGGGGAGGGGGATGTGCTGGGAGAAGGCTTGAAAGAAGGGGTGGGCATGAGAAAGGTGGGGATGGAGCAAGTCGTGTGAGGGCACGGGGCATGAGGGCAAAGTGGGCAGGGGTAGTGAGGGAAGGGGGAGGCACCAGGAGAGTACAGGGCTAAGGGAAGGTGCAGGTGCCAGGGGATTCTGGGGGTGAAGCAGGTGTGTAGAGGGAGGTGTCAGAGGAGGGGATGAGGAGGGGTAGCTCACATGACCAGAGTGGGATTACTGGAGGAGTAGGTACAGGGGGGAGAGAAGGGCTGGGGGAGGGGGCCAGGTCTCAGGAAGGCTGAGAGCAGTGAGAAGGGCAGGAGTCAGGACAGCAGAGGAGGGTGAGGAGTTGGGGGGCAGCAGGCACCAGGGGAGCTGATGGAGCAAGGGGAGGAGACATGGCAGCAGAGGGAAAAGTGCACAAAACGGACATGTCCACAAGGCATGTTTTTACGCAAAAACTCCTTGCGCAAAAATGGATCGGAAGAGATTATGCAAATAAATCATGAGAACATGCTAATCATTGCTTCATTTGCATTTCCTCTTCCACAAAAACCTGTGTGTAGACATAGGCCAAAGGTTTACTGTCCTACAGAAATAGTGGAAACTGAATACTGAATGTTATCTGCAAAGCAAGGTTAACACAGGCAGAGTCTTGAACAGGTACAGTCTTAACACAGGCACCAGTTTGCTGGTGAGGCAAGACTGATACACAAGTTAAGCTGCAGCAAAGCTGTCTTTTTCTACACTGAAGGGTAGCACAGTAGCTTATACATCTGGATGCTCTTACAAGAACATCACAGACCTTTCTCCTCCAGTCATAGAATTAAGTGCAAGTAAAATCTGATAGTTACAGAAAAAAATGTAACCCAAGTGCTTTCAAAAGTCTAAAAACAAAACAGAAGGCATGTAAAAGTGAGCCTCTTTCAAAAAATGAAATCTCATGACTTCTGAAATAATCTCACATTTTTAGGCCTCCCACATGAGTTTCAATTTCCCGGAGTTGGCAACACTGTAATTCTGCTCATTACAACATGTCTTTACAAAGCAAACATTAAACATAATTATACAGAATAAAATCATTTAATTACAGAAATTATCATCTCTTGTATACTCCAGTGGCTGGCATGTAAAACATCTTGGCTTGCCAAATGGACTTTACATCATCTCATAATGTACCTTGGGTGTTAACATTTTTATTACACAGAAGAAAATGACCTTAGCATTCCATTGGAATCTTCTGATTGCTTGAAAATGATGCAATGCCATGCCTAGATAGATCAGTAATATTTCAGGGCAGGAACTATTGCCATAGTTCAGGGAAACAGCACCTGTATTCCTACTCCTACTCCCTCAAGGACACCCATCTTGACTGGGTTGTTTTATTTTGTTTTTCTAGGCACCATAATCCCCTGACTAACAATGTGGTATCCCTAGCAAACCAGACTGCCTAAATAGACTAGCAACTGTACTTTGCTTTCTCTTCAAAGCCATGAAGCATTACAAAGAAAACATATTAAACACAATAAAAGAATCTACATGAATACTAAAAGCTTGCCAGAGATCACCCTTCTGTCTTATGGGGCCTCTATGAGCCCTGGTCTACACTAAGGCCTTATTCTGAAATAACCTCCCCTCCCCCCCAATCAAATTTATAAGTGGTGCATCCACACTACCAAGCCTGTTATTTCAAAATAGCAAGGTGCAGAGTTCCACGTCTGTATTCCTGCTTTTCACGGGGAATAACACTAATTCCAAAATAGCAATTTTGAAATATCATTAATATGGATGCTTCAGTGCTGCTAATTTGAACTTTTTGACCTCTGAGAGGCCTCCTACAGCTTCCCAGAGTGCTTCCTGGGGCTCTCAGTCCAAGGTAGTGCATCCACATGAACGGAGCCTGCCTCGGACTAATTTCGATGCTTTCCCATAGTGAGGACACACTAGTTTGAATTTGTTAAATCGGGAGTTCTTAAGCCAAATTTAGTAGCTTCAAAATAGTTTCCTAGTGAAGACATGGCCTACGTTAAATTTCTTTCAACCCTCTCCAGGAAGGATTGGGGCCTCCTTGTGCCAAAAGCCCTTTTTACTAGATCAGAAAAAAGACTTACAGTCAGTTCAAATTCTGGCTATTTATCTAAAACTCCTTTCTTCATCTTTTGGTCTCAGAAGAATTCAACAGGAATCAGTATTTGCCAAGCTCTCCAGGTAGAGCTAAATTTCTAAGGTGTTACTGTCTATCACTGTTCTTAAGTCCTAGTGGAGTTGTGGTCACCCTCCCGCAATGGAATTACATACAATTCTCATCCCAAAATGATATTTAATGCAATAAGATTCAGAAAGATATTGCAAGAATTTACCATATCTGTCATATTTACTATGGATTTGTATGGCCCCAAGCACAAGAAAGCCCTGATCTGTGTTAGATCATCCAGTCACTACTGTGACAAAAATAATAACAGTAATAATAATAGTAAATTACATTTCCCCCTATTCTTTCTTTTATCTCTGATTTTCTTATTTTAAGATCTATTTTCAGATGTATTCACATAAGAGATGTGTATTTCAGAGTGATTTGTGCCTTTTTCAAACTGTCTTGAACACTTGATTTATAACAACCCACCAAAAATAATCACTTTGCTTCTAATTACCAGCCATGCCTTACCTGTAGTCATAAGCACCATGTTTAACTGTGTTTTCAGGACTCTTAAGCCTGGTTTACATTCGACCAGGCAGGTTGGCTTACGATATGCCATCCAGCTATGCAAAAGGTGTAGCTGGATTTGGCTTACCTTAAACTGAGTTGCTGCAGCATCTACACTGATGGAGGCCAACTGGAGTACATGGTCCTGTCGGCTTCCCTTACTCATCACAGAACAAGTAGCACAGGATGCCTATGGGGGCTGCCCTCAGCATTTGATTTGGGGCTCTGCACTAGCCCTTCTAAATCGAACTCTAGAAGATCAACTTCTGTAGCGTAGACAAGCCCTTATTGTTTAGTCATAAGGTGCTGTCATTAAATTGGCTTCCATCCTTGTAGTTTTGGCATTAGACAATCAAAATGTTTCAACATTTTCAAATACTGAAAGCTTCCAGTCACTCAGTTTGTAAGAACCTACATGGTAATAGGGTTATAAGGAAAAGGCAGCAAGGATTTGTTAAGAACAAATTTTGCCAAACCAACTTCATTTCCTTCTTTAACAGGATGTCTGGTCTGGTGAATAATCTGGGAGCTTGTAAGCAGGACATATGTTAATTTGTTAATTTGCTTGTAAGCAGGACATATGTTAATTTGACACAGTCCCACATCACATTCTCATAAGCAACCTAGAGAAATGTGGTCTAAATAAAATGATTTGCTATCAAGCTGGGCAAGTGATTCCTCGGTTTGGTTATTTTCATGAATGATTTGGAGAATGGAAATGTTTATCGAATTTACGGATGACACCACACTGGGAGGGATTGCAAACACTGTGGAGGACAGGGTTAAGACTCAAAACAGCACTGATAAACCAGAGTGTTGGTCTGAAATCAACAAGTGATTTTCATAAAGACAAGTACAAAGTAGTATGGCGAGGAAGAAAAAAATCAAATATACAACTACAAAATAGGGAACAAACATGCAAGATCTGGGGGTTCTCATGGATCACAAATTGAACGAGAGTCAACAATGTGATGTAGTTGTGAAAATGGCTAATATTCTGGGGTGTGTTGACAGGATATGGGAAGGAATTGTCCCACGCTATTTGGCACTGATAAGGCCTCAGCTGGAATTCTGTATGCAGTCCTGAGCACCATACTTTAAGAAAGATTTGGACAAACTGAAGACAGTCCAGAGGAGTGCAACCAAAATTATAAAAGGATTATAAAGCTGAACACACGAGGACAGCTTAAAATCTGTACATGTTTAGTCTTGAGAAAAGATGACTAAGGAGGGAACTGACAACACACTTCAGAATGTTAAGGGCTGTTACAAAGAAGACTGTGGTGAATAGTGTACTGAAAGTAGGACAAGGAGTAATTGACTTAATCTGCAGCAAGAAAGATTTAGGTTAGATAGCAGGAAAATCTTTCCAACTGTTGGGATAGTTAAGCTCTGGAACAGGCTTCTTAGGGAAGTTGTGGAATCCCCATCATTGGAGGCATTTAAGGACAGGTTGGACAGACACCTTTCAAGAATGGTCTCAATTTATTTGATCCTGCCTCTGCTTAGAGAACTGGACTAAAATTATTTGTGGAGGTCCCTTAATGCCCTACATTTTTATGTATTTTATCCTCCCCCACCTCTTCATTTCCTGTCAATACAGAAGAACAAATTGGGAGCAAATGAAGAAGTGTCTTTTTAATTTTATGCATTGTCTGCAAACTTTACATTGCCTGCAAACTACCTTGCTTATGATAAAGTAGCTAAAAAGTTACTTGATTGCAAAAAAGGGTTCTTAAGGTCTTTTCTACACTGGCACATTTTGTTGCCAAAAACTGCCTTTTGGCGACAAAACAAAGTGTTTACACGGAAATGCATCTTTTGTTGGGAAAAACACCCAGTTTTAGCAATGAAAAATTTCCAGCCCTCTTTCCCTCTTCCTTTAGTGTTGAAAAAGAGCCAGGGTGAACTCTGCTGTTTGTTTTGTCAAGAGAACAGGCTTCCACCAGTATCCCATAATGCCTGCCCTGATGACTGTGCTCAGTGTTTTGTGATCTCTGCTACCCTGCCTGAAGACACGTGCCTCTCCCCTTTCAAAGCTCCAGGAATAATCTGAGTCATCTGGAGTGAGCCGTTCCATTTGGGAAACAAAGAACAAATCATTGGAATGCTCTTGTTCTGCCTTGCTAGGGACAGGGCAACAGGCAGAGAGGGGGCTTACAGGGGGAGGGCTAGAGAGATTTCTGTGCTGCTTTGACATTCCTCAGCACAGAAAGATCACAGCTAACAGGGAATCCCAAGAAGCTCAGGGATCAGCTCTGCCTTCCCAGAGCACTGCACTATGGGATGCTTACCCATAGTGCTTTGCTCTGTCTGTCTTCAGGGTGCTAGCAATGTGGCCATGAAATGTGGACAATGAGAGACAGAAAAAACAGTTTGACCGATTTTCATTCTTTGTCACTTTTGTATGTTGACAACACTTTCATCACCAAACCTTCCCAGTGGAGACATAGCCTAAAACTGCCAAGATTAAAGCTTCCATAAAAAAATGCAATAACCACATATAGGGGAAAGGGGGAGGGGGGGAATGGGGAGGAACTACACTGTGGTGTGAAATACCTACAGCAAAAATGAGCTATTTTCTCAACTGTATATTCATATCATTTAAAAAAAACTCAACAACTTTTAAAAAACACTATTTAAACACCATTTTCACAAATGAAAGGTCTGCTGTAAAAATAGGCCTATGTGTGAACACCGTACCTTGGACCTCAGTGACATGTCTAAGGAAGTCTGTGGCTGAGCCAAGAACAGAACCCATACTTTTTGAGTCCCAGTCCAATGCCGTAATACAAAATCACCCTTCCCTTTTTGTGCTCTCAGAATGATCTCAATCCAAGAAAACAAGCACACACTTAATTTTAGCATGCAAATATTTCCAGTTATTTCAGTTAGACCTCACATCTTTAAAATTAAGTACCAGTTTTTGTGCTTTCCTGGAGTAGGTTGATATTTCCAAAAGCAGAAGCAGGCAAACATTGTAGATCAAAGACATCTGGAAAAGCCATGGATTTCTGCATGTTATTTTTAAACTTTTAACATTTTGCTAGTGTCACTAATCACAATGTAAAATCAGGCAGTAACACACACTTGCTCGTGGATTATACTTAAAGAAGAAGCTCCTTTTACAAGTCAGAGGATCCATCTCTGCTTTCTCAAGGCCAGATTTCTTTTGAATCTGCAAACAAAACTGCCACATTTAAAACTGTAATTTTCTTTAATCCACATAATTACCAGAAATAAAATGTACTGAAGTTCATTGAAAGACTAAGAAATAAGAGAATTTGAGAGTGCTCAGATAAAACATTTGTGGTCTTGTATACTACATTCATGGTAACAATTAAGATCCAATATGTTATATGTAGAATAAATTGGGAATTACTATGGGAAACTTGACAGAAGAAACCATGGATCCCAAGGTAGTTGACTTCACTTGTTTAATTCTTTCCTACTATAAGTTAAAGTTCTTTTTTGCCCACAGTCAGAGGACAGAGTAAATGTTATGTGTTGCTAATTATTAAATAATGACAACAAAACAAAATAGTATTAGTCACAAAGCCTGATATCTTTTATTCATCAGTAACTAGCTATTGCGGTGTTATCTACCCAAGTTTGCAGAAAGCCACTTGAAATTTTAGAAAGTTTGTTGGTATAAGATGAGTTTAAAATGACTAATACAGTTTCACAATGTGAGTGTTCTGACCATTTTAATTTCTCAGGAGCTATTTTTTCTAACAGAAGCCTCAGCAAATAGGCACTGCCAATCCATTTTATTGCTTCAAAGCCATTCTGCATCTCCCCCCACACACACTATTCCCGTCATAATATTAACTTTCTTTTTGTACAAGATGGGCTGAGCATGTTTTTCTTTATATCCTGTCAATATGCAAAAGCGGCGAGGAGTCCTTTGACCCCTTATAGACTAACAGAAGTGTAGGAGCATAAGCTTTCGTGGGCACTGATGCATCTGATGAAGTGTGTCTTTGCCCACGAAAGCTTATGCTCCTACACTTCAGTTAGTCTATAAGGTGCCACAGGACTCCTCGCCGCTTTTGCAGATTCAGACTAACACGGCTACCCCTCTGATACTTGACTCCTGTCAATATGGCATCTCAACTGACTGAAGAATCAATGCATATCAATGAACCAGCATTGAAAGAATCCCCAAATCCATAGAAAACACCCTATTTGTTTCTAATTAATCTAATCTGTCAACTGTCTAAAATAAAATTAAAAGTCTCAGTGAGGTAGCCGGGTTAGTCTGTAAGGCTATGTCTACACTGCACTCTAAACTCTACACAGCACCAAATTTTGAAATGAAGTGCTATTTTGAGACATCCCTTAACCCTCATGGAATGAGAGTTACCAGGATGCTGAAATAGCGCGCCCGTTATTTTGAAAAATACCTCTGGTATCCCGAAATAGCTTTAATGTGTAGACATACCCTAACTGAAAAAAACTTAAAAAACAATTAATAGTCCTGCCACACCTTTTACAGTTTTTAAGTTTTTTAAAATGAAATTACTTATCCGTACAGCATAGCTTTGTTACATCAAGGTCAATGGTCTCATGTGGCAGGACAGCCGGTTTCTTGAAAGATGTGCCTTTTCCAAGGGCACGTCTACACAGCAGGGCTAAAGCTGAAATAAGCTATGCAACTTGAGCTACATCAATTGTGTATCTTATGCCAAAATAGCTTATTTCAGCTTTTGGCCTTGGCACATGGCACTAGGCCTCCCCCCCTCCCACTAATACCTTGGGTTGCTCTGGCCCCTGTGGAGTAGTAGCAACCAGTGTAGGTATGAGGGGATGGCAGCCCTAATAAAATCAATTACACGCTGGTTAAATTTGAGAGCCACTCGCCAAGGCCCTGCCATGAGTCTCCCTGCAACAGGGCTCCCCAAAGCGCAGGGCCTGGTTCCATCATCCAAACCTCAAGATCTCTGCAGGGCCACTATGAGAGACAAGCTACTGCAGCAATTGGATTATAGGGGCCACCCCCACACTGAAGGGAGAGCAGTAGGAAATAGCCTAGGACAGTGTATGTAGACTCCCCTCTGCAAAGTCCCTTATTTGGGAGTTGGTCCCTTACCTCACGGCCTTAAAGACTGAGGCACCTCAACAAAGGACTCAAGGGGCTGGAAGTCAAGCATTTCAGTCACTAGGTTCTTAGCCCTCCAAGCTCCCAATTACAGGAATATTCAAATAGAGAAAGAGGTTTCATGCCTTTCCCCCATTTGTAGAAGGAAATGCATAGTTGGTAAATTTTTACAACAGTTATTTAAAAAAAGGACTAGATACATTCATAGAAGTTAGGTTCATCAATGGCTATTAGCTAGGATGGGTAGGAATGATGTCCCTAGCCACTGTTTGTCAGAGGCTGGAAATGGATGACAGGAGAGGGATCCCTTGATGATTGCCTGTTCTGCTTTCTCCCTCTGGGGCATCTGGCATTGGCTACTACTGGAAGACAGGACACTGAGCTAGATGGACCTTTGGTCTGACCCAATATGGTCGTTCTTAAGTTCTTATACAAAACCCCACTACAATTCTAAATAAACTAGACATATGAAAAATTGTAATGGCAGAAAAAAATATAATATAGAGTGCATTTTTCTATTTTTTAGAGAAATTGTACTTTTTCTGTACTTAATACATTTTAAAATAAAGTAATTAAATGATTGCAAAAAGTCTTAGGGCACGTCTACACAGCAGGGTTAAACTCAAAATAAGCTATGCAACTTGAGCTACGTCAATTGTGTACCTTAAGTTGAAATAGCTTGTTTTGGCTTTTGGCACTGTCTACACAGCAGGGAGTCCAAGAAAGAGCACTCTTCCTCCGGCTTCCCTTACTTCTGTAAAATGAGGATTACCAGCTTCGGAGTAAGAAGTCCTCCAGCTTGGTATTATTTTGCCATTATGTCAAAATAACTGCTTGTAGTGTAGACCTTCAACATTGTTTCATGGATCAAAATTCTCATAGATATTCTTGTATGGATCAAAATATTGTTAACCTTTTTGAATGATTATAGCTGGTAGTTAACCCTTCCTTTTGTGCTTCAAATGTCGTAGATTCCATATGCAGCAGTGTGGAGGACTGCACTGTCTTTTGCCTGTTACTTCATTCACTTCCAAGAAGAACTGAAATATCCACAACCATTTCCTCCAATCCTCTATTACGTGACATGATTCAGGGTTATAAAAGGTTATGTGATTCCATTACATATCAGTGGCTAAAATGCACTGATTCCAGAGGCTATTATCACTCTGAAATCAGCTTGAATTCCTATGAGTTACAGAAAAGTGTTCATACAACTAGAATTGTTTTCCCCTACTTCCTTGAATATAGGACCAGCTGTTAAAGTTGTTCACCAAACTATTTGTTCCTGTATAGTCCTATCCTACTGCCATCCACTTTTAAAAGAATTTGTGCACACTGCCCTTTGGAAATGAACAGAAATCAGATGCGCTGATCTTAAAATATTTTTTTGAGAAACAAATTACTGCTTGAACCATCAATTACAAGGATTACTTCTGGGTTTTTCCAACTTTCAGTTTGATATTCATATCCTGATTTAAACAGTTTTTAACTGTTGTTTTTAAGTGGTTGTCATGTTACTCCTCAGAAACTACTGCATCCAGAAGGTGGATGAAATTCCTACAATAAGCAAGCCACAGAATGTTCTCAGAACTGGTAATGAAAATCACTGAAAGATCTTATAGGAAAAATTCATTCCTAGTCCAGGATGTTACTAACCCATGTTCAGATGAAGGAAAAGTATTCTACAGACAACAATGTTCATGCTTCCTTCCAACACAGGAAGATTGGTGTTAGCATTAAAACCCTGTACTTGGTCCCAGAAGATGTGAGTCCGATTCCCATCTTTGCCACATAGGCTACATCTATTCTGCAAGATTTTTGTGCAAAAACACCTCTAATGCGCTTTTGCACAGGGAAATCAACAGTTAAATGGCAGAACAGAGGGCTTTTTCCACCGTAGATAAACCTCCTTTTACGAGACATAACTCCTTTTTGTGCTACAGCTATTGCACAAAAAGGCAACTGTGGACGCTCCAGAGGGGTTTCTTATGCAAGAAACCCCTATGGGAAAAAGCACAGGTGCACTGATGGCCATTCTGTGAATGGCCATCAGAGCTTTCTTGTGCAAGAGCATCCATGCAGTGTGAACACTCTCTTGCACAAAAGCACATCACTTTTGCGAAGTGCTTTGAGGTGTGGACATGCTCTTGCTCAAGAAGTTTTTGCACAAAAACTCTTGTGCAAAAGGCTTCTTGATCAAGAAGCATGTAGTGCAGACGTAGCCATATTGTTTATCAAACCTTGGTTGACTTAGAAGCCTCGGTTCCATTTACTTTCAATGAGATTAAAGCTCTCAAGTTCCAAGGTCTCTTCTGAAAGAGTTACTTTGCCACTGGAGACTTTGAAAACTGTACTCTGTTTTCCTCATTTCCTATCAACAAAATGTATACTGCCTCTCTCCAGTTATTGTCATTTTACAGTGTAATTTCTTTGGAATGGGGATTATCTCTTACTACATTTGGGCTATGTCTAGACTGCAAGCTTCTTTCAGAATAAACTTTTCTGGAATAGATCTTCTGGAAAATCTTATTTCGAAAGGGAGAGTTCACATGCAAAAAGCACAACAAAATAGCGATGAGCTATTTCGAAAGATAGTGTCCACACTGATTGGACGCTATCTCACATATAAGGCCACCTAGAACCAGTTCAGGCAGGGCATTAGGTCAGCAGTTGCTTCCAGGTGCTGCCTAAGGCTAGCTGAGAAATACGCTTAAAGGGACCCCCCTGGACAGCAGTTTCTCAGCTTCTGCTGCATGCTTGCCTACCTCTCCGAGGGACAGCAAAGCATTTGCTGCAGGTGCTCTGGTTGCCCAGCTTTGGACATCACAGCATACTCCTAGCCATGGAGCCAGAGCTGCCTCTGTTCATGCGCTGGCCCCACATTGCCATGATGCAGTTTCTGTAGCAGTTTGTGCAGGCTGCCTTCATGGCCCTGCACGAGCGCGACATGAAGCTCATCAGAGAGACCCTATCCCTGGCTGCAGAAGCAAAGCCCTTGCAATTGCACCCCACAGTGGAGAGATGGTTCTGGAGGCTGGACACCAATTCTGACTGGTGGGACTGGCTGGTCATGGAGCAGTAGCTACACAACTTCCAAATGAGGAAGGCTACCTTCCTGGAGCTGTGTGCCTGGCTCGCCCCTGCCCTCTGTCAATGGGACACCCAGATTCGGCCCGCCACCCCCCTGGAGAAGCGGGTTGCCATCGCTGTCTAGAAGCTTGCCACCCCAGACAGTTACCGATCTGTGAGCAACCAGTTCAGTGTGGCTGAACCACTGGGCGTCATCCCAGACTTTCTGGGCCAGGGTCTGCTGCATGTCCATGAGAACACCCACATAAGAACATAAGAACATAAGAACAGCCGTACTGGGTCAGACCAAAGGTCCATCTAGCCCAGTATCCTGTCTGCCGACAGTGGCCAGCACCAGGTGACCCAGAGAGGGTGGACGGAAGACAATGATCAAGCGATTTGTCTCCTGCCATCCCTCTCCAGCCTCTGACAAACAGAGGCCAAGGACACCATTTTATCCCCTGGCTAATAGCCTTTTATGGACCTAACCTCCATGAAATTATCTACCGTCTCTTTAAACTCTCTTATAGTCCTAGCCTTCACAGCCTCCTCTGGCAAGGAGTTCCACAGGTTGACTACACGCTGTGTGAAGAAGAACTTTCTTTTATTAGTTTTAAACCTGCTACCCATTGATTTCATTTGGTGTCCTCTAGTTCTTCTATTTAGGGAACTAATAAATAACTTTTCTTTATCGGCCCTCTCCACACCACTCATGATTTTATATACCTCTATAATATTCCCCCTCAGTCTCCTCTTTTCTAAACTGAGCCACGTGCTCTCTCATGGCAGTTGCAGCTTCCCCGAGATCGGGCGGCTGCCTCAGCTGGTAGTGATCATCCTTCAGTCACAGCTGGTCTGGCTGTGGGGAATAGAGGGAGACACCCAACATAGACACTGTCCCTGAGCTCTTGCCCTCCTTTCTGAGCTGCGAGTTACAGTCCTCAGGGCAGAAGACGATGATGTCACCGGAGCAAGGCCATATGTGGCCTGGACAGTGAGCCCTGCCTCATAGGGGCCCAGAGGTACCCAGGGGACCATACTTCTCACTCCTGTCCCACGGACAAGCAGGCAAGGGAAGTGTCCAGCTACACTGGGATCTCAAGGGCGGGAGAAGGGCCTGGAGCAGCCTGGACTTCCATGGTGGCCGCGCACACACCTGCATCTGGCAGCGCTGTCCACAGAAGCAGGTGGTGCCTCGAGCGTGTAGGCATGCCCGTGTGCCATATGTGGCACTCCTCAGTCTGTGTGCGGGAGGACACGTGCCCTTGTCCCGAGCCTCCTGCCAGTGGGGGGAGGGCGAACCCCCTTGGGGTCAGACATGTGTGTGTGCCTGTGAGCAGGAGCCCCTGGGTGCTCTGGGGTGGCCTCCTGGGGCTGCGTGGCACAGACTGGCTCTGCACATGCTTCCACATGCATAGAGTGCAGCATGATGTCCAGGCCAAGAAGGCCGAGCGACAATTACACCCCAGCCCCTCAGCACCTGACACCCTGCCCTGTGTGTGTGAAACCCTAAGTGCACTCACCTGATGATCCCTCCCTGGCCTCAGAGGATGCCTGGGAGACATCTACGCCCTGGGGTGCCGGTTCCAGGGTGAAGGTGACTGTGCTGGCCCTCTCCTCCTTCTCCTCCTCCTCCTCCAACTCGTCAACATTGTCCTTCTCATCTTCCTGGCCTGGGAGTCCCGAACAGGTGACAACAGGCGTCTCTGGACCTGAGTCAATAACTAGGGATGGGGAAGGGGCTGCACCATACCCCAGGATGTGGTGGATCTCTGCCCCAGATCATGACAGTGTATGCCTTTGGGTGCCACTAGCAGGCTCCTGGGAGCCCTAGGCATGCTCCCTGTGAAGGCCAGTGGACTCTCAGGGGGCTTGAGGCTGGGCCATGGCTCAGGAAAAGTGTGCAGTGGCAGCTATGCAGTGAGGTGCAGCTCCCAGGGTCGGGTTTCTGCCACAAGCCTTGTCCCAGGTGCCTGCAGCTTTAAGAGCTGTCAGGAGATAGGAACTATAGAGTTGTGATGAGTTTGGATGGAGTAGCCACTAGGGCACCTGTGTTATTTCCTGGAGGCCTCCTTTTTCAACACATCTCCCTCTTCCGCACCCACACACAGCTTTTTCCAAAAAAGCTTTTTTGGAAAAGACGTTCTTCCTCATAGAAAGAGTTTTACTGCCATCTGAAAAAGCCCCCTGTTCTTTCGACTTTTTGTGAAAGTATGCAATTGCAGCGTGGACGCACATTTTTCTGGAAAAACACTGCAGTCTAGATGTACCATAGTCACAGCATTTAGCACAGTGGTGTCATGATAGTGGTTGGGACTTCTATGCTACCAAACTCTTGTATTTGTATAGTTTAACTTTTAATGTGTTCTTTATGAAGCACTTTGGGATCCTTTATCAGGAAAAGGCCAATGTATATGCAGAATGCTCTTACTATTTCACTCTTTACTTTATTTAGGTGTTTATTTGAAGGTTTGACCTTAGTTAAATAATGTCATATTTCACTGAAGTTCTATGATGCATTCAGCGAAGCACTACTTCCTGATGCAAGGGAGAAATTAGTGTTTCGTAAATTATATAAAAAAGCAAGAGTTCCTTTTTCCTCATTGATGTATTGAGAATAAAATGGAAATTTGGCATCAATCCCTGAGTGCCCGCACTAAATATCTAGCCAGGTATTGAAGGAAATTCCGGAAGAGGAACCCCTGTGATTGCATTGTTTTCAAAAGCCTCTCAGCATGTGAACATAGAAGGAAGAGACGGAGGGTGGTGAGGTACATGTTTGTCACCACACCTGTATTTGCATAGAGTTGTTCAGGCTTGAGTTTAGGTTTGGGTTTGCATAGAGCTGTTTGGAAAATGCACTTTTCATTGTGAGGAAAGTGTCAACCCACATTTCTGTTCTCAATTGGATTTCTAGTCCAAATATCCAAAATGTAGTGGAATGAAAAATTTTTAAAAATCAGAAAAGTAATAACCAAAATATTTATCAGAATGAAATGAAAATTGTTCTTTCAAATCGATATTGGAACATAAAATGTTGCTTTATTTAGTTCTTTTTTTCAACCCAAAATCTGGAATGAAATGACATTTTATGGCAAAACAAAAATAAACTTGTCTTTTATTTTCAAAATGCTGATTTAAAACATACATTTTTGTTTTGTTATTTCTTGCTGGAGAATTGAAATTAATCAGAATTGAGATTTTCCTGTGAAAAGTTTCTGTTTTGACTAAGCCATATTTTTCAGTGGGTTAGCTTTCTGTGTGGAAAATTTTAGCCAGCTTTATGTATATATTTGTGAGCACACACTCTGTGCATAGTATCATCCTGTTGTGAAACAATGATGCCACTAACATCCTGTACAGAACTGATGTACCTGATTTCTATAGGATGGATATCCTCTCTGCTCTATGAGCTATAATCCATTTGTCAATTATTGTCAGCTTTTTCAGAGATGGCTAATAGATTGAACAGATGAGTTTGAAGCATTATTTTTCTGGGTTTTTAAACTTGTGTGATATCTTTTAAAAATCAGACAATGTCACCTGTTGAACAGTCAGGGTATGTCTACACAGCAGACAAGCTGGAGAACTTCTTACTCCTACTCATGGTAAACCCTCATATTACAAGGAACAAGAGAAGTTGAAGGAAGAATATTCTTCCTTCGATTTCCTGCTATGTAGACAGCGCCAAAAGCCGAGTTAAGCTATTTCAACATCAGCTACACAAATGGCATAGCTGACGTTGAGTAGCTTAATTCATCTTTAGCCCTTCTGTGGAGACATACCCTCAGACTATCGTGAAAAGGGAATTCATATGCAAAAGAAGAGTTTTAAAGCAATCTTGTGTCACTGAGGGAAACGTATCAAAAAGAAAACATGCAGCACCTTTTTGATCACAGCACAAATCCCTGTTCGCCTTCACGTGTCTCTCTTTCTGGCGTGATCTTTAATCATCTTATTAATCTTACATAAACTTTTACCTTGACTTTTGGGTCTTTGCCTCCTTCACCCCCTTAAAGATTAGACAAAGGAGATAATTTTCTAATCTGGTTATATTCAATAGAAAGGGATGAGGCTGGAATAGTCCTAATTGTGGAATGATCCTGGTTTTTTAGGGCTTTTCTATTGCTTTACTGGAAAGCAAAACAAACTAACTTATAGCTTCCACCTCTCTCTTTCTCTCTCTCTCGTTCAGTGCCATAGAGGAAGTGGGATAAAATGGTGGGACCAAATGCCGTCCTCTAAATTTCCCCTTACGAATATATGAGATCATAATGGAAAAACAGACTGACATCAAGAGATATTTTCACAATAGCTATGGTTTGATATTTAAAAATTCCACTCTGATGGATCACAGATAACTATCTAGGCATGGAAGTTCCATATAGATGTATCTGCACTTCATGTTTATGAACCAGAATTCTTGTCCTGTATCATGGTCACTATATTTTATGGCTTGGTCTGTGTTTGGAATTAACTTAGAACATGTATGTATTATAGATATTTATGTACGCATTATATATTGTATAAACATATACACGTTTACTATTAATACTAATTATTTGGCTGGTGCCCCAAAATCCACAACCGGGCTAGGTTCCTTTGTGTAAGATGTTGTATGTAAAGAGCTTACTATCTAAAAGAGAGAGGATGTAACAAGTGGATGATACTATTATGCAAGCTGGGAGGGGTTGAGGTAGACAAGATAAAAGATACCTATAATACAATGTGCAAATCTTTATTAGTGGATTAGTGGCAACGATCTCTCTGCCCAGTCATGATCAGATTGCTTTACTGTATTCCAGCTCAAATGGATTTTGGAGAGAGAGCAGAATGAGTACAAGATGGTTCATTTACAGATTTTGATTGAGAGATTTTTTCAGTTGTCAGGGAAGGTAGAGGAGAGCATGCTAAAGTGCTGGTTGGAGAAGTGTGGAATTGGATGATGAAGGTTGGCATCACTGGTGAAGAGAAGTTAGAAGTTGACTTTGGTCAAGATATAGGTTCAAGAGATAGGGCTATATGTTTGCCACTTGGCAAGTTTTGTCCACAAAGACACTACAATGTCCTCGTTCAGATCTGTCCTTAAACTCAGCACTGCTTACAAAACATGTGACGATTTTCACACACGGGTGGGCTGTGACTACAGGGTTTTATGTTAACCTTTGTCTCACAGATAATTTGCACTGTTCCTGCCTATCTGTTGTATTGACCTGTTGTTTTACCCTATTTTGGGCCCCAAACTTACAACTAATTACACATGTGTACATTGCTGCTCCTATACGGAGCCCTATGTGCTCATGTGCTGTAACTGCAGAATCATTTGCAACAATTTGCAGCAGCTAATATTTGTTGTTGTTGATGCTATATGTGTATCCACAATGAGGCTTCAATCCCTACTTGGGGTAATAATAATAATTAATAATTATTAAGTAATAATTAATAATTAATAATTAATAACTAATAATTAATAATTAATAATTAGTAATAATGCAATGAATCCTTGTGAATACTGTCTATATATCACTTATTCATTTTTAAAGTTAACCAGAAAACCAAAGGGTTTTTTTTCCTTAGATGACGTGTATATTTGTTCCCATGTTTTCAATATTATGATCATTGAAGTTTTAAATGTTTTGTTAGTAGAGCTTTTATTTAGATTGTTAGCATCCCTCTTATATTTAACAGTTAATAAAAGATTAAGTGTGTTAGCTTTCTCTCTCATAATATACAAAATTCCAGATCAAACAACATTGGAAGTTTATTTACTTGCATTTTCCCCATCGCAAGAAATAAACTGTATAAGAAAGACCAACAGAGAATGAGAGCAGGAAAGGAAATGCCTTTGGAATGGAATAAAGGTCATCGAAATAATCCCATTTCCTCTTTGAAGATTACCTGGGACTCCCAAACTTTTTCTTATTTTCTTGCTTTAACGCTATCACTCTGTAAAAAAGGAACTCACTCCACATGTTGCAATTCTGTGGTATTGCGGTGAAACAAAGTATCTCTTTACTTTCAGAGTTTACAAATATAAAGGCAACCAGCACCTAGCTGCTGTCAGATCCATAGAACCACCACTTCCAGCAGCATCACTTAACAAGCTCCACTGGAAAAGGTAAGAAATCATTCTTATTGCTCTGTGGTAAAACATCTCTACACTGGGGCATCTGAGATGAAGTCAAAAGATATTAGTTATATAAAATACACTCATGAGCCTCTACCCCTCAAAAAAGTGGAAGATTTTTCAGTTTACATTCTTGCTCAATTTCAGAAGGGTTGGCGTGTTATCCTGTTTCAGAAAAACCAACAAGGAGTCCTGCGGCACCTTAAAGAATAACAAATATTTAAAGTGTGACAGGACTCCTTGTTATTCTGCTAAAGTAAGATAGCCTAGAAAGCAGGTGTTTTATGTATTTATACATACTGTGATATGTATATAACGTATAGCTTTGCATGTTTACAGTTAATAAAATTGAAATATACATTATATATTACCAACATTTATGTTTTTGTATATGAATTACACATATGTAGCCAGATCCTTAACTGATGTAAATGAAGTTAATGAAAGTATGGTGTCAATTAAGTATGTTGTTCATACACATCTAATCACAGGGTAGATACTCAGATTATGATCGGAGCGGATCAGAAAGTGGGTTTTCTTTCTCATGAAAATTGAGGTGAACATGGAAAAATGGTTTTTCATTGAAATTTTTGAATATTCATCAAAAAACCCCAAGCCCCCAAAACATCTCTGTTGACAACAGGGGAAACTGCAATTTGGGTTTCTGCTTGTTTTTTGACAAAGAATTAAACAATTCCTCAAAAACTGGGCTCTTATAGGGAAAGCTTTAGTTTAATTAAATACTTGGTTACACAAAAAAAGAAACAGTTCTGATGGAAAATTTTCAATCATTCTTTAAAGTTATGGGTACCAGTAGAAGGACCAATGGCTTGTCTATACTGCCACCTAGTTCAGATTAGAGGGCGTGTGAATAGCAGTTCACACCATAGGGCAGCTTTGTAGCTCCCCTGCATGGATGCTGCACATGCAAATTCAAAACTCCAGAATTCAGAACTACAGTTGTGTATTAGTTTCACCCTGTCTATTAAAAGCACAGTGCAGAGGAATGTATTTAAGGCCTCAGTCTACTCACATGTTCTGTCCACTTTTGCAAATATAGTTATTAACAATTATGTGATACAGACTTCAGTAGGAATTTTGCCTGAGTAAGTGCTGAATAAGATGCTGGTCCAAATAAACTCTTAAGTGTATGCTTAATATTAAGCACATAAGCAGCTTCATTGGCTTTAAATCCTACTCATTTTATTCCTATAAGGAGCTCCATCAACTTCAATGAGACTCCTCCCATGAGGAAGGATTATTGGCATAGCTAAGCGTGTTGTGAATGGGGTCTCTTGGCTCCTTCAGGCAGGCACTATGTCTTCTTCATACAGCCTACTAAGCACACTAATAGGTATAAGGGGCTCAATCAATAATACCGATGACTATCTTTCATCCAAGCAGGCTTATTAATTATTCTTTTCCCCACACTCCACAGATGTCTCATCTACTCTTTGCCCTACTTTCTTTATTTTCTCTTGCAATCCTTCTGGAAGCAAAGTGGAAACTGAAGGAGAATGGTAAGTAATCTTCATTCACTGAAAACTAACACTGATTGAACAGTTAAAACCAATGTATTCACAAATGTGTTTGTGAATAAAAGCAGAATTTCATTAGCTATAATTCATGGGGTCATATACTTAATTTTTCATGAGAATTGAGATTATTGCTGGGTGTTCAGGAAAAGATTCAGGAGTCCTAAAAGCTTCACGAAGTTTAGCAACATGATTATTCATCTGAGAATTCACAGCAGAAACTGCCTTATTCCCTATTCATTGTTGTCCCGTTTCAAGAGTTTCAGTCATGCAACCAGGAAGCAGAAACAGTATCTTGTGACTTAGGTGACAACCCACAAACAAGTAATGAATTGCAAATAGTCAAAGTGAACATTTTTTTAAAAAAAATGCCTGAAAACATTTAATTTAAGGTGTTCAGAGAAAATAACTGTGAATATGAATTCATTCAAAGAATCAGTGACAGTATTATTCACTTACCAGAGAATGGAGCTAAATTTCCATGGTCTTATTTGATCCCCCGATTCATGCTGACAAGCACCGTAGTCCACAAGCATCCCCATTGACTTCATTGGGACTTCTCAAGGTGCAAAATGGTCTTGCTGTAAGGAATATTATTTGTAATGATTATTTCAACAACTTCTGCTGATAGCTTTAGGTCATAATAATAAGTCGTAGTGTCCCTAAGCAATATTAGGGGCACTTTAAACTACAAGTGTGTCTACCACTACATAGAAACTACAAATGTATGTCTTAGTACCTCTCTGGCATTTCCTAGTGCCTCTGCTTCCTGATACCCACAGGCAGATTGGAAAACCCTAGCTTGTATACTGACATTCATGTCTTTAATAAGCAGTCTACACGGTCTGTTGTGATGAGATTCAGTGTCCTATAGTTAGCAGTGTTATTTGGTTTAAAGCCATCCATTTGGAAATCTCCTACTGCAAAGCTCTCTTGGTTAGTTGCTGAAACTGATGTTTCCTTCCAGCCTGAGTGGTGCACTTCTAAGTGCAGTTGTGGGCAGTGCTTTTTTGTGACAGTACTGCCTGATACGCAGTACCACCACCTCCAGTCAGAGCTCAACAACTTTTCCCCTGGAGTACCAGGACCTTTTATTTTTAACAAAAAAGGCACTGGTTGTGGTGCTTTGTAAATCTGCAGTAAATGTACTCACACACTGGGAAACTCACAAACCTAGTGGACACTAATGGCAACCGAGGCTCATGTGTCAGTGGCAGAAGAGAAAAGGTAGACAGGTTATATGGGGCAATGGCTATATTTGTAGAACTGGTGTCAGTGAAAGTGCAAATAAAGGCTCTTAACTTTGGTAAGGATGAAGAAGAGTCTTGAGTTCTACCTTCAGTCTGCCCCTGAGCAATTCATTTACACATATGTGTGGCCTTAACTGCTGCCTTCCACCATCTGGAAAAACCTAGCAAGAGCAGGATTAAAGGAAGAAAAAGTCACAAAGATTGCTTAACAAAGTTTTACTCCGTTGTTTCATAAAGGAGAGTTTCTCACTGTGTGGAGCGAAGGGCTCCATAGAGTGACTGGAGAATATTCAAAGGATCATGACTAATTGTTGGAGGCCCTGTACCTCTGCTCTGGAATCATCTGTCTCCTAGCAGCCACTTCATTGAGACCATGCTGCAAGAGCTGCCAGACTTTCTGCAGGAAACAATGCAGTATCAGGTTGTGGGACTTTTGGAGGAGGCAAGATATGCTCCTGGCTTGCCCATTTGTCCCCTTTCCATCACACTGCAGAGAGCTCTCCAGGGAACCCAGAAGGAGAATACAATGCTGCAGAGATATTTTACCCCTCATTCTGTGAGCAAAAGACTGAGATCCAGTAATCTACTTATCCGAGGAGTTCCACTGATGTCAGTGGGCTCCTTGCAGGAATAAGGTGGGTAGGATTTGGCCTTTGGGTTTTAAACCTGGATCATGGAAAGTATTTAAGCATGTTCTTCATTTTTAGCTCATGCGTAGTCATGTTTAAAGCCAGTGGGCTTTAAGCATATGTAGGGGGGAATGCCTGGGCCTCTGGGCCTTGTTTTCCCTCTCTGTGAAATGCTTTGCAGGGTTGTGCTTATGACAAATTCTCTGAGACAGCACAGATAACACTGGTTGCTCATGACGTTTCATATGCATTTCGTATTTACATTTGAAACCTGGAAATCTTGCCAGAAATTCTTATCTACGCCAGTGGTATTTTGCCAGTAGTTTCATGGACAGCAGTGCTGGGCCTAAGATGTGGCTTGATTTTACCAGCACTTTACTCATGACTAACACTCAACATTTATTTCCTTATAGTTTATGTCATAGAGTCAGAGTGGACGCAGGAAGCACCGCCTGAAGAAGTAGACCTCACCTGCAATATATCTGAAGAGCAAGCTATGTCTGTCTACTGGATGAAGGATGAGGAAAGAATAGCAACTGGCAAGACCCTAACCATTTCAGTAAAGGAATTCCCAGATGCTGGCAACTACACCTGTCAGAAAAGTGATACCGATGAGATTTTAAATTACTATTTTTTCCTTATTACTAAAAAAGACTCGAGCAGACAAATATCGAAGTGGATTCTAAAAAGTTTTAAAGGTAAGGTACTGAGACAGTGTGCTGTCATTTCCATGTATAGTATGTGCCATAGCATCACCAAAAAAAGGAAAACTCACTGGAAAGGAGCACAGTGCATGATTAATGACGTGGATTAGTCTTTAGCATAGTACATCTTCAAAGTGCAGCTCAGCTATGAGGAGGCAAAGAATGTCCTCTCCTACATGGGTGGAGAGGCCCCCACCTATGGCAGAACTAGGCAGATCTGCTATGTAATACAGGAGCAGGATTTGGGAAGTACAGCTGTACATGGGGTTCCTACATGCTGTCACAAAGGATGAGTTGAGACTGTGACATTACAAGAATCTTTAGATTCTTCCTCTATGCAACAAGGGAGTAGAAAAATGCTAAGGCTACTCAAGCCCCTGGAGCAGCAACTGTGGAACAACTTCACAGCATGAGGGGGAATGACTCTTCTTCCCCTTTGACCTCTCCCAAAGAAAGCTATCATCTTATTGTCTTCCTTTTGGGGCCACTAAACAGTGTTAGAAAGAAGGAATCTTTTCATCCATAGTCATGATTCCTACCCCGAGCATTATAAAACCATCTTTGAAATGTGTCACAAACAGAATGGTGAACAATCTAATAGACAGAGAAAGGAAATGCTTTGCTGAAAATATGTGGTTTGCTTTTTTAATATTTGGAAAATATCCTAAAAAATAAAACATATAAATGAAGTGAATTAACTCTGAGAAAAACATAATTCCTAAGTGTCACTTTTGGATACCAGCAAACTTCTAGCCACTGTCCAGCTGATGTGTATACCGTGCATTGTCTTCCTGGGAATGGAGTCACTATCTGCCATAAGGGATTTATAGCGTTACTATTTTACTGGTTTGATAATTTTTTTAAAATCAATTTTCCTCTTTCTTCCAATCCAGAACCAAACAACATGACATTTTTAAAATGTGAGGCAAAGAATTATTCAGGGATTTTCGTATGTTCATGGAAGACAGAAAATGAGAGTCCAAATGTGCAGTTCACAATCAAAAGTCTAAAAGGGTAAGAGCTTGTACTTTCCTTAAACACTTCATTAACATAATAAGGCCAGAATACCCCTTTGACACCATGTAGCAGAGGTACTCTAAAGACTGATTGGCTGCCTACCACATGAACTGGGCAGGGGGAAGGCCACGATCTTAATTTGAGGATGTGGACCAGCACATTGGACATCTTCTGTGGGACAGTCCCCCTGAATTACTGCATGGCAGTATAATCAACTTCCTTTGGATCTTCTCTGCAGATGCTGTAATGCAGCCACAGAGTGACTCAGGCAGTAAAGCTGCAGGCGAGAAGGAAAGGAATTTCAACCAGACATAGAAACAAATCTTCTTTCAGGGTCCATCTCTCCCCCTTGCTCAGTGGGATTGAGGAGGGGGGCAAGCATTCTCCCTCTCAAGGGAATGTTTTGTAGAACCCTGAGGATTTCACTATAAGGAAAACCTCTCGGGGATTTCCTATCTCCCACCACCACCTCCAATGGGTTTCTCCAAGGCAGGGAGTGCTCTGGCACTGTGTTATTTTTATTTGTTAAAAGAGGAAATAACAGAAAAGCATAATTTGCTGGATGCAAGAATACAGTCACATTCTGGTAACACTGTGTGGTGTCATTTGTTAATGGAAACATGTGGAACCAGCTGAGTTTTGGGGAAAAGGCTGAAGAGTAAAGTTAGACATTAGATCTTTCACACTAGTCAATAAATAGTATCATTAAGGAAGAGAATGACACACACTGTCTCTAGTGTATGCCCAGAACCCAGACGAGACAGTGTCCTCCAAAGCATCCATAAGCAACACTTTATTCAGAGCTCTTCAGCATTTCCATTATCACTCCCTGCTTTGTATTCAGATCTCAAGAGGATGTTTCTGGAAATGTCATCTGTGGAAGCCCTGTGCCTCAACGCCATGAATTAGAGACAACGTACACAGTCAGTTGTCAGAAAATCAATCACTGCCCATTTGCTGAGGAGCATCAGCCCACTGAGATGTTCCTGGAAGTTATTGATGAGACACAATATGACAACTGCACCAGCAGCTTCTTCATCCGAGATATCAGTGAGTGGATCAGATATCAGCTTTTATGTTTAAGTGTGTAAAGTTTGTACTGGATTCAGTGATCCTGAGTAAATGGGTGTTTAGGGACAATAGTGAAGATTGGTGACTTTACTGTTCCAACAGTACTGGCTTCCCCACACTATTTCTATGTCATCTGTGTGCCTCTGACCTCACCTGAGGGCTAAGAGTGATTAACACCCACCCCACTATAACTGCTTACTAGGCCTGTAGGCATCCCTCCCCTTACTGGAGTAAAAGAGAACAAAACTTGGCAGAAACCAGGAAGACGGCAGAGCATGGGTGTCAACTTCATAGATGCTCGGTAGCTCAAGCACCCAGTAAAAAAAATAGGGAGTGTCAGCATCCATTTGCCACAGCCTGGACAGTAGGTGTAAGTGGTTTGAACAGGGCTAGAAATACTGGATGCAGGTGCACCTCTCTGTGGAGGCATGCTGGAGCACCATGGCCAGAAATTCCTAAGAAGTGAGGGAGTCACCAGTGGCTGGACTATGGCCCTGCCTGTGCCCCACCCAGAGGCCTTGTCCCTTCTTGGCATCTTCCCCCATAGCCCCATCTATACTGAGCCTTTTCCCGCCTCTGGTGCACTTCCTTCCCCTGAGCCTCCACCTGTGCTATACCTCATCCCACCTCCCACCCTCACTCCAAAGCATCCACCAGCAGAAACAAAAGTTAGTGCCTTTTGGCTGAGGACGTGGAGAAGCAATGTCTCTCTGGAATATGCCCCATCATAGTTTTCACGGGATCCCCTCTAGTCCTTTCCATGGATTGAGAGTTCCAGAGTAGTAGAAGGTCCAGGCAGAGGAAAGCAAAGAACAGAACCAGAAACCAATCGCTCTTTGGATACGCTTCCCTCTGAAAAGAACAGATTTCCCAGTAAATACCTGCATGGTGCTTGGAACAGTACAAACTCCAGATACCCACTCTTGCTCAGGTGACCAGATAGAAAGCATTAAAAATCAGGACATGGTTGTGCGGAATAGGGGCCTATTCTACACAAAGCCCTGAATATCAGGACTGTCCCTATAAAATTGGGACATCTGGTGACCCTAACTTCTGCATATCAATACCTCAAAGGAGAGAGGGATGCAGAGCACACAAAAACAGACAGATTGATGGGAAAGTTGCTCCTGAGGTCTTCATGCTGCCATGAGGGAAAGGGAAGTTGTTCAGCATGCCGGAGAAGCAGCCATGCTGCCAAATTAACACTTTCCTTCCCTGTGCATTCTATACATCCACAAAGTTTGAGGCTCAGTCCCTTCCCTTTGCCTTCTGCAGCTCTCCAAATCTTGTCATCCTTGAAGAGTCTCACATAAGAGGAACTGTGTGACCACGATCCCTCTTCCATAGGAGGATACAAGGGTTCCTAACCCTCAAGCACAATCTTAGCCTAAGTTGCTATGGTTTCCAACAGTTGTTTAACTTAATAATTAGTACTAATAAAGTACAAACAGCTGATGCTATGTAGTTATTTCATGCTAATGCTGTCCTTATTTTCTCTTAAAGTAAAACCTGACCCTCCCGAGTGCGAGTATGTGGTAAAAAATGGCACAGTGACATGGAAATACCCCAGAACATGGAACATACCAGAGTCTTATTTCCCTTTGACATTTAAAGTCAATGCTGAAGAGTCAACACCTCAAAAAAACAAGGTATTTGTAACAGGGAGCTCTCATTACTCTGAATGTGTGTCATGCATTCTTTTAAGAACTTGTCCCACATCTCTGTTCATCAACACAGTAGCATCCAAGTAACATGGGTTGAATGTCTGATTATTTCAATGGCAGGTTCAATGATTACTGTATGTATCTGAACCAGTTCTGCTATTCTAACTCAGATTACCTATTGATCTCAATAAGGACTGGAGGGCTCTAGTTTGGATAATGCTTTGGGACCCGCTGTAATGAAAAGCACTTGGTTATTGTAGGATATTCTTAGTATTTAGTAATATATTTCCATAGAAACATCTCCATGGCCTTTAATTACCAATCTCAGTCATGTGCTTGTGGCCTAGAAGTTATTATAATAACTCTTGAAGGTGCCATTCTGTTATCTCTGTTATTCTTTCCTCTTTTACTCTTCCTGCCCATCTATTTACTTTATCCAGTTGTTATGTTGTAAGATTTTTGCAGCAAGGTCTCTTGTAAACTGTACATCTGTGCAATGTTTCTGGAACTCTAGCCTAGCCAAGGTATCTAAATGCTAACATAACATAAATAAATAAGTCTACTATTGACATATTTTCTAAAGAACACCACAGAAGTCACCCTGATATGACCCATTTCTCTACACATGAAAGATAATCATTTCTATTATGTCTTCGCTATTTGCCCACATTTTGGGTCTCAGAGTCAGGGATCTTTCTGACTATGAAACACAATCAAAGTAAGTGCTCTATTTTAAGATTGTGCCAATATACGATATACTAATATACCATATCAACTGGAGAAGAGTGGATCTTGGTAGTAAAGTGGAGGGTAGAGTAAAAAACAATATACACCCAGCCATAGGCGTGCGCAGCACATTTCATTAGGGTGTGCACCTGAAGAATTTTTTTAAAATGTACTGTGACCCCCATTAGCCATGCCCCTGACCCCCATTGGCCACACCCCGACTTCCATTGTCCACACCTCTAGAGGTAACACTCTCGGTGCAAGATGGACACATGACCAGAAGTAAAAGGTGCCATGTGACACCCCCCCCAAGGTCTTTTCCCACCATCCTCCTACCAATAGGAATTAGTTTGGCTCCCACCAAACCCCCCTTATGCAACTATCCTGCAGTTGCATTAACTCAATGTGTGTGACATTAACTCAGAGGCAGAGAGGCTGGGGAAGTTTTCCCTTTAAGAGTTTCCTCCCATGAGCAGAATGAATTTTGTGTTGTGTACCAGTACTGAGTTCATGTGGCTTGTTTGGATGTGCCACTGTTATTAATAAATATCTTATAAACTGCTACCTTTTCCTTCTACTGCCAAATCTCCCCTTGCTCCATCATCTCCCCTCGTGCCTGCTCCCCCCAACCCCTCACCCTCTTCTGCTGTCCTGACTCCTGCCCTTCTCACTGTCCTCAGCCTTCCTGAGACCTGGCCCCCTCCATCAGCCCTTCTCTCTCCCCTGTGCCCACTCCTCCAGTAGCCCCACTCTGATCATGTGAGCTACCCCTCCTGATCCCCTCTCCTAACACCTCCCTCTGCACACCTGCCCTGCCTCTCTCCACTGGTGCTGGTCCCTCCCCTGCAGGTGTCTGCCCTTCTGCTTCACCCCAGAATCCCCTGGCACCTGCACCTTCCCTTAGCCCTGTACCCTCCTGGTGCTTCCCCTTCCCTCACTGCCTCTTCCCCCTTTGCCCTCTTTTTCCCTGATACCCATCCCCTCACCACCCTCTGCCCCCATTCCCCTCATGTCCCTGTCCCCTCACATGTCTTGCTCCATCCCTGCCTTCCTCATGCCCACCCCTTCTTTCAAGCCTTTTCCCAGCACCTCCTCCTCCCCCTCAAACCTCCAGTGCCCTTCCCCTCTCCTCTCCCAGCATCACCCTGTCCACCCTCCCACTGACACCTCCCCTCCTGCCCTTTTCCTCATTGTCTCCACTTGGCTCCCTGGCATTTGTCTCTCCTCCACCCTGTCCCTTGGTGCTTTCCCTTTTCTTCTCCTGACCTGCCCCCCTCCCCTCAGCACAGGCCTCTTCCTCTCCCACCCCTGCCTATTTTCCCCCTCTCCCTTTCTCTTTCTCTTTCCCTTACCTTAGGCTAAGCTGGCTTCTGCCTTCCAGCTTGCCGGGCTGGAGTCAGAGCCAGCCCAAGCTACAGGCGGGCTGGGCCTTAGCCTGGGATGCCTCACTTTAAGGGGCACCACGCTGTGGTGCCAAGATGGGCGGGGCCAGGGCCAGGGCCGTGGCCCCAGGGGCAGAAGGGGTGCCGCGCAGTGCTGCCGGGCCGGGCCGGGCGGAGACACCCCCAGCCACAGAAAGGTGGCCACACGGTGCTGCTGGGCCGGGCGGGGCTTGGGGCAAAAAAATGGTTCGGGCTGGTGTCTTTGATCCGGCCCCAGATGCTTCCGCCACACACACACACTCTCTGCCCCAAAGTGCCCCGGAGATGGCCACGGGGAAAGTGACGGGCTGTGATACCCCGTCTCAAATCCCCCTCCTCCTTCAACAGCTGCTAGCCAGCCCAAGATATTAGGGTGTGCACACCCAACACACCCTCTGCGCATGTCTATGTACCGAGCATTGTACAGTCATGTTAGCATGAGAAGAAGGTATCTATTGCCTCAGGATTATTCTGCTTAATGGATCATGAGCTGGGGAAAATCCACAACATTTTCCTACACCAGGTACAAAGGCAGCCTAATTTCTGCCATATTGGGTCGCATGTCAATTTGCACACAAGAGCTCTTGCTAACAGATTTAAAAAAAAAAAAACTCATGCTCTCACACTCCATGAGAGATTGGAGGATGCTTTAGTCTTTGCCAATTTCCAGCAGCACGTTATTAAGTAAGGTCAGGTCAACATAGCTTAGATCAACTTGTGTTTACATGGTGCTAGGTCGATGAGAGAAAATCTCCTTTCGACTTATTGTAAGCTTCTTATCCTGGTGGAGTATTACAATTGATGGGAAAGATTGCTGTGGTCTGTTAAGCATGTCTTTACAAGGCCTGCTAAATAGACCCCATCTGGATAGATTACCATAGCATCCATCTCTTGGTAGTGGATTTAAGCCCTAATATTAATTTTTAAGAAGTCAAAAAACAGTTTTCTTTCCATTGCTAATACAGCTATGCAAGTTCATCAACAACAATGTGGTAACTTGTCCACAGTGGCTCCAGAAACCAGCAGAAAAGCTAGGAAAGGACCCCTACATCTTCTGACTACTAGTCCTGGACCTGAACCATAGCTCTGCTGTCTCCAGATAGGGACTTTCTTTTACTGTAAACAAGGATTTACTTTACATAAAAAATAGTGAAATACACTTGTAGCTATGAATTCACTCAGGAATAATTCATCAGGAAATATACATAAATCTATAATATAGAAGCATAAAATAAAATCCAATTATATAAAATAGTCAAAGAAATAAAAATTGAATATTAAAATTAAAAAGAATGGTAAAGAAACTGAGGGCCCATCCATACATTTCCATTAACATCACTTTACAATAGAATCCTAAGTCCAAAATGTTAATAAGATAATATCCATGTGGGTACATAAGTATGGATCTATGCCTGCTTTTATCCCCACATTCTGATTGACATTTGCCAAAACTTATAACAGAAAATAAAACAATTTATATGATACTTACTTATTCCAATTCATCACCAGACCTAATGTGTTAAAAGATCACTTTATCAAGTAAAACATGAAGAAAGAGAATGCCAGCAGATGGAGCCATCTCCTTCGTAATGGTTCTTTGGCACTGAGGAAATGCCTCATTAAAAATATAATAGTGTAGACTAGCTTTACAAGTGCTCTTTATAGCATGTACACCAATGGAAATCACACTATGAAAGGGCATACAAGGGTATTTCAAATCAGTTTAATTCTACTTCCTCTATGCTTTGGTACAGCAGCAATAACTTCTATGAGCATATTTTCATTTTTGTAACAAGATCAACTAAATGTTAACTTGATGTTTGAGTAACTATTGCTTAACTTCTTACAGTCTTTTTAATGAACTGTGTTTTTGTCCATAGTTTTATGATACTGATGAACAGTTCATTCATTTGTCAAAGACAAGCAAGTTTGACAAGATCTATGTCCAGGCCAGAGATCAGTATTACAATTCATCTTGGAGTGACTGGAAACTCTGCAGGTAAAGCTCACTGCATCATTTATCACAGTAGCAGAATTGACTTTTGGCTTTGTGGAAGGAAATGGGTCTATGTGGCTTATTTTTCTTAAATAGTAGATTTTATTAGCCCTTACTACTTCTGTTTCTTGAAATATCTTTAAGGGAACAAAGCCCTTGAGAAATATTTATAATTCATTTATACTAGACAGGAAACATGTATCTAGTTCTCACTTGGAACCACCAGTCATTAAAAGTTCTCCCTGCCTGGTTAGTATTTGCACTGTGTCATCAGTGAAGTATCTGGTAAGAGTATAGAACTGCTATCACACTGACAGAATGTTGATCTTTTCCTCCCTCTAATGACTGGTCTATACACAAGCTACGTCTACACTGGCATGATTTTGCACAAATACTTTTAACGCAAGAGTTTTTGCGTTAAAAGTATTTGCACAAGAGAGCGTCTACACTGGCATGTGCTTTTGTGCAAGAGATGTGGCTTTCCATTGGGCTTTCTTACACAAAAAATTAACATTGCCTGTCTACACTGGCCTCTTGCGCAAGAACAGTTGCACAAGAGGGCTTATCCCTGAGTGGGAGCATCAGAGTATTTGCACAAGAAGCACTGATTTTATACATTAGAACGTCAGTGTTCTTGCACAAGTACTCGCGGCCAATGTAGACAGGTGGCAAGATTTTGTGCAAAAGCAACTGCTTTTGTGCAAAATCTTGCCAGTGTAGACACAGCCAAGGTGTAAGAGACTGCACTGGATCAAGCTATATATCCAAGGTGAACTGGTTTGTGTCACAGACAAGCTGTTTTAATCTAGTTCTTTTGGGTTAATTAGTGGAGAGTCTCCCAGCCCTAGGGAGACACTGAAATAGAGTTTCTTGAATGTGTAAGGGGAATCATAAAACACTAGAACTGGAAGGGACCTCTAGGCTGTGTCTAGACTACATGCCTCTGTCGTCAGAGGCATGTAGATTAGACACATAGGCAAAGGCAAATGAAGCCGCGATTTAAATGATCGCGGCTTCATTTAAATTTACATGGCTGCCGCGCTGAGCTGACAAACAGCTGATCAGTTGTTTGTCCGCTCAGCGCGCTAGTCTGGACGCTCCCCTGCCGACATCAAAGCCCTTTGTCGGCAGCCCCGTTATTCCTCGTGGGATAAGGTTTACCGGGGCTGCCGGCAAAGGGCTTTGATGTTGGCAGGGGAGCGTCCAGACTAGCGCGCTGAGCGGACAAACAACTGATCAGCTGTTTGTCGGCTCAGCGCGGCAACCATGTAAATTTAAATGAAGTTTAAATCATTTAAATCGCGGCTTCATTTGCCTTTGCCAAAACAACAAATCTACATGGCTCCGTCGACGGAGCCATGTACTTTAGACGTACCCATAGAGATCATCAATTCCTGTCCCTTGCCCTCACAGCAGGTCCAAATACTGTCAATATCATCCCTGATAGATGTCTATCCAACCTGTTCTTAAATATCTCCAGTGATGGAGATTCCATAACCTCTGTAGATAATTTATTCCAGTGTTTGAGCACCCTGACAATTTGGAACTTTTTCCTAATGTCCAGCCTAACCCTCCCTTGGTGTAATTTAAGACCATTGCTTCTTGTCCTATCCTCAGAGGCCAAGCAAAACTATTTCCCCCCTCCCTCCTTCTTGTAGCACCTGAAAACCGCTATTATGTCCCCTTTCAGACTCCTCTTTTCCATACTTAACAAACCCAATTCCTTCAGTCTTCCCTCATAGCTCATGGTTTCTAGACCTTTAATTATTTTTGTTGCTCTTCTCTTGACCTTCTCCAATTTCTTCACATCTTTCTTGAAATGTGGTGCCCAGAACTGGATACAGTACTCCAAATGAGGTCTAATCAGTGCAGAGTAGAGTGGAAGAATGACTTCTCGTGTCTTGCTTACATCACTCCTGTTAATGCATTCCAGAATCGTGTTTGCTTTTTTTGCAACAGTTTCACACTGTTGACTCATATTTAGTATATCTTGTGGTCCACTATGACCCCTATATCCCTTTCTGCAGTACTCCTTCCTAGACAGTCACTTCCTATTCTGAGTGTGTGAAACTGATTGTTCCTTCCTAAGTGGAGTATTTTGCATTTGTCCTTATTAAACTTCATCATATTTACCTCAGACCATATCTCCAGGTTGTCCAGATCATTTTGAATTATGACCCTGTCCTTCAAAGCATCCCTTCCCAGGTTGGTGTCATCTGCAAACTTAATAAGTGTACTCTCCATGCCAATATCTAAATTGTAAATGAAGATATTGAACAGAAACCGGCCCAAAACAGACCCTCATATGTTATGCCCTTCCAGCATGGCTAGGAACCGTTAATAACAACTCTCTGAGAATGGTTATCCAATCAGTTATGCATGCAGCTTATAGTAGCCCCATCTAAGTTGTATTTCCCTAGTTTATTGATCAGAATGTCAATGCGAGACCGTATCAAATGCCTTACTAAAGTTTAGATATACCACGTCCACTGCTTCTCCCTTATCCACAAGACTCATTATCCTATCAAAGAAAGCTATCGCATTGGTTTGATTCTAGTTTTAATTATTTCTCCAGATAATACCCTTTTGGTGCTCAAAATAGAAATCAATACCGTTGTCTTTTCTGAGGCAGGCACAGACATTGCATTGGTGACTTCTTCCATGGACAAAATAGGGCAGACTGGGAAAAAATGGAAAAATTCTTTGAAAAATTCTTTCAAAAAACACCTGGACTTCAAGGTGTTCATGCCCACACTTCTGCACAGCATGTTATTACATTTGTAACTTTGACCACGTAAATAATCCCACTAAATTTAAATAAATAAAATTACACTGGTCCTGGGCCAGATTTTCAAAGGTGTTTAGGTAGCTTAAGATACTGATAGGCACTTCTAAAAACATTGCCACGCACCACAGAGTGTAAGTTGCCTAACTTTAATTGAAATCAATGACATTACTGGGAGATAAGTGCCTTCCCAACTTAGGTGCATTGAAAAATCCTACTAGGCATCTACCTGCATCTTTTTGCACCCTAAACACCTTTGAAAAACTGGCTCTGTGCACTTTGCAGAACTGGGGCCATGGTGTTTCAGCAGTGGAGATAGGCTGGCATAAATGTAATGGGAAGTGAACTGAAAATATGTGTCTGGGGAATGTAAAGATTATTTTTGTCTCAGTCTTCTTTGTCTTACTTTGTAGTAATCAGTAAGAGATTTCAGGGAAATGGCTGAAGGAAAGCCCCCTCACTCCCGAAGAAAATGAAACAGACAAAGGACAAGATGTAAAACATGGATGGGAGGAAAAACTGCTTCTGAAATGTATTAGGAAGTCATGGCACATATATTTTTTGTACTAGATTAATATGATGACAGTGATTGACCCAGCTCTTGTATGTTCCCAAGATTTAAGTGGTGCCTATGGCACACACCAGGTCAAATTAGCATTTTGCTATACTGAAATAGTCAGCTATCATGCTTTTCTATGTATTATAATATTGCATCTTATATTTATGTATTTATTTATGTATTTATTTATTTATTTATTTGCTTGATACAAATTTTGCAATGTCACATGATGGTGTTTATTTGATGAATATTTTAGTGTGTTAATTTATAAAGAAAGTGACATTGTGAGGACCATTTTTGTTATATATGTATTTATTATTTATAAAATTTACTGGTGTATTTAAATTAAAAATATCTTCTCATGGAATGCATTGTCTGCACAAAGCAGCTGTATATTATTACATTTAACATGCCACATCCAGCATCCAAACTGATGGCAGATCTGGAGGGGAAAATAATAAAATCTTATAGTACTTTCAGTATTAGCTGTTGCATTTAGTCAGTTGCATTACATGTTTCTCTTACAGCATGCTTGCGCAAAAGCATCCGTGCCAGTGTAGATGCTCTCTTGTGCAAGAAAGCTCCGATGGCCATTTTAGCCACAGGCTTTCTTGCGCAAGAACAGTTGCCTGTCTACTCTGGCCTCTTGCGCAAGAACAGTTGCTCAAGAGGACTTATTCCTGAGCAGGAGCATCATAGTTCTTGCACAAGAAGCCCTGATTTCACACATTAGAACGTCAGTGTTCCTGCACAAGAACTCCCCGCCAGTGAAGACAGGCAGCAAGTTTTTGCACAAAAGCAGGTGCTTTTGTGCAAAATCATGCCAATGTAGACACAGCCTTACTGTGTAAGGCCCCGATTCAGGAAAAATATAATCATGTGCTCTATTCATCTCACGTAAGGCCTCTTCGAAAGCCTGTTGAAGTGCTAGGACTCCATTTGTGCACATGCTTAGTTTTTTCTGTTTGAAATGAATGATGATTTAAAATATTCATACACTGAAATGGGAGCAGCTGATATTTCAGAAATTGGTTGCTAAGAATTTCACATGTAACTAATTTTTATTGATGTTGAGGGCTTATATTTTCCTTTTGTTACTAATATTAATTTTAAGTTCTGCTTGTACATTTTTCTTCCGCAAATGAACTAAAATGTATTTGAAAAAATGCTTGGTGTATTTGCAGTCTTTTAGTATAAATGGTTAGTAACACACTTACTCTCCTAACACAAAATGCAAACGGTTTAAAACAAAGCAAAGGAAGCACTTCTTCATACAATGCACAGTCATGCTGTGAAATGTGTTGCCAGAGGATGTTGTAAAGGTCAAATGTCTGACAGGGTTGAAAAAATAATTAAATGGAGAATCAGTCCATCAGTGGCTATTAACCAAGATGGTCAATGATGCAACCCCATGTTCTGGGTGTTCTAAGCCTCAACCTACCAAAAGCTATGAGTGGACAACTGGGGATAGATCACCCAACAATTACCCTGTTCTGTTCATTCCCTCTGAGACACTTGGCCTGGCCGCTGGCAGAAGATAAGGATACTGGGCTGGATGGACCACTTATCTGAACAAGTCTGTCTGTCCTTATGTTCACTTACTACCAGGATGCATTCAGGTTCATCGGCCTCTGTGTTCAGACTTGTGACTGGAACCAAGCTCATATAGATCTTGAGACTTCTCTTGCTACACTACTGTAGTGTTTCAGATTGACTTGACTTTTGTTCATCATCATCTATCTAGCAGAGGTAAAACCCTGTCCTCGTTGAAGTCAATGGGAATTTTGCCATTAATTTTACCATATCTGGGATTACACGTGGTATGTCTACACAGGGTATGTCTACACTGCAGAGTTTTTTTCAGAAAAACAGCCATTTTTCTTTAAAAACTTCACTTACATCGACACTGCAATCTCATTCTTTCAACAAAAAGTCGTTTGAAAGAACAGAGGGGTTTTTCTGACAGTGGTAAACCTCTTTCTATGAGGAAGAACACAGCACAGTGGCATCTGCTTGTCCTCAACTGAAAAGTCATGACAGAGGAAGAATGTGCCCCCCTCCAGCTTGCCATAGAGGCTTGAGTTTCCAAATACACAGGCATCGTGTGCCCTGCCCAACCACCCAACAAAAATGTCAGTAAACTGTCCACTGTAGTCGAGCAGGGCCTGCAGCACCATGGAGAAGTAGCCCTTACTGTTAATATACTAGGCTCATCAATGTTGTGGTGCACAGATCGGAATGTGGGTCCTATGTATGGCTCCACTGCATTTCGGGAACCTCAGGGCAGCAAATCTGGTCATGACTGGGTCCCGGAAGGAGTTCATGGCCCTCAAAACCTGCACATGGAGACAAAAAACAATCACACAAAACAGAGAATGAGAGGGAGTGCCTGAGCCCTTAGAAGGTATAAGGATCTGACGAGGCATAAAGGATCTGACAACAAAGGGATCTGGGATCGGCTGATCCCCATCTAGACTACCACACTGTGCGGACAATCAGCTGATCGGCACAGCACGGTGGCCATTTTGATGTAAATGAAGTGGTAATTATTTAAATCGCCGTTTCATTTTGCTACGTCTTGTAAACTCATCTACATGACTCCGTTGACGGAGCCATGTAGTCTAGACACACATGGAGTGGGGAACACTTTGTGAGTTTCAAATGTGTGAATGGGAGACTTGGAGGGTGTTCCCTGCAACTTCTAGATGAGCCACTGTTAATCTTTTGTCCTTAAGTGTGAGCAGTGGTTGGTAGGGAGTGGCCTCAACTGCTTAACAAAAGGAATAGGAAAGGAGAGGCCGGGGTCTTTTGTCTGGGCTGCACCTGAAGGAAGACAGCCCTGGTTTAGAGTGGCTGCTGGAAAAGAGGTTTTAGGGTGAGTTTAAGTTTGCACTGAGGTTTCAGTGGAGAATTAGCAAAGCAGTTTTGTTTCTTTTGATTTGTAACCTACTTTGCTCTGCCTGTTTTCACTTATTATGACTTAAATCCTACTGCTTCAGTTTAATAAAACCATTTTTGTTTTCTATTAAACCCAGTGTAAGCGATTGTTACGGGGGGGGGGGGCAACCAGTGTGCACATTCCCCCTTTCATTGCTAAAGGGGGCTTACCTAATTCTTTGGGGTCTAATCCCATCTGGGGAGTGCTCTCTTAGGACGCTGGGCTCTAAACTGCACTCTTCTTGGATCTGAAGTGGTTCAGTGTCTGTATTGCTTCTCAGTGGGGGCAGGGACCTCAGCTCAGGGCCTTGGCTGGGGGATATCAGTGGAGCTGTGTGGTGAGGAGCTCCAGAGAGTGGGAAGGCGAGTGCAGGGGTGGCCCATGAGCCTAGGCGAACTAGGCAGTTGCCTAGAGCGCCACTGGCCCAGGCGCCCAAGGATGATGTCACTGGGTTGTGCCACCTGCCTGGGGCACCAGTTGCCACAGCCGGCCTCGGGCCGCTCCTGGGTGAGTGGCAGTGGCGGTGTCAGCACCCCGGGTGGCACCCCCGAGGGGGTCATCTGTGACCGCACCACGTCACAGAATCTATAAGGGCATAGTCAAAACATACATAAGCATTAATAATATAATGTAAATAAGTATAAGTATTTACATGTCAGCTACACTATATTGAACTGTTCACCTAGAGGTTTATCTTTGGGTACGTCTAGACTACAGGCTTTTGTCGACAGAAGTTTTGTCGACAGATACTGTCGACAAAGCTTCTGTTGACAAAGAGCGTCTAGACTACATTCAGTTCTGTCGACAAAGCAAGCTGCTTTGTCGACAAAACCCTGTAGTCTAGACACAACCCAACATGCAATAACACCTTCTGTCGACAAAACTCTGTCGACAAAAGGCGTTATGCCTCGTAAAATGAGGTTTACCAGCGTTGACAAAACTGCTGAGTTCTGTCAACGTTATGTCGACAGAACTCAGCGGTAGTGTAGACGCAGGTATAGTTTTGTCGACAAAAGTCCACTTTTGTCGACAAAACTCTGTAGTCTAAACACACCCTTTAAGAGAATCAGAAAATACAAAGAAGAAATTAAAACATCAGCTCTTGATTTTGCAGCTGACTTTGCTGGCTCTGAAGAGCCAGTTTTCCAAGACTTCCATGGATGCAATTCTCTTCTACCTTGCTCACAAACAGAGCTTGAGCCTTGTGATCACAAAGAATCCCTTGATCCTCCCAATGACGTAGAGCAGTGGTGGGCAACCTGCAGCCCAATAGCCACATGCATCCCATCAGGGTTCTATGTGTGTCCCACGAAACATTTTGTGAACTGTTGCCTAGGCACAGGGTTGTTAGATTCTGCTGGTTTCTGTCTGCTTAATGTATTTTCCTACCAGCATTACAAAAGTGACCTGCATGTAAAGTAAAGCAATGGCATGTAAAGTGAGGCACGTGCTAATTGCTTCCCATGTGCTTCACACATACAGAATGGGAGGTGACTGTCTAGGAAGGAGTACTGTAGAGAGGGATCTAGGGGTCATAGTGGACCACAAGCTAAATATGAGTCAGCAGTGTGACACTGTTGCAAAAAAAAAAAGCAAACATGACTCTGGGATGCATTAACAGGAGTGTTGTGAGCAAGACACGAGAAGTCATTATTCCGCTCTAGCCTGCGCTTATTAGGCCTCATTTCAAGTATTGTGTCTAGTTCTGAGCACCACATTTCAAGAAAGATGTGAAGAAATTGGAAAAGGTCCAGAGAAGAACAACAAAAATGATTAAAGGTCTAGAAAATATGAGCTATAAGGGAAGAATGAAAGAATTGGGCTTGTTTAGTTTAGAAAAGAGAAGATTGAGAGGAAACATGATAGCCGTTTTCAAGTGCTACAAGAAGGAATGAGAAAAATTGTTCTTCTTGGTCTCTGATGATAGGACAAGGAGCAATGAGCTTAAACTGCACCAAAGGAGGTCTAAGTTCGACATTAGGAAAAACTTCCTAATTTTTAGGGTGGTTAAACACTGGAATAAGTTGCATAGGAGGGTTGTAGAGTCTCCATCACTGGAGATATTAAGAGTAGTGTACAGACATCTGTCAGTGATGATCTAAATGGTATTTGGTCCTGCTGTGAGGACAGAGGCCTGGACTTGATCTCTCAAGGTCCCTTCCAGTTCTAGTATTTTATGATTGCACACAACATCGACTGTGAGAGCCATGTGCATCCAAAGTGCTGGCATACCTTGAAAGTTCTAGGTACACAAGTGGGCTACGTCTAGACTGGCATGATTTTCTGGAAATGCTTTTAACGGAAACGTTTTCCGTTAAAAGCATTTTTGGAAAAGAGCGTCTAGATTGGCACGGATGCTTTTCCGCAAAAGCACTTTTTGCGGAAAAGCGACCGTGGCCAATCTAGACGCACTTTTCCGCAGAAAAGCCCCGATCGCCATTTTCACTATCGGGGCTTTTTTGCGGAAAACAAATCTGAGCTGTCAACACTGGCACTTTTGCGCAAAAGTTTTGCGCAAAAGGACTTTTGCCTGAACGGGAGCAGCATAGTATTTCCGCAAGAAGCACTGATTTCTTACAGTAGGAAGTCAGTGCTTTTGCAGAAATTCAAGTGGCCAGTGTAGACAGCTGGCAAGTTTTTCCAGAAAAGCGGCTGATTTTCCCGAAAAACTGGCCAGTCTAGACACAGCTGTGCAGTTAGCAAAACTACTCTATCCTGGGAGACTGTCTTGGTTTCAACAACCCTGTAGCCCACTGAGATGGCTCATGCTGCCCCCTCACTTGTTTTGGTTGCCCATGACTGGTGTAGTAGCAGGGAAAAGATCTTCCCATAGGTAAAAATCCAAATGATTCAGCACAGGCCAATTTCTTAGGAAATACATAATTAGCTTGTCAGACTACTCTGTTCCTAAATCTCTTTGAGCAAGGCTTTGTTACTTAAGACTCTGATCCTGTAATTCATGACACGTGGGTGGACTGCTGTCTCCACCCACATGCAACAAAGTTCAGGATAAGAGCCTACTCCCTAATCGACACATCAACTTGCATAAATCAAATTCAATGAGTTTTAACTTACCTTGTTTGTTATTTCTGGGGTACCAAATGTACTAAGACCCAGATGTACACAGACTTGCATTAAAATAACAAAAGGTCTGAATTCACACTGATTTAGTTATCTTGGTGTAAGTTGAGGTGTGGATAAGTTGTAAGTTCTTATGTGCAGAACAGCAACTCATTCAGGCACCTTGCTGTCCCCACTTAAAGGCACAGTCAAATGAGTGAAAAGCATTCATAGGATGTGGACTCTTTTAACTGTTACCGAATGTGTCATGTTCCATACACCATACACCTGAATTATGACATGCATTCCCTACATAGAAAGCACGTGCTTCCTGTCTATGTGGGTTTCTCAGATCATATCAGACCCATTAAAGATAATGAGATAAGAAAGTGGGAAAAGTTAATACACTGTAGCAAAGGTATAACATTACAAGACAGGCATGAAATTAAGATAAAGCTACATATACTCAAAAAAGTACTTAGGCTAAAATCTTGGCCTGTTTAAAGTCAATGGCAAATCTCCTGTTGACTTCTATAGGGCCAGGATTCCACCTGTAGAATCTAATACAAACAGAATATTTACCATAAGTTTCAGGGTCAACTGTAGATACGATAATGAGACTGATTTAGATACTTCTAAGAAACCATTCCTAAGAAACATAAACTCTCATTTATCTACAACAGATATTTTTTCCACCTGGCTAAGATCCCCTGACCAAGCTAAGATCTTGCGATCTTTCTAGGATTGTAATAATAGTTAATGAGCATGACCTGTCCCTTTTTATGTAGCTAATAAATAATAAAACTAAATGACAAGTGTCATTAGTAAGATCAGATGCACATGAAGCATCTTGCTGCAAACAGGCCTCTGAAAGGTTTGTGTCCATCCTAAGATGAAGAATTATTCGAGTAACATGAATAGGTAGTGTTTTTTCCCCTGGAATTGAATCTCATACCAGTAAGTTTTTTTGTGCTTAAAATTATTTGTGGGGTACTGACTAAGGACCAAATGGATGCTGTGTAGAATTAGCTTGTAGCTGTATTAAATTCTGGAATTTTGTATCATCTCACTGCAGAAAGTGAAAGAGCCACAGTGCTGCTTTAATGATGATCATATTTCAAAATTCAGGGAAACTCCAGAAGTTTAGATGACCCTTCTAGATTCATTTAAATACACACACTAGAATATGCCAGAATTTCCCATCAGTGATCCTTCCCTTTCTGAATGTTCTTTAAGCCCGTTAAGGCCTAGGGATGCTGATTTAGAAAATGAGCCTTCATTTGATTCTGAAGCCTGCCTGTTAAAAATAACTAAGCCTTGCTAATTAGAGAACTTGCAATGCAGGCATGCTGTACAACATGAACAGGCATATGGAATTTTTGCAAGGGCGAGATAAATATCCGGACACTAAAAACAAATCTTTAAAGAAAACCAGAAAACTCTCCAAAATTATCCTGCCTTTCCTTCATACTTTCCCCAAAAGAAATCCCCACCTCATTTCCTATCTCAGTTCAGAAGATTACAAAAAACAAAGAATATTTGTGATTTCCTCCCTCTCTAAAGTCACTGAATTATTATTGTCCTTGCATCACCTGGCAGAACCCAGACTTCCATACATGCAAAAATGAGGCAAAAGGGCATAATCAAATGGGATTGAATGATGGAGATTTCTTCATATCCAAGTGCCAGGGAAACTCTCGAGCTGCAATTTCAAAGTATCATGACATTCTAGATTGCCTTAACCTTGCTTAAAAACGATTCATAAAACAGCCACCTTCCATTTTCCCCAGGCTTTGCTCATCTTGCTTTATGTTGCCATGTATCCAGAACTTTGAGGCTACGTCTACACTACAAGCTTTTTGCGCAAGAAACTTTTTGTGGAAGAGACCTTCCACAAAAAGTTCTTGCACAAAAGCACGTTCACACCTCAAAAGCACATCGCAAAAGTGATGTGTTTTTGTACAAGAGAGCACCTGTACTATTGGACACTCTCTCACTTATAAAGCCAGTTGGAACCACATGCTTTAGGTCACCAGTTGCTCTCGAGTGCTGTTGCCCTGCAGAGACACGCACTTAAAGAGACCCGCCTGGACAGCCGTTTCTCTGTTTCTGCTGCCTGATTGAGGACCTCTCTTGAGGGACAGTAAAGCTTCAGCAGTGCCTGCTGCAGTTGCCCTCTTTTTTTGTTATTCCACAGCTTTTTGCTTTGTGCCATGGAGCTGGAGCTGCCCCTGGGCAGGCAACAGCCCCACATGGCCATGCTGCATTTCTTGCAGCACTTGCTCCCAGCTAACATGCCTACATGTTAATGCTGGACGTGGACTCAGAACTCCTCCTCATCACCCTCTGTGTGGCTGTGGCTGCTCCAGTCTGGCTGCCACACCTTACCATACACAGAAGGTTCTGGAGGCTGGAGACCAGTTTGGATGGTGGGAATGGCTGGGACAACCAGCAGTGGCTACACAACATTAGAATGCACAAGGCCACCTTCCTTGAGCTCTGTGACTGGTTCGCACCCGCGTTCCAGAAACGCAACACCCACCTGCAGCCCGCCATCCCCCTGTAGAAGCAAATCGTAATCACCCTCTGGAAGCTGGCAATCCCAGACAGGTACCGGTCGGTGGCCAACCAGTTTGGGATGGGGAAGTCCACCGTCGGGACCCTGCTTATGCAGGTAAGGAGCTCGTGGAGGGGGAGGAGGGTGCTGGATAAGGGGGACCGTCAGGAGAGGGGGGGCTGGGGACTGTAGAGGGTGGAATGGGGGTGGGGAGAAAGCCCTGGCCAAGGGGCTTGTGCCATCCCGCCTTACACAGCCCTGCTGCTGGGGCGGGAGGGCACAGGCTCATAGAGGGTGGCTCCTGGGAGGTGGAGGGGCAGAGAAGAGGAGTGGGATGGGCACCTACCAAGGACTCACGCACCCCCTCTCTCATTCTCTGTTTTGTGTGTTTCTTTGTCTCTTTCTGCAGGTCATCAGGGCCATCAAATCACTGCTGCTTGCAGAGTTGTCCGTCTTGAGGACCTGGACGCAACCATGGCCGGATTTGCTGCCCTGGGGTTCCCCAACTGTGGGGGAGCCATCAACGGCACACACATCCCCATCTGGACCACGAACCATCAAGTGGCCCAGTTTGTTAATAGAAAGGACTACTTTTCAGTAGTCTTGCAGGCGCTGGTGGACCACCAGGGGCACTTAACAAACATTTATGTGGGACAGTGGGGCATGGAACACAATGCCCAAGTTTTTAGAAATTCCAACCTGTCGCCAAGCTGGAGGTGGGCACCTTTTTTCCACACCTTGATTTTGCAGTGGGTGATCAGAACATACCAGTGTGCATAGTAGGGTATGCAACATACCCTCTCATGCCCTGGCTAATGACGCCATACACCAGCCATCTGGATCCCAGAAAGGACCTTTTCAATTCTCGCCTCAACTGAGCCAGATGCAGGTAGAGTGTGCCTTTGAGCACCTCAAGGGATGGTTCCACTGCCTTCTCACCTGCCCGGAAGTCGGGGAGCACAATATCCCTGAGGTGGTGGCTGGATGCTGGGTGCTCCACAGTCTTGTGGAGCACAAGGGGGAGGCCTTCCTCCTGGGGTAGGATGCAGACACCGACTGTGAGGGCCATGTGTTTGAGCAGCCCTGGACTGCTGCCACCCACCAGGCCCATCAGTTGGGGGTGCGTATCCGGGAGGCCCTGAGAGAGACGTTCTCTCTGGCCCCCCAGTAACTCTACTCAGGGCCTTCCAAACAGGGGCTTCTGCCTTTCTGTTCTCTCCTTTCCCCCTCTTACCTCCTCCCTTTGGTCCTTCCCTGACCTCCCATTAAACACACCTGTTTGGTTTGAACAAAAAAGGATTGCTTCTTTATTGAACATGAGGAGAAGGTGGGCAGGAGGATGGAGGATCAGGACTGGAAGGGAGGATCAGGACTAGGAGGAGCAGTGGGGTGTCTTGCGGTGCCACTTCGGGTGCAGGGACCTCTTTGTGGTTGGGTGTGTCTGGGGACCAGAAAGGGCAGGCATGAGGGGTGGCTACAGCGGAGTCAGGGTTGACAGGGGGGCAGGATGAGGGGCCATAGGCATCACTTGGGGAGGAGGCCTGGACATCAGGAAGGGAGGAAACAGAGGCATGGCATAGGAGGAATGAGAGGCATAACAGGGTGGCCAGATGGATGGGCAATGGCCTAGGAGGGGCAGGAGGAACAGCAGCATCAGGTGGGTATTCCCCGTGTGGGACAGGATGTTGCACATGGTGTTGCACTGTGCTATCATGTCGGTCCATGTACAATCCCGCCATTCCAGGTCAACATTGAGCCTGCACGACAGGGTGTCGTGTATGTAGCACATGATGCTGATGTGTCGCCGCATGAGGTCCTCTGGCACCCTGGCTCATCTGTGGGTCCCCCAGACTCTGGCAAATAGCTGCAGTGGTGGTGTGGCTGGGCTCTCTGCTGGTCTAGCTGTGAAGAACACACAAGAGGGAGAGGTTGTCAGTCCTCCCTGCACACACATTTCCTGAGGTCGTGCCCTTCTGTGAGTAGCACCACATCAGTCCACAGGGGATGTCCCGGGTGCATGTGTGGCCTGCACAGCACGCCCTGTGTCACAGGGGCCCTGATGTGGCCAGAGCACCATGGTGCCTCTTCCCCACCCCCACCTACACACACCATGGCCAGGCAGGTAAGGAAAGCGTGCAGGCACAGTGGGATCCCCTCATGGGTGGCAGAGGAGCCGTGAGCAGCCTTCTCCTCCCTGGGGTGTGCGCACACAGCTGTAGCTCACTGGGCTGTCTGTGGGAGTGGCTGCTGCCTCTCATGGGCAGGCATGCCTGTGTGCTGTGTGCAGCACTCTGGGGTGAGTGGGGGGTCGTGCCTGCGCCCTTGCAGCTAGCTTGCTTGCAGCTGGGTGTGCCCCCTTTCCCTCATGTGCCCAAACATGAGGCTGGCAGCAGGATCCCAGACAAGTTCAGGGGCTGCCTTCTCTGCCTGCCTGCCCTACCCTCCTGCTGCATGTGGTTGCACATGCACAAACTGCAGCACTATGTGTTGGCCGAGCAGCCCAAGCTACATTGTGCCCCCCTGCTCCCTGTGCACCTGCCTCCCCCATCCTGTGTGTGTGTGTGTGTGTGTGTGTGTGTGCGTGTACCAACTCACCTGAAGATCCCTCCTAGGCTTCCACGGATGTCCTGGCTTACAGTGACCGGCTTGAGGGACAGGGTGACAGTCCCTGTCTCCTGTTCCTCCTCCTCCAGCTGGGGCTGGATCTGGCCCGCCAGCTCATCCTCGGAGGTGAATTCCAGGCGGACGACCACCGGGGTTTCCAGTCCTGAGTCCACCACGATGAGGGGGAAGAGGTTTCCCCACCCCCAAGATGTGGTGGAGCTCTTGATAGTAGGGGCAGGAGTGGGGTCCCACCCCTAAGTGCGCCTTGCACTCAGTGGCCCTGACATATCCCTGACAGAGCTCCCTCACCTTTGCCCAGACTTGCTCCATGGTCCAGGCAGGGTGACCACCAGGGATATGGCCATGTAGGAGAAGATCTCTGCATTCCTCCTCTTGGCCCGGGGATCCTGGAGTGACTCCTCCTTGCCCCACAACTTGAGGAGGGTTGCAATTTCTGGGCCACTCTAGGTCAGGGCACTCCTTTTCATCCCCCGAGAGGGGGGGTCCTGGGACCCCTGGGGCTGCTCCCTGGAAAGGCCAGGAGGGTCTCGGGGAGCTTGCTGAGCCACCGTTTGTGGCAGAAGCAGAGCCACACAGTGAAGGCATTTGCTCTCTGCAAACTTCCTGCCACAAGGTTGGTCCAGGGTGCCTGAGGCTTTAAAGGGGGCCAGCAGACAGGAACTATAGAGTTCTGATTAACTTGGACAGAGTGGCTAAGAGGGCCACCTGTTGTTTTCTTTCCTGGGGGCCAATTCTTTCGCAAAAACCCCTGCTGAGCATCCTCACAGACCTTTTTGCACAAGAACTTTTTGCGCAAAAAGGAGTTATTCTTCGTAGAAAGAGGAATGCCTATACTGCAAAAAGCCCTCTGTTCTGTTGATTGTAAATTTTCTTGTGCAAAAACACACTTGTGGTGTGGATGCGCCATGGGCTTTTGCGCAAAAACAACTGTTTTTGCCCCAAAACCCTGTAGTGTAGACATAGCCTGAGAGATTCAATAAAAAGGGGACCCATAGAAGGATTCACGTCATTTCTTTTCCAAAACAACACCTAACTGACAATGTCAGAAGCAGAATCCAAACCGGCATTGATTTGAGTCAATTCCTATCCTTTGAGAATTTCCCTTACAGAGATGCTGAAGGAGACCTGTGACAAGATCAGGCTAGAGTTCGAGATTAGAACAGGAGAGAGGCAGCTCTAAAAAGCAGAAAACCCCTCTCCCAATTAGCTAGAGCCTACTTCAGGACAGCCAGGAACAGCTGACCCAGAGTTATTGGAGCGGAATGTGAACCCCGAGGCAGGGCTGCTATAAATCAAGATTTGACTTCAGGCTGCCAAGGGGTCTTTTAAAAAAGCCTTCCCTGCTGGGGAGAGGAGAGCGTGGCAGAGGAGTGAGGGGGAGGCAGAGAGGAGGTCCAGCTGATAAGGTGAAGAGTCAGAGATGCTGATCAAGAGAACTGGCAGCATTGCCAAAGAGCAGGAAGGCGAAGGGCTCCGACAGGGAGTGTTTGGGCACCTTTCCTCAAGTAGCCAGAGAGTCCAGCCAATAGCTGGGGAGGCCTGGTTACCCAGCCCAGGCTGACCAAGGGCATTTGCCCCAACTCCCCTTTTAGCCAAGGAACAGAAGCCCAAATGCTGAAAAGGGCAAGTGGGACCTGTGCCGCAATACCTAGACTGCAGGATTGTGGACTGGACAGGGTCTGGGACCCAGGAGCAGGACTGACCGTGTGACAGACCAAAACTCAGAGAACAGAAGACATGGGAGTTTTGAGAAATTCTGAACATTTCAATGAAGATGAGGTAAAAAGCAGCAAAAGCAAAGCAAATTCTGTCTCCTTCTACCTGCTGTTCGCTCTATGGTGTCTTTTTTGCTTTCCCCTCTAAAGAGGGAGTTGGGATCTGACAGGATCTTCTTCTTGTTCCACACTTTCCTAAAATAATCAGGAGCAGTAATGTTAATTCACCAAACTAAAAGCCTTCAGGAAGAGCAGGCAGCTTGCTGATCAATACTCCTGTGCTCTGTGTTCTGTGTATGAGAGCTAGTCTATAGGACCCATGGCCATCTTACGCCTAGGAGCATTTTCAATAAGGAAATGTAACCTGAGAATTGTGTACACTAATGACAAACTGACTCTTGCAATGGTAAAACCCCAATGCCCTACTGTGACATTCCGAGATTGGGAGGGTCTTTTTCAGATTATTCTTTGAATTTGCGTTTGTGCCTAAAGACCTCCTATTTGGGAGGCTGTGGCCCTGTCAAGTTCTGTTTTATGCAAATGTGGGATATGCCAAAATATGGGACCCAAGCATTCACTTCTCATTGAGCTTTGTGATAGATTGGATCCAGATCTCAACTCTTCAGCTCTGGTACATCTGTGATTCATACCAATGTCACAAACAAATCCTATGACACATCAAATCCTGTGATACACCATTTGTTGCACTTAACATACTGAAGATGCAAGGAAGTGGCTATGATGCAGGGAGAAAGATACACTTAGTCTCCCCCAGAAGGCAACACTAAATAAGATGGTGAATTCATTGAATAATTCAGTTTCCACCAACTCTCCACTTCATCTATTAGCTCCTCTTTAACCAAGCTAGTTCATTCACCTGACTCACATAGTGATATTTCTGGTCCTTCATCTGACAATTGAAACTTACTAACATCAGAATACTGTAATTAAATATAAGTATAGAATGGTGAGTACCTCTGTGTTGCACCATACAAATGGGCTGTGTCTAGACTGGCCAGTTTTTCTGGAAAATCAGCCGCTTTTCTGGAAACACTTGCCAGCTGTCTTCACTGGCCGCTTGAATTTCCACAAAAGCACTGACGATCTCATGTAAGATTGTCAGTGCTTTTGCGGAAATACTATGCTGCTCCCGTTCGGGCAAAAGTCCTTTTGCGCAAAACTTTTGCGCAAAAGGGCCAGTGTAGACAGCCCAGATTTGTTTTCCACAAAAAAAGCCCCGATCGCGAAAATGGCGATTGGGGCTTTTTTGCGGAAAAGCGCGTCTAGATTGGCACGGACGCTTTTTTGCAAAAAGTGCTTTTGTGGAAAAGCGTCCGTGCCAATCTAGATGCTCTGTTCCGAAAATGCTCTTAACGGAAAACTTTTCCGTTAAAAGCATTTCCAGAAAATCAGGCCAGTCTAGACGTAGCCATGGTGTATTTGTGTGAGGGGGTGGGGGAAAAGCAATCTTTTCCCAAACAGCCATGAAAACATTCCTAAAGAGCAGATAACAAGCAACATGAACAAGTTCAAACTGAACAGTTGTTCAGAATTCAAATTACTCTTTGTAGGTAGAAAGCATTTGGAGCATTCAGCCAAAATACCAGGTTTTCCAAGCTCAAAAAATTGAACTGATGACATTCATAAATGAAAGAAAAGGGCCACATTCCATCATTTCTGTCCACAGCTGCTGAACTGAATTCACTTCTCAAATGTCTAAACACCAAAAAAATTAATCATTAAACACTCTTGGTGTGAATCATCTGGAACATGTCCAATGGGAACTAGTTTGTTCCATTATAAATCTCCCTGCTGGAACTCATGTACACCCATGGGTGTCAAAATGGCACAAGCAGCCACCAATAGTTAGCTACTCTAATGAGTCACTCTTTAAAGTATAGCATGCTTGAAATGCAGTGGTCAGTTGGGAAATGAAGATTGTCTAATGTTCAACACATTGCCTTTATCAGTTAGATCTAAGCTCTGACTCCTGTGATGTGTATAAACATAGGGTAAACACATTTAGAAGAGGATATTGCTTACAAACTGATACTATCTACCAGTCAACACCTTCTCTCTGCTCCTGCCAATTACCATGATTTCACACTCAGGGTGACTGCTGCATATATATGTAAGCTCTGGGTAGGAGATGTACTTAGCAAACCGCTGACAGGCGTGACAGAGGCCAGATACCCAATTCCACCATGAAGGTGGCAGGAATCTTTTTACTCCTCACTCTGGCAGTTTTCTGCTTCTCCGGTGAGTAACATTTGTTAGTTCCTGTATTCTGTAACAGCTGGTGGTGGCCTAGTCTAGTGCATTGCTCCTGGGATCCTGTACTCAGTTCAGCTCTGTTTTCAGGCAGAGAGGAGAGAGAAAGCCTTAAGAGACAGATGTACACACAGTCTAGGCGAGTTCCTCTCTCCAGGTTTCAGTGCAGTGACTTACTCTCCTACCATGCACATGGAAAGTATTGTGGAGCCTCACCAGGTGTCCGTGTTTAAATGCCAAAAGGGAGCTGCACTGGCAAGTGAAATCTTGGGCACCACTAAATAAGCAACATCTCAGCATCTTTAATGAATTTGAGCAAAGGAAACCTATTGCTTGTTGGTGGTGCAAACCCATTCCGCAGTTGGGGCTGAGTCAGGCTGTGTGAGCTTGATTGATAGAATCTTCCAATGACTGGAGATAATGTTTGAGAGACCAGGAGGTTTCAGGCTACAATATGCAGGGCTGTCCTGAGTGGGGCTCAGGTCCTGGGGGAACTCCTTCCAGTGCCCCCAATGCATGGCCCAGGGCAACCCCAACATTGCAGGCCCTGCCCCTCCCCTTGCCTCACTCCACCCCTTCCCCAAGCTGCACCCAGGCTCTGTTCCTGCTCTGCCCCTTTGCCCTCTTGCCCAAGCAACATAGCCTGGGGGATTACAAGGGCTAGGCATAACAGCAGCTGGGTCACATGCTCACACACCCCATACTGGCAGTGGGAAACAGAGCATCCCAGCAGCCTGCTCTACCATGTCATGTCGCCCTCTCTTGGCCCACTGTGCCCCATTTCTCCATGGTGGCAGAAAGCGGAGTGCCCTGGGGCCGGGACACTGCTTCCTACTGCTACAGAGAAGCCGAGTACAACCAGATAGGCAGTGTGGTGGCAGTGTGGTGGGGCGGAGCAGGCTACTGGGCTGCACCGACTTCTGCCACCCACAAGGTGAATATGGGGGAATGACCTTGCTGCTGCAAGGCCTGGGTAATACCCCAGATCTGTCCCATACACAGGACAGTTGAAGTGACCACCACAGGGCCCCCAAAAGCGCAGGGACAGAGTGGTTGCCCCGATTCGTCCAATGCACAGGACAGCTCTGACAAGATGATAAAATACTGCTCCATGCCACAGGAAATGTCAACATTTCAAAATTTGTTTTTGTTTCAAATTGAGACAAATAGTTGAAATTTTCAAAAAAAGGTCTATGCAATGGAAATTCTGAACATTTTTCATTTGGAACATCAAATTGACCTTATTAAAACTTTCATTTTGAGACTGCTGAAACATTATTCCCTGAATATTATTAATATGTTTATAAAATGTTAACTTAATACATGAGGGTACGTCTACACTACAGCACTAATTCGAACTAACAATTCGAATTAGTTAATTCCAACTAAGCTAATTTGAACTAGTGCATCTAGACCTAAAAACTAATTTGAATTAGCATTTTGCTAATTCGAACTAGCATGTCCACATTGAGTGGACCCTGAACCAAAGTTAAGGCTGGCCGGAAGCAGTGCAGGCAGGGCATCAGGTTAGGACTTAGAGCGTGGAGCTGCTGTCTCAGGCTAGCCGAGGGCTGTGCTTAAAGGGACCCGACACCCACCCCAGACAGGCAGTTCTCAGGGTTCCCCGCTTGCTTGTCTACCTCGATGAGGGACAGCAAAGCAGTCCTGTCTTGGAGTGCCCTGAGTGCCCACATTCGGCACATCACAGCACTCGGCCATCAGCCTGGCTGCACTTGCCGCAGGCTGCCATCCAGGGGGGTCAATCGGGGCTGTCAGGATCCAGGAGACCCTGCAGGAGAGCTTCCACCCCGAGTAGCCCACAGAGCCACCCCAGCCCTCCCCGTCGGGGGCTCATACCCCATTCCTCCCTCACCTCCTTCCACTTACCCCTCCCTAGCCCCCTTTCCTGATGTAAAAAATAAAGGACATATGTGTTCAAAAATTGAAACTCTCTTTATTTAACAAAACTGGAGGGGGATTAACCTCTGGGGAGACTGGGAAAAGGAGGTGGGAGAGGGGAAGAGAAAGCGTGGGAGAGGGGAGGGGTAAACCTGTGAGGAGGGAGCTGGAAGGGGGAAGCCAGGGGAAGAAGGAGGAGGGGAAGTATAAAACTATGGTACGCCATATCTTCAGTACTGTGTACAGATGTGGTCTCCTCACCTCAAAAAAGATATTTTGGCCTTGGAAAGGGTTCAGAAAAGTGCAACTACAATGATTAGGGGTTTGGAACAGGTTCCATATGAAGAGAGACTAAAGAGAGTGGGACTTTTCAGCTTAGAAAAGAGGAGACTGAGGGGGGATATGATAGAGGTCTATAAAAGCATGAGGGTTGTGGAGAGGGTGCATAAAGAAAAGTTCTTCATTAGTTCCCATAACAGAAGGACTAGAGGACACCAAATGAAATGAATGGGTAGCAGGCTTCAAACTAATAACAGAAAGTTCTTCTTCACAAAGCAAATAGTCAACCTGTGGAACTCCTTGCCACAGGAGGCTGTGAAGGCTAGAACTATAACAGAGTTCAAAGAGAAGTTAGATAAAGTCATGGAGGTTGGGTCCATGGAGTGCTATTAGCCAGGTGGGCGCTCCTTCCAGTGCCCCCACTGGGAGCCATCAGCCTGGTCCTGGGAAGAGGCGGAGGGCTGGGTGGCAGCAGGTGGCTGGCTAATGCCGTGCCAGGTGCAGGGTCTGCTGGCTGGGTGCTGGCAGGCTTGCACCTGGCACAAGCACCGTAGCCAGACCGTGCCCCTTTAAGGTCTCCGGGGCCGGGAGGGGGGCAGAAGAGTTTCCCTGGTGGTGCCCAGAGTGGCCACCAGGGAAAGCTGGGCAGGGCTAGCCTCCCACTAGTTCGAATTAAGTGGCTACACAGCCCTTAATTCAAACTACTTAATTCGAACTAGGCATTAGTCCTCATAGAATGAGGTTTACCTAGTTCGAATTAAGCGCTCTGCTAGATCGAATTAAGTTTGAACTAGCGGTTTGTATGTGTAGCGCCTATGAAAGTTAATTCGAACTAACAGCTGTTAGTTCGCATTAAGTTTGTAGTGTAGACATAGCCTTACATTTATATATATGAAAGCTGAAACAAGCCAAGGAAGATAGAATGAAATATTTCATTTTGATTTGAAATTGAATTAACATGCTTCTGTTGAAATCTTTCCATATTTACAAAACACTGTTTTCTGACATGATAAAATACTGCTTTGTTAATTTATTTTTGACCAGGTCTAATAGTTCAGTACTGGCATTCAAAGAAAAAAATAATTATTCTCTCTTCTGGCTTTCACAATGCATCTTGTTTTAGACTGCAGGGTTTTTGTGTCTTTGCGCCATGTTCACCTCCAGGTACACAGTTGGCACTGTATGTATTTGATAAATTTAATAATGTTTTGTGTTTTAGCAGAGGTGGTGTGAGTCTCATTCAGTTCCAGGATGATACAAACATAAATTGAGTTTTGTGGGATTTGATGGTATACAGGAGACTGAAATCTGATGCAAGGACTATGTGTAACTTTTGGTACTATATATTTGTTCACAGGTTCCTTACACAAGAGAGTTTCATCAGAGACCTACGGTTGTTAATTAATTTTGAGTTACATCCAATAAGTTCTGTCACATTTTAGCTTGGAAAAATCATGTGTACAGGGCGCTTTGTCTTCTCTTACCCTTTGGAAGCAATGACTATTAAAGGAGATGCTCAACATATATTTACATCCCTTGAGAAAGAAAACTGTTATCAAAAAGAAGTGCTTTATTCCAAGCATAGAAGATTTCTTCTGTGTAGTATTGTTGTTATTTATATTAAAGTTTCACTTGGAGGACCCAACTGAGGTCAGACCTTCCTTGTGCTGGGTCTGGGCATACATAAAATAAGAAACAGATCTTGTCCCCAAGAGCTTGTAGTTCATATAAACAGGACAGAAGGCCATAGTAATATCTTCACTAATGACTTTATTACCAGACCTCACTACTGAGGATAATAATTAGGGATATAAATGTGTAACCATTTAAATAGTTAACCGATAAGTGGATGCTTATCACTTTCTATTCCGGTTACACACTGGCTTCCTGAGAGTGAGGCTGGCAGCCCCAGCCCACTCCTGAAGAGCTGGCTTCACTGAGAGCTCTACAGTATAACTTTTTACGGCAAAGTCTGCAGTGAAACCAGCTCCCTGGGAGCGGGAACTGCAGGAGCTGCTGTCCCCTCCTTCCCCTCTGGGGAGCTGGCTGTCACCCTGCGCTGTGGGCTTTGCAGTATAAAAGTCACACTGCAGACCCCCACAGTATGTATGTGACTAGAAGAATATTTAGTGGTTACACGGTTACATTTTTACACAATTTTTTACATCCCTAATAATAATGAAGAAATCAAGGCTTAGGAAGATTAAGTGATTTAAGTAAGACCACACAATGAGTTTATAGTTGGGCTAGACATTGAACCCAGGTCTTTTAAAACTCACTCTTGAATCTTAATCATTAGACCATCCTGAGGGAAATGAACTGTCAGCTTTTAATCTTGCTTTATTGCTTCTATTTGACTGCAAGGATTTCACAGCCGTTGATAAGCAAAGACAGTGCTAGATTCTGACACAAATATGGATAGATAAATAAGATTGGTTAGAGTTATAATAAGACCTGAGAAATGTACTGCATTTAACACTGAAGAAACACTGTCATTCACATCAAGGAAGGTAAGATTTTAGGAACGAAACATGGATACAGGAAACCTTTCAGTAATATTTACTAGGTACAGTTAATCCAAAGTAACAGTGGTTTTGTGTGGCTAGCATAGCGCAAAGCAGCCAGGAGATTGTGAAATCTCCATCTCTGGATATATTTAAGAGCAGTTTAGATAGACATCTATCTGGGATGGTCTAGAGACAGTACTGGGTCCTGCCGTGAGAGTAGGGGACTGGACTTGATGATCTCTCAAGGTCCCTTCCAGTTCTAGTGCTCTATGATTCTATGACCTGGTAAGTCTGTCCCCATGTGTTTAATTGAATAGCCTTCCAACATTTTGTTTTGTTTGATCCTTTGTTTCTGATTTTGTTCTAGGTGCTGCCAGTAAAGATGGGAGTCAGGTGAGTCATTTTTCCTTGATCATAAATAAATGGTTTGGAATGATGTCATAGTCAAGATCTGTGGCAGAAAAACACTAAACATTAAATGGGAAGTATCTGAAAGGGTGAAATACAGGAATGCTACAGGATCCATATGTGACAGTTTGGATGCCCTGGGATGTCACCTGATATGCTGAGGTACCTCTGAGCCCACCTTTTCTTCCAGCCTGGACACCCTTTAACCCTATGGTTAAAGATTCTTCTGGTTAACCCTATGGTTAAAGGTTCCACGTTTCACGAGGAGTAACAGTAGTTCGGACTAGGAAGCCTAGTCCGAACTACCTAGTCCATGCTGCGTGTAGCCGTGCGGCACGGAGTCCACACTAGCGGACATTTAAAAATGGCGGCGCCCAGCTTTATGCAAATGAAGCCCAGGAAATTCAAATCCCGGGCTTCATTTGCAACTCCAGTTGCCTACATTGCCACCCTAGTTCAAACATACCCTATCTTACTCCTTCTCTAGCACACACAGACAGGGCCAAACCAGTTGCAGAATGGACCCTGAAATCAGCTATGGGAGTGTTCAGTTTAAGGGCTTTACTTCAGTACCCAGATGTCCACCTCTCTTTGAGTACAAAATTATACCTCAATATGGAGGAAGAAGCACAACTTCCTGTCCCCCCAGTTAGAAAGTACTTAAAATGGGTTATATTATAAACCAGAAGTTTACTAACTATGAAAAGTCATATTTTAAGTGATTAAAGAGGAAGCAAACAGAACTATCTAGATTGCAAGGAAAATGATATAAAGCACACAAGCTAAGTTAGATTCACTAAAGAAACTGGTTATAAATAATGATTCCCCACCCTAGATACTGTTTAGGTAACATTCTTCACAAACCAGAAGAATCTGTCTAGCCTGGGTCCACCTCTTAAGTTCTAGTCTTTTTGTTTCCAGGTATTTTTAATTATCTCCTTGGACAGAGAGGCAGAAGTGAAGCAAACTGAAGGCCTTCATTATTTTTCTCCCCCACTTTATAAAGACATGAATCCTTTGTTTTGTTTTCCACCCCAGTGGGAAAGTACAGCAGTCCAAAGTGGTGGTTAGTATTAGATGACCAGATAACATGATTTGGTAACATCACAGCATCTATGAGCCAGTGACAGTAGGGAGCATTCACAGTCCATGGTCCTCGCTAATGGACTTTCATCCTTGTCTGGCTTTTCCATTGTAGGACCTGAAGTGTTAGCAGTGGGCCTCACCGAAAGCAGCATAGTTGGAACACAGATACACATGCTATATTTCTAACTTCAGGCACAAATATGATACATATGTAGCAATAGGATAATCATATTCAGTAAGTAATAACCTTCCCAATGATATCTTGCATGAATGAGCTTGCACAAAGTGCATCTGCTATGCTGTATTAATATCAAAAGGATAGTTTCATAAAGAATAGGGAATGCAATGTCACATCAGAAAATAAATCTCTAGGATTCAGACACACTGTTTCCCTACAGTCAGACTGATGGCATTCAGGCCCAGATTTTAAAGATATGTAGGCACTGCTGCACTCAATGCAATGTGAAAAAGGTCCTAAATCTCATTTTTATAACTGATTTAAACACTTAGAAATCTAAATCCCATGGACAGTCAAAGAGTTCCCATATCACAAACCATGCGCCTGAGAGCACTCTACTTACCTCCAATGGCACCCCAATCCTATTTGGGGAGGCAGGAATAAACCCTCAAACAAATGCTGCATTCAGCAACAAATAACATTTTCATCTGAGCAGAGATAATCCCTTGGGTTGTCTGGGGAGGATTCAAATGTGGAGTAGCTATAGGGAGTCGCAACCTCCCAGCAGTAGTAACATGGCCCCAAGCCCCTGAATATACAGAATAAGTCTCTCCAAAGTGACTAGGCATCCAAACAGTCACCACCCAGTCTCAGTCCGAAACAGAGCATCTTCCAACCCTGGCAGAGGTGTTGGGGCTTGAGTCCAGTGTGAGTTTGGGACCACTGTTGAGTTCTAGTGTTTAGTGCATTGACTGGGGTCTATCACCTTCATCGCCATGGGTGTCCCGTTGCCTAGGTGGGGGAAGGTTTTGCCTTCCCAAACCACCATGCACAGCCCCGCCCACACTATACCCCCAGCATGCCCGCCCTCCCTGTGCTCCTGGTAGAGGAGGCTGGAGCCACGGGGAGGGAAGAGACCACGTGGCTCCAACCTCCCTGACCAGGAGCACAGGGAGGGCAGGCATTCTGGGGGTGTAGTGTGGGTAGGGCTGTGCCTGGTTGTTTGGGAAGGCCTCAACTGGTGCCTGGTTTGGGAAGGCTTGGTGGTTTGGGAAAGCCTGGTTTGGCTTCTTCTTTCTTTAACTTCTTTTTATATTTAATACCTGCATAATAAATGAACAAAGCCTGCCTGCAATTTTCCCCAGCTAGTTCTCACAGCTAGTTGTAAGATGCGTTGAAGACAACTACTTTCAGGGATAAGAGAGGCTATGATCATCCTCTGAATAAAGCTAACATGTCTTCAAAAACCTGAACTTCCCCACAATGAAGAGAGACAACTAGGCTATGTCTACACTGGCCCCTTTTCCGGAAGGGGCATGTAAATTTCACCAGTCGTCGTAGGGAAATCCGCGGGGGATTTAAATATCCCCCGCGGCATTTAAATAAAAATGTCCGCCGCTTTTTTCCGGCTTTTAAAAAAGCCGGAAAAGAGCGTCTACACTGGCCCCGATCCTCCGGAAAAAGTGCCCTTTTCCGGAGGGTCTTATTCCTACTTCAAAGTAGGAATTTAAATGCGAGATAATGTCCAATCAATGTGGATGCTATCTTTTGAAAAAGAACATCACTTTTTTGATGTGCTTTTGCTGTGTGGACACTCTCTTTCAAAATAATTTTTTTCCAAAAGATTGCTCTGGAGAAACTTCTTTCAAAAGAAGCCTGCAGTCTAGATATAGCCTTAGTCTCAAACAGACAATAAACAAGGTACCTCTGGGATTTAGAAGAATTTGAATAGGCAATAAAAGCATTAAACATTTGGGCTACGTCTACACTGGCCCCTAAAAACGGAAAAGCGATGCAAATCAGGTAAGTCAGCATAGGGAAATCCGCAGGGGATTTAAATATCCCCCGCGGATTCAAATAAACATGTCCGCCGCTTTTTTTCCGGCTTGGGGAAAAGCTGGAAAAAAAGCATCTAGACTGGCCCGATCCTCCGGAATAAAGCCCTTTTCCGGAGGATCTCTTATTCCTACCTTTATTCCAGAGGATCGGGCCAGTCTAGATGCTTTTTTTCCAGCTTTTCCCCAAGCTGGAAAAAAAGCGGCGGACATATTTATTTAAATCTGCAGGGGATATTTAAATCCCCCGTGGATTTCCCTATGCTGACTTACCTGATTTGCATCGCTTTTCCATTTTTAGGGGCCAGTGTAGACGTAGCCATGATGTTTTCTACCTTTTTTGGACTCAAGATGACAATGTCTTAATAGAGGTAGACAAATTAGATTTGCTGACATATAAATAAATTTGAGCCATGGTTTCTACCTTTAGTTAAATTGTAGTACTGTATATTGATTTAATTTTCTTGCAACTCTGGGATTGCAAGAAGAACTATGCAAAAAGTTTTGGTAGTTCACATGAACATCTATGCTATAATCTAAAACAACTCTGTCAATCAAGTAGAAAACTGCAAATTCTCACAGCATCATTGTTCACAAGTGGTGTCAGTTGGGCATTTCATGAGATTTTAGACTGTAACATCAATTTTGCTGTCTCTAATGCCTCTGCATTTTCATTTTCTTCTAGGAAAAGTAATGGGACATTGCGTATGAAGCAAACTGGTGAATGTTAAACGAATCTTCATTGTATCTGAAACTGAATGTCCTGATTATACTATCTCAGTGGTCTCCAACCTTTTTAAACACGAGATCACTTTTTGAATTTAAGTGCAAGCCAAGATCTACCTCAAACCCAAATACCCTTGCCCCACCTCCTTTGTGCCTTGACCCGCCCCTGCTCACCATCCTCCCTCCCTCCCATATTCTCACTCACTTTCACCAGGGTGGGGCAGAGGGTTGGGGTGCAGGTTCTGGTCTTGGGCTAAAGGATTTAGAGTGTGAGGGGCTCTGAACTGAGCTTGGGATGGGCAGTTGGGATGCAGGAGAGGTTTCTAGGTGCAGGCTCTGGGAGAGTGTTTGGATGCATGGGGGCTCAGGGCTAGGGCAGGGGCTTGAGGTATAGCAGGCAGTTCATGACTTGGGTAGGGGTTCAGGATGTGGACTCCAGGTGAGCACTGCTTACCTCAGGTGGCTCCTGGGTGATGGTGTAATGGGGATAAGGCAGGCTCACCCCTGCTTTGGCCCTGCACCACTCCCAAAAGCAACCAACAAACTTGCTCCATACCTAGTCCTGTTGTGCCTCATCTCTGATCTGTTGAGATAGGGTACAGGGTGAGAGGGGGGCACCTTGACATCAGGACCCTCCTCTCCCTCCCCTGCCCTGCACTGCAAGCAGGAGGCTCCTGGGGGAACAGCTCCAAGGCAAAGGGCAGGAGATGTGCAGCAGTGGGAGGAGGCAAAGATGAAGTGCTGGCACTTGATAGTCTCTTGGCCAAACCAGTCAGGATCACCGATCTACTGGTTGGTGACCACTGTCCTATCTGTATCCATTGTAAGTTTGGTCCCATCACCATCTCTTGAGTTTACTTTATTAAACAAGCAAAACAAAAGTAATTTTTGTCCAGTGTTTTTTGTGAAGAGGAAGGGATTATAGACTCAAATAATGCTGTATTTGAGGTCTTTCCACTGTATAAAAATAATTCCAGAGCAATAATTCCATAGAACTAACTATATAATACTGCTGTATTCGTGATATACACACTGAGATGTTACATACAAATATAAAATACTCTTTCTGTAAGATTGCAATGTAGCACTAAATTTTTTAGAACTAAGCACCCAAACACACAGGAACCCCAAACCAGAAACACACAAACAGGCTACTTCCCAAAACAGACAGGGTCATTCAACCTGCCAATGATCTAGGATGATCCTCCACAGACTGACTGCTGCTGACCCAGATTGCACACTTTCTAACAGCCTCTAGTATGCCAGGAGGAATTAAAGTGATAGTTTACAATTTTAGTATTTTCAATGCACCACAAATACCAGTACTAAGTCCTAGATAAGTCCGTTTGTTAAAGACTATTTTGTTATCTCCTAACATCTCATTTTGCATAAGAGATAATATGCAAACAAGAAAGAAAACAGAAGAGTGCAGGAGCTATGACACTGACTATGTAACCCCAAAATCAGTGTCTTTGCACACAGTATCTATTTACATATGATCTGTAACCAGCTGAAGCTCTTTTTCACTTCTTTATACATCTCTTTCCAGCCCAGCAGTTATGTCTGTTCTGCTCTTATACCTCAGAGTTCTTCTAGGGCATTTGTTTTACTGGCCCCTTGAATCGTTTGTTCTGGATTTGTTTGTACCCCTTTTCACTTGTTTTCAGTGAATATTCCAGGAAACAGGTTCACTAAAAGAAATGTTCATGAAAACTAAGAACATTTAGCAATTTTAGTAAATTTTGTACTGGAAATGTATCAGTCTGGTTACAAATAAGCCACTGGCAAAATCTGCAATAAAATGGAAAATGAGGAAGGGATCTCTCTGCCTTATACACCTTTTAAAGGTGAATGAATTCGGAAGACAGACAACACATCAAATTCATCATATTGAGTAATCAGCCTTTAGCACAGCATATTGTCCAGTGCAACAGAACAACTGATGGCAAATACACAACCAAGCAGATTACTGGGTCCTGCTAGTAGGGATTCTTCAGACAGCACCTCCTGAGCACGGCACTAATAGAGATTCAGCACAGATCTGAAAACCATCTTCACAGTGAAAATAATGAGTGTCTTTGTTGCCTTCATGATGATGGTGTCATGCGTCTCAGGTGAGAAAATTTTGTTCCCATTTGTTGGGATGAACAAGGCAGCTGGCAGTGTAATCCTCTGTCACTAGTAAGTCTTAATTAACCTCTTAATTAACCTCTTCATGGCCCCAGACAAGGAGAAGGAGGGCACATTAGTGATGAAAGCATATTCTATTCTACTCTCTGCTGATTGATGGGTTACTACCTATTACCCTTTCCATTTTGCAGTGAATGTTGGAGCTAATTGGTGCTCAGGTGTGTTAGACTTAGGCAGAAAGTTTGGCGGTTAGCAAGGAAAAGCATAACTAGGACACTGAGCTCTCGGTAACAAAACCCTTGCAATTATGTGTTTGCAAACTAAGAATATGACCAATTTCTCCTTTATCTTTTTAAATAATTAACACAGATGGAATTTGTCCCTTTTTGGTGCTGACTTGAGGTGTGAGTAAAGAGGTTTGTAAAACAGGTTTTGGTAAGTCACTGTTTGTTAAATTTAATCAGGTACTTTGTTAGGGGCATTTCCTTGGGTTGTGTTTTAGACTTTCTCAGCTTCCAGGCTCCATTAAGGCAACATGTTGCATTTTAGAAAGTGTGATCTAGTGCAAGACTGTGCATAGTTAGCAATGCATATAGATCTCACAGTTCTAGTAATAGAGGAGAATCATATCAATGTAGTATTTACCATCATCTATGGCTTTTTTTTTTTTTTTTTTTTTGCTTCTCTTGGACTTATAAGTCACCACATCCAGTTATATATGAATAAAAGAAGTTCATCTGAGAGCCAAAGGTGTTTATTCATTTTGAGTCTTATAAGCCTGCAATATTGCACTTTGTAGAGGTCATAAATGTGCAGAGCCTTTGACTGACATCTGGAACCTTTTGCAGAGACAAATGCTTTAAGGGAGAGGTCAGTAGCATGTGCTGCCTTAGAAATCAGTGATGAAACAAGCTGAAGATGTTCATCTCTGGAAGATGTTGCTGAGGATGTTTGAGATCAAGTGTTAATTTGACTCCCTGAAATAGATTATGCCTGTGATTAGTTCATGACTTCCTGGGGACTCCTACTGTAAGTCTGACATTGCAGACACTGCTTTGGAATCATTTCAGGTGTAATGGAAGAAAAAAATAAAACACAAACCGTGCACCCTCCGGCCCTCCCGCATCCCACTTCCTGCCAAGATCCTAAACCTCCATCCCTATCCCACTCGCTGGCAACCCCATCCCACACACTGAATCCCTCATTTTTAGCCCCACCCCAGAGTCTAAGGGTCCCGCAAAATCCACTAATCCTGGAACGCCAAAAGAGTTAACCTTGAACCTCAGTCCTCCCCCACATAGGTCTGGAACACTAAGGGAGTGAGGTTTTTCAGTTGGGGGCTACATCAGTGAGGGTTGGAGGGGTTTTGGAGGGGGTTTTTTCCTTCTCACTTATGTGGTCCCCACTGATTTCTCTGTGGGTCAGTGATCCCCAACCCAATGGGTAGTGATCAATGGCTCGATGTCTGGTTATCAGCTGGTTTCAAGAGGGGTGCCCCAAGGATAGGTTCTAGGACCAGTTTTGTTCAACATCTTTATTAATTACCTAAATGAGGGGATGTATTGCACCCTCAGCAAGTATGTGGCTGACACTAAGCTAGGGGGAAAGGTAGATATGGTGGAGGGCAGGGATAGGGTCCAGAGTGACCTAGACAAACTGGAGGATTGGGCCAAAAGAAATCTGATGAGGTTCAACGAGGACAAGTGTAGAGTCTAGCTTCTCATCCACTGTAATCCCCAGGGCTGTGTCTACACTGCACCCCTTTTCCGGAAAAGGGATGCAGATTAGACACCTCGGAATAGCAAAATCCGCGGGGGATTTAAATATCCCCTGTGGTATTTGCATTAACATGGCTGCCGCTTTTTTCCAGCTTGGGGATAAGCCGGAGAAAAGCGCCAGTCTAGACGTGATTCTCCGGAAAATAAGCCCTTTTCCGGAGGATCTCTTGAAAGTAGGAATAAGAGATCCTCTGGAAAAGGGCTTATTTTCCGGAGAATCACGTCTAAACTGGCGCTTTTCTCCGGCTTATCCCCAAGCCGGAAGAAAGCGGCAGCCATGTTAATGCAAATACCACGGGGGATAATTAAATCCCCTGCGGATTTTGCTATTCCGAGGTGTCTAATCTGCATCCCTTTTCCGGAAAAGGGGTGCAGTGTAGACACAGCCCTGGGGATTACAGTGGATGAGAAGCTAGATATAAGTCAACAGTGTGCCCTTGTAGCCAAGAAGATGAATGGAATATTAGGGTGCATTAGGAAGAGCATTTCCAGCAGATCCAGAGAAATGATTAGTCCCCTTTATTTGGCTCTGGTGAGGCCACATCTGAAGTATTGTGTCCAGTTCTGGGCCCCCCATTATAGAAAGGATGTGGACGCATTGGAGAGGCTTCAGAGGAGGGCGACCAAAATGATTAGGGTGCTGGAGCACATAACCTACGAGAAGAGGCTGAGGGTTTTGGACTTATTTAGTCTGCAAAAGAGAAGAGTGAGGGGGGATTTGATAGCAGTCTTCAACTTCCTGAACGGAGGTTCCAAAAAGGATGGAGAGAGGCTGTTCTTAGTAGTGATGGATAACAGAACAAGGAGTAATGGTCTCAAGTTACAGTGGGGGAGGTCTAGGTTGAATATTAGGGAAAACTATTTCACTAGGAGGGTGGTGAAGCACTGAATTGGATTACCTAGGGAGGTGGTGGAATCTCCATCCCTAGAGGTTCTAAGTTCTTGCATGACAAAGCCCTGGCTGGGTTGATTTAGTTGGGATTGTTCCTGCTTAGGGCAAGGGGCTGGACTTGATGACCTCCTGAGGTCTCTTACAGCTCTATGATTCTATGATTGTCCCATGGCTTTTATATACACACACCCTAACTAGCTCCCCTCTCCATCTGCATTCCTATGAGTGGCGTTCCTGTAAGACATGAATGTAAGACAACATGAAGCACAGATAAATGGAGAAGTGCAACGGAATCAGATGTGAAATCCCTCTTCTACTGCAATGCCTCACAGATCTGTGTTTGATATTTCAAGATTAGATTCCTGATTTGAGAAGGGACAGACAAAAATCAAACTTACAGTGGGAATCTAGCTTCAGCCTAATGCCACTTCATAGCAAACAGGAAGGATTTCATAGGGGCTATTAAACCCCCTTTAAAATAAGAAAAATAAAGACTTTTAAAGAATTTACTGAACAAAGAATAGTGGTGCCATCTGCAACTGCTATATAGAAGAACAAAAAGAGACTATGTCTCTATATAAGAACTTTTTTATGCTAACTCAAAACAAGAAATCCACTTTTATTCCTTCTTTTTCTCGTGGCATGATCCTGGGTGTTTTAAGCCAAGTTTTCCACATGCTGCCCTAAAAGAGAAACAGACAGACAAAGAAATGAAATTAGACACAAAGATTTCAGTGGCAGTCTTGGAGGGAAAATCCTCTCTGAGGGTGCATTTAGACCGCACTCTCATCTCGGAATAAGCCACACAATTTGCACACAGCACCAAATTTTGAAATAACGCACTATTTTGAGACATCCTTAAAGGAATGCCAGAATAGTGCATCCATTATTTCAAAATAGATTTTGAAATAATAGGCACGTGTAAAAGATGTGGAATAGCTATTTTGGGATACCTCCAGTATCCCAATATAGCTCTGCTATCTAGACATGCCCTACCATTTCCCACTAAACTGATCTAAGCAGGATCTGCAGGAATGTTTCCATTACAGCGAGATGGAATGAGAGAGAAATCCTGGGTGTATCTGTGTAAATACAGTCTGCTTCTGCTCTGCTTAGATGTGTTAGATATTCAGCAGATAGAGTGATATTTTCTCATTGTAATCAATTTAATTTGTGACCCAGCACCAACTATGTTTGTATTAAATATAGGGATAGCTAAAATACGGTTACCAATGTTTGTGATTTTGTGGGACTACAGAAAAATAGGGCTGTGCTAAATTGTTCCAAATTAAAGATCTCACAGCAGAAAGAATCTTGCAAATGCAGGGGCTCAACTTTCAGACCTCTCTGAGAGGGAAAAGGGTGAGGGAAGGTTATTCTGGGATGGAGGCTATATGGCTTTCCCTGCCTGGAGTGTTTGACTAGTTGCCCGTCCCCACTGTTCGAAGAGCAGAGCTACATAGGCATTATTAGATGCCTCTTTTCTTATGCTAATTGTATTGGAGTTGTGTTTTTCTACCCTGTTTGCTTGGAGTTGAAATCACTGGGAGCTGAAAGAATTTGAGACTCATGGGCAGAAGTCACAGCCAAGAAGCAGATGTCAACAGATATTGACTGAGTGCCAATAGGCTACTGGTGGAGAGATGAGGTGTAATGAGTGGCCACCAGGGTGGTGGCAGAGAGCAGTGACCAGTGGAATAAAATGCTTCTTTACCTCCCCTCCACCATTCAGGATGGGAATTGAACTCTACGGATGTAACCACTGAATTCTGGGTTTGCCCTGGACAAGAGCAGCAACAGTGAGCGGGTGCAGAGAAGGGTGGGGCATGTGAAGAGGACATTTACATTACCGGATTTAAGAACGTGAAATGAAAAGGACATTGCCCAACCTACTTGGGGTGGGACGTTTATCTGTGGTTTTGGTTATGAACTCTGTTTGTGGTGTTTTCCCAAATTACTTCCCCATCTTTTTATTAAAAGTTTATTTTCTACACTCAAACTTTGCTTGCAAGTGGAGAAGCTTTACCTCCCAGAGGTGCCTGGGTGTGTGTGTGAATTTCTCAGGTTACTGGGTGGGGTCTTAAGCCACTTCTGCATTAGATGGATGAAGAGGAACCCCTCGATCGGGGTCTCCAACCCTTTTAATCACAAGATCACTTTTTCAATTTAAGTGCAATGTAAGATCTACCTTCAACCCAAATACTCTTGCCTGGCTTCCTTCCCTCTGCCCCTGCTCCCCCCTTCTCTGAGGCCTCGCCCTTCTCGCTCTGTTGCCCTTCCTCCCCGAATCTCATTCACTTTCACCAGGTTGGGGTAGGGGTGCAGGCTGTAGTGTTGGGCGTGTGGCAAATGCCCTTTCCTCTGGGCCAGTGTTTCTCAACTTTTTTTTTATAAAATACCCCTTTAAAAAAAAAAGTACCCACCCAGTACCTACAGTTTTCACAATTTTTTTTAATGTTGCAACACATTTGTTTAAACAACTTAATTGTAGTTGGGTGGATGATGAAATATTTGGGTGTAAAAAGTACCAAAATAATATATATGCTGTAAAACTTAAAACAAGTTCAGTTTTCTCCAAATTTCAGTTGTGCTGATGTACCCCTAGACCTCTTGGGTACCCCTAGGGGTTTAGAGGCACTGCCCTGGGCCATTCAAGGGTCAGCCCACCCCTAGTCTTTGGGGGGGGTCCCTTATCCTGCCTTCCTAATGCAGGAGCCTGGTTGCTCCTTAGGACAGCCTATGTTGGCTGTCCAGCTGCTCCTAAGACTTGAATTCACCACCCCGTGCTCTCCAGGTGAATATACTTATCCCCTAGGCTACTCCAGAGCTGAACCTACCCAATCTCCCTACTTTTGGTGGGTTCTGTATTAGCTCTCTGGTTTCAATCTGCAAGCATGTGTTCTCCAGGAAAATGCCCAATCTTCTAAACCACTCCACCCCACCACCTTATCTTCAGCAGGTCCCTTATCCTGCCTTCCTAATACAGGAGCTCGGTCCATTCCTCAGGCAACCTGTGTTGGCTGCCCAGCTATTGCCTAAATGGATGGAAGGGGACAGGATCAAGCCCACCACCCTCTGCTCCTGAGGCTAATGTCCATCCCCAAGTTGACTGGAGATCCCACTCTACCTCCCTACCTTCAAACCACCCTCTCCACCCACCCTGGGAGTGACCAAGCACAGGATAAGGGACCCTCTGAAGGAAGAATAGTGGGGTGGGCTCTGGAATAGACTAGGGGATCAGGCAGTTTCATGGAGAGCACAGAATGGTGGGTTTAAGTCATGTGTACCCTGGGAGAGCAGCTGGAGCAGCAGAGCCAAAACAGCTCCATCCCTAAAAGCAGTTGATGTGTTCAGCAATGGTTCTACATCTTGCCCCTCATCCACAGGCACCAACCCCACAGCCTCCACTGGCCACAGTTCTCCATTATTGATCAATGGGAGCTGCAGGAGTGGTGTCTGCTGGCAAGGACAGCATGTGGAGAACCCCTGCTCTGACCTTCTCAGGGAGATGCAGGGAATGCCAGCTCCAGGAGCACAGCTAACCAGAGATAAATTACTTTTTTGAAGATGGGCACTACATTTGCCTTTTTCCAATCATCCAGGATCTCTCCCGATCTCCATGACTTTTCAAAGATAATGGCCAAAGGCTCCTCAATGACATTTGCCAACTCCCTCAGCACCCTTGGATGCATTAAGTCTGGACTCATGGATTTGTGTATGTTTAGCTTTTCTAAATAGTTCCTAACCTGTTCTTTACCCACCAAGGGCTGTCCATCTTCATCCCATCTTGTGTCACTTTGCGCATTAGTCTAGGAGCCGACCTTGTCCATGAATACAGAGGCAAAGAAAGCATTGAGTGCTTCAGCTTTCCCCACATCAGCTGTCACTAGGTTACCTCCTTCATCCAGTAGGGGACTCACACCCTCTCTGATCACCTTCTTCTTGTTAACATGCCTGTAGAAACCTTTCTTGTTATCCTTCACATCCTTTGCCAGTCGCAATTCCACTTGTGCTTTCGTCTTCCTGATAACCCCCCGGCATTCTCGAGCTATACATTTAAACCCCTCTCTGGTCATTTGTCCAAGTTTCCACTTTTCGTAAGCTTCCAAAAAGGAAGCTTTAGGAAAGTGGCTGGACACATTCTGACCAGTTTATATGACTGAGTTCAGAGGTGCTCCTCTGGAGTCAACACACACACTGTGGATTTACACTAAATTATTCAGCAAAATCCTCACTCATTTAAAGAGACCAATCCCTTTGGACTCCTCTTCTGATTATCCCATCTCTCTCATCATTTCTAATATGTTTGAAGAGACCCCAGTGATCAGACTTGAAAGCTACCTTGCTATGAATTTGAATCCATTTGTCTTTGTTCCAGGACAGCTTTTCCATGTAAAACCAATCACAGAATAAACAAACAAGCAAACAAATCCTGAAGGAGATGAGTAAATTGAGAAATGTTGCTCCTCTGGGAGGAAAGCCCTTCTGGAAAAGGCAGCTAGATTAGCTGTAAGTGGTGTTTTTATTGCTCTGCACAAGTGGTTTATTACAGGACTCACCTCATTGCTCTGCCAAAATAACAGTAGTTTCTTGCCCACGGGTTTTTTTTCAAAAAGCGGCTTTTTGAAAAAAAGCTGCAGCCGCCATTATGTAAATGAAGCACAGGAAATTCAAATCACATCTTCATTTACAATTTCAATCTGTCTAATTTACATCCCTTTATCGAAAAAGGGATGTAGTTTAGATGTACCCAGAGAGAAAAGAATGAGATGGCGCTCTAGGGAAGCTGCTGAGCAAAGGTAGGGCACTTTTGAATCAGATGGACATCCTGAATTTTGTGTGCTTGTTGATAATGTACTGAAGTGAGGGACCCTAGAAATAATCTTGCCCATTGCTTCTTAAGGTCCAGTGAATAGGGCTAGGAGTCAGGAGCCATGGGCATGCCCAACTTCCATATGTTAGAATTGAAGAATTTGCCCTTTCTTTCCCCACATAAACACAGGAAGGGGGAAAAGTCACTATTCTGGCTCTTTGGATTATTTGCAGCTGATAGAGATGCAGGAGAGAGGTTCTCACAGCTGTCTATTTGTAACAAACTTGCTGCACCTTACTGTCGATAACTGGTCATTAATTCAATGAACAGAAGTAAACCCCCAATATCCAGAATAATCTGTGTGGAAAAAGATGCTTCCTAATAAAATATATAGACAAAGTTTTGAAATTCCAAACTTTCTCCTGGATATTTTCTCTAATCACTTCCCTTCCTGGTAACTCTTTCATTCTCAAACAATCCAACCAAAAATTGTATCACATTCAACTATGAATTGAAAACAATGGGCTGAGCATGTACACCCAATGGAACAGAATCCCAGGGATTTATTCGCTCAGTATACATCTACACGGCACGCTTATTTCAAAATAAGCTATTCTGGAAGAAATACTCTGAAATAGCTTATTTCAAAATAGCACATCTATACTACAGGGAAGTCTCAAAATTAGTCCGAGGCAGGCTTCCCTAATATGGACGTGCTACCTCGATTCAGAGCCCCAGGAGGCCCTGGGAAGTAATTACTCTGAATGGTCCTGGGGAGAAGCTATTTTGAAATAGCAGCAGTGGAGCATCCACACTACTGCTATTCCAAAATAGTTATTTTGGAATAAGCATTATTCCTCGTGGAATGAGGTTTGCAGATTTTGAAATAATTTCAAAATAATGGAATTGATGCGTAGATGCTCACATTGTTATTTCGAAATAACAGCCATTATTTCAAAATAACTGTGCTGTGTAGATGCACCTTCAATGTAGTGGCATCAAGATAGATGGCCCCTCCCCTCCCCTCCCACCTTCTACCCCTCTCCTGCCAAGCAAACAATTAAAACATCTTTGCTGAAAAAACAGGACTCTCTACATTCGTTCCCACACTTTTCCCTTCCTCTGAACCCCTTTTTTTCCTATTATTGATCCAATGTCAGATCCTTCTTCAGTCCCTCAGATCACAATTAAGTTAGCAGCCAATCTCTGCATCCTGAACTTGGAGAGGTCTTTTGTTCTACCAGCTGTTCCTTTTGTTACCATTTTTCCTACCCGTATTATTTCTTTGCTCCCTAGCCCAATTTCCTTTTTGCTGAACAGCCAAATCTTCCACTGCTGGCAAAGAATAATAGAATCATAGAACTGTAGGGTTGGAAAAGACCTCAGGAGGTCATCAAATCCAACCCTCTGCTAAAAGCAGGACCAACCCTAACTAAATCATCCCAGCCAGGGCTTTGTCAAGCCAGAATTTTAAACCCTCTAAAAATGGAGATTCCACCACCTCCCTAGATAACCCATTCCAGTGCTTCCCCACCCTTGTAGGGTTTCCATGGGATAACCTTTCCTCCAGGAGAAGGTTTTAAGGTACTGTGGGAGGGAAGAGATGAGAAACCGATGCCTCTCCCTGGGGATGCACAGAGCTTGGCAGTGCAGGGAGAAGCGGCTTCCCCACCATTGCTGGAAGAATATGAAGGCCCCTCTTCGATACTGCGATTGGCTCAGAGCCCAGTGGCTGACCAAGGGCGGGCGGGTTGCTGCCGGGGCTCCCTCTAGGTGGAGGGGGCAGGGCTGGTGTTACCGCTCAGCTGCCACTTTGAAAAAATGTCTTGAAGGAGGCGCATCGGGAACCCGGAGATGAGAGCGGGGGGGGGGGGGGGGGGGGGGGAATAAATGGGAGGGCTGGACTGTTGGGGGTGAGTGGGGGGTAGGGCAGGATTGGGGGGGCTGGATCATTGAGGTGTGGGCTGGTCTGGGGGGGCTGGACTGTTGGGAGCGAGTGGGGGGAGGGCAGGATTGTAGGGGAATGAAGGAAGTGGGGCTGGACAATTCTGTTGGGAGTGAGTGGGTATGTCTACACTTGCAGCCTATTTCGGAATAGGGCTGCAAATGTAGGCATTTGGACTTGCAAATCAAGCCCGGGATTTAAATATCCCACGCTTGATTTGCATCATCCCGCCGGGCGCCATTTTTGAAATTTACAAGCCCGGAATAACTGCCTGCGTCTACATGCGGCAGTGAAACGGGCGTTCAAAATAAAGCCCTATTTCGAACTACGTGTTATTCCTCCTGCAATGAGGTCTGGTAGCCAACCAAAATATCTGAAGGCCAGAACTGTGCCATATGCTATCAGGCCAAAAGTTGAAGCAGACCTGGAGCGCCTAGTCAAAAATGGAGTCCTAATACCAGTTACCCATAGTCCATGGGCAACTCCAATAGTTCCAATATTGAAGAAAGACAGTTCTATTTGGATTTGTGGGGATTTTAAGGTCACTGTTAACCCTGTGTTATGTGCAGAGCAATACCCCCTTCCTCGCATAGATGACATCTTTGTGGGCCTGGCTGGAGGACAAAAGTTCAGCAAGATTGATCTGAGTCAAGCATATTTACAAATGCAAGTTGATGAGGAATCCCAAGAGCTGTTGACTGTTGTGATGCATAAAGGGCTTTATCGTTACTGTCGCTTACCCTTTGGAATAACTTCTGCCCCACCTTTGTTCCAGAGAGCTATGGACCAGATCTTGTGTGGCTTGCCAGAAGTCCAATGCTATCTTGACAACATCCTGGTCACAGGTGGGAATGAGGAGGATCACCTTAAGAACTTAGAGGCTACCCTACAAAGACTGGAAGAGTTTGGCCTACAAGTCCGTAAAGATAAGTGTGCATTCTTTCAGCCCTCTGTTGAATATTTGGGACACATCATTGATGCTACTGGCCTTCATATGTCCCCTTCAAAAGTTAAGGCTATTGTGGAGGCTCCACCCCCTCAAAATGTGAGTCAATTTCACTCATTTCTAGGACTATTGAACTATTATGGAAGGTTTATTTCACAGCTAGCCACACTATTAAAACCACTTCACGAGCTCCTTGGCCTGAAAAAGGTCTGGAAGTGGACTGACGCCTGTGATGTTGCATTTAACAAGGCTAAATGTGCATTGCTAAACGCAGAGGTCCTGACACATTTTGATCCATCCTTACCTTTACAGTTGGCTTGTGATGCCTCCTCATATGAAGTGGGAGAGGTCTTGTCACATGTTATGCCTTCAGCAATTTGAAAATTTCACCAGTACCTGTTTGGACGGAAGTTTACACATCTCATTGACCATCGACCTCTGATAGCAATTTTTGGTCCACACACAGGTATTCCACCAATGGCTGCTAGTCGTATGAAATGATGGACATTGTGGCTTTCAGGACACACATATGAGTTCAGATATCGGAAAGCCACTCTGCATGGCAATGCAGATGGTCTCTCTAAGCTGCCTTTGCCAGTCAAACATCAAGATAGTGGCCAGAAGGAAATCTTTTACTTTGAACATGTAGAGAATATGCCCATCACTGCTGCACAAGTTAAGAGAGCAACTCGTGTTGACCCAGTACTGTCCCAAGTAATGGAACTAGTGATGAGTGGAACATCTCTACAGAACTCTCAGGTCTCACCTGACCTTGACCCCTTCATGTCCAGGAGAACCGAGTTATCAACCCATTCAGGGTGTTTGTTGTGGGGAATGCGTGTCATTATTCCAAAAATACCGCGACAACAGATGTTAGAGCAACTGCAATCAGGTCATTGTGGAATGGTGCGCATGAAAGAAATTGCACGAAGCTATTTTTGGTGGTCTGGCTTGAAGAGTGACATTGAAGAGAAGGCAAGAGCTTGTATTTCTTGCCAAGGTGTGAGGAATGCACTTCAATTGGTACCTCTACACCCATGGGACTGGCCTGAAAAACCATGGCAACATATTCATGTTGATTTTGCTGGCCCATTTGAAGGTAGCATATTATTGGTGGTGGTAGATGCTCATTCCAAATGGCCTTTAGTTGAGATATATAACTCTGTATAATGCCTTCCACTACTGCTGAGCGTACTATCCAAAAACTAGGGGGAATCTTTTGTCATTTTGGTCTTCCTGAACCAAAGTTTGTCCACAGTTTGTCTCTTAGGAGTTTTATGAAAGTAAACGGGATCCATCACATCACTTCAGCACCCTATCATCCAGCCACAAATGGATTGGCTGAAAGGTTTGTTCAGACAATGAAACAAGCTTTGAAATCGGTTAGAGGACATTCACTCATACAAAAGAGTCTGGACACCTTCTTACTATCTTACAGAAACACTCCTCATGCTACAACCAAAGTGTCTCCGGCTTTTCTAATGACTTTGATTTGCTGAAACCTTCAGAACCGTGACATATTGTGCAACATCAGCAGCAAGGTCAAGTCATCAGGCGTGCATCCAGAGCAAAAGATTGAACCTTTAGTCCTGGACAGCCAGTTTTGTCTCGGAACTATGCTCCTGGAGCTAAATGGGTTCCTGCCACTATTATTGCTCAAACAGAACTTGTTTCCTATACTATCCAGACTGCGAAGGATCTCATCTGGTGGCGGCATGTAGATCAGTTATTGACAGGTTATTCCTGCCCCCAAGGCACATCTCCAGTTGAGTTGCCCGTCCTTCCCACTGCTGGTGAGCTACCGTGTCAAGAATCACCTGCTCCTGACTCTCCTCCTCCGTCACCACCAGCGGTGAGCAATAACCCCCTCCCTGAGCAGGCTGATCCAACAGCCTCCCCTGTTCACACTTCAAGTTCCCAGCCCAGTGCCAGGCTTGCACCCATAACATCTTCGGGTGCGAGAATGCCAGATGTCCGCCATAATCCACCTAGAGAAAGGAGGCCTCCTCAATGGCTGGACCTTTAGTTGAGATTAACTCACAGCTGGGGCAAACAAATCCCCAGGGTTAGCTGGGAATTTGAGGCGGTCTACCGTCATTTCTTAGTTAGTTTTTGTTTTCTTAAGGGGATGTTTTTATTAAGGGGGGAGGAATATGTTGTATATAATTGTCAAAATCAGACACACAGGACTCACAGATTTGTCAGACTGCTCTGTTTATTAGCAAAGCCGCTCTGCTAATACACCCAGAAAATGTGAGTACCATACAAGGCTCAAACCCCTTAGATAGATACAGTCAAAAGAAAGCCAACTTAACAAGATTAAAAGGTGGTAAAACTTCACATGATTAGTATGAGACTAGTCAAGTATCTTCATTTCCACATCAAGCACACAGCAATCTCCTGTTCATATCTCTCTGGTTACCTCAATTACTTTCTGCCTAACACCTAATGTTCCTTTTCCTGTTATCCCAGGCATACCTGGCTTCATTCTGATCTGCATACCTACAAACATAATCATCTCTTTCCTGTTCAGAGACAAATAGTATTCCTTCAACTTATTCAATTATTACAGTATAATTCATCTTTCTCTTACACTATAATTCTTTCTACTTTCACATTGGGTTGTAGATATAGATCTTGTTGTTATAGTAACTGAGTAGGTCACTGGGGTCAGCCCAGCTAGTCTGGGCTTGTGCTAGTTAGTTCTGTGCTATGCAATAAAATGGACACTTGCAACTACTCAAGCTCTCTGCATTTCCACTGATTTCTTCCTATACTGTAAACTCCCCACGACATAACAAATGGGAACCTAGGAAGCTGTATGAAGATTGTTCTTTCTCCTTTGTATTGAAGTTTTTGTTATTTTGACCCCTGGAAGGGGGATGCTATTAGGCATATAAAGAAAACCTGGCCTCACAGATAAGCCATCTGGAAGGAAATGGAGGCAGGGATGCTCCAGAGCCCTGCTGTTGCCATGTAGGGGGGCTCTGGATGGGATGACATGGTTACACCCCTTTACCTAAATGTGAGGTATAGATGTAGGAGATAATGCTCAATATACTTTGGCTATATTGTCCACCCTTTGTAACAAATGTGCCCATTGGAGGAAATAGTTGAGTAATGATTACTGTTAATCTGTTTTTTTAAATGTATTATTCTGTGCACCTCATATATTTGATGCAGTATTTAAGGAACTTGGTTAAGTTAAAACGCATGTTTCTGAGACCAGGGCAGGATCACAAATAGTTTTGTGTGGGTTTTATTGTCAGTTGACAGTTCAGAAAGTTCCTCACAATCAAAGTGGAGAATCTGACTTGTCTATATTTACATACCTGACAGCTTGATCTGCAGACTGGACCGTGAGAACATCTATCGAGCAGAAGAGCAACAGACTGTGTCCAAACTAAATAGTCATAAAGATAACAGCTGGTCATGTGCTCCTCTCTCTGAGACTTCTTCTTCTTCTTCTTAAGTATGTAACCATTGCTGCAGCCTTATCCAGTCCTGTGGGTGATGCCTCTAACCCCTGGGAAAGGTTTGCCTATTAAAAACAAAATCCATAGAATGTTTATTGCTAAAGAAAGTCTGATTTATTCTTTGAAAGATGGGTCTGACTTTTAAAAGGGCCCAAACTGGATTTTGCCTTCATAAATAATTGTGAACACCACTTATGACATTTCTCTATCTGATATAACGTATTTATCTAAATCGGTCTATTCCTGTAATATACTGTGGACATCAGTGTGTATAAAATGGGGTCATAGACATAAAGCAAACTTTCTGGCCAGTACCTCTCCAGTTATGATTCCAACTCCTGAAGGGATCTCATGGTGCTGAAAGGTCCTGGCTCCATTTGCTATGAAGTCATAGGGGTTGGGAGACTTGACTCATTAGTTGAGGAAAGGTAAACAATCAAAATGTCAACAGGAAACCATCAGAATTCCCTCCATGGCTTACTAAAGTGGCTGCAAATCCATAGTAACACACTGTGTCTCTTTTCCCTCTCATATTGCTATAAATCAAGAGACACTCCAATGAAGTCCATGGAGTTACACCTGTGTGAAATGGGTGTATATAATAGTACAATCAGGCCCAAGGCAGATTAATGCAAGAAGCCTTCATGTGGTCATATTTACTGGTTTACAAGCCTTACTGTTCCTACTGACAGACTAATGTTTTTAACTCAATTTCTAGATGGCATTTTCTTTCAATTTATGTCTTATCTGTGTTTTTGTGTTCCAGCTGTTGCCAGCCAGGATGATGATGATTCTGGTGTTTACTAATTTCTGCTTTTCCTCCACTGTGTTGTTGGTAACAGCACTGTGACCATTAAATCTGTTGTGGAAAAGCATTAATGCTCATGGGAAAAGAGATAGATAAAATAGCCAAAGCTGCCAATTGCCATAAGCATAAGAATATATTTCTGCTACATGGATTCCATGGTTAGATTGAAATTCATGTACTCTTGTGTGGGATGCTGTTGGTGTTTAGCATGTGAAATGCAGAGAAAACAGAAGAGATAAAATGCTCTAAGGGCTAACTCAGTCGAGCTAGCCGAGGGCTGCGCTTAAAGGGTCCCGACCCCCACCCGGGACAGACAGTTCTCAGGGGAGCCCTGCTTGCAAAGCAGTCCTGGCTTGGAGTGCCCTGAGTACTCACACTCGGCACATCACAGCACTCAGCCATCAGCCCGGCTGCACTTGCCGCAGGCTGCCATCTGGGAAGAGGGGGCAATTGGGGGGCTGAAGGAGAGCTTCCACACCCAGAAGCCCACAGAGCCAGCCCAGTCCTCCCCATCGGGGGCTCGTACCCCATTCCTCCCTCACCTCCTTCCACTTACCCTTCCCTAGCCCCCCTTCTTATTGATGTACAAAATAAAGGACAATTGTGTTCAAAAATGGAATCTGTCTTTATTGAACAAAACTGGGGGAGACTGGGAAAAGGAGGTGGGAGAGGGGAAGAGAGAGGCTGGGAGAGGGGAGGGCAACTACAATGATCAAGGGTTGGGAACAGGTCCCATATGAAGTGAGGCTAAAGAGACTGGGACTTTTCAGCTTAGAAAAGAGGAGACGGAGGGGGCACAGGATAGAGGTCTCTAAAAGCAGGAGTTGGGTGGAGAGGGTGCATTCAGAAAAGTTCTTCATTAGTTCCCATAAAGAAGGACTAGAGGACACCAAAGAAAAGGAATGGGTAGCAGGCTTCAAACTAGTAACAGAAAGTTCTTCTTCACAAAGCAAAGAGTCAACCTGTGGAACTCCTTGCTGCAGGAGGCTGTGAAGGCTACAACTAGAACAGAGTTTAAAGGGACGTGAGATCAAGTCATGGAGGTTGGGTCCATGGAGTGCTATTAGCCAGGGGGTAGGAGTGGTGTCCCTGCCCCAGGTTTGTGGAAGGCTGGAGAGGGATGGCACGAGACAAATGGCTTGGTCACTGTCTTCGGTCCATCCCCTCCAGGGTCCCTAGGGTTGGCTGCTGTCGGCAGACAGGCTACTGGGCTAGATGGACCTTTGGTCTGACCCAGGACGGCCATTGTAAGCTCAAGGCTCAGGGTCGGGGGTCTCAGTGGACCCCCTTGATTTTCATGCACACCTGCTCCTGGGTGGCCAGGCTGGCAGCTCTCCTGCCCTAGACGGCCACTTTCCTGTGCCTAGTGCGGAGATCGTGGACGAGGTCCACGATGTCTGCACTAGCCCAGGCGGGTGCCCGCCTCTTGCGGTCCCGGGCAAGCTCCCGGGAGCCGCCAGCCTGGTCCCGGGAAGAGGGGGAGGGCTGGGGGGCATCGGGTGGGTGGCTCGATCCGTGCCAGGTGCAGGGTCTGCTGGCTGGGTGCTGGCAGGCTTGCACCTGGCACGGGCACCGTAGCCAGCCCGTGCCCCTTTAAGGGGTCCGGGGCTGGGAGGGGGGCATAGAGTGGCCACCAGGGAAACCTGGGGAGGGCTAGCCTCCCACTAGTTCGAATTAAGTGGCTACACAGCCCTTAATTCGAACTAGTAAGTTCGAACTAGGCTTAATCCTCGTGGAATGAGGATTACCTAGTTCGAACTAAACACTCCGTTAGTTCGAATTTAATTCGAACTAGCGGAGCGCTAGTGTAGCGCCTATGAAAGTTAGTTCGAACTAACGTCCATTAGTTCGAACTAACTTTGTAGTGTAGACATACCCTATGAAATCATGAGGCTTTTACATTTTTGTAATTTCTTGCTTGGTAACTATAATCTTTCACCATTACGGGTAAATCCTTCTGAAATAAAGATTTGACAGTTATCCACAGGAGGCATCTCTCCGGAGTTTATTGGCTCTGTTGTCCAGTTACTACCTACAGCTGTGTCATACAATACACTGTAGAAAAGAATGTGAGCATTTTTCTTACAGATCATACAGTAACTCTCCCATCCAACAACTCCAGCATAGGGTGATGAATCCATAGTAGAAGGAGGGGTGACTTGTCTCTGACACCTGTTCATATGTTCTGTTATACTGAAAGAATATCTCAAACCAAGGAAATGGGCTCTTATTGCTGCTCATGTTTAGCACTTCCTGGAAGAGAAAGAGGAGTGGGGGCCTTGACTAGTCAGTCTCAAAACTAAAACATCACTAAGGGAAGTGTGTAGGTGAATTGGGCGATTGTTTGATATCTAAACAGGCCAAAGGACAAATCTACAGCTTGCTTGGGAGCTAGAGTCCTGTGATGCTTTGCACTTTGGCTAACTATGAGTACTGGAATTTTACCAAACAGTAACCATGTATTTTGAAATTATTGTAACATTTTAGTAATACTTACCACAAAATGTGTGCAAAATGCATAACGAATAAAATGATCCAAATAAGGGAATAAACAATGAACAGCTACCAGGTTGAGACAGTTGGAAAGTTACAAGGGAACGGAGGACTTAGGAAATAACCTGAGATGAGAAGTATGTTCCAAAAGGAGGAAGTTGTTTGGGGTCATCATGGTAAAGAAGAAGGGATAACAAGGATTTAATTTGTGAAAGGGGAAACAACTGGAAGCAAGCTGTCAGGAACAATTCCAAGGGAAGGTATTCTATGGTTGTGGGTAATGTCTTTACTATCTTTTTATCAATAAAATCTGATTGAAAGCTGACTTATCTGAGTTTTGTTGTTGTTATTCAAAACTAAACTTGAGACAACCACTCTTATGAAAATTATAAATACAATTCAATTTTTATCAGTTACTGGGTATCAGTTAATTGGCTATTGATAAATCAGCAAATTATTACCTATTGACTGTTCATTATCAGTATGAAAAACATGAAGTTTAGTCTCAAAAGTCTCAAAAAATCCTTACAGTATATACGGATAAATTGTTGCACCACAGTTTGAGAACAAAGTATATACTGGAATCCTTGTCTATACGAGAAGCAATGTAGGAGCATGCAACATATTTCTTGCATCTATCTGCTATCAAACTCTAGAGTAGTTTTCAGGGGGACAAATACTGAGCCCAAACTGAACAAAAGCCAGGGTGTAAAAGAAGTGCACTGGAGAACAACAAAGGAGTAGCAGAAATGATGAAACTTTCACAATGCCAACATAGAATTCAGGGTACCTGGAAAGAGATGCAGAGAGTTATGTTGGCTTTTTCCCATTGTAAGAGGGTTTTTGTTCTTGTTGTTTTTACTACAGATGAATCCCCAGTTTCCTTTGATAACAGGTTTAAGACCTCTCCCAACTGAGAGCATCGGTCTGACCAAAGCCTATCAGGCTTTCATTTATATTTAATTTCTTATGGAATGTGATTAATAGGAGGGAGCTAAAAAAAACCAAATGCTTCCCTTTTGGCCAGTAATTCCCATATAACATGCCTGAGTTTCTTTCTGTCACTTAAAAAAAGAGAAAAAATGATATTTTCCAATCAAGGTTGGTATATTATGATCTTATGTTTCTGTATATGGTAATGTCTAGGAACCTAGCAAACCCTACTTTCATGAGGAAAGAATAAAAGCTGACTGTTGCCTTGTTTTGACTCTTTATTTTCTTATACTTGAACACTGAATATATATCTAGAGAGATTTAATCAGGAAAAGAACAGAACTTCTGAGACAAGTGAATCTGGGCAGTGATACTTAGGGAGGCAAGAATCTGAGAACAGCTTGAAAGGGGGATTAATTTTGAGCTATGAAAGAAATGTATCTGTAATCAAACTGATGGTTGAATTGAACAGTCTATTTTAAGAGATTTGAACTGTAATAGGAGATATACGGCTATCAGGCAATCCATGCTCCATTTGTACAGTGCTCTTGATGGGATGTGAAGGAATTTAAAGAAACCTACAACAATATAAAGACAGTTTAAAAAGTGCTTTATGGAGCCCATAATGAAAATTTCCACAAAAATGTGTACATTATCAGATTCACTGTGGCCAGTAGTTTTTCTGCGGGAGGGTAGTTGTCATGCATCAACCCACAATGCTTATGGAAATACTAAACTGTTTGGGGAAAAGATCAAGAGGGCAAGGCTGAGAAAGCATGCATCGTTCCAAGAACGTTGGGACTTCCTCAAAAACAAACGTATTCTGGTATCCGGTAGCACTGATATCTTTTGCATGTGATTTCCAAATCAGGATGGAGGTTCTGGGCATGACTATAAATATCTGAGCTTTCTCTATGGGATTCACTGCATCTACCGAGCAGAACAGAACAGACTTAACCTAGATTGAGCATCTCCACCATGAAGACAGCTAGTATCTTCATAGTCTTCACTCTGGCATATTTATGTTGCTTCTCAGGTGAGTACTCTTTGCTATAATCTCTACAAAGCAATATTTTTGTGGCTTCCTAGTTCTCTGAAAGCATTGATTATTAAAGGATAAGGTCCATGACATGCTTGTCTTTATGAAGAATTCTGAGATCCAGTTTGTTTTTCATGGATAGCAAACAATCTAAGGAAGCAAGTACTAGAGTACAAGTCAGTGTTAATATTCTTTAACAAAATCTTCCTTGTCCATGATGCTATGAAATGTACCATATGATAATTGGTTGCAACTGGACATGGTGGTAAAACATTCAAACCTTTGAAAATATCAATGACAATAACATTCGAAAAAAAATTTTAAAGGGAAACATTTTAATTAACTTTTTGTGAAATTCCCCTCCCACATCCCTTCATTTTTCAGCCAGCTATAGAGAAGGTAGAAATGTTTCAAGTTTTTGAATTTTCAATATTTAACACATATTTCTAAGGTCAAGTTACCATAAAGTGTTAGCATGCAACATCATACATTACTTATTAAGGATCAGGTTAATATTAAAAGGACTTATATATAAAATGAAGTATGTATAAGTGGGACATCAAATATGTGAAAGGACTCATTCCAAAAAGAGCTGAAATCATTCTGAAAGATGTTACTGAGAAGAGTAAATATTAGTAAAGACAAGTAAATATTAGTTACCCTGCATTTCCAGGGGAGCAGAAAATCTGATCATTTGCTATATATTTGAGAGAGTTTGTCTGAGAGGGTATGTCTACACTACCCTCCTAGTTCGAACTAGGAGGGTAATGTAGGCATACCGCACTTGCAAATGAAGCCTGAGATTTGAATTTCCCGGGCTTCATTTGCATAAGTGGGGAGCCGCCATTTTTAAAACCCCGCTGGTTCGAACCCCGTGCAGCGCGGCTACACGGGGCACGAACTAGGTAGTTCGAACTAGGCTTCCTAGTTGGAACTACCGTTACTCCTCATTTCACGAGGAGTAACGGTAGTTCGAACTAGGAAGCCTAGTTCGAACTACCTAGTTCGTGCCCCGTGTAGCCGCGCTGCACGGGGTTCGAACCAGCGGGGTTTTAAAAATGGCGGCTCCCTACTTATGCAAATGAAGCCCGGGAAATTCAAATCCCGGGCTTCATTTGCAAGTGCGGTATGCCTACATTACCCTCCTAGTTCGAACTAGCGGGGTAGTGTAGACATACCCTGAGTGAGTGAGTGAATGAATGAATGAGTCTGATTATCTGTCCATCTGTCCGTCTGTTTAAGAATTCCTCCTACACAGTAAGAGCTAGGACCTCCAAATTTGGTACACAGCTTTCTCTTATCATAACTTAAAGCAAGGTAAAGGTTTGATTGCTCCAGGACAATGGAATGTTCCTGGAATGCAATTGTTTCTCATAATACAGAAAGGGAGGGTTCTGCTAGCACGGACAGTCATACTATATAATGACCATGCCGGGAGGGGGTGGGCGCAATGGACCAGAGATAGGGACAGGACAATTATAACCCCATGGAGGCAGCTGGGGACAGGGATGGAAAAAGAGATAACTCTCTCCTATAGGGTATGTCTACACTACAAAGTTAATTCAAAATAACAGCAGTTATTTTTAATTAACTTTAATAGCATTTACACAGGCAAACAGCTCTTTTGAAATACATTCTAAATAAAGGAGCCCTTATTTCGAATTTGGTAAACCTTATTCTACAAGGAGTAACACCAAATTCGAAATAACTATTTTGAATTAAGTGCTGTGTAGATACTTAATTCGAAATAGGGGGCCTCCAGCCCTTCCCATTGAACCCTGGTGGCCACTCTGGACACAACCAGGAAAACTTACTTTCCTCTCCCCCAACCCCGGAGACATTAAAGGGGTAGACCCTGGCCACAGTGCCTGTGCCAGCTCCAGCCCAGAGCCAGCAGTGGCCACCGGACCCCCTGACCCAGTGGCCCCAAAACATGAGCCAGCAAGCCACTCCACCCCTCCCCAGGAGCAGTCTGTCAGCTCCCAGGAGCCTGACAGGGGCTGGAGAAGGTGGGCGCCTTCCTGGGCCAGGGTGGGGATCATGGACCTTATTCAGGTTTGGGGGGGATGCCTCCAATGTCCATGATCTCCGCACTAGACGGAGGAATGCGGCCATCTATGGCAGGATAGCTGCTAGCCTGGCCACCAAAGGCAACATACAAACCCAGGAGCTGGTTAGCATGAAAGTCAAGTTGGTCCGGTGAGACCCTGAGCTTCCCCTCCCCCTTCTTCTCCCTGCTTCCCCCTTCCAGCTCCCTCCTCCTAGGTTTCCCCCTCCCCTCTCCTACCCTCTCCCTTTCCCTCTCCCACCTCCTTTTCCCAGTTTCCCCAGAGGTTCATTCCCCTCCCCCCCCCAGTTTTGTTCAATAAACCCAGTTTCTATTTTTTAACATATGTGTCTTTTATTTCACATCAGGAAGGGGGGCTAGGGAGGGGTAAGTGGATGGACATAAGGAAGGAATGGGGCACGAGCCCCCGGTGGGGAGGACAGGGGAGGCTCTGATGGCTCCTCGGGGTGGATGCTCTCCCTCAGGGCCTCCTGGATCCTGACAGCCCCTCCGATGGACCTCCCAGATGGCAGCCTGCAGCAAGTGTAGCCGAGCTGATGGCAACGACCCCACGAGAGGCACCGGCATGCCCGGGGCAGCTCTGGCTCCATGTAGCCAATTGCTGTGGTGTCCCACGTTCAGGCACTCAGGGCACTCCAAGACAGGGCTGCTTTGCTGTCCCTCATCAAGGTAGACAAGCAAGCGGGGAACCCTGAGAACTGTCTGTCTGGTGTGGGGGTAGGGTCCCTTTAAGCACGGCGCTCAGTTAGCCTCAGGCAGCAGCCCCACATACTAAGTCCTAAACTGATGCCCTGCCGGCACTGGTTCCAGCCAACCTTAACTTCGGTTCAGGGTCCACTCAGCGTGGACGTGCTATTTTGAAATAGCAAAATGCTATTATTTTGCTATTAATGTGTTATTTTGAATTAGCTTAATTCGAATTAACTATTTCGAATTAAGTTAATTTGAAATAGCACTGTAGTGTAGACATACCCAGAGTCTGCCTGTCTGTCCTCCAGCCAGTGAACACGCACCCCTCCCCCAGCTGTGCCCGCTGTAGTGGTCATAGACAGGCACTCCTCAACAAGCTGCTGTGGTGAGAGAGGGCTGGGTAGTCCTCTCTCCCTGGGGCAGCCTGCATCCTGAATCCCTCATCCCTAGTCCCACCAGAGCCTCCTAAGCAGGGGAGGGGGTGCTGAAGCTCCTCCCTTACCCCCCAGTTCGTACAAAGACATTGCTGACATGAGCAACAGGTTCATTTTCTAGTTGTAAATAATAAACAAATAGTTATATTTCCAAATTGTGCAACCACGTATGGTCCATTCGTTGCAGTTAAAGGGTTCAGTGCACATTTTCCTTGAATTAATGTTTATAACTTGATTTCCTTCGCAAGAATTTGTCTCGTTGTATACTGAGTATCAATATTTTTGCTCTAGGTGTTGTCAGTGAACCTGCAAATCAGGTTAGTCCAATTTTTCTGGTTTAGTAATTTTCTCTCTCCCCTAATCATTAGTTAGGGGCTGCACTGTGGCCAACTTTTCTACACTAAAACTAGAGTGAAGTGCTCAGATATTTGTGGTGAGTATAGTCTAGAAACCTAGAGTGGTGGCTTAATCAAAAAGCAAAATGGTACCAGTTGTTATCATTATTGGTATTAGTTATTGGATGTTGGCATTGTGGCACTGATATTTCCAACTGAGATATAGAAACACTTATTTTGGGAATGGATTAAAAAGTTCACTTACTTCAGGAAAGAGACTATCCCCATGTGTTTCATATGGTCAGTCACAGAGTTTGCCACATTAATAGGAGGTAGTTCCATAATAGCCAGCATTCCTGTAATATACCCCCAAGAGAATTAACAGTAACGGTTATTAACATTCGTTGATCTAGGTGTCTCAAAAACTCTATATTTACAGTTGCAGAATGACTGTAGTGCCTATCCAGAACCACCAATGGGCAAAACCCTCCTCTGTACGAAAGAGTACAATCCTGTCTATGGCACCGATGGTATGATGTATGACAACATATGTTTTCTGTGTGCAGCAAAATGGTGAGGAACCATATCAATATTTTCTGTGAGCAATTATTAGAGTTACTGCAGCAAATGAGATAGGAATACAGGCAGTCCCCGACTTACGCGGATCCGACTTACGTCGGATCCGCAGATACGAACGGGGCTACCCCAGAGTACACGGACTGCGGGACCTCGCGGTCCTGCCGCCAGTGTACTCTGGGGCTTTGCTCTGCGTCTCCCTGGTCTGCAGACCAGGAAGATGCAGAGCAAAGCCGTGGAGGGGCTCAGGCAGCGGGGCAGCCCCGCTGCCCGAGCCTCCCCCCGTCCCCCCCCCGCGCGGCATGCAAAGCCGCGGGGAAGCCGGCGGCGGGGCAGCCCAGGCGCGCCTGAGCTACCTCGCTGCCCGAGCCCCCCCGCGGCTTTGCAAAGCCGCGGGGGGGCTCGGGCAGCGAGGCACCCCAGGCGCGCCTGGACTGCTCCGCTGCCGGCTTCCCCGCGCTTTGCAAAGCTGCGGGGGGGCTCCGGCAGCGAGGCAGCCCAGGCCGCCTGGACTGCTCCGCTGCCGGCTTCCCGGAGGCTTTGCAAAGCGGCGGGGGGGGAGGGGCTCGGGCAGCGGGGCACCCCAGGCGCGCCTGGGCTGCTCCGCTGCTGGCTGCTGCGGGGGAAGCCGGCAGCGGGACAGCCCAGACGCCCCGTGGCTGTCCCGCTGCCGGCGTCCTCAGAGGCTTTGCTCCCCGTCTCTCTGGTCTGCTGGTCTCCAGCAGACCAGGGAGACGGGGAGCAAAGCCGCGGAGGACCCAGGCGGCGGGACCGCGGTGCATCTCGGTCCGCCGCCCGTGTCTTCCTGGTCTGCTGGGGTGGGGGGGGCGCAGCTAGTACGCCCTCCCCCCCCCCCAGCAGACTAGGCTATTCTCCGGACGCCTGTGGCAGAGCAGCTGGGGTGCTGCCGGTTGGTCCCGCAGTGCTGCTCTGGGCGCTACTGGTCCAACCCAGCAGCACCCCAGCTGCTCTGGTCCTGATTCAGCCGCTGCTGGTCAGTTTCAGCAGCGGCTGAATCAGGACGCCTGGGGCAGAGTAGATGGGGTGCTGCTGGAGCGGCACTACTGGAGCAACCCAGCAGCACCCCAGCTGCTCTGTCCCAGGCGTCCTGATTTAGCCGCTGCTGAAACTGACCAGCGCTGACTACAGGAAGCCCGAGGGAGAGTTGCTCTGCCCCGGGCTTCCTGGAATCAGCTGCTGATCAGTTTCAGCAGCAGCTGACTTGGGGACGCTTGGGGTTCTTAAGTTGATTCTGTATGTAAGTCAGAACTGGCGGTCAGTTTCAGCAGCGGCTGAATCTGGACGCCAGTTCCGACTTACATACAGATTCAACTTAAGAACAGACCTACAGTCCCTATCTTGTATGTAACCCGGGGACTGCCTGTACTAAAAACACAGATTAATATATCTCTGTCCCCAATACATACATATTACGCATTCCACGCACCTCTGTGTAATTGCACAGTGATCTTAGGAAATGTATTGCTGTGCAGCAACATTTATTTTTATTTCTTTTGTGTTTCAAGGAAAAGTGGAGGCAAGCTTAGCCTACAGCATGCTGGTCTAAAAAGGGTAAATCCAAATGTATTCTATTTGACATTAACATACAGGATGGATTTCTACAGTCCAGATTTCTGTGGTCTGGCAACATCTGTAGTCTAGCATCCCTGTGGGTGCTCACAGGCTGGCGCACTCATGGGGAAAACCTGGGCCCCACATTCGGCAACTCCTGCTCCATCCCCCTCTCAGAGCAGCACTCAAGCTCAAGGAGGAAGGGGGAGGAGTGGGATTAGGGAAGGAGAGGGACACTGGAGGGAAAAGGCAGGGGGCAGCAGATCCCCAGGGGCACAGTCCAGTGGCTACAGAGTTCAGCGCACTCCCACAGGGCTGCATGCCTGGCCCCTGGCCATGGGGCTCTGTAACCATCCTGCTTCTTCCCCTAAGGATCTGTGCCCCACACAGTACCTGCTCAGTTAATACTGGTCCCTCTACTATAGCTGGAGCCAAGCCCCACAGCTGGTGGAAGCAGAGGGTCCAGCATTGACCAAATGGATTGGGGGCTTGGCAGAAGTTGGAGAAAGAGTCATGATGGCTAGGTAGCCATGTAGTCACAGGCCCGCCCTGGAGGGGTGGAAGAGGAGTGCTTAGGGGAAGAGGTGAGGGCCAGGAGCATTCCCTGTCCCTAGGGCTCCACTCAGATAACAACTTCTTCATTTTGCAGATTGATTGTAGACGATACTATGGCCAAAGTAAAGACCCGCGCAAGATAAACTGCGACCGGATGTATGCACCAGTCTGTGGAACAAATGGTGTCACTTATGTTAATGCCTGTAGGCTGTGTGTAGAAATCTTGTAAGTCCTTGACTATTATCATTGGTATCACTGAATCAATGGTTAGAAATGCTGAGAAGAGTTCTCTTGTGAAAGCATTTTCTTTACACAGGGATATTTCAATGACCTGAGATTGTTGAGTCCCTGACTCACCTCCATGTTCTTTTGCCCTCTTCTGTTTATGCCCCATGTCCCCAGGACAGACACCATAGTTAATATGATCCACTATATTTAGCTAATGGTTTATCTTCATGTAAGCACCAAACTACAAATCCAGAATGCAGCGTGAATCCATGGTAAAATCAGATCCATGTTCACATCTTTTGGGACAAGGAACTTCACATCCCCTATCATTTCTGAGATTGTATTGAAGAGAGAATCTGATGATTCCCAATGATCTCTCTCAAATATTCCATATGTTTTTGACTGTTGCTTATTTTCATACTGAGTTCTGGAGCATTTTATTCACCAGGCAGACAGTTTCACTGGCAATAACTGTCTTCTCTCTTCCAACTTTTTATCCTGCAGAAATGGGGCTGCCATAGACCTGGCACATAAAGGAAAATGTAAGAAGAAGGTAGTGTCATATTTTTATTGGTTATCATTAAAATTGACATGTAGCATAATATAAATACCAATCATGAAAATGTTGATAATACCTGAGCCAAAAATACATGGGAAAATCCTATCCTTACAACAACAACAAAACCCTCTAGGGATGGAGATTCCTCCACCTCCCTAGGTAACCCATTGCAATGCTTCAGCATGCTCCTAGTGAAATAGTTTTTCCTGATATCCAACCTACCCCTCCCCACTGTAACTTGAGACCATTGCTCCTCATTCTGTCATCTGTCAATACTGAGAACAACCTCTCTCCATCCCATCTGGTAGCTGAAGGGTGCTATGGAATCCCTCCTCACTCTTTCTTCTACAGAATAAATAAGTCCAAATCCCTCAACCTCTCCTCGTAGATCATGTACTCCAGCACCCTAATCGTTTTGGTTGCCCTCCACTGGACCCTCTCCAATGCGTCCACATCCTTTCTGTAATGGGAGACCCAGAACTGGATGTGATATCCAGATGTGGCCTCACCAGTGATGAATAAAGGCAAATAATAACTTATCTAGATCTGCTGGCCATGCTCCTCTAATCCACCCTAATATGCCATTAGCCTTCTTGGCTACAAGGGCACACTGTTAATCATATCCAGCTTCTCATCCACTGTAATCCCCAGGTCCTTTTCTGCTGAACTGCTGCTTAGACAGTTGGTCCCCAGCCTGTAACAGTGCTTGGGATTCTTCCGTCCCAAGTGCAGGACTCTGCACTTATCCTTGCTGAACCTCATTAGATTTCTTTTGGCCCAATCCTCTAATCTCTCTAGGTCACTCTGGACCCTATTCCTATCCTCCAATGTATCTACCTCTCCCCCACAGTGTTAACTGTGAACTTGCTGAGGGTGCAATCGATCCCCTCATCCAGGTCATTAATAAAGATATTGAACAAAACTGGCCCTAGAATGGATCCTTGGGGCACTCTGCTTGAAACCAACCGCCAATCAGACATTGACCCATTGATCACTACCTGTTGGGCCTGACAAGCTAGGGGTGATCTAAAGGATTATCTTTTTTTAGTGGAACAGACGGTGTTTCTTATGACAGTGAACATGGTAGTGCTTAGAAACCATAATGATTGGAGTGTTTTAATTATTATACATCAAAGAGATGAGTTGGAAGCATGGCCTTTGTGGTAAAAGGAAAGCTGGGAAGATATGAAATTTGGGTTCTATTCCTGTTTATGTCACAGACTTTCTGTAGGAGTTTGGAAAGGTCCTGTAATATCTCTGGTCCTTCATGAAGTGGTCAGTTCATGCCACAATTGCAGCATAATAGAAATTAAAAATCCCCAGAGAGTACTCCTGTGTAAACATTGTCTCCACAATCTTCTCCATTGTGGGAAAGTCTTTTCATCTCTGTAGCGCGAATCAAACTCCATGATGTGGTGTGTTTATGCCACACCAGCCACTTAAAGGGATTTAAAGAGCCTCTTTATTCTGATCTTAGTTTGCTCAGCCCAGTTTTGTACCAAACTAACAGCCACAGATACACAAAAGTAGAATGGAAAATCTGGCCTACTCTGACTTTTTCTCACTCTGTAAAATGGAAATCAAAAGACCTTCTTCCTAGAGAAGACCTCTTACTTAAAGAAAGGTGCTATGTTAGCCCAATAGATTAGTTTTACAACAGATGACTTATTACTCCCAATAATAAATGTGTTTGAATTTTATATAACTACTTTTGCAGGATGACTGCAGTGAATATTCAAAATCACAAAAGAGGAAACACATTTTCTGCCCAACGATTTACAGGCCTGTCTGTGGCACAGATGGTATAACATATGCCAACAAATGTAGTTTGTGTTCAGCAAGAGAGTGAGTAAACTTACAAAGAATTTATTGTATAAAAGTCATTGTATATTTGGTGCAGATGGCAGATACAATGATGATGATATTGGGACACCAGGTGTTAGTGGGGCAAAACACTGTTTAATACTTTTTCTATAAACACAGGGCAGGTGTTATGTCGTGGGGAGTTTCAGAGTATAGGAAGAAATCAGTGGAAAGGCAGAGAGCTGGAGTAGGTGCAAGTGTCCATTTTATTGCATAGCACAGAACTCACCAGAACAAGCCCAGACTAGCTGGGCTGACCCCAGTGACCTACTCAGTTACCATAACAACAAGATCTATATCTACAACCCAATATACAACAGCAGGGTTTTCATTGAAAGATCTGACAAAGGAACCCAGAATGCATCTGATAGGCAAACCCGTCCTGCAGATGCCCAGAAACAAGAGTATGATGGTTTTCAAACTGTAAAAAAATTGGCAAAACATACCAGATAGATCAAAGAGGGCTGATATGAATATGTTTGTCTCAGTCAAATATCTTGTATGATACGGTCCATTTCCTTTATTATTATTATTATTTTTTACATGTGACTGCATGAGATATTTTATTTTGAAGACATACACATGCTTATTTTTTCTCTTCTCAAGGAAAACTGGAGTCAACATTGGCATAAAGTATGAAGGAACATGTAACCAAAAGGTATATCCACATATATTATATTTGCACTAATATAGTACAGTACCACCCAAAAGACTTTACAAGCTATAATATGTACACATAACCCCACTAGTCAGTCATTACTTGGGTGGAGAGCAGCAATGAATTTCCACACAGCAAACTAACCAGTAATTAGTGGGAACGGAAATATCAGCTGAGGAAATTATTCTTACAAAAATTGTCACACAATTTTAAATGCACAGTAAATTATGGGGGGAAACTGAATTTATTTACTATGGAAGAATGAAGAATAGAAGAATGAAGGACTTTGTGGGGTTTTATTTGGTGAAATGTAAGTCAAACAAATAATGTTTTGATTAGACAGCATTTTGGAGACATTGCCCATGCAAGACTGTTGCATTGAGATCATCATCTCCATTTCCCCCTCTGTTAGTTATGTTTTTATATTTCACTCAGCACCCTCAGCACTCTAAATATTCTCTCTCTCTCTCTAGATCAAGTAATGGAAGAATTGGCATACAATGTTCAGCATAAGTGATAAATTCTTCTTATACCTTTATGTAAAGATCTAGGAGCCATTTCTCCTGTCCATCCAGTATTTCAGACCATCCTGAATTGGCGATTCAATAAAACAAATGTAGCAGAAATTTTTGTCTTTATTCTTATATCAGCACAACACATTATGGGATTTTTGATGGACTCATTGAGTAAGCAATTTTTATCTTCATTCTCTATAAAATTAATAATGCAAAATTAAAAGAAGCTATTTGATAATGAATGTTCCAAATGATTGAATTCCTTGGGGAAGTCCCCAGGAAACACACACAATGGAGGACCTGAGTTAATATCAATCTTCCCCTGGAATTAATCCAAGGAGCCACAGATAAAATTTAAATAGTAAGCCAGGCAGCTTCCATACATTCACCTTTCCCTCCTCCTATCACCTCAGATAGCTACATAGTGAGCTATCATGATTTTCATCAATCCATTAATGTTGGGCAAATGCTTTTCAGGTATGAATGGATTTCTGATAATGCAAACTTGTGTCTCCAAGATACATGCAGTTCAAGTCATCCAAAGTACCTTGCAAGCCATCCTTAAAGGATACACTAAGGCTGTATCTACACTAGGCCACTTATTCCGGAAAAGCAACGTCCGTTAGTTCGAATTAACTTTGTAGTGTAGACATACCCTTAGACTTCAGGATTTTTTAACTTTTTGAATCTACTTTACACAGTTCTTGTATTACATTTCTGCGGAGATGGCTTAGGAATTGAGTTGTTTGATTCTGAAATTAATTGTGTCAGGAACACACCAAAAGAAATGACACCTAATTTTCTTCTTGTTCTTTTGCCCTATAACACCAAGGGATTCCTGCACACAAATAATTTCAATTATGGGAGACAGAGGTGGGACTAGGTGAAGACACTATGTAACATCAATTCTCCAAATCATATAGGAGGCCTTGAGTAGGTTTTGATTATCAAAGTTGTGGATTATTTACAGCATTAGCAATTAAATAGATATTGGGATACATGGAATTCTGAGTAGCAGTTGTTTACAGAACAATATGCAGTAAATATTCTAGATTTTCCCTCATGCAAAGGTCTAACACTTTTATCCCTCCTTAGAGCATGTCTATACAGCAGCATTATTTTGAAATAACTTGTGTTGTTTTGAAGTAAGTAGGTGAGTGTCTACACAGCAAGCCCGTTATTTTGAAATAATTTCAGAATAACAGGCATCTTATTCCGAATTCTGTAACCTTTCATTGCCTATTTTGCAATAGTTATTTCATAATAGGGCATGTGTAGATGGGGCAGCTGAGGTTATTTTGAAATAAGTGGCCTCCTGGTGGCCACTCTGTCAACACTCATCAGAACTCTATAGTTCCCCTTCCCCTGAAACCCTTAAAGCTGCAACCTCAGGGAAAACAGTTCTGTGGCATGACATGAGCCCTGCTAGCCCTGTGCCACACAGCAGTGCCCAGTTCGGACTTCCCTGCTGCTATGGCAGACCCCAGCACCCCTCCTGACCCTCCCATGGCTGCCAGCATAGCTTCAGGCAGCTCACAAGCCCCTGCCCAGGGGCAGAGGAAGCAGGCCCCATCTTGGATTGAGATCTGGGGAGATGAGGCAAACCTCCAGGATCTCCACACCAGGAGCAGAAATGCCGACATCTATGGCCAGATGGCTGACAGCCTGGGCCAGAGAGACCACATGACACCCAGGAGCAGGTGAGCATGAAAGTAAAGGAGCTCAGGCAGGCCTATACTAACACCGGGGAGCACATCTCCCACTCAGGAGCAGCACCCCAGACCTGCCCCTACTTCAACCAGCTCCACTGCATATAGCTCAGTCCCTTCCCCTTCCCCCCTTGTTGTGGACTCTGGGCTGGAGACGCCCATTGTCATCCTCCCGGAGGGCAGGCCTGTGGTTGAGGAGGAAGAGGATGAGGCGGAGCAGGACCAGACTACTTACACCAGGATGCTCGACAGCCAGGAGCTCAGACAGTCCCTGGAGCTGGTACCACCCTCCCAGGATGTCGCCCTGGGATTAGACAAAGTCAAGGAAGGCCCATCAGGTAAGCTCCATTACTGTCCTTAGACACACACAGGGGAGGCGGTGGGCAGTGGGGGCAGTGCACTCCTTGCTTGGCCGTCTCAGCCTGGGATCACGAAGCAGCCTGGGCACATGGGTGCACGTGGAGTGCCAGTCTGGAGCAGACAGCTGCAGTGAGACTGCCTCAAAGGACCACTGTGCTCCTGCTCACAGGGTTTCCAGACAGGCCTGCCTTAAGCCACCACTAAGGAGGATGGGGTCATGGACACACCACACCAAGCCCAACCCCAACTAACCTCATCCTCCATCAGGGTTTTGTGAAGCCAGGACTGGAAAACCTCCGCAGGAGGGAGCTTCCACTGCCACCACCCCTTTCTCTAGGGAACCCCAATCCAGCAGTTCACCACCCTCCCAATAATGTAGTAAGAGAGTCGTACCTACATGACTACAACCCCAACAGTCAATCTTCCCATGCCAAACTGGTTCCAAACAGAGCAGTAGCTGTCTGATGTGGCAAGCTTCCACAGCACGATGGCGATTTGCTTCTGGAGGGGGATGGCTGGTCTCATATGGGTGGCCCATCACCAGAGGGCAGGAGTGAGACACCTGCACAGCTCCAGGAACATCTCCTTCCTCATGCGGAAGTTCTGGAGCCACTGCTGGTCATCCCACCACTCCATGATGATTCAGTCCCACCAATCAGAAGTGGTGTCCAGTCGCCAGAAGCGGTGGTGCCCGGTGTGCAGGAGAGGGTGGGAGGGGTTGTGCTGCATGAGCAGTATGTGGAGAAAGGTGAGGAGGTGCCTCACAGGGAGCTGCAGGTCCTGGCTCTTCGGTGCCACGAGGGCAACCTGCAAAAACTGCACCAGGTCCGACTCTATGGCAGAAGTGCAACCAGAGCACGCAGTGAAAAGGCTTTGCTGTCCTTTGAGGAGGTAGGCAAAGGAGAGGAGCCTGAGACACAACTGTACAGAGAGTCGCTTTAATCATGAGCCTCAGATAGCCTCAGGTAGCAGCTCCAGGAAGTGACTGCTGTCCTGATGCCCTGCCTGGAGTGCTTCCAGGGGCTGGGATCAGCACTATTTCAATGGGCATTTGCAGTATAGGCACACTATTAGGAAATGAGCTATTTTGGAGTTTTTATTCCAAAATCGCTTATTCCAAGGGCTTTTCCGGAAAAGCAGCCTGCCAATGTAGACGCTCCTTTTCTGGAAAAACTGAAAACGGAATAGTATTCCATTTTAAGCATTTCCGGAAATTCATGCCAGTGTAGACACAGCCCAGTTGTTTAGCTCTACAAGGTAATTAACTGTTAACTGTTGACATGTAAATACTGCTCAGGAGAGAATCCAAGGTGTGGCTATGTAAATCCCATTCAGCCAGGGCTGATGGAGGGTCAGTGTTGGAATGGAATGTGGAGACTTGTATATAATTTGGGACTGTTGTGGGGGTAACTAATCATGCTACCCCTAAATGTGGGAACTGTAAAACATGCCACCAGTGCTTGCAGGAGAGACACCATCATCATGGTAAGAGGTCTCGGAGGAACAAGCCTCCCCCCTTCCAGAGTTGAGGGAACAGAGCTGGGGGAAAGGGTTAAAGGACTTGAGTCAGCCTGCTTCACACTTACCAGGTGTGAGCTATAAGACTGGCCCAGCCTGCACCTTTCCCCCTTTGTTTTAAGGACAGACCTAAAGCAGACTCCCTGAGGAGTCTTTTTGTTTGCTAGTCCAGTGAAAGCTGGATTCATTTGGCAGCCCAGCTGGTGGCTAAAGAGTTGAAATCACTGAGCTGAAATTATGGGCTTGGCTGAGAGCCAGCCCTATTGCAGCCAGTAAAGTGGTGGTGACCAGTGGCCTGGCGTGGAGCGGCAGCAGGCGAAGAGCAGCCATCAGCAGCGTGGTGTAGAGCGACGGCGGATGAGGAGTGGCCATCAGCGGCGTGGCGTGGAGCGGCGGCAGGCGAGGAGCGGCGACCAGCGGCGTGGCGTGGAGCGGCGGCAGGCGAGGAGTGGCGACAGGCGACCAGTGGCATGGTGTGGCGTCCAGAGGTGTGGGACGAGACAGCTGGTGAAGCGTGGCAGAGTTTCGTATAAGGTGCTCCCTATCTATCCCCCCACCCCCATTTCTACCCAGGTTGGGAGGTGAACCCTGCGGGTGAACTTTGGGGGGTCAAAGACTTGTGGGGACAGAGACTTTTGGGGAGTCGGATTCTGTGGACTTCGGGCGATTCTTGGCTGGGGTGGGGGCTTGGCTCATGTTTGGGTTATGAACTCTGTTTGTGGTGTTTTCCCCAAGCTAATGCCGTATGAATTCTCTCTCTGTTTCATTAAATGTTCTTTTCCTACACTCAGACTCAGTGCTTGCGAGTGGGGAAGCATTGCCTCTCAGAGGTGCCCAGGGGTGCGTTAATTTCCCAGATCACTGGGTGGGGGCTCGAGCCGGTTCTTTGTGAGATTGACCCCAAGATATTGAACCCAGCGCAGGTTACTGCCAGGCCTACCCGGCAGAAGGGTTACAGTTCCCATAATAGAAGGACTAAAGGACACCAAATGAAATGAATGGGTAGCAGGCTTCAAACTAACAACACAAAGCAAATAGCCAACCTGTGGAACTCCTTGCTACAGGAGGCTGTGAAGGCTAGAACTAGAACAGAGTTTAAAGAGAAGTTAGATATAGTCATGGAGGTTGGGTCCATGGAGTGGTATTAGCCAGAGGATAGAAATGGTGTCCCTGGCCTCTGTTTGTGGAAGGCTGGAGACGGCCACTTTCCTGTGCTTAGTGCGGAGGTCGTGGATGAGGTCCACGATGTCTGCACTAGACCAGGTGGGCGCCCGCCTCTTGAGGACCTGGGCAGGCTCCCGGGAGCCACCAGCCTGGTCCCGGGAAGAGGCGGAGGGCTGGGTGGCGGCGGGTGGCCGGCTCGAGCCGTGCCAGGTGCAGGGTCTGCTGGCTGGGTGCTGGCAGGCTTGCACCTGGCATGGGCACCGTAGCCAGCCCGTGCCCCTTTAAGGGCTCCGGGGCCGAGAGGGGAGCAGAAAAGTTTTCCTGTTGGTGCCCAGAGTGGCCACCAGGGAAAGCTGGGGAGGGCTAGCCTCCCACTAGTTTGAATTACGTGACTACACAGCCCTTAATTCGAACTACTTAATTCGAACTAGGCGTTAGTCCTCGTAGAATGAGGTTTACCTAGTTCGAATTAAGCGCTCCGCTAGTTCGAATTAAGTTCAAACTAGCGGTTTGTATGTGTAGCGCCTATCAAAGTTAATTCGAACTAACGTCTGTTAGTTCGAATTAACTTTGTAGTGTAGACATACCCTCATTCTCACATATTAGTTACCCTGAATTTCTGCCAAGGAGCCAAGCATACAAATCTTGTTTGCAAGCAAAGTTTTACTTTTGCCCTGAGTCTTTCCACATAAACATTATTTTACTATTGAGATGCTAGCTGTATCTGCATTTGGGAAAGTATAAGCATGTGAGCTACTAGTGCCATCTAGTGGTTCTGTCATCAGGTTCTGGTGCAGCCGTCACCAACCAGTAGATCTGGATCTACCAGTAGATTTTGGAGTCTCTGAAAGATGATCCTGACTGGTTTGGCAGGGAAGCTATCAAGTGCTGGCATTTCAGTTGCCCTTCCATCCACTGTCTTGCTGTTTCTGCCCTCTGCCTTAGAACTGCCCCTCTGGGAGAGTTCTGCATGTTGTGCAGGGTGTGGAAGTGAGAAGGGGAGACACTGATGACAGGGTGTCTCCCCCACTCCCATTCTTGTACTCCATCTCCATACAGAGAGAAGGGGATGGAGGGAGTTTGGCAATGCAAATCTTGGTCACAAAGATCTTGGTCATTCTCACAAACACACGCTGTCCTTCACTCATTTCCTGACCCAACCAACATACATAGGTTGTTGTTTTTGCTTCTTTTACTGCTTGCAAAGTGGGGTAGTTTACTTTGTGACTGGTCTGTTCATTTCAAAACTTTCATTTCTCTCTTACACTTAAATTTAATTCTTTGAGTAGTGAGTTCTAAAATGCTTAACCTGCTGTGGCTGGAGTAATTATCCCTGTAGTAATTGCTGTTCCTGGAAGTGGCTGGCATGTCTCTGCAGCCCCTGAGAAAGGCAGAGCAGGGGTCTCCACATGCTGTCCTTGCCTGCAGACACCGCTCCTGCAGCTCCCATTGATTGATAACAGGGAACCATGACAAGTAGAAGCTGTGGGCTCAATGGCTGTAGATCAGGGGCAGGTGGGCTCAATGTCTGTAGATCCTGGTGCCATGGAGCTACTGGGCTACGTCTAGACTAGCATGATTTTCCGGAAATGCTTTTAATTGAAAAGTTTTCCATTAAAAGCATTTTCGGAACAGAGCGTCTAGATTAGCACAGACACTTTTCCACAAAAGCACTTTTTGCGGAAAAGCGTCCTTGCCAATCTAGACGCGCTTTTCCACAAAAAAGCCCCAATCGCCATTTTCACAATCGGGGCTTTTTTGTGTAAAACAAATCTACTTTTCTGCTGTCTACACTGGCCCTTTTGCCCGAACGGGAACAGCATAGTATTTCCGCAAGAACACTGACAATCTTACATGAGATCGTCAGTGCTTTTGCGGAAATTCAAGCAGCCAGTATAGACAGCTGGCAAGTTTTTCCGCAAAAGTGGCTGATTTTCCGGAAAAACTGGCCAGTCTAGACACAGCCCTGCTGTACATGCCAGCTGCTTTCAGGAGGGATGCAGGGCCAGGGAAGGAGTAAGCCTGTCTTAACTCCACTGCCCCACTACCAGGAAGCCACCTCAGTTAAATGGTGCCCTGCCAGAGCCTATATCCTGAACCTTCTCCTGTACCCAACCTCAAGTCCCCTTGCACCCACTCTGTCCTAGAGTTTATATCCAGAACCCCTCCTGGACCCCAATCCTCCACCCTGGGCTAATCCCAGAGCCTCTCCCACCCTCTGGGTAGCATACCCCTGCAGCCCTTGAGAAAGTCAGAGCAGAGCGTCTCCACATGCTGTCCTTGCCTGTGGGCACCACTCCTGCAGTGGCATCTCCCCCTTGATGAATAACAGAGAGTCCTAACCAGTAGAAGCTGTGGGGTTGGTGCCTGCAGATGAGGAGCAGCACATGAAGCCACTTCCAAGAGTGGTGCAGGAGAAAGCCTGCCTTAGCACACTGCTCTATCCTTGGGGCAGTTTGCTCCTAGGGTGGGTGGGACTTGAACCCACAACCCCACCTTTTCCAGGCAAATGCCCTATTCCCCTCCAGAGTACATACCATTTTGCTACCTTCAGAGGGTCCCTGCCTTTCTAATTCAGGAACCAGCTCCATCTCTATGGCAGCCTGTGTTGGCTGTCTGGTCACTCCCAAGGTGGCCAAGACAGGTCCTGAGCTGCCAAGGGGAGATAGGAGTTGAGCCCACCACCCTGTGCTCCTGAGACAAATACCATACCCTCTAGTCCACTCAAGAATCCATACCACTGCCTAAGCTTCAGGGTGTCCCTTATCTTGCTTTCCTAATACAGAAGACAGCTTCATCCCCGGAGCAGCCTGTGTTGGCTATCCTGCTGCTCCCAGGATGAGCGGGGGGGAGGCCGGACTCAGTCCACCACCCTGAGCTCCCCAGGTGAATGCCCTATCTGCCAAGTCTGGCTGGACAGCCAACACAGGCTTTGGAAAGCAGAATAAGGGACCTGCTGAAGATAAGGCAGTGGAGTGGGATCTTCAGTGAACTCAGGGCTAGGGCATCAGCCTCTGTTGCACAGGGTGCTGGGCTCAATCCCACTATCTGCTCCAGAATCCACCCTACCTTCAGGGCATCCCCTCCCAAACTCCATAGCCCCAAACCAGAGCCTATACCCCAATCCCAGCCTGGGGTGAAGTGAGCATAGTAAGGGCTTGGAGAAGGGACAGAGCAGAGGCAGGGCCTCAAAGAAGCAGGGGGGGAAGGAAGCCAGGCAAGGGTATTTGGGCTTGCATTGCATTTAAATTGAAAAAGTGATCTTGTGGTTAAAAAGGTTGAAGACCACTGTTCTAGTGTTTAATTTCTACAGTACAGCTACAAAGAATATATTTCTTTTTTCAGCAGAGTGTCAGCTCTGCACTGCTGTTCTTCATTGTTCAAGGGAGATTTCCTGCCAAGGATGAGTGGATGCAGATGCCTCTTGTTCAGAGCTTTACATATCAGTGCTACTTCTGGGTTCAGAGGAGGGATGTAAAATCCCAGTTAACCGATTAAACAGAGGTGAGTAGGGTGCTGTTTTAACCCAAATGGAGTGCCCCTGCCTACACTGCATTGCTCCAGCCAAGCCAGGCTGGGTATGAAGGGGGACTGCCCACAGCATGCCATGCCACACCCACCACAGACAGAGGCTGGTCTGGCTGGGCTGGAGCACCCCCCCAACCCCAACCGCAGCAGGCCCTGTAGTAGAGTGGTTTTGAGTTGTGAGAGATGATTTGTCTTCACTGGATTGAATATGGGTTCAACTCTTAACACAATCAGTGTCTGTAAGTAGATCCCAACTCATCATTGTGGTTGATCCATTCTGCCCCAAATTATTCCCCCTTTTCTAGTATACATGGTGAAGCACACAACATACCCCAATCACATGTTGGAAATTAAAAATACTCTAATCTAAATGAGTTTGTATGCAGCACTATTTTGCTGTCAATAGGCAAAAGGCACATTCCACCATCCTGCACCTGCTCAATGTGTCATTAGGAAGAACAATGGCCTAGCTTGCCCAGGTGGAAAGAGGCCAGGAGTGTAAAGCACTTTACCAGTGAATCCTTTGGAGGTGTCCATGAATGTGCCACAGTGTCCATAAGAGCCTTTGTAATGATGGTGTCCTGTCCTCCCCAGTAAGATACTTTTCTGCTTCAAATGGCATTCCGAGGATGTGTGAATATGCATACTGTCAATCAGACCTGCACAGCTCAAGAACCCATCCATGCAAATACCAGAATTATTTCAGGGATATTTCCAAATTTTACATATCTGGCCTCCAAAACAGCATTAATTGCCTCATGAACTATCAAAACCAGCTGAATCACCCCTGGATTTGCAAAGCCTGAACTGATTGCCAATCATAGAATCATAGAACACTAGAACTGAAAGGGACCTCAACAGGTCATCAAGTCCAGTCTTCGGCCCTCACTGCAGGACCAAGAACCATCTAGACTATCCCTGGTAGGTGTCTCTCTAACATGCTCTTAAATATCTCCAGAGATAGTGATTCCACAACCTCCCTAGGCAATTTATTCCAGTGTTTAACCACCCTCACAGTTAGGAAGTTTCTCCGAATGTCCAAACTAAACCTCCCTTGCTGTAGTTAAGCCCATTGCTTCTTGTCCTATCTTCACAGGCCAATGAGAAAAATTTTTCTCCCTCCCCCTTGTAACACTCTTTTAGGTACTTAAATAGTTATAACGGCCTGAGGTTACCAGCTTCCACAAGGGCAATAACACACTTCAGGACTTTGACTGACTCTTTTTATCTGGATATCCTGACACTCCAAGGCTAGGAAAAACTCCTTACATTGTCCCCAGATTTTGGGTTCCTCATAGGTCCCATCGGGAATTAATTTTCTCAGGCCTAGACCATTTCCAACCACAATTCCCAGAGTGGGCAGATAATTTGTCTTACACCACCTTGTGAAAGCAAGCATAGCATGACACAGTGAACTTGGGACCCCCCTGTGCAGGGTGGATTTGATTTCCCACACCAAGCCAGCAGTAAGTGGTCTGGCATCATTGCAGCTCAAAGCATTGCTACCTAAGGACTAAGGTTTCTGGCCAAATTCAGTCAGCATCTGCTCCTTATCACTGGGGCTGCATCTATACTACAAGCCTCTTCCACAAGAGGAAATGCAAATTAAATGCTCGTTTGCATATATCATGCTCTCATTTGCATTTCCTCTTCAGATCCCTTTTGCACAAGAGGTTTTTGCACAAAAAAAAGCTGTGAAGATGGATCCTTTTTGCACAAAAACCTCCTGTATAAAAGGGATTCGAAGAGGAAATGCAAATGAGAACATGACATATGCACAAGAGCCGTTCTTTCTCATTTTTCAGGAAGAACAGCTCTTGCGCAAGAGGGGAGTTTTGCACAAAAAGAAACCGTCTACACGGCTCCTTTTTTGGCAAAAGCCTCTTGTGCAAAAGCGGCTGCTAATTAATTATGCAAATGAAGCGCAGAGTGGACTATCGCTGCACTTCATTTGCATAAGCTTTTGCGGAAGAAGGCTACAGTGTAGACATAGCCTGAATGTGGCATGAGTCAAATTAAGAAAAGGGACCACCAAACGGGATCATTTAAACCTGGCCCACTAGCACTTCATGCTTGATAGAAAAAGAAAATGAATAATGACTAAGCCTTTGCCAGAAAAACAGCACGTGTTTCCTATATTCATTTTAATACTCTGTGCTTCAAACTGTAAATCCAGTAATGTACTTTGCTGCTTATTCACCTTTAGGTAAAATATTCCAGCCCAATTTTGTCATTTCTGCTGATTTTACTCTTCCTCTTTTGAAATCATCTGTTTTGTCATCTCTGAATGTCATTTTCTCCAAACTGATTTAGTACATCTGGATTAAGTCTGACATTGGAGTTATTTAAAAAACAACAAATAGTCTGGTAGCTCTTTATAGACTAACAAAACATGTAGATGGTATCATGAGCTTTTGTGGGCACAGTCCACTTCTTCAGATGGCCGGAGTTTCTTAAGATGTCCAAGGATCTTTCATCTGAAGAAGTGGGTGGTGCCCACGAAAGCTCATGATACCATCTACATTTTTATTAGTTTCTAAGGTGCTGCAAGACTATTAGTTATTTTTTCAGTTAGGGTATGTCTATACAGCAAAGTTATTTCGAAATAACAGCCCTTATTTTGAAATAACTTTCCTAGCATCTACACAGCCAAACCGCTACAGGCAGTCCCCGGGTTACGTACAAGATAGGGACTGTAGGTTTGTTCTTAAGTTGAATCTGTATGTAAGTCGGAACTGGCGTCCAGATTCAGCCGCTGCTGAAACTGATCAGTTTCAACAGTGGCTGAATCTGGACGCCAGTTCTGACTTACATACAGATTCAACTTAAGAACCCCAGGCATCCCCAAGTCAGCTGCTGCTGAAACTGATCAGCGGCTGATTCCAGGAAGCCCGGGGCAGGGGCTTCCTGTAGTCAGCCACTGGTCATTTTCAGCAGCTGCTGACTAGGGGACACCTGGGGCAGAGCAGCTGGGGTGCTGCTGGGTTGGTCCAGTGGCACCCAGAGCGGCGCTACGGGACCAACCGGCAGCGCCCCAGCTGCTGTACCACAGGCGTCCGGAGCAAAGCCGCGGAGCACGGGGGCAGCGGGACAGCCCAGACGCGCCGTGGCTATCCTGCTGCCCTCGGGCTCCGTGGCTTTGCTCTGCTTTGCTCCCCGTCCCCCTGGTCTGCAGACCAGGGGGACGGGGAGCAAAGCGGCGGAACACGCGGGCAGCGGGACAGCCCAGACGCGCCGTGGCTATCCTGCTGCCCTCGGGCTCCGCGGCTTTGCTCTGCTCTGCTCCCCGTCCCCCAGGTCTGCAGACCTGGGGGAGGGGGAGCAGAGTAGAGCAGAGCGGCGGAACCCGCGGCCAGCTGACAGCCCAGACGCGTCTGGGCTGTCAGCTGGTCGCGTGCTCCGCTCTGCTTCCCCCCCCCCCCCCATGGTTTGCAGACCAGGGGGAGGGGGAGCAGAGCGGAGCAGAGCAGAGCGGCAGAATGCGCGGCCAGCTGACAGCCCAGACGCATCTGGGCTGTCAGCTGGCCTCGTGCTCCGCTCTGCTCCCCCCCCCACCCTGCAGATCAGGGGGAGGGGGAGCAGAGCGGAGCACAGCAGAGCGGCGGAGCGCGCGGCCAGCTGACAGCCCAGACGCGTCTGGGCTGTCAGCTGGCCGCGCGTTCCGCCGCCGCTTTGCTTCCTCTCCCTGGTCTGCTCGAGACCAGGGAGAGGAAGTGCCCCGTTCGTAACTGCGGATCCGACATAAGTCGGATCCGCGTAACTCGGGGACTGCCTGTATTTCGAAATAAATTCGAAATAGCAGAGTGCTTATTTCGAATTTGGTAAACCTCATTCTACAAGGAATAACACCAAATTCAAAATAGCTATTTTGAAATAAGAGCTGTGTAGACACTTATTTCGAAATAGGGGGCCTCCAGCTTTCCCAGGGTGCCCTAGTGGCCACTCTAGCCTCAACCAAGAACACTCCTCTCTCTCCCCCCTTCTTGGAGCCCTTAAAGGGGTTGACTCTGGCCACAGTGCCTTTGCCAGCTCCAAGCCTGCCAGTCCAGAGCCAGCAGTCACTGCCCCTGAACCAGTGGCCCAAAGCATGAGCCAGCAAGCCACTGGCAGCCAGCCCTCCACCGCTCCCCAGGAGACTGCCAGGGCCCAGAGAAGGCGGGCAACTTTCTGGACCAGGGTGCAGATCATGGACCTTATTCAGGTTTGGGGGGGATTCCCCCAACATCCATGATCTCCGCACTAGATGGAGGAATGCGGCTGTCTATGGCAAGATAGCTGCCAGCCTGGCCACCAAAGGCCACATGCAAACCCAGGAGCAGGTTTGCATGAAAATCAAGTTGGTCCGGCAAGAACCCCAACCCTGAGCCTTAAGCTTCCCCTCCCCTTTTCTCCCTTGCTTCCCCCTTCTCCCTCCCAGGTTTCCTCCTACCCTCTCTCACCCTCTCTTCTTCCCTCTCCTGCCTCCTTTCCCCTGTCTCACCAGAGTTTCATTCCCTCCCCCCCCGTTTTGTTAAATAAAGAGAGTTTGTGTTCATGAAAATACGTGTATTTTATTTTACATCAGAAGGGTTAGGGAGGGATAAGTGAAAGAACGTGGGAGAGGAAAGAGGCACAAGCCCCCAGTGGGGCAGACCAGGGAGGCTCTTAGTGCTCCTCAGGGTGGAAGCTCTCCCGCAGGGCCTCCTGGATACTGACAGCCCCCCAGTGGACCTCCCGGATGGCAGCCTGCAGAAAATGCAGTCTGGATCACAGCAACGCATCCAAGAGAAGCACCAGACTGCCCAGGGGCAGCTCTGGCTCCATGCTGCAGAGTGCTGCAGTGTCCCAACTGAGGGCAACCAGAGCACATAGAGACAAAATGCTTTGCTGTCTGTCATCGAGGTAGACAAGTGTTAGAGAAAAGAAACTGCCCCCCAGTAAAAAAGTTTGGCCAGGCCGCTCTTGACTCCTTGAGAGAAACCGGCCGCACCCTTCCTGCATACCATTGCCTTTAGAAAAAGGAGGTGTGAAAAGGGGAAAATAGCCTGACTCTCCCACCCATCACCTTGGCGTGAGAACTGTGGGGCTTACCTGGTCGCATGAAACCTGCACAGTTTCGGCCCAACCCCTGGGACACAGACCCCCCCACTTGGTGACCATTGGGCCATATATGGTAATATGCAAGCGCAGGAAAGCGACGTGCAGATTTGGGGATATATACCCATGGCACAGTTCGCTCTAGGAGGTCTTCGCAACACACGTACCACCGCGCGTGTGCCTTCTCGTATACTTCAAAGCGCTGCTGGCCTGATCAACCGACCAGCCACCTCCCCCAACTCTCGGGCGTAACCAAGGCCTTCGCAACCGAACCGATATCTGTGAAATGTTCCGTGTGCTGTGTAAGTTGGTATGTATGATTTGATTTTTTTCTTGTTGTATAAGCTTAGTGTTGTAGTTGTTTTGGGTAGTACATAGAGTTTGTAATTATCACTGTTATTTAATTAGTGTAGCTGGATATTTTAAGATTAGAGACTATTCCCCTTGCCATTCCCATCCTTATATCCGACACGTTTAACTAGAAATCATAGAATAAATATAATAAATACTGTAAATTCATTATTAACACGGTCTATTAAAAATCTTAGACTAAATACTATAAATTCACCACTGTCATAAATAAATATTTTTTATTTGATAAAACTGTCCACCTGGTTCTGTCCTTCCCCCCTTGGGTATTCATTATCGGACCTGTGATTCTCACGACAACAAGCAAGCAGGGAAAGCCAAGAACCGGCTGTCCAGGGGGTGGTCCCTTTAAACACAGACCTCAGATAGTCTCAGGCAGCAGCCCCACACAGTAAGTCCTGACCTGGTGCCCTGCTGGAACTGGTTCCAGCCAGCCTTAAATGCAACTCAGAGTCCACTCAGTGTGGATGCACTATTTCGAAATAGCAAAATGCTATTTCAAAATGCATTTTGTGTGTAGACGCGTTATTTCGAAATAACTATTTCAAAATAAGATATTTCAAATAACACTGTAGTGTAGACATACCCATACAGACTAATACTCTCTGAAACCAAGGAACTAATGTCACTCCTGTAGGACAAAGTTCAGGCAAACATTTCTTAGTAGACCAGATTCTTCCATTGGGAAACTCCACTGAAGTCTATGCTGATCTGTAATAGCTGAGAACTTTTCCCCAGGTTCTGTATGGCTATGTCCACACTGGTGGGTTCTTGCACAAGAACACTGCCATGTGCTTTTGCGCAAGAGCATCTGTGGCAGTGTGGACGCTCTCTTGCACAAGAAAGCTCTGATGGACATTTTAGCCATCGGGTTTTATTGCGCAAGAAACCCCTGCTGCACATCCACACTGCCCTCTTGCGCAAGAGCTCTTGCACAAGAGGGCTTACTCTTGTTAGAAAAGAGCATAGCTCTTGCTCAAGGAGCCCTATCTTCCGACACTGTACTGTAAATCTTCTTGCGCAAGAGCGGGTAGGCAGTGTGGATGCTCTGCAGGTTCTTGCGCAAGAATGGATGTTCTTGTGCAAGAACCCACCAGTGTAGACATAGTGGGTTTTTAAAGTACATCCAACAGTGGCATTATTTCTCCAACTCAGATCCTGTTGCTCCCACATGCATTCCTGTCTCTGCTGCCCACATATGCACATTGTCCCAGGGCAATTCCCTCCTGGGTACGGAATGTGCTAGTGGCTGTGGCAGTGCTGCTGCTACTTATGGCCAGCAGACAGGTGTGGTAAGAGAGCATAAAGCTGCCAGTAGTCGATGTCTCCTCCTCACTATAAGGCTGCACTGAGAGGCACAGCATGGATGAGGAAGCCAGCAGAAGGAGCAGTGAGAATGGGACTTGGAGGAGGGGACAACTTGTCCTCTTAGTATCCCTGAGAGTAGTAACTACAGGTTGAATCTCTCTAAACTGGGACTCTCTGGTCCAGAAACATCCATGGTCTGGCAGGATCATAGATGTTCCAGAACCAGAAAGTCCCAGTGGAGCTGGGAACTCTGCAGGCCAGCAGGGCAGCAATCTACCAGTGAAGCCAGGAGCCTGGTGTACCCCAGCAAGGCTGCGGGCATGGCTGGGAGCCTGGCACGCCATGGTTGGGCTGCCTAATGGGGTCAGGAAGCCCGGTGGCAGTCTCTGGCTGGCAGCTGGGCCATGGTTGGGGGTTGGTAGCAGGGGGTCCAGAAATGACCTTCCCTGGACTGGTCAGGTCCCAAGGGTGCTGGACCAGGGAGATCAAACCTGTAGTAGCCAGGAGAAACCTTACCCATTCCTTGCAGGCCAGCTGACTTTACAATTGGGATGAGCAAGAGTAATAGCGGACCAACCTGTGTGTGCCATTCTTTTTACTAACATACCAGCAATTATTTGAGCCTCTCTAGACTCTCTTCCATTGTTCCCAGAAGGTTATCATTCTTGAGATCACAGTATATTCTTCAGTCATTATGAATGTGTAACTCTAGTGGTGTAGAATGCATTTTTATAGACTGACTTGGTTTCTTACCAAAAAGTCAGACTACAAATCCCAGGACACAAGTGGGCAGTCTGGATGTGGCGGTCTAAGAGATAGGTTCATATGGAACAAATGGTAAAACATGTATCAAAAAAATATGCCTTACATGACTTGCCCAATGTATTTTCTCAATCCCCCCCCAAACCAGTTTATGTTTATCTAAGTAATTTAAAAGCATCTTTATAACAGTTTTTACTCTTCAGAGTGATTACCATATACTTGCTTATAACAGCTAATATTTCTTCCTCTTTTCCATGAAAAATGGAGTCACCATTGGCATAAAGCACAAAGGAGTATGTTAGCAAAGTGGTAAATCTAAGGTTTTACTGATTAATTCAGTGCCAGTTTCTTTAATTTATTGTGTGGAGTGAAAGTCTGTGTGAACATTTTACTGTTCTGAACTAAGGTACGGACTTAATTTTGTTTATTTTATAACTGTTTCTTCTCCTCCTATAGGACGAACAATGGATGAAAAGTTGTAAAGCATAAATTCTAACATCTCTGGGCAAAGACAATCTCAAATCATCCTGTGCAGCAGGGATTCCCAAAGGTTTCCCCTGATTTCCTTATGTTTGTTCAATAAATAAACTAAAAATTTAAAAAATTGTGTGTCAGAAGCTGAATTTTGTTTCTTAATTAAAAGAATCTTTGAGCCCGAGATTCCTTTTCTGTTAGCAATCATTTGAATAAGAACTTGCTCAGATGACTGCTTATAGCACACTCTACCAGCTGTACAGTTTCAAGGGCTCGGTACCATCCTGGGATATCACCGGTTTTTGTACCCAAGTGGTAGTGTCTCTATGTCCACTGTGCTCCCATGATGCATAGGTGAAAATCACCCACAAGCAGACTCTGAGACCTGAATTGTCAAAGGTATCTCTGCTCCAGATGCTCTGGCCTTCCTCTCACTCCCTTTCCCCAACTAGCCCTGATGCACACACTGTGGTAGAGATGGGCAGCCCAAATGTGAGACTTCACATCTGTGCCAGGGTCTGACCCACCCCCTTGCAGCAATGGCATCTGGTGCAGGAAAGCTGTCAGCTGCAGTGCACTGCAACTGCTGCCTGAGCCGTGCTGGCACAGAGTATGGGCTGGAGGCCGAGCCCGGCGGGATGGCGCAGGGACTGAGGGGTTGGCCCGAGGGTGAGGCTGGTCGGATGGCACAAGGACTAGGGGCTGCGGTGGAGGCTAAGCATGGCAGGATGGCGCAGGGAATGAGGGTTTTCTGGAGCCTGGCAGGATGGCGCAGGGAATGAGGGTTTTCTGGAGCCTGGCAGGATGGCGCAGGGAATGAGGGGTTTTCTGGAGCCTGGCAGGATGGCAGAGGGACTGGGGGGGGGGCGGCTGGAGGCTCAGCCCGGCGGGATGGCGCAGGGACCGGGAGTGGGTCGGGGGGGGGGTCGGCCGGAGACTGAGCATGCTCCTACCTAGCAGCAAAACCGGACACAGCTTGGGTGTCGGCGATAGCGGTAGTGGCGCACGTCCCCTTCGGCCCCGCCTCTCAGCGCCTACACAGAGCAGGGGAAGACGTTCCGCCTGCCTACAGACCACAAGCACGATGGCGGCCCTTGGGGACACAACGGAAATAGGACCAAAGTGCCACACCCAAGATGGCAGCTCAGCAAGGTCGACCGGAAGACGACTTTCCCAGTGCCGGCAGCAGGCACCGGAAGCGCGGCGGACACTAGCGGAATCGGAAGCGCGGAGTGGCCGGAAGTGTCTGTCGGGGTTATCCCTCCCCCCGCAGCCACAATAATAGGCGGCACTGGCGGCCAGGTAAGGTGGCGGTTTAGAGTTACGTGCGGTGGTTCGGGCTTCCCGCACCCCCGCCGCGAGTGCGGTGAGCTGCGCCTAGGCGGCGATGGCCCTTGCGGCCGCTGAAGCCGGAGTCCGCTGCGGGGGGGTTGGCTGACTCACCTCTCGCCTGGTCGGCCCCTGGGCATGGGGCTAGAGGGGCCTTTCCCATCTGCTGTGGCCGGGGGGAGACCCGGAGTCGGGGTGACCTTTCGCCCTGCTTCGGTGAGTCCCCCCGGCCACGGAGAGGGAGCGACTTTCACGTGGTCTTCCCACTTATTTGGGGGTTTGCTTCCCCTGTGTCCTCGCTTCCTCGTCCTCTGCTGCCGGGGCGATCATGCTTCATCCCTCTGGGTGCCAGGCTTTGCCTTTTCCTGCCGAAGCTAAGACGGGTGGGGGTGCTCTCTAATTGCTCTCCCCTTTTTCTCATTTCTTACTTTAAATAAAGTGGGTTAATGCATCACGACATAATACCGGCCTGAAAAATAGTGCTGTCTTTTTGAAAGTACCACCTGGAAAAGGTGGACAAATTTACTCCTCTTAGAGACAGGATGCAATAGAAACATAAGCCACTGAAAATAAGTTACAGGAGAATATTTCTCCTTCCCCCTTCATGTTGCCATGTCCCTTCCCCCAAATCCTCAAAAGCAGATACATTAATGTGAATATCAGATATTCTAGAAGATGGTTGTTCATGATTATTTATATTACGTTGGCTTTTTTGCCTGCTGTATAAGTGATTCTCCTTAAATAGTCTCAGTTGTGACTACATATTTGCTCCTTTTGTTTTCCAGGTTAGTGCTTCCAAGTTTTACAATACTTAGAATTGCTGGTTCACTGATTCTAGAATTGCTGTTATTTTTAAAACAACACTCAGTTTATTTTTCCAAGGAAGTTAAGCTGACATGTCTACTTGTTACAAATCAAAACACAAGTTTTCCAAACCCATTAGTTGAACACAAAAGTCACTTATTGACAAAATATAAAATATCAAACCATTGTTCATGTAGAATCATTTTTGGGGTTTTTTGTTTGTTTTTCTTTGACTACATTAAATTAAGAATAGAATTCTCTGTATTTCTGCTCAGTTGGTTTAAATATCAAGGAAATATGTATGGATTGTTTTGAAGTTCTGATTTTAAAAACTTGTATGTAGAGACCTATTCCCCACAGTTGTTCCCAGATGCCCCATACTACTGTAAGGAGACTACAAGTTTTTTCTGTCTCAATGAGAAGATCTGGAGATCTAATTTAAAGTACACTCATCACTAGAAAAAAGCTCAGCAATATGTTAAAGTTTATGTAGAAAATGAAATGTTTTCCATTCTCTGCTGCTGTCTGTCCTAGCTGGAGGAGTATGGTGAAATTCACTGGGAATCTGTAAAGCACAGAGAAACTTAATTACCCATTTATAGAAATATATTCCAAAGTCCCTCAGTATCTCTAGATCCTGCTTGGAATTCTTGTTTGGAAAATGTGCTGGGTGCTCAGTTTGGATTCCTGATCTTTGCCTATTAGGAGGTGATAAAATATTTAGGTGGCCTGTGTCTTCCTCTTTTTGTGAAAGTGTAAAGAATGTGATTTCCTGGACCTGTGTGGGAATAGTACTGTAATCTTATGGTTACAGATATACTTAATATTTAAAAATAAGTATATTTCAAAGGCAAGCTGATGGGCATATAAAGAGCAATTTGCAGTATATCAGCAAAATAAGGTGTTCACCAAATAGATTTGCTGCAAATAACCTTAATATCAGTTTTGTAAACCTAAGATTCCTTTGTTATGTTATGTACTTACTACATGTAGTAATCTATCAGATTGGACAAGTTAAATAGAGTAATATCACATTTGTTTATGGGCAGTTTCTACTTAGTTTTGTACACTTGAAAAATGCTGCAATATTATAATTGAATATGTTGTAACCGGTGGTGGCGGTATAACGCTATTGTGGAATTATTTCAAAAGCTGACAAGTAAGCTGTCAAGTAAAAGCCCACTAAAGCCTGTGCCCAAATAAATCAGCTAGTCTTTAAGGTGCCATGGGACACCTCATTTTTTTCATAGATGTAGACTAACACGGCTACTTCTCTAATACTGTACTTGTCTTCATATTTTTATGCACTCCTTGTTGGTTGCAATTTTATATTTTGTCTTGTCCAAAAGATGAATTTTAGTTCATGGAAAACTGAAGGAAAATATATTTTTGCATATTATGAAGCTTAGAAATACTGCTTACATACTAACGACACCGAAATGATGAATTTTGACTCTAGTCACCTTTAAATGTTTTCGAAGTATTTTCATGTCTACCTGCTCCAAGACTTCCTGTCAATGTTTGTTGTTCTTCATTCATTTTCTTGTGGAAAAGACCTACAGCTAGTCTTGTATGGATTAAATTGAACAAAAATAATGTTCTGTGTAAAAAAACAAACAAAAAAAAATCTGTGTCTTATGTATAAAAAAAAAAATTTCCTGTGGGACGACAGAGTGACATCATCACGTCACTCTTTCCTCTCTGGAGCCCCAACCACATGATTGCTCCTTTAAATGGGGAGGGGGATGGCGGCTCTATCCCTGTGTGCTCCCTGGAACAGTGTCCACCTGCCTCTAGGCCCCACCCCAGTCTGCCTTGCTCAAGTGCCTGCCTTGCATCTTTGTTCTGTGTGGCCCAGCCACAGTGCTTGGGAACCACGCTGTAGGTTTCCCCCGAGTGAGCAGCTCTGTCATGTGCCGGTGACCTGTGCCAACACGCTCTCAGGAGCTCTGTCTCCGCGTGGTCCCTGGAGCAATGTCCACCTGTCTCTGGGCCCCAGCCTGCCTGGCCCACACACCTGCCACATGGCTTGGCTCTGCTTGGCCTGGGCTCAGGTGCGCACTCTTGGGCCTGACATTAGCTGGGCATATCTTGCACCCCAGCTCTGCGCTCCAGGCTCCCTGGGCTCACCACAGAGGAAAGCTGCCACAACACGGATGTGCAGAAAGGCTGGGCTAGAGGTTGGAGGCAGGCTGTGGCTCCTGCTGCGGTGGCCGGGGCTGTGCTGCCTAGCCTGGTGGTGCTTTTGGGGGAGGAAGGGGTATGCAAGGTGTCTGTAGGGGAGCGGAAGGGGGATAGGGTGTGGGGGGGGGATGGGCGGTGCGGTAAAGGGAGATGGTAGGGATGAGGGAGATATAGGAATCAAGGCAAGGGAATGTGCAGTGTGGGGATGAGGAGTGGTTAGGGAAGGATGGGGGTGTAGGAATGGAGGAAGGAGGTGAGGGTTGGGTTAGTCAGTGTGGGGTGGGGATAGGGAGGATAACTGGGTGTAGGAATGGAGGTGATGGATGGGAAGGATGGGAATAGGCAGTGTAGGGAGGGGTGAGAGATTAGGGAGAATGATGAGTACAGAAATTGAGGTTGGGGATGAAATTGAAGTACAGGTTGTGGGGGAGAGACGGGCCTCAGCCCTGCCCAATGGCTGGAGAGGGGAGAGCTGCAGCTGGTCCATGCTTCACCCGGTGGCTGGGAGGAGGGGGCAGACCGAGGCTGCTGCTCCTCATAGCGGCCGGGCGTGGGGGAGCCAGGGCTGCATACCCCCCAAAGACATGGGCGTTGGCAAGCGTTGTGATCATGGGACACCACCCCCTAGAGTTCTGTAAAAATAAAGATTTACCATCATGATCTGCAGAGACTATACACTGTCCAAAGCTTGTGTATATGATGGTTTGGAATCTGTCAACAATTCCAGTTGCAGTCTGGAAATTCTGCTCTTTCATTCCTGAAATGTTTTCATCTCTTTCTGGTAGAAGTTAAATCTGTGACAGAGTTAACTGGTTAAACTATGCTCTGTCAACATCACTGTCCAGAAAAAAAAGTCTTGAAATTAATAACAGCATTAGCAAGCATGTGAAGTCTTCCTGCCTCATGCTATTCATTTCTGTGAGGTAACAGTTTAATTAGAGGTAATAAACATAGCACTTTTTCTTTAAAATATGAATGCAAAAATTGCTAACATTTAGTTTGAATTATTTCCGTAGCAGAAAAAGCAGCATCGTTAATTCAGATGTATTTCAGATTAGATATAAAATGATGGTGAAACAACATTTACAGAAATACAGTGAGTCAAAAATTTAACATTAAACATAGATATTAAATATGCAACATTGCGAAGTTAAGAACTTTAAGCACTATTGTAAAACAAAATAATTTGCTTTTGGAGCTAGTTGGGATGTAAATTCCATTTTTAAAGTGTTAAACTCTATGAACCAATTAACTGTTTGCTGCGAACCTGGCCAGGCATAGCCTTCTGCACTGTAGGCAGCGGACTGCTCAGACTGGTCTGAGCGCCAGTTAATCGGTGGGTCAGTAAGCATCACCCGTCATGGGTAATGCTTATCAGGTAACCCCGATTACATCCCTAAGAGCTAGTATGCTGATATGTGTCCACTTTGTTTAGTAATTTCCTGCCTCTATTTTGCATGAGATGCCTGAGCTTATTGATATGTGGGGTGGTATTTCCAAAGACATTTTATTGTTTTCTTAATTTGAAAGAAGTTACTAAGGAAATGACCTATATTTAAATCTACTGATGCATTTGCATATGACGTCCAGCTGGTATTCTGTTTATTAATTTTCCTGGGTTCAATGGGACTTTCTAGTTAGTCTTAATTCATTTGGCTGGATTTTTTCTTTCCAGCTTCATATGCAAGGCAGGTTCATTTATGTCTTGTCAGAACAATCCTTCCATTTTTTAAAAATGAGGAGTCTTGTGGCACCTTAAAGACTAATAGATTCAGATGGGCATAAGTTTTCATGGATAAAAACCACTTTGTCAGATGCATACATCTGCAGTACATCGCACAGTGCTTTTTACCCACACAAAAGCTTATGCCCAAATGAATCTGTTAGTCTTTAAGGTGCCACGGGACTGCTCATAGTTTTTGCAGATACAGACTAACATGGCTACCCCTCAGAGACTTGTCCACTTTTTAATTGATTAATTTGAATAATGGCATTCTAGAGTTAATTTTTAGTGGCAGGTTTTGTTGAGTCTTTCCGTAAACTAATATTCACTATCCTGTCCCCTTCTTCGTATCTTTTCTCTTTTAGTTGCACTGAATTTGTATAATCTTGTGAACCTTAATCCTTTTAATCAGAAATCATTGCAAATATGGGGCCTCGACGGAAAAATGTGAAGCCATGCCCCATGAGCAGTGAAGGCTCTGAATCTACCAAACTAGATGAACGGAAAGATTATATGAATCAGCTCTCACATGAAGTTCTTTGCCATATTTTTAGGTAAGAAGTTGTATTTTTTTGTCACTCTATCCTTTCCACTTTAGTATCTGTAAATAAATATCAAATGGTAGGTATTCAGAAAATACTAGTTGTACCACCAATAGTCAGATGGGAATTAAATTTAGTCGTCAGTATGCATTAGAGTAGCATTTCCTAAACTATGGGCTGTGGCCCGATACCGGGCCTCAGCGTGGCTGCCAGGGTGTTCTGGGCTCCCAGACTGTCCGTGCAGCGCTGGGTTCCGCAAGCCCTCAGCCGGGCTGGGCGGATGCAGCCGTATGTTTCAGGTTCCCGGCAGAGGCATAATGAGGGTTACCAGGTGAGCTCTTATTGCTGGCTGTGGAATGGGGAGGGGGGGTTGAATATGGGCCGCAGGGAAGCAGGGTTGGGGCAGTGGAGCTGCCCGGGGGAGATAGGAAGGGGAACCGGCTGACAGAAGCAGGGCTGACTGGGGAGGGGGGACCCGACTGGCAGAAGCAGGGCTGACTGCAGGGGCGGGAGCAGTGGGGCTGGCCAGGGGAGATCGCGGGGAGCGGGGGGGAAACCGGCCAGCAGAAGCAGGGCTGGCGGGGGCAGCAGGGCTTACCAGGAGAGATTGGGAGAGAATCGTCTGGCGGGGACAGTGGGGCTGGCCCAGGGTGGGGATGGAAAGGGAGGGGGAAGAGGAGAGAGAATCGGCCAGCGGGGAGCGGGACAGTTCAGAGCGCGCACAGATCCTGAATAAAAATTTTAAAGCAGTGCCTTTTAAATATCCCCACTGCTGACAGTGAGGTTTAAAGGCACTACAATGTGCCTACAGAATGGAGAGAACCTGGTGTATTCACCATCCGGAATGAGAATATGGATAAAAAATTCCAAAGATGGTGTCAGCTTTCTGAAAATAAATGAGCCCCTTTTCAATACACGATGTGGTGGTGCAGGGTTTTATTGGATTACAGTCCATTTTTCCAATCCATATTCCCTTAACTTGCTGGTAAGAATATTGTGGGTGGCCATATGAAAAGCTTTGCTAAAGCTGGCCCTGGGGGCTTTGGGAGGACCAAAAACAATGTATTTGCGTATTTGTCATTTGCTTAATGAATATGCAAATATGCAAATGAATGCTACCGGTCTTCCGAAAGCTCGTGAATGGATTTACTGGTCTCCATTTCAAAAAGTTTGGGAACCTCTGCATTAGAGGATAAGGTTTTGCTGGATAGTATAGAGGAAATACATGGGATTTCTTGTGGGGCTCTACTTTTGTTTTGTTAAAACTAAGTATATAGGTCACACTGTATAAATAAGTTAGCTCTCCAAGAAACATACTTCATATTCTCTGACATAGGAACACTGAAAACTAACTTTATATAAAAATTGCTTAATATCATGTAGAAACAACCAAAAGAGCAGATATAGTGTTATCTATTTACTTGCCTTGGAATCAATAGTTATCTTAATGCTGGTTGTACTGCCAATATCTGGCACTCTCTAGTTTGGCAAAGGACCACGGATGCTCCTGGACCAGTGAGCCTGGGAGCCTAAGGGCAAGAGGGCCAGCTGGGTGGGGCATCAGGTTCGACAGCTCTGCTGGGGACAGTATGGGACCAGGGCTGGAGCCCCAGCCCCTCAGCTACTCCCAGCTGTGTGGGACTGGAGCCCTGAATTAGGAGCTGGAGCCTGTGCTGCTCAGGAAGCCAGTAGTAGCCGGGCAAGCAGCCCAGCCAGGTTGCAGGGAGAGGGTGATGCAGGCTTGCCTGCTGGGGCAGCCTGCCAGCCGCAGGTGATAAGCTTTGGGGCTGGTAACAGGAGACCTCCCTGGTCCCATAAATCCTCTAGCTCGGGACTGGTCAGGTCCTGACAATGCCGGACCAGGGAGATTCAATCTGTATTTTGTAGATGTATTAAGGATGTTAAATATTGATTAATTTACTAGTCGAGTAGTCAATGAAATTTCCATTGACTACTCGACCAGTCGATAGGCATTTCCTCATTCCTCCTTTGAAATGTACAAGAGCCCCCACTGTGCAGCATTTCAGCAGAACCCAGGATCAGTTGGGGAGTCCTCAGCTGACCCCGGGCTCCACATGGCACTGCCCCTTTGAATGCCGTCTTGGTGTTTCGAAGGGACAGTACCACATAGCTGTGCCCAGGATCAGCTGTGCAGTGCTGCCACTTTGAAATGCGGAGATGGCGTTCAAAGGGGCAGTGCCACACAGCTGATCCTGGGCATAGCTATGCGGTGTTACCTCTTCCCCCCCCCCCCCCCCCCCCATCTGAGAGAAGCAGCAAGGGGAGTCGAATCCATTTGCTTATTGGATAGTCAACTAGTCCTTAACATCCTTAAGATGTATGTCTAAAATGTGTTGCATAACTTTTTTTCACTTATACAGATTCCTTACTATTGGCACTGGAGTCTTGCTGTTCACTCTTTACTACAGATTTCAGACATGATCATGCTCTAAAGTGAGCAGCCATATATTTCAATGTGGTTGATGAATTCAGTTATCATATACGTGGTATATTGGAACAGGAATGATCCTGCCACTGAGAGTTTTAGTCAGATGTTTCATTCTATGTAAAAAATAAATACATTCTAATTTCAATTATACAGATACTCTTAGGCTGTGTCTATATTGGCATGATTTTGTGCAAAAGCAAGTGCTTTTGCGCAAAAACATGCTGCCTGTCTACACTGGCAGGGAGTTCTTGCGCAAGAACACTGACGTTCTAACGTGTGAAATCAGTGCTTCTTGTGCAAGAATTATGATGCTCCTGCTCAGGAATAAGCCCTCTTGCGCAACTGGCCAGTGTAGACAGGCAACGTGAATTTCTTGCACAGGAAAGCCCAATGGCTAAAATGGCCATCAGAGCTCTCTTGCACAAATACTTTAACACAAGAACTCTTGCGTTAAAGAGTATTTGCACAAGATCATGCTAATGTAGATGTAGCCTTAGACTCTGAATGAGCTGACAAGTTTAAAGTGTCCATACAGATTGCAAGCATGATTATGGGGCTAATTCAGTAGCAGTTGCTACTAACCAAACCTCTAATTTCTATGACTTAGCAAATTAAAATACATACTTCCAAAACTAGAAAGTTTCCAGCTTTCAAAATATGGTAACTTTGTAAGATTTAGTCAAAAATGAAATAGGACCATGCATCACGGACTCTCCCTTCTGTGCCTGAGACCTTTAGGGACACGGCAAGGCCACTGCTGGTTTTTGTTACCTTAAGTGCATTGGCTGCCTGATTAACAGAATGCTACCCCTTATGGCTAGCTGCATTACAAACTTCATTACAGAACTGTGTGAAAATCTCATTTGAACCCATGGTTTTTTAGATGTTAGGAATGTCTGGGTTTGTGTAGTAATTCTCTAGATGTTCTTTGATGTGAGAGAAAATGAACTAAAGTCTTTGGTAAACAGAGTTGTTTTCTCTCCCAAAGATACCTTCCCCTGCAGGATATCATGTGTATGGAATGCCTCTCCCGGAAGCTGAAGGAAGCAGTGACTCTGTACCTGAGGGTGGTAAAGGTTGTGGACCTCTGCGCAGGTCGTTGGTGGGAATACATGCCCACTGGTAAGTAGTACACTTTATTTGGGTGTTATGTTAATGTGGTATTGACAAGACCTAGTGGAGCAATGATATCATTTTTAGACAGACATATGGGATGTGCTTTTTGAAAGCAGCCAAGGGAGTTAGCTTGGTTAGGTACTTACCTCTTATGGTATGTCTACACTTGCACACTCTTTCAAGAGAGGGATGCAAATGAAGGCATTCGAAATTGCAAATGAAGCTGGGATTTAAATATCCTGCACTTCATTTGCATATTCGTGTTATGGCGTTATTTCAAAATAGCGCTATTTCGAAATAACAGACGCTGTTAAGACGCAGTTATTTCGAGAGAAAACCCTTCTCTCGAAATAACCCTTATTCCTCATACAATGAGGTTTACCAGTTATTTCGAGAGAAGGGTTTTCTCCCGAAATAACCGCATCTGCACCGTATCTGTTATTTCAAAATAGTGCCACAATGCGAATATTTAAATCCTGGCTTCATTTGCAATTTTGAATGTCTTCATTTGCATCCCACTCTCGAAAGAGGGTGCAAGTGTAGACATACCCTTACTGACTTTCAGTGGGAATTGGTGCCTTCTTCCCTTAAGTGCTTTGGAAAATCTCTCCTGTATGGGTGTGTCTAGATTACAGGGTTTTTTCAAAAAAAGTAGCCTTTTTTCAAAAAAACTTCTCCTGCATCTAGACTGCTGCCGCATTCTTTCGAAAGTAAATCAGAAGAACGCAGCAGTTTTTTCGACCGCGGAAAACCTAGTTTTACGAGGAATAATGCCTTTTTTCGAAAGAGAAAAAAGCACTGCCTGGGTGCTCTCTTTCGAAAAAGTGGCTTGCTTTTTCTAAAGTACTGGTTGTAGTCTAGATGCTCTTTTTCGAAAGAGGCTTGCAGTCTAGACGTAGTCTATGTGTGCTGAATACCACAGTAATGGAAGCGCGGCTGCTCTGTAACAAATTATGAATTCTGCATGTTTGTTGTGAATAGTTTTAGTATTCTGTGATTTTTTTTCACTATACACAGAGAATTACAGCATAAACTCGGTCTACTCAGCTAGATGTTTATTGTCACAAAAACTCAAAACTCGTGTCCTCTTCTAGGTTTCACTGATTCCAGTTTCCTAACGTTGCTGAGGAAGATGCCAGACATTGAACAGCTCTATGGTCTTCACCCCAGGTATCTTGAAAGGCGCAGAGTCCGTGGCCATGAAGCTTTCAGTATTCCTGGAGTGCTAGAGGCCTTGCAGACATGCCCAAATCTGCTGGTAAGGGTTCAGGTCAAATGATTAATGTCTTTCATCAGTTGATGATATGATCTTTGATAAGACTGCAGAGGAAATAGATGGTTGGGATAAAAATTTCAATTTATGTTGTAACACCTTGCTAGGATACTGTTGTGTTGTGCATCTTTACCTTGCACGGATGGCAGCAGAAGTAAACCTTTACAAAATCTGTTACTAGTTTACAAATGAGTGTTGTTCTTTTGTAGTCACTTCATACGGGGTTACAGGTGTTCAGCAATTCTCAAGATCAGACAGTCGTTTCCTATGACTTCTTCAGCTTTTAAGGCAAATGGTTCTGCAAAGAATTAATGCGTTGCATCAAGCTGTGTGCGTTCCAGAGAAGTTTTCTTGTTTAAGAAAAATATTGTTGCTTAAGTTGATAATTGGAGCCTTGCCTTTACTTATTGTTGTACTTTTATCCAGGGTGTAGAAACCTCTCATTTGGAGTTGGTGGAAGCCATTTGGACGTATATGCCACAAGTTCATATTTTAGGGAAGTTTCGTAATCGTAATGGTGCTTTCCCAATCCCGCCTGAAAATAAACTGAAAATTCCAATAGGAGCAAAAATTCAGACATTGCACTTAGTAGGTAAGAGCTTATTGGTGAAATAGTTATCTTAGATACAAGTGAATTTAAAGGGTTTAGAATGTTGCATAATAAGCATTCTTTTCAAGAAATATAATTTTTCCAGTGTGTAGTGTTTCTGGAACCTGTTCACTATAGGAAAGCAGAGATCCAGAGCACTGGTGTGACTGTGACAGGTAGTGAATTCCTAGGTCAAAGGTCCATAGTTTTTGAAGTGATCCATTGGCTTTTGCAGAGCCATCTGTACAGATGGGTGCTAGTGTCCTATCAAATCCAAAATCATTTACTATGAGAGACGTGTTGTTAGAGACTAAAAATAATGGCCTGATTAGAGAAACTGGATTAATGGAGTATTACAACAATCTCTAACCCATTTACAATTCTTGCCCTCCTGCTTCTCTTCTACCTCCTAGCCCCCCATGACTGAAGCAATGTTAACAAACCACTTCACCTTGAATGATTCCTTGAAATATGTATTAGCCACTTATGTTAACTAATCTATTCCATCTTTAATTTAGGTATGACACTTGAATTTAGCTGTGAGGCCTTGTCTGTATAGGTTGAACCTCCCTGGTCCAGCACCCTTGGGACCTGACCGCTCCCAAACCAGGGAATAAGCTAGACCAGGGAAGGTCAGTGCCAGTCCCTCTGCTGCTGCTTGTGGGGCTACACTCTAGCAGTAGCAGTGGGGTCGGCATTGACGGAATGGGAAGTGGGTGGGGAGGCGCACTGTGGGAAAGGTGGGGGTGGCTATGAAACTGGCTCCTGGCTGCTTTCCTGAGTGCCACCCCGTCCCTTCCCTCTTCCTCCTGCTCCCTTCCTGAGTTTGAACACCACAACTGAGCTATTTACAGCACTCCGGAAACTTTGGGAGGGTTGGGGAAGAGTTGCTGAGCGCACTTTTCCCCGTGAGTGTTCCAACCCTGGAGCACCCATGAATGCCAGATCGTGGATGTTGCAGGAAATTCTGCATTATAGAGGTCCAACCAATATTTAAAAGGCTGTAGCAGTGTTACTATAACACTTCAGTGAAGATGCTACTCCTGCTGCTAGTAGGGTTTCTGCCTTGATATAGGTAATTCGCTTTCCTGAGAGGCAGTAATTACATCAGCTGAAGAAGCCATCTCATCAACAAAGCACCCGTGTATGTGGCGAGTTAGGTCAATAAAACCGCATCACCTAGGGATTAGGGATGTCATTGTGTAGACGACTACATGATTAACCGATAAGCCTTGTCGACTACACACATCCCCCACCCCTCTGCCTCTGTATCAGAGGCAACAAGGGGGGGGAATGGGAGCTGACTTAAAAGCCGGCTCCCCAGAAGCACTCCCTGATAAGCAGCAGCATGGAGGGTGAGGTAGATAGACTGGAGCCAATATGTGTGGGGAGCTGGCTTTCAAGCAGGCTCCCTTTGTGTGCCAGCTCCGTGGACCCGCCTGCCCCCCACTTGCTGCCTCCTACAGAGGCAGCAGCGACGGAGGAGCAGGCAGGGATTTGGTCCTGGGGGGAGCCAGCTTAAAAGCCGGTTCCTTCCAGCACCAGCTCTGTGATGCCACCTGCCTCTATCAGAGGCAGCAGTGTGGCAGGTGGGAGTAGGGGAGCCTGCCATGAAGCAGCCTCTGTCCACGTTGGGCCCAAGCTCCCCATGGGCAGAGGCAGCATTGCAGGACGGCAGGCAGCTGGTCTGTGTGGGGAACTGGTTTTTGAACTGGCTCCCCTTGCTAACTGACTCTGCCTGCCATCCCATGTTGCATACAGAGGCAACTGCATGGAGTAAAGGGGGCTCCCTGGGAGTGGCCCCAGGAGCATACTGGCTGCTGCCCCTGCCCCTGGAGACTATCAAATAGTCTTGTAGCTGCTAAGATTTCATGTGGTTACATGACTGTTCAATTTACATGATATCTAAAATCCCTGTCAGGAATGTGAATATTCTGCACCTCTGAATGACATAGACCAAGTCTGAGGAAGTTAACCAGACTTTAAGAAGTGCTCTGTGTAAGCTCAAAAACTTCTCTGAGCAACAGAAGTTGGTCCAATAAAAGATATCCCCTCAGCCACCTCTAATTACCCTGAGCCCTGGTCTACTTTACAGAGTTAGATCAACGTAAGGCTCCTTATATCGATTTAACTGTGTACATGTCTTTACTAAAACGTCAGTCCTACTCAGTGTTCTATCTTATTTTTGAATTCCATGTGCAGAATGACTTATGTGCACCAAAATGGAAGTAATGCATCACCTCCATATTGGTGCACATAACAAAAGTCATTCCACACATAGACAATGTGTGGTGGAGTTGAAGGATTGAGGTGTGGGAGAGGGCTCAAGACTGGGGCAGAAGGTTGAAGTGTGTGTGAGGAGGTGAGGGCTGTGGCTGGGGGTGCAGGCTCTGGGGTGGGGCTGTGGATGAAGAGTTAAGGGTACAGGCTGCCCTGGGGAGAGAGGACTCCTCCCTGCTCTCTCTCACCACAGCTACTTCAAGTCAAGTGAGAGGCCCCTCTTTACTGCTCCAGTGGGCAGATACAAGCTAGGGTAGGTACAGGCTAGGCTCGGTGAGGGCCAGGGAAGGGGGGGTACTTTTCCTCTGGCCATAGCAGTTTTGGGATAGCTCTGTGTGAGGGTTTGGCAGGGAGAGGCGCCTCTGCCCTTGCTGTGGCAGTTTCAGATTGGAGCTGGTGGGGAGAGGTGCCTCTCCCCTAGCCGTAACAGCTTCAGAGCTTGGGAAGAAGCATCTGTCTCCACTGTAGCTGTTAGTCCCTGCGCACTGCTTAATAGTCAGTTGTGCATCCTCACAGCTTAAAGGGAACTTGGCTTCCTGCTCACATTACTCGCCTACTTCACTGACTTAACTCCACCTCCACAAGAAGCATAGAGTCAATGTTGATGTAGTTAGGTTGATGCAATGTCAGTATAGTCACTGCAGGGCTTACATCAACTGTTGCTGGCCTTCAGGAGCTACCCCACAGTGTCCCAGTTCAAATAGTGCAAGCGCTCCTCCTGAAGACGCACATGGCTAACACAAGGACCAAATTGTAGACACAAGCAATGTAATTACTGTAGGAGCAATATGCCGATGTAATTTAGGTTGACTTAATTTTGTAGTGTAAACATTTCCTAAGAAATTCATTCTACAATTGACATATGAGAGTTTGTTTAACGCGAGACCTAATTTCATTTTTTTGTTGTTGTTCCTGTATTTTAGGTGTAAATGTCCCTGAAATTCCTTGTATCCCAATGCTGAGGCATCTTTATTTGAAGTGGGTGAGGCTCACCAAACCACAGCCCTTTAAAGATTTCCTTTGTATCAGCTTACGCACTTTTGTCATGAGGAATTGTGCAGGTAGGAGAAAAGAGAATCGTTCTTGGGAAGGGATGCATCTACACAAGAAGAAACTAGTACTAATACAGTAGTAGTGAAGCTGCCTTGGTGGTAGACTACAAAAGGATACTAGCTCAGAACAGTTTTCATAACATAATGATAAAAATGTTTAGCCATCTATTGTAGCACTTACACCTGTACAGCTGCACAATTTCTGGCAGTTTCTGTACTAAGTTTTCTAGTGCAGTTAAGGCCTTGGGATTGCCCATCATGCAGTACTCCAGAAGCAATCAAAGACTTTATTTCATATTTGATAATAGGAAAAAATTCTCCTATGCTGTATTGAGCTGTTAAGTTAATAAAACACCACTAGTTTTTAGTTCTGATGGTTTGCTAAACTGGAGAGGTGCAGGCAGGCATATCTGATGGCTGAATTGTTTGAATAATGTATTCAGTACCATTAAATGAGCAACTTTCTATGTATATATTCCCTATCAGAAGTTGTTTTTTTCTCTGCAGGACCAACAAATTCTTTGAAGTATGTTCCCTTGGTGACAGGTTTGGCTTCTGCCCGAAACCTGGAGCATTTAGAACTAGTTAGAGTTCCTTTTCTTGGAGGACTTATCCAGCATGTAGTAGAAGATAGCTGGAGATCAGGTATACAACTTCCTACTGCCTTGAAGCATAGAACAAATGATGGGCAACACTTTTGTTCTTTAGCTTGTTCTTTCACTTGTATGTTTTAGCTATATTCAAAGGCTGTTAATTATGGACTTTTGTTGTATTTTGGGAATTGTTTTAATCTTGTATGTATAAATATATACCTTTATGACACATTTTTTATGCAAGTACTGAAAACAAAAGCTGAAGTTAAATTGAACATGTATTTCTATAACAATGAAAACTGTTAAAGAATTGCCCTCTCTTAATATTCCAACCAAATGTGAATCTTTACTATCAGTTCTTTTCTAGATGGTAGAACTGGCAGGAATAATTTGGAGGAAATTTTTTTTTTTAAATTAGCTTCTTGAGAAACTTCTGTTGTAGTAATCAGGACTATCTCTACCAGCAGGTGTTAACACAAGGAAACTTATATATATGCTTTAAAATGGCATGTATTCTTGTTATTACTTGAAATACTCCATTGGCAAAATAACACCAGGAAAGTGAGTAATTTTTAGTGACCCATTGACTAAAGTGAAACTTTTCTTTCCCCCGATAAGGTGGTTTTAGGAATTTGCACACTATAGTTTTGGGAGCTTGCAAAAATGCTCTTGAAGTAGATCTTGGCTACCTCATCATAACTGCTGCACGAAGGTACTTGCTTTCCCCAGCTTTTGTTATTCCTTTCTGTTTTCTGTCTCTTCAAATTTATTACATTACATTAGGTAATGTAATGAATTTCCCAGCGTTTGAAGAAGAAGTTTTACATATTTAAGAGAAAAACCAAGTGAATTGTTACAGTCTAACAAGAATTTCAAATGACTAGAGGAAGGGACTGGGAATTAGATTCCTGGGTTTTTGTTATTAGATCTGTCACTGACTTGTTCTGTGGCCTGACCCAAGTCACTACACTTTGTCATATGTAAAATTAATATAATAATATTTTTCTCAGTGAGGTTTAATTAGTGTTTATAAATTGCTTGGAATTCCTCACAGGTTATAATTAGGGATGTGAAAGGTTAACCGGTGGGAACTGGAGCAGCTCCTGCCTGCAATGCACCCAGGCCCTTCCATCCTCCCTTTAATGGATTAACTGGTTAGACATAACATTTCACCAGTAACCCAATTAAATAGGATTTTACAAAAAACTGTTAGAAGGAAGAATGCAGGAATTCACTAATGTTCATCACTGTCTAATAAATATTTTCAGTTAATTGCCTAGAGTGGAACAGATGTATTTTTCACTCAGATGTATTCTGTACTAAACAGTGCTTTGTTGCTTCAGTTTATAGCTTTTTGCCTTGAACGTGAACTGTACTTGATTGCTTTTAGGTTGCATGAAGTGCGAATTCAACCTTCCCTGACCAAAGATGGTGTCTTTTCTGCACTGAAGATGGCAGAACTGGAGTTCCCACAGTTTGAAACCCTTCATCTGGGATATGTTGATGAGTTTTTGCTACAATGTATGAACTTTTTCTTAAATTACCTGGTGAGGGTGAGAGTAGCACAAATTGATAGGTTTAGTGTATTTTTCTAAGATGTACTTTTGACAGAATGTAAATAACTATTGCTCTTGGATCTTCTTGTATATATTTTTTTCTGTAACTCCTGAAACTTCTATTGTAATTTGAGCAGAAACTTTTTGTCAAATTTGTTGTCTGATATTTGTGCTAAAATTACACATTGCATATTATAGTATGGAATTTGGGGAGGACAAAAATGCTGCAATTTCTGAAGGGGCATATTGCTGAAATCTTCTATTGTCTTTCTGTAGGCAAAATGACTAATGGGGACTTAGTAAAGTATGGCTTAGCTGATGTGGTTGAAAATCCAGGAATCATCACAGACATTGGAATGAAGGCTGTAAATGAAGTATTCTCTTGCATCAAGTATCTGGTCATTTACAACTGCCCACATCTGCACAATCCAAACAACTGGATCACAGGTATTGAATGCTTTTGGAATGATAGAGATACAATCTAAACATCTCGCATCAGGATGAAGACTTATAGTTAAACTTGTTTCAGAACATGAACATAATAACCCTCTAATTAAAAGAAACATTTGAGACCAAAAAATAGTCAGATTTCTTTTTAAAGGTTTAGTAGTTTAGTGCACGCCTTCTGTGTGCGTGTATTTAATATTTACACCCAGGGGCAATCCCTGACCGGAGCAGTTGCACAATACAGCCCTGAAGTTATGTTGGGCTGAGGAGAAGCTTATCTGTTCCATCCCCAAAACACCACCCCTTCCTGCCATATCCCTGCCCTCTCCCCCAATGGCACCTGGCAGCTGGGGATGTGTGCTTGCGGATTACTGGGGAGCCCAGCACAGTGAATACACTTGTTCCACTTCCCCATGGCTCCTGCTGCTGCAGGTAATGCTGGGGGGCCCAATTGCTCCTGCCACCAGCCCCTCTGGTAGTCCCTGAGGCCACATCCCTCAGAGGATAGGGTGCCATGGGAGGAGAAGGCAGGGCGATGGCACGAAAGTGTGGGACTTGGGAGAGAGAGGGGGGAACAGACAGCCTCCGGCCCACCAAATTGCACAACTGCTCCAGCTGGGAGCCAGAGTTTGAGACTCCTGATATACACACAAGCAGAATATTGTTAATTTGCACTGAAGATCAGGAAAGTAGTTTGCAAATTAATAAGTGAGAAATACAGTGAAATAGTACATTATGTAAAATGCTGACATTCCTTATTAAATAAAGCCCAATTTAAAAGTGTTCACAATACTTCATTGTGCTTTAACTCTGACCTTGCAGGACCTGGTCTGGTGGTGAGAGTGTGTTTGTGTGTCTATGGCTAATTCTGCTCTGGTCCCCTTTCCTGAGAGTTGAGGAGAGCAAATTAATGCTAATTATTATAATGATTATTGTGATGTGGATGTTTGTCTATTAAGAGCCAGACTGAGACTACAAATTCTTTTCATATAGGTCATGAACAATCCTTGTAGATATGCGCTATATTTAGACTGTTTACAGAATGATGAAAGTAACACAGTTTGTGTGTGACCAAAATTATCTCTTTTCCCTGTCTTCATTTTAAAACACTGGTTGGGCAAAGAATACCCCAAACAGAGAGAGAGCTCTAATAATGATGGAAAGTTTTTCATAATTCTGCTACCTGTTCTGTCCCAAATAAGCAAAAATGGAGATGCAGAAATTTGGGACTCCAGTGATGCTGATAAACTTCAGCTGTCAGAGTGGTGGCAGTGGAAGTTTGAGTCTCAAATCTGGGAAAGTTCTAATGAGAGATAAAAAAGACTTGGAAATTCTTCAAGGAACATGAGTGTGTGTATATATATATCTACTTCCATAGACCATTCAAGATGGACCCGGCTAGTTGACCTCACGCTGGTGCGATGCCATGCAATAAAGCTAGATTCTTTCAGTCAATTCATTGAATTACTGCCAAGTTTGGAGTTTATCTCTCTGGACCAGATGTTCCGGGAACCTCCTAAGGTAAGTTTCTCCGTGTGTGTGTGCGCGTGTGCGCATTCGCGTGTGCGCGTGCGCCCTACACTCACCAATTCCCCTCTTGCAGGGGTTAGGCAAGCCCAGGCCCCTTCTCCCTCCCTGCCTGGGCCTTTTCTTTCCCCCCACCTATCCCCTTGCCACAGACTAACCCTCCCACCCCCGCCATGGCAGGCCCAACCTTCTTCCCCACCAGTTGCCTGGGGGGATTGGGGCTGGACTGAAACCGCGGCCCAGCCAGACCCAGCCCTCCTCTTCTCTCCTCGGCCTTCAGGGGGTTGGACTGGGCCAAAGCCATGGCCAGGCCTGGCCCTCTCCCCCAGACCTTTGGAGGGTTGGGCCATGCCGAGGCCACGGCTGGTCCCGCTCTTCCTCCCCCCAGCTTCAGGGAGGTGTGGGGGCAGCCCCTGATCTCTCCCCACAGCAGTGTAGGGGAGGGGCACTTTGAGATCTTGCCAGGCCTCCCCTCCAACCCCCCCCAGCTGCAGCACCTTCTGCTCCCCACTGAGGAAGGGGGAGTGGAAGGAACCCCATGGATCATGTTTTCCGCCCCACCCAGCACAGGGGGAAGGAGAAGGGCTGTGCAGGTCACGGCTGCCGTCCCGCCCCACATACACTCCCCGGAACTCTGGGGAGACCTCTCAGGAGGGTCTGGCATGAGCCTCACTGGCCCTTCTTTCAGCTGGGAAGGGGAGCCCTAGCCCTCCACATGGGCAGCCCCAGCCCTCCATATGGGCGGGGCTTTTCCTATGGGATACACTCTGTTGTCCTGCAGGAAAAACTTTTTTATAGGTTTGGGAAGAAATAGTTCAGTGAGTGACTTGGGAATACAATGATTACCATAAGAGATGTTTCTGTTAAACAGCGGTGGGAAAACTTTTTTTGATCAGGGGCCACTGACCCACAGAAAAATCAGTTGGGGGCCACACATAAGTGAGAAGCAAAGTGAGACATCCCTAAATGACAAGGAGAAAGACACTCCCCATGTTCCCCTTGCAGATCAGAACCAAGAGGGACCCAAACTACTAGCTTTCGTGTGCTCCAGCCCTGTGGGTGGGTGGCTGGAGGGGCTGGAGTGCCAACATGGGCTCCCAATGCTGCGCCGGGAGCAAGCCGGGGGCCGGATCCAGGCAAGCTGGGAGCCACATCCGGCCCCTGGGCCTGAAGGTCCCCGCCCCTGCCCTAAATATATGCTCTGAAGTTCTGTGGACTCTTGTTATGCAGGAGGTCAAACTGGAGCAGGCCTGCAGGTTGCCCAGCTGGGACCCTCAGGCACAGAGCAGCCTCCCACTTCAGAGCTGCCCCATGCCACTTAAATGGCTGGCTGTTCCCTGTGTCTTTCTGCTTAGGGCGCCAGGGAGAGACTTTTTCCCCCTATTGACAAAACTGCATATTGTAGTAAATATTCTTATGGTTTTGCAGCATGGTAAAGTTGTGGTACTATTCCTCACGTATGTGAATTCATATCATATTGATTTTCTGATCTTTGTTTCCCCTTTCCATCACCCTCCCTTCCCCATTGTTAAATTTTCACAACTGTGACAATGTACTAAATACATTTTAATGCAAAGATTATTCCAGAAAACTCTCTAGGGCCTCTCCCATTCTTGAAAGGAAATAGAAACACTTCTTCTAGATTTTCTTTCATTTGATCCTATGCGTTACAATTTCTTACCATAAGGTTGTGCTATTGCCTTTTACATTTTTCATTTTTAATACCAGTTTAAAAGAGGAAAGGTAAAAGTTTACATTTGGCAACCAAATATGCAGTCTGTGCAATGTAGGTACAGGAATTTTTGTGCGCAGATCCTACTCCATATCACACATCATATTACCTAGTCAGAAATATCGATACAATGGGTTTTTTTTATCAGTGTTATCATACATTATGGAGATTTGATATAGTCATTTTGAATCTTCTTGTGTTTTTGTTTATTTCAGGGCTGTGCTCGTGTGGGCCTGAGTGCTGGCACAGGGATTGGTGTTTCATCTGCTTTGGTCAGCAATCAGAACTCCAACAATGACAATGACAACAACAACAACCACCAGAACAACAACAACCCCAACATCCACCACAACAATCACCAACACCTAAATGACCAGAATGAGGAGAATGAGCTGCGGCAAGATGGGCAGGTGGAAGAACAGCAGATTGCAGCTGAGGGTAACCACTGATCTTTTGTGAGCCTCTGAAAGAAATGATCTTATTTTGCATTTGCATAGAACTGTAGGGAAAAAGTTATGTGTATTGAAAGGCACTCTAAATCCATAGTTTGATAGCTATGCTGTTTATTTCCTTTATTTGGTATCTATCTATAAGACCAAGCTAGGAATGTCAATGTGTAGTCAACTACACAATTAATCGGTTAATCTTTTCAACTACATGCACTCTTCCCTCCCCCGCTGCCTCTCTATCAGAGGTAGCGAAGGAATAGGAGAGAGAGCCAGTGCCCATGAGGAGCTGGCTTTAAGCGGACTCCCAGTGAGCATGGATCTGCTGCCCCATCCCTGCACTGCTGCCTCTGATAGAGAGGCAGCAGCATGGAAGGTGAGTGGAGGGTAGGCTGGAGCCAATACACATGGGGAGCCAGCTTTCAAGCAGGCTCCCTGTGCATGCCAGCTCTGCAAACCTGCCTGCCTCCTTTGCCCCCACTGCTGCCTCCTACAGAGGCAGCGAGGGGGCCTGGCAGGAGCTGGTGCTGGGGGGAGCCAGCTTTAAAGCTAGTCCCACCCAGCACCATCTCGGTGGTGCCACCTGCCTCTATCAGAGGCAGCAGCATGGGTGGGGAGGAGGCTGCCGTGAAGCAGCCTCTGTCCGCTGCTGCCACCCTATACTGCTGTTTTTGTATCACCAGGCAGCCAGTCTGTATGAGGAGCTGGTTTTTAAACTGACTCCCTGCTGGACCAGCTCCCGCTTGCCACCCTGCACTGCTACCTCTGTGAGCTAAGGGGTTCCCTGGGAGCGGGGACTATCAATAGTCGTGTAATCACATGAATTCTTAGTGGTTCCACAACTATTCAATTACCTAATATCTGGGGGTACGTCTACACTACAGGTTAATTCAAACTAACAGCCGTTAGTTGGAATTAACTTTAATAGCGGCTATACATACAAACCACTAGTTCGAATTTAAATCGAACTAGCGGAGCACTTAATTCGAACTAGGTAAACCTCATTCTGCGAGGAGTAACGCCTAGTTCGAATTAAGTATAGGCAGTCCCCGGGTAACGTACAAGATAGGGACTGTAGGTTTGTTTTTAAGTTGAATTTGTATGTAAGTCGGAACTGGCATCCAGATTCAGCCGCTGCTGAAACTGACCAGCAGCTAACTACAGGAAGCCTGAGGCAGAGTTGCTCTGCCCTGGGCTTCCTGGAATCAGCCGCTGATCAGTTTCAACAGCGGCTGAATTTGGACGCCTGGGACAGAGCAGCCGGGGCGCTGCCGGGTAGGTCCCCGCAGCGCTGCACCTCAGCGCTGCGGGGACCAACCCAGCAGCACCCCAGCAGCTCTACCCCAGATGTCCCCAAGTCAGCCGCTGCTGAAACTGACCAGCGGCTGATTCCAGGAATCCCGGGGCAGAGCAACTCTGCCTCGGGCTTCCTGTAGTCAGCCGCTGGTCAGTTTCAGCAGCAGCTGACTTGGGGACGCCTGGGGCAGAGCAGCTGGGGTGCTGCCGGGTTGGTCCAGTAGCGCTGAGGCGCGGCGCTGCGGCACCAACCTGGCAGCACCCCAGCTGCTCTACCCCAGGTGTCGTCGGCGAGAAAAGCCTGGTCTGCTGGGGGGAGGGGGCGCACTAGCTGCACCTCCCCCCCTCCAGCAGACCAGGGAGACGCGGGTGGCGGGACCACCGAGACGCGCCGCGATCCCGCCCGCATCCTCCGAGGCTTTGCTCCGCGTCTCCCTGGTCTGCTGTGGGGGGGCTCCCCCCAGCAGACCAGGGAGACGCGGAGCAAAGCCGAGGCGCACACGGGCAGCGGGACAGCCCAGACGCGCCGCGGCTGTGCGTCCTCCGAGGCTTGTCTCCCTGGTCTGCTGGGGGGAGCTCCCCCAGCAGACCAGGGAGACGGGGAGCAAAGCTGCGGAGCACGCGGGCAGCAGGACAGCCGTGGCACATCTGGGCTGTCCCGCTGCCCGCGTGCTCCGCGGCTTTGCTCCCCGACAGCCCAGATGTGCCACAGCTGTCCTGCTGCCCGCGTGCTCCGCAGCTTTGCAGACCAGGGAGACTCGGAGCAGACCAGGGAGACTCGGAGCAGCTTTTCTCACCCCGGAGGACGCGGGCGGCGGGACCGTGGCGCATCTGGGCGTCCCGCCGCTCCCGTCCTCCGGGGCAAGAAAAGCCCAGTTCGTAACTGCGGATCCAACATAAGTCGAATCCGTGTAACTCGGGGACTGCCTGTAGTTCAAATTAAGGGTTGTGTAGCCACTTAATTCGAACTAGTTGTAGGTTAGCCCTTCCCAGCTTGCCCTGGTGGCCACTCTGGGCCAAACCAGGGAAACTTTTGTGCCCTCCTCCTGGCCCCGGAGCCCTTAAAGGGGCACAATCTGGCTACAGTGCTTGTGTCAGTTGCAAGCCTGCCAGCACCCAGCCAGCAGACCCTGCAGCTGGCAGGGCATGAGCCAGGTATCCGCTGCCACCCAGTCTTCCGCCTCTTCCCTGGACCAGGCTGGTAGCTCCCAGGAGCCTGCCCAGGGCTGCAAGAGGCGGGCGCCTGCCTGGTCTAGTGCGGAGATCGTGGACCTCATCGAGGTTTGGGGGGAGGCCTCCAACATCCACGACCTCCGCACTAGGCACAGGAAAGTGGTCGTCTAGGGCAGGGTAGCTCCCAGCCTGTCCACCAAAGGCCACATGTGAACCCTGGAGCAGGTTTGCATGAAAATCAAGTTGGTCCAGTGAGACCCCCGACCCTGAGCTTAGAACATAAGAATGGTCGTACTGGGTCAGACCAAAGGTCCATCTAGCCCAGTAGCCTGTCTGTCGACAGTGGCCAACACCAGGTACCCCAGAGGGTATAGACCGAAGACAATGACCAAGCAATTTGTCTCATGCCATCAATCTCCAGCCTTCCACAAACAGAGGCCAGGGACACCATTGCTACCCCCTGGCTAATAGCACTCCATGGACCCAACCTCCATGAATTTATCTAACTTCTCTTTAAACTCTGTTCTAGTTCTAGCCTTCACAGCCTCCTGTGGCAAGGAGTTCCACAGGTTGACTACGCGCTGTGTGAAGAAGAACTTTCTTTTATTAGTTTTAAACCTGCTGTCCATTCATTTCATTTGGTGTCCTCTAGTCCTTCTATTATGGGAACTAATGAAGAACTTTTCTTTATTCACCCTCTCCACACCACTCATGCTTTTATACACTTCTATCATATCCCCCCTCAGTCTCCTCTTTTCTAAGCCGAAAAGTCCCAGTCTCTTTAGCCTCTCTTCATATGGGACCTGTTCCAAACCCCTAATCATTTTAGTTGCCCTTTTCTGAACCCTTTCCAAGGCCAAAATATCTTTTTTGAGGTGAGGAGGCCACATTTGTACACAGTACTGAAGATATGGCGTACCATAATTTTATACTTCCCCTCCTCCTTCTTCCCCTGGCTTCCCCCTTCCAGCTCCCTCCTCCCAGGTTTCCCCCTCCCCTCTCCCACCCTCTCTCTTCCCATCTCCCACCTCCTTTTCCCAGTCTCCCCAGAGGTTAATCCCCTCCCCTCCAGTTTTGTTAAATACAGAGAATTTCTGTTTTTGAACACACGTGTCCTTTATTTTTTACATCAGGAAATGGAGCTAGGGAGGAGTAAGTGGAAGGAGGTGAGGGAGGAATGGGGCACGAGCCCCCGATGGGGAGGACTGGGGTGGCTCTGCGGGCTCCTCAGGGTGGAAGCTCTCCTGCAGGGTCTCCTGGATCCTGACAGCCCCCCGATTCACCCCCCAGATGGCAGCCTGCGCCAAGTGCAGCCATGCTGATGGCCGAGTACTGTGACGTGCCGAGTGTGGGCACTCAGGGCACTCCAAGACAGGACTGCTTTGCTGTCCCTCATTGAGGTAGACAAGCAAGCGGGGAACCCTGAGGACTGTCTGTCCAGGGTGGGGGTCGAGTCCCTTTAAGCACAGCCCTCGTCTAGCCTGAGACAGCAGCTCCACGCTCTAAGTCCTAACATGATGTCCTGCCAGCACTGGTTCTGACCAGCCTTAACTTTGGTTCAGGGTCCACTCAATGTGGACATGCTAGTTCGAATTAGCAAAACGCTAATTCGAATTAGTTTTTAGGTCTAGATGCACTAATTCGAATTAGCTTATTTTGAATTAACTAATTTGAAGTTAGTTTGAATTAGTGCGGTAGTGTAGACATACCCTAACATCTCTAGACCAGACTTGATCTTCTTTTTAAATGTAATAGTTGATCTATGCTGGCATAGGAGGAAGTCAGTTAAAGATTAAAAATAATACAGATGCTAGCTCAGCAGTTAAAAGATTGCACACTGTACTTCTTCATGGAGAATATGGATTTGTACTTCAAGCTCAGTAGGTTGAGGTTAGGATAGCATCATGTTACTTTGTAGTGTCCATCCTGTTTACTCAGAAATTGTACTGATGTTTTGGGGAAAACAGCATGAAGCAAGTCCTCAAGCAGATGAAGTCACCAGGGTAATGCAAGGAAGCATTTTCATTAAGAAGAATGGAGAATCTTGAAGGAGCCACTTACTTCAGAAAAACTAAGAATATAGAATTGGCCTGGATCCCCTAGAAGTTACAGGACCAATAATCTCTTGGGAGGCTTCAGTAAGATTCAGTGAGGAAACAACTGAGACAGCTACTGTTAGTGATACTATAGCCCTATAGTGCCTTTCTGTGACTTCAGTGTGATTATCACTTAAAAACCTTCTTTGTATATCGGGCTATGTGCTTATTCTTCTTTCTCTTGACCATCACATTTTATTGTCTTCATTTTTTCAGCACTGAATGATATGGAGGAAGTTGCACAGGATGATGGAATGGCTGCATTGGAGGGCCAGAATGAGACCACTGCGCATAATCAAGCAGTTATTCCTATGGATGTTGATGAGGAGCAAGCAGGTAATTTGGATCCTGGAAAATAATCATGACTTCAAGATCCTCCCAGTTGCAAGATTCATTAGTTCAGTATGATTATTTTGACATGACTTTTTTCAGCTAGAACATGTGGGACATTTGAATAATGGCTCTAGAATAGCAGAAGAAACTAGTGATTTAAGTCTGCTGTACAGTCTCCCCTTTTCTGCTGTTCGTTCTGTGACAGATTGTTTTTAAGGTCTCATTTTTATACTATAGTGTAATGAGAGGGTCAAAAAGATATGAATATTCTTAGCTTGCTTTTCCAGTCCTTGCATTTATGATCTCCCTCCTCCCACTTCAGTTTATTAACTCCTCCCGTTTGGCTGTGTTATTATCAGAGCATCTTGTATAAGCACTAATTTAAGTTGTATTTATGGGTCGCATTAAATCACTTCAATTACTGATGCCAGCCATTGCTTTATGCACATTGCATTGTAGATGTGCCAACAGCAAGTAGTTTTAAAAAAGCAGGGTATCTGTTCACCAGAGTGTTTTTTTCCAAAAAGCCCCTGAAAATGTACTCTTACGTCGACGTTCATTTGTTGAACTATTCAAACAGGTACCATATATTGTGCCCATTTGGTACAGTGTAGTGGCATTCTGGCCTGACAGCCAGAAGCATTAGAAGTTGTGCCCCGCATGAGAACATAGGCTGAAACTGACACTTTGCGATGTTGCTGAGAGAAAGGCTGGTGAAGTCTTTTCTGCCCATCTCTGATGGTTGCCTGGGTGGAAGTTGCATATTCCCTGGATGCTTTTTCAAAAGGATTTGAGGATAATTTCAATGTCCTGGCTAATATTTGTCCTCTCAGTAACACAGATTCTAATGGCTGAGCACAAAATGTCTTCCAAGATAGCTCCTTAGTTACTGCATTGTCAGTTTTTCAGTGACCTCGAGTCTGAGAAGTGCCATAGAAAACCAGTCTTATATCCTATTGTGTCAGACTTTTTTTTCCGATAGATTAGAACATCTTTGTTGATCTTAACTGTGTTTTAATGCTGTATCTTTAAATCACATTTTTAGCATTTGAGTTTTTAGGTAGGGTCCACAGAAAGGAGTGCAGAGTTCTGCTAGGATGAACCAAATCCATCTCTTTCTGTGGCATTTCCAAACTGTTGGAGAACTTCAGCAGTCAAGCACTATTACATTTTAATACCCTGTAATTAGGAATGTAAGCGACTAGTTGACTATCTGATAAGCTTATCGGATAGTCAACTAGTTCCTTGACTAGACACTCCTCACCCCCACCTTTAACGTGGGGGGGAAAGCAGGAGGCAGTGGTGAGGGGCGTCGATTTAAAAGTGGGGACAGGAATCAGCTGATTTCTGGCTCATGCCCAGTCCCAGATGCTTCACCTCTGCTTTTTAAATGTATTATGAGCCAGCAGGCTCTTAATACATTTAAAAGACTTGTGCGCAGTGGGGAGGGACCTGGTGCAAGTCAGGAATCAGTAGTCCCAGCTCAGCTTCAGCCTTTTAAATGTATTAAGAGCCTGCTGGCTCATAATACATTTAAAAGGCAGAGTTGCAGCAGGGTTAACTCCTTGCCCTGCTCCCAGCTCCTTCGCTTATTGTCTAATCGACTAGTTGATGGAAATTCCGTTAACTAGTCACTTACTTGGTTAAACTAAATGTTAACATCCTTGACCTGTAATCATTGCTTGCCTTGTATAAATGAACTATCAGTATTCTTCTCTTGTTTTAGGACCCAGTGGCCTTCAGCCTATTGTAAAAGCAGCACCTATTACCGTCCATGACTCGGACAGTGAGGATGAAGAAGAGAACATGGGGTCCTCAAGAGCCTGCATTACTAACAGCATTGTCCAGAGTTACTCAGATGGAGAAGAGAAAGTCAGAGATCCAGAGGAAACCAGAGAGCTGTCAGGTGTGAAAGATTTTGTATGAGTTGGCTTATTAGTAAGGATTTTATTGCAGTGGGCAAAGTCTGTTAATTTGGCTACTGAAGCTTTAGCCCATTTTGCTTCTTCTCCATGCCTCAGATAATTTCTAGTCATATAAACCCAATACAACGTAGAATGGAGCAATAGGATACATCCCCATAATGCTGGAAATACATGTGAACATGTGCAAAATGGGGAAATACAGCATAAATGCCAGAAGCATAGCTGCAGATTTTTTGTAGACACAGTACTTCTCATACATATTTTCAGGTATATTTATTGCCTCATTGGCTTACAGTAGACACCTACCAGTGCAGATATGTGACTGTGTGCCCATATGAATTGTCTGTCAAAGCATTTACCATCACAGGCTGAAAAGCTATCGAGCAAAAGCTTGGGGGAGGAGTGGGAAACCTGTAGCCATCTAATGGATATGTAGGCTGTCTGGGAATATCTCAGAGAAAGTAATCTAGATCATGTCTGCTCTTTATAGAGAATGTTATAGTTTAGGAATGAAGTGAATATTCCCTTTTTTCAACTCTCAGGTTCCTCTGCTTTGGAACCAGGCTTAAAGTTAATACAGTACAAGTTGCACCTCCCTGGCCCAGCACCCTCGGGACCTGACTGGTCCTGGATGAGGGATTTTTCCAAACCATTGGAGGTCATTTTAGACCCTCGCTGCTGGCCCTCCACTGCCTTCTCCACTGGGCTTCCTGGCTCCCCACACAGCCCAGCTGAGCTGCACATCAACTCTTGGCACTCCCCTTCCCCGCCCAACTGGGCCGCATGTCAGCTCCCAGGACCCTGCTCCTCTGCAAGCACTCCAGGACTCTTGGATCCTGGCTCATTGGTTAACCTTCATGGTTACATGCAATGTTATCCCTCCCGCTCCCCCTTCCCCGCACTGCTGCCTCTGATAAAGAGGCAGCTGTGCAGGGGGAGGGGGAGCGGCAGAGGGAGAGGACACGTGTTTATAAAACATCCCTGATTTGGGGAGATGTTTTCAGAAATGTTCTCAGTGATACCAATGCCATTAGGAATGATCTGGTTTAGAATACTGAGCAAGGGGCTTGGAGCCAAACATTACTGAGTTATATTGCTGGTTTTGACATTGACTCACTGTGTCTAACCATTTATAATATGGGAATAAAACTTCTCTACCTTACATCACCTGTAGATGTATAAATTAATGATTGGACAGTGCTTTGAAAGTTCTGAAGCACTGTCAGTTCTAAATTGTCATTTAATCCCTTATTTTCAAGAGAACTAAGACTTGTTACAAATATATTCCCATATCACATTCTTGCACATTGACATTTGTAACTAGTGAGCTGTTTCCAGAAAGCAGTAGGCACGTCAAGCAATGTGTATCCCCTGGTATGTCAGTTCAGATGAGCAGCTTCAGGACATTAGAGAGATTCATCTGCTGATGGGCTAAGTGTTAACTTCCTACCACTTTAGAATAGGTCCTAATTTAAATATTGGTTCCTCACTCATCTCCCTGCAACCTCTGTTGCTGAACTCCCGGCGGTCTCCATTTTCAGGTGGTGGTGTTCAGAGTTAGCTTGCTTTATTGTTTTTCATGCTTATATTACTTTATCAGCAGTGAGTGGTAAAGGCAAGACTCCATTGCGGAAGAGGTGCAGTGCCAGCCAAGTGGGTCAAGCGAAGCAATTCCATGCTGAGGAGAGCAGCTGTGAGAAAGGTTGTCAAGTGACCAGTGAACAGATTAAAGCAGATATGAAAGCAGCCAGTGACATGCCTGAAAGGAACAAAAGCAAAGATTCTTACTCCAGTTGCGTTAATGCAGCTGGATCAATGGGGACCTCCAACTCTTGCAGTGCTGTTTCCTCGAGCCCTGACTGTGCAAGGACAGCTGATAGCCACTCTGCTGCCACCAGTCCAGCAATTGCAGATGAATCCCGACAGTGTGTCTGCTCCCCTAGTAGGGGTGAAAGTTCCAATGAGAGAGACAATGAGGATGGTTCTGTTTGCTCCAGGTGCTCTTCCTGTAGGCAACAGGAGCCACAAAGGAGGACTAGTGGGTGCTCTGATTTGGAAAGCCCATCTACTAGTGGTGTCTGCAGTAGGAATGGACCGAATAGTACTGGGTCAGATTTCTCACTTAGGACGCTGCCAAACTCTGGGTGTCCAGGAGAGGCAAATTCTGAGAGGACTAATGGGAATGTCTGTGGGAATACGGGGGAGGAGAGCACTGGCTCACAACTAGGAAGCTATGAAATGGAGTATAATGAAGATTATCCCCGCCGTCCTCTAACAAGAGCCAGAAGCAAACTGTCCCATGTACCTCTGTTGTCTGAATCAGGTATGACCTACACTTGTGTATTTTTACTTCAGAGTTACTGTTTCATACTAAAGCAACAACTATCAAATACTATCCATACTTTAATAACACAGTTCTTTTTCTTGTTTGTAAATCAAACGTTTTATTAATTGACAGAAGAGCCAGTAGGAACTAAAGGTATGGATATATCAGTTTGTAGCTGCTTATGTTCATACACATCTCTCTGTGTGACCATGATCTCCATCTTCTCTCATGTTATCACGTGTGTCATGCATCTATGGTAAGATTGGACCGATTGATTTACTGTTTTGAAAAACAATGTTTTTTGATAACTCATCTTGCTGTTTCTGTCTTTATAAGCTATTATTCAGCGGAACATAAGAATTGCTCCTCTGTTCAAGAATTACTTCTGGGAGGGAGAAGGGAGAGGTGCTCTCCTCCTTTTCAGAGGAAAAAAGATGATTGCAATAATTGTGATAATTTATCAGCCAGTAAGGCAAAATGATTATCACTCAACCATAGTAGTGTACAAACACACATCTACATGGTGAATCCCACTTCAAATTGTTGAGGCATTAATAAGGGACTAGAAAAATGCATTTCTCATTAAACAGAATAATAGACAGTGGAGTTAGAAAAAATATTCAATCATCAAATCCATATCTCTACCAAAGTAGGATTGATTTCTACAGTACATTTTTGGGTGTTTATCCAGTCAAGTGCAATATCCCAAGTGCTGATGAAGCTTAAATCAATTTGTTTAGGAGGCTATTCCATTGCAAAATATATCTCAGATTTAAAATATTATCCTGATATTCATTTTGAATTTTCTGTTTTTTAGCTCGATCCATTATTAATAGTAATGGAATGAAACCATTAAAGGAATAATACAGTGCCTTGTATGCATGCCAGACAGGTCTTCCTGAAAATCACGCTGCTCTCCTGTCTCAGCTAAGGAAAGGGTTTATTTCTGCTGCATGTCAAGTGTCTTCAGACTTCATATTTTAGGACATAAACTGATTACATGCAGAAGTTAGAAAGTATTTCTCTCTTCCACTCCTCCCCTCCAACCCCTGCAGAAGTGAGTGCACATGTACGTCATTGTGCAACATTTTCCTGCATGTGTTGACTAATGGAGGCAGACTCCTAGTCCGATGTGGTCCAAGTCCAAGCCCAGATTCATGCTATATGTATGCCTGGATATATAGAATCAGTGCGGCTCCATCTGTCTAGCCACTAAAATCCACTTCCCCTTTCTTCCATTCCCCCAATGCTGGGATGTTAATATTCATTTACATTCAATGCAAAACTTCAAATGGGTTTGTTAAAGAACTAAAGAAATTTTCCTGTCTTTGGTTTGAACAAATGCAGTGAGTTTCATGGCTCTCTATTGTTTTGCCTGTGAGTTCCAGAACAAAGTGACATTGGTGGGTTATTTCGTTTTTTGAGGCTTCTGTAACAAACTTATTTATGATGGTGAAATGTATGTAGTTATTTGTCTTGAATAATTGTTTCACATTATCTCAGACATCTAAATTTTCACTTTTTCTGATGCTTAACATGGTATGGAGTGAAATAATAATAAAAAATGACTTAGCAGATAAGTTGGCAAAAAGGGAAAGAACTATTGATGTGTATGATTAATTACAGTAAAAAGCATCAAGCAAAACTGGTTTTGTCATTTAAATAAGCATTTTATTTTAAACTTGTCTTAGATTTAATTTATAGCCAAGGGAAGCATTTTGGAATTATATTCATGTTAATCCCTTTTAAGAAGAGGTCTTTGCCGGGGCTGTACTGTATACAATTCAGCATACATTTGTGATATTTTTCTTGTATAATAATAAGGGCATATATCCATGGTGATATTTGCTATATGTACTGTCATGAAATCGCACTGGATGATGATACACATGTGCAATGAATTGCTTAATCCAATAGTAAAGTAAATGTTTTCATATTCATATTTCATCTTCCACAAGTATGGGTATTCCAGAAGAGGATCTGAAGGCTACAGGCTCAAAGGGACTCACTTAAAGTTTGAATGCCAATTCATAGAATCATAGGGCTGGAAGAGACCTCAGGAGGTCATTGAGTCCAGCCCCCTGCCCAGAGCAGGACCGACCCCAAGTAAATCATCCCAGCCAGGGCTTTGTCAAGCCGACACTTAAAAACCTCTAGGGATGGAGATTCCACCACCTCCCTAGGTAACCCATTCAAGTACTTCACCACCCTCCTAGTGAAATAGTTTTTCCTAATATCCAACCTAGACCTCCCCCACTGCAACTTGAGACCATTGTTCCTTCTTCTGCCAATTGTACTTCAATTTATCCTTTTTGTTTTTTCTAGATGTGGCCAAGCCAAAGCCTCGACAAACAATGAAGCGGAAAAGGACAGCTGACAAGTCAACAAGCACAAGTGACCCTGTTATTGAGGATGACCATGTTCAGGTGAGGCCACTTTCTTCATGTTTCCAGCCAACAGTCTTTATGAACATATGACTGACTGCATGCTTATCGTTACTGCAAACCACACATTATGAGTTGAATTTTGTTCCTGTCTCAAGTTACATCAGCACATGCAAAGCATTAACTCAAGGGCCATGGCGTTTATAACTTGAGCGGTCTGGCCTGAGAGGGACTATACACCAAAGCTCAAGTTAAGGCAACTCATCAACTGCCCACACAATTACTTTGTAGTTGGACTCAGGATAGAGTGTTTTCCCACAATTCCTCCCATATGCCCAGAAAGGCTAGTCAAGTTCTCCCGCAAATCCCTGGGAAAGCATTCATAGAACAGCTCAGTTTACTGCAGCACTAAGAACCGTGGGACAGCACTGCCTACAAATGGGTGCAGTACCAGGTGGGACACAGTAACTTGACTGTAATTTTGTAGTGTGACTGTTGTTACTCAACCTAGGCTAACTTAAAGAGTAAACTGAGTATACATAATCTTGAGTTAACTTTGCTGCAAAGATGTAGCTTAAGAATGCATCTATACTCCTTGCTTGTAGTGCAGCATGTAGTATATATATTCAGCCCCCTTAGCACAGGTATAAATAGCAGGGTAGATGGTGAGGCACAGCTTAGTCAAGTAAAGTCATGTCTGAGGGGTGAAGGCAAGTACACGAGTGTGTACCCTACATGGTGCTCTATTCGTCACAGCTGTGTCTCCCCATTTATATTGCTGTTTTTAGCAGTTTAGTGTTCAGCTTCCTCCCCTCAGCTGGAGTCTGTCCCTGCTGCAGAATAAAACTGCAGCAATGGGGAAGACCTTGGGCAGATCCCCACCGTGGGAGCCTTTTCCAGCCACAGGGAGAGATTGAGGCAATGGGGAAAATCTCCACCAGCTCCCTGCAGCCAGAGCCTTCCCTGCTCTTGGGAAAACAGAAGCAGCTTCCTTCTGTTTCCCCTCAGCAGGAAAGGCTCTGGCAGTGAGGTTTCTCTGTTGTCTCACTCCTTCCAGAACCTTTCCTTGCTGTAGTGAATGGCTACGGCATTAGGGAGCTGCTGAAGCTTTACTGAGCTGTCTGAGTCCCATCATTGCACAGGCTACACCCTGTTGTGTGGACACAGACGTGTACACTATACGTCTCTGACTCTGGTGTGTTGTGTAGACTAGGGATGTAAAAGAGTAGTTAAATAGTTGACTGCCCGATAAGCCTAGAGTAGTCAAGTCGACTGCATGCATTTCCCCACGCCTCCTTTCTGCCTCCATGTCAGAGGCAGCAAGGGGATGGGGAGAAGCAGGAGTTGGTGCTGGGGGGAGCCGACTTGAAAGCCAGTTCCCCCCGGCACCATCTCCGTGGTGGGGAGTGGGGCAGGGGAGGCAGAAGTTCAGTGGCACAATGGCTGTGCCCTTTAAATGTAATAAGAGCTGCTTGGCTGTTACTATTTTTAAAAGGCAGGAGTGTTCATATTATGCCTCTGCCTTTTAAATGTAGTAATAACCAGGCAGTTCTCACTACAAAAGGCAGAGTCGCAGTGAGGTTTGCTCCCGGAGGCGGTACAAGCCAGTACTGTTTAGTCCCGGCTCTTGCTGCCCCTGGGAGTTAACCCTGCTGCAGCTCTGCAGTGGAGGTAGTGAGCCCCAATCCCTCTTATCGACTAATCCAATAATCAATGGAAATTCCATCGACTTCTCAATTAGCTGATTATCTGCAATTTAACATCCCTAGTTTCAACCAGGGATGTTAAATTTAGATTAGTTAACTAATTGAATAGTCAATGGAATTTTCATCAACTATTTGATTAGTCTATAAGGGTGCCTCCGCCTTTGAACTGTAGCAAGAGCCCTGCCTAGCTCTTGCTACTGTTCAAAAGCGCAAGCCCCGCAGGAAGTGTAGGGCTTCCTTTTGAAATGTACAAGAGCCCCAGTGGGGCTTTTGTATATTTCAAAAGCAGGAGCCTGGCAGGGAACACAGGGCCAGCAGGGACTCACCTGCCGGCCCTGGGCTCCCTGAAGTGCCTCAGCCTTTGAAATGTACCAGAGCTCCAGCAGGGCTCTTGTACATTTCGAAAGGAAGCCCTGTAGGGAGCATGGGGCTCGCTGGGGCTCCTTTCGCAGCAGAAGTGGTGCAAGCGGAAACTGCTTCAGTGCCTGCTCATGCTGTTTCTGCTGTGTCTCTACCTTCCCTGGCCCCTGTGGAGATGGTGTTTGGGGGAGCCTGGGCCTGCTGTGGACAGAGGCTGCTCCGCAGCAGCAGTTCCTGTCCGAGCTCCCCGCTGACAGGGGCTGCTGCAGCAGAGCAGTCACTGCCACAGGGAGCTTTGACTCCTGTGGACAGGGGCTGTTGCCACCCCATGCTGTTGCCTCTAATAGGGTATGTCTACACTACCCTCCTAGTTCGAACTAGGAGGGTAATGTATGCATACCGCACTTGCTAATGAAGCCCGGGATTTGAATTTCCCGGGCTTCATTAGCATAAGCGGGGAGCCGCCATTTTTAAATCCCCGCTGCTTCGAACCCCGTGCAGGAATAGGAACCTAGTCCGAACTACCTAGTTCGAGCCCCGTGTAGCCGCGCTGCACGGGGTTCGAAGCAGCGGGGATTTAAAAATGGCGGCTCCCCGCTTATGCTAATGAAGCCCGGGAAATTCAAATCCCGGGCTTCATTAGCAAGTGCGGTATGCCTAGATTACCCCGCTAGTTCAAACTAGGAGGGTAGTGTAGACATACCCACAGAGAGGCAGCAGCATGCTGTAGTAGGGGGCTCCCCGGGTGTGAGGCTAGGAATTTACTGGCTGCTGGCCCCGCCTCTGGGGACTACCCAATAGTAGTGTAACCGCCAAAATTTGATGTGGTTAGACCACTGTTCAGTTAACTTCTATCTAACATGCCTACTCTCCATCTGAAAGTTTTTCCTCTTATAAGCACCTTAATGAAAGGCAGTGTAATAAGTCTCCAGTACTGTCAATCCCAAGTCAGCCTCTTATTTAGACTGTCTCTACAGCACAAATGGGTTTTTAGACTGAATTATCTCTCATAATCAATAAGATTTTTGGTAATAGGGAACTTGAGGCATTTTCTATCAAGTCACTGCTGCTGGTGGTAATTGTGTATGGACACTATGGGTCTGAAAAAAATAACTTATTTTAAACTTACTTCATATTAGTAGTTATCAGCAGCACAAGTCTAGCTTTTCTCTCACCAGCCTGTTCTGGGCAGAGTCCTTTATCACATTGGAGAGCATCCCAGAATGAATTTTCTCCCAGCATATTTACAGCAGAACTGCTTTTTCTTTTTTGGCAGGATTTTTTGTTTCTGTTCATGCTTAATCCCTTTAAATTAATTTTGTATTAATCCCATCCTGTGAATTATTTTTTTTTTAATCTTCACCAGGTGCTGACTTTGAAATCCAAAAACCTTGTTGGAATTACATTGACCAATTGTGGAATAACAGACCTGATCTTGAAAGATTGCCCCAAAATGATGTTCATCCATGGTATGTTGTTAGTGTCGCTGGGACTCATAGCCCAGCCAAGTCTTCCATTCTGAGTTTCCCCAAGAGCTTGATACCTTTTCCATCAACACTGAATAGTGGAGTCATTTTAAAACATTCTCTTAGGCGCTACCTACCAACCTTTTGCTTACTTTGAGTTTATCAGCAACTAAGCAGTTTTATTCAGAACATTAAGTAGCGTAGGAGGCATAGTGATGCATATCATGGCTTCTCAGTTTCTAAGTTCTTCCTTCCTCTGGCTCTCCCTACTGTTATTTATCTGACACAATGTTGTTTCCATCTTAAAGAGCTGATGAATGATGAAAATCTGTATTGACTAATGGCACTTTAAGTGTACTGTATGCTGCATTCCAGTCTTGTCTGATTAGTTCTCTCTAAATCAAGAGGTCAATTATGCTGTTTCCTGAAATATCCGAAGTCAGTAAAGGGTGCGTCTAAAAAGCGCAGTTATTTTGAAATAATGGCCAATATTTCAAAATAACAATGTGAGCACCTACACAGCAATTACATTATTTTGAAATTGCTATTTTGGAATAGCAGTAGTGTGGACGCTCCACTGCTGCTATTTTGAAATAGCTCCTCCCCAGGGCCATTCAAAGTAGTTACTTCCCAGTCTCTTCCAGGGTTCTAAATTGAGGTAGCACATCCACGTTAAGGAAGCCTGCCTCAGACTAATTTTGAGTGTAGTGTAGATGTGGTATTTCAAAATAAGCTATTTTGGAAAAAAAATTATGAAATAGCTTATTTCAAAATAAGCATGCTGCGTAGACGTACCCCAACAGTGTTGTTGTGTCTGAATTGGTATTTCTCTCACCTGTCTTCATGAAGTTGTATCAAACTGGAAAGTGTTTGATTTCAGAGATTAGGTTTATCCCACCAGGCCAATCAAAGCACACATTTTATTTTAACTAATCAACTAAATACTGATGAGCCGGTCATGACAGCATGGAGGAGGATAACTATATTATCCCAATATATAATACTCTGCCATGCTCCATAACACAGGTCATGATGTGATGCCATGATTAGAGGTAGATTGCTCAAAAATCAATGTTTTTATTAAAGCTATTAACTGTGCGCACACAATTTAGTAACTGATCTTTACAAATATATGACTCATTTGTCTTAGAGACCAGTCTGCTTTTTGAGATCCCCTTAGAAAAATTATGTAATATCTTTTTTGCTGCTGCTTTTATAGTTTTATTCATTTGTAATTTGTAGCTACGAGATGCCGTGTACTTAAGCATTTAAAAGTAGAGAATGCTCCAATTGTCAATCGATTTGATTATGCCCAGTGCAAGAAATTAAACATGGATCAGGTACTAGATCAGATATTGAGGATGCCACCAGAGAGAAACCGGATCATTTACCTTCGTCCAATGCAGCAGGTACCCAATCAGCTTTCATTTAACCAAGACAAACTTTGAAACTACTTTTATTCTCTCATCTATGCTTACTTTATTATTTCTGCTTACTGCAAGATAAACAAATGTGAACATTAAAGGGAAAGTAATTCTCCTAATACCATTCCACCATCAGCTTTTTTCCTTTATAATGCTTTCATTGCAGGATAATGAATTTATTACTGTTAAATACTGTCTCCAAGGCTAAGTTCATTGCATTAGAAAACTGTAAGTCAATTAAGTAAGGTACTGAATTAATGCTGTACGACATAATTAGGATTTGCATAATATACTATAAAAACAAAACTGCTATTTATATAAAAAACTTTAAAAAACAACAAATGTTCCTTAGAGACCAAAAAAAATGTAGATCATATATGAGCTTTTGTGGACACAACCCCCTTCTTCAGATGAATGGAGCCAGGGGTACAGAGGTATAAGTAAATAGTAGAAAAAGAGGGGAGATGTGGAGGGAAAGAAAAGAAACAAAAATCTTTGTCAAATAGAGTGAATGAAGCTAACAGAATGGGCTGTAAGTGCCCATAAAAGCTCATAATATTACATGTTGGACCTCCAAATACTAGGGCCCCCTTATCCCGCAACAACCATGGTCCGGCAGGACCTCAGATGTTCCTGGACCAGGGAGTCCTGGCTGGGAGCCCCAGTAGCAAGAGGGCAGGTGGCTCGGAGCCCAGAAGTGCTGGGGCTGGGACCAGGGCTGGAGCCCCGGTAGCAGAGCCAGGCCTGTGGCAGCCCCAGTAGCAGAGCCAGGGAAGCAGCAGCCCTGGGAGGTCTGGAAATGCAGTACTCCAGGCTGCTAGGGCTGGCTGCGGGGAGGGGAGGCAGGTTGGGGGGCCAGTATCAGATGACCTCCCCTGGTCCAGCAAATTTCCTTGTTCAGGACTGTCAGGTCCCAAGGGTGCCAGACCAGAGAGATCCAGGCAGTATCTACATTTTTTGTTAGTCTCTAAGGTGCTGCAGGGCCATACGTTCTTTTTTAATTTTTTTCATTTACAGACTAACATGGCTACTCCTCAGAGACTACTATTTATATAGTTGCATAGTTGTTTTTATTCATGGCGGGAAGTATACCATCGGCCATATGTGTCTGGAATAGTTTGGTGACTACTATGTCAAGTTCAGTATTTCCACTTAGCATTTATATACTGTTTTATATCATCAAAGCAAACTTTAATCGATCTGCCAGTATTGTGAGGGTAGTTAAAGTGGTGGTAGTACCATGTGGGAAAACCAGACACAGGGAAGTTAAGTGACTTGCTCAAGATAATAGAGTGAATAAATAGCAACGCTAAGACTAGAACTCAGAATTAGTTCTTTGATAAGTTGAGGAAATCACGTTGCTTGTTTAGCAGGAGGTCTCTGAATGTCCAATAATGTTCCCTCTTCTCTATGGTATAGGAATAATGGTACAGTATATTGATTAGTGCAGATACCTATATTTTGAAAAACTAGATCACTGTTTGCAATCCAGTTCTTGGTTGCAGCGGGGCGCAATGGTAACATTGTGGGTTGTTTAAAACACCTTATGCCAGGGTCACTTTCTTAGGAATGAAGCCATCGTTGGCCACTACGTTAACTAAACTAGTAATCTGCAGGTACAAAATCAGACAATTTTACTGATTTATTTCCTACAGTCCTACAGTGCAGTGTAAAGTGTAGGGATGTAAGCGTCTAGTTGGCTACCCGATAAATCTAGGCTTATTGGGTAGTCGAGTCACTACCAGATTAGTTCCTCCCCCCCCTTTGCTGCCTCTGAGGTATCAGGCATCCAGGGTGGGTAAGCAGGTGCCAGCTTAAAAGCCAGTTCCTCCCAACATCATCTCCACTGTGGGGCAAGGGAGGCAGAGGCACAGCAGGGGAAATGGTGCGAGCAGGGACTGAAACAGCCCCCGCTTGCTCTGGTCCCAACTGCTGCGCCTCTCCCTTTGAAATGTACAAAAGCCGGATGCAGCTCTTATATATTTCAAAGGCAGAGTCGCAGCAAGATAGATAGCGCCCCCTTTATTGACTAATCAGTTAGCCAATGGAAATTCCGTCGTCTACTCAATTAGCTGATTAATCAAAATTTAACATCCCCAATAAGGTGCACTAGCAGAGTTGTACTATGCAAGTTATATAGTGGGTCTTCCGTAAAATGTTAACTCTTTGCTAACATTCCTGTTTTTTCTCCCTATACTTTGCTTTCCCCTAAAGTGGGGAATATTGGTTAGATATATGCTGCTGACTCTAAAATCACCTTATGGTTGTAAGTTCCTATCTGACTTTTTCCACAGGTCGACACATTAACTCTAGAACAAAAGATATTTAGTGGTCCTTACCCATACCACATTTGCATAATTCATGAATTCAGCAATCCTCCTAACGTCCGCAACAAGGTGCGCATTCGCAGCTGGATGGACACAATAGCAAACATTAACCAGTGAGTACCCATCTTTCAGTGGATGTGTGAAGAATGTGCTGAGCCAATAGGCTAATACAGATTTAGCACATCATAGTGATAAATGATAAAGGGGTGCCCTGGCATGTGAGCTCCCTATTGTGTAATTGAAGAGCGGGGGGGGGGAATTATATTCTGTGCCCCTATCAAATACTGCATTAATACAATTGCAAACTATAATGTTTTGGACCTATAGAATGCTGGGGGTGGGAGGGACTGACTGAGGCTATTTAAAAGAAATGTTGTTTAGGTGGGTGGAATAGAAATAATGTGCAGTTTTCAACACCACTGCAATACTGTAAGGCTGCCAGCAACAGGACATTAGACATAACAACACCTGCCCACCGTTTCAGATCAGGTTACCTTTCTTTTAACATTTCCTTGGCAAGAATAAAAAGAGAATTTATCAACTCTAAGGGATAATTCACTAAAACAGGTGGCGTCTTACATGCAGCACACATAGATATTGTCTTTTGTCTAACCCCCTACGTCACATGTAGTTGCACTCAAGAGCAAAGGGATTGCATATCTTCACCGTGAGTTTTTATAGGTTCAGCCCTATTAAATCAAAGGTCATGTTATTTCAGGATTTCCAATGTGATTCCTGTCCCTTTTTCTAACATTTCCTGTTACTGCCACCTGAACTTTCTTCTTTCTTATCTCCAGAGAACTTATTAAATATGAATTCTTCCCTGAAGCCACACGAACTGATGAAGACCTGAAGAAATACACAAAGTACCCTTGGGGGCGGGATATTTATACTCTAGAAGGTGAGTATTATGGAGGATTAGAGGCTCATCTGTTGCAAAAGCGAATTTTGGTGTTTTCTCACAAAGCTGCTGGGGAGAGGGATAATAGCTGGGCTAAATGTCTCTTCTGACTGAGTATTGGAGGTCACCTGCACACCATAAACTGAGACTGACCCTTGTCTTGCTGCCCTCAAGCACTGCAGCAGTTGATGTGGAGTTGAATACTTAGGTGGGAAGTAGTTGAAATTCTAATGTAGAAATGGATTATTATCTTAGGAGATGACACAGAGTTCTTTGTTGAGAAGCGTCCCTGGGGGTGCCCCACATAAGGTGTTGAGCGTCCCAACGCTTCCTGACGGATTTTTCTCTCAGCAATGTATCGGAGGCTGTGTATGCGCGGCGCGCGTGAGCCTTCCTAAGTACTATCACGCATGCACAGCCCCCCTCCCTTCAGTTCCTTTCCGCCCCCGGCTTCAGATGGAACTCTCCTGCTCTACAAAGACTTCTGTCGCGGACTCGAACCCAGATGGCTCGGTTCGTTGTCTGACTGCAAAGAGACAGGCAACACCAGCAAGGTCCAATCACAAGCTCACCTTGCCTCTGTGCTCCATGGATTGTCGCACGTTGGCGAAGGGGGGATGGTAGCAACCTTAAAACAAAATTGGTTTGCTCCCAAATTCTCCCAAGTAGCCAAAGATTACTGTCTGCCAAGCCCACAATGTGGGTAAACCTGTAAAGACAGTTCCGGCAACCAGACCTCCGCCTTTGGGACCATGCTGTATTTACAAATGGACTTTATTCAGTTGCTTAAATGTCAGTCTTTTGAATACATGCTGGTTATTGTTTGCTTGTTTTTGGGATGGGGCTCTGCAAGAACTCAATGCCTGTCTCCCACTGTGCTAAGCTGAAAGCACATAAAGACAGAGAGCTACGAATTAAAATGTCCTATTGTGACAAGGACAGACACAATAGCACTGACCCGGGCTCGGGTCTGAGCAATACACCTATGAGGCAAACGTCCCCTAAGCCATCAAAGACAGGGGTGAGCTCTCTGAACCAGTAGCCCAGAAAGCGGCATGCTGAGTGCAAAAAGGGCAATAAAAATGTAAAAAAGGCTGCCCTTACTGAGGCAACAGGTCTCCCCGTGCCTGTCAGGCTGTCTGACACGGCAATGCTTGCCCTCTCACCAGCTATAGGAGCTCTTCCTGCTCCTAGCACAGCATTGAGGAATCCCCTCACAGACCAACTGCTGGGTGCTGGCCCCCCTCTCCCGTTACCAAGGGCAACACCTCAGAGGAGAGCTGGGGGGGGGCAAATTGTTTACCATTAACAGAGCTGTATACTCCCCTCATTAGTCAGAAAGACCTGGCAATTTCCCCCACTTCACAGTCGCATAATTTAACTGATAACATACATCCTCAGTCTCCATTTTCTGATTATTCTGACTTCTCCTCTGCCCTCTCTGAGGACGAGGAAGAGTGCTTACCTGCTTTTTCACCTCAGTCGTATATGGAGGGCTCTATATGGTCTGCTTATCAGCAACAACAGGACTTTTTTAGAGCACAAATGGCTCCCTGGGCTTCTTATTTTTGGATGCCAGGGCCTATGCTTTGCCCCCCACAGTGGGAAATGTTCAATCAACCACCTCAACAATATAAAAAGAAACCATGTAAGACCAAGCATATAGCAAAGCCCTGCTCTCCCTTAAACCTGTCACCCCATACCTCTATGAGGGGAACTGACAATGAAAGCCATTGCTCTCCTATGTCGGCTTCTACATCTCTATTACATTCAAACGCAACCTCTACCATGGAACAGGCATTGTTACCACCTGTCACTCCGACTATCTCTCCTCTTTTCAATAATTATTTAAAAGAGTTGCTATCGATTTAAATATATGTATGGAAGAAGTTCAGCTTTCTCAGCATGAACTCACTAACATCCTTCAGCCCAGTACAGCAACAAAGATGGCACTCCCTATTAATCCAGCCATCCTGGAGCCCCCTAAAACACTATGGCAAACACCTGCATCTATCCCCCTGACATGCAGGAAAACTGACTGAAAATATTATGTCCCCCCTGAACGGTTCTCAATTCCTTTTTTCTCACCCCCCCACCCAACTCCCTCATAGTAGGTGCTGCACAGTAGAGGAACAAACAACATAATTGTTCCACCCCATCCGAAAAGGACAATAAACTCCTGGATATGTTTGGAAAGACGGTTTATGCCTCAGCCACTCTTCAGATGAGAGTGGCGAACTATGCTGCTTTATTAAGTAAATACAACTTCAATAATTATACAAAATTCAATACTTTTATTGAAGATATCCCTAACAGTAAAAAGGCACAGTTTCAGGCTCTTGTTTCAGAAGGCCAGATAATATCACGGATAGCCCTGCAAGCTGCACTTGATGCAGCAGACACAGCTACAAGGACTACTGCAACAGCAGTCACTATGAGACGAGCTTCATGGTTCAACTTCTCCGCTTTCCCCCGCCAAGTGCAGTCATCGGTAGAAGACCTTCCCTTCGATGGAGAAAAACTGTTTTCTGCAGACCAACGAACTACTCCAATCGATGAAAGAGTCCAGAGCCGTATTGCAGTCACTCGGTATCCAAACCCCTATGACGAGACAGACAGAGGTACCAACCATATCAGAGACTTAGGTACCCACAATTCACCTACCAGTACCAGAGGCAAGACTAGGCCCCATACCAACAAAGGGGTCGCAGCAGTGAGCACAGGCGTCGCCCTCAGACTAATAACCCCAACCGTTCATCCCAACCCAGCAAAGCAAATTTGAAACAGTGCTTGAGAGAAGTAAAACTAAATCACATGCATCAGAGCTTGAGATTCATTCTAAACCTTTCCTTTTTCGCTTATTATCTTTCCGTTCAAATTGGGTATCTATTACCACTGATAAGTGGGTAACTCAAGCTATCTCCCTAGGTTATACCATCCCTTTTCTCTTTCCTCCCCCTCCCCAACCTCTCACCCCGTCCCTCTTCAGGGACCCCTCTTGTTGTGCTTAAAAGAAGCACCTGGGATCTTTTTCAGGGGGATAAGGCAACACGCCACATTTATTGAACATACATAGATCAATCAATATTTATCATATGCATATGATACATTAGACTCATGCACTCTCATACACACACAGTACACTCCATCTTCTTGTTACCAAAAGTTGCTCCCCCTTACTGGCCAGATGAGTTAGATGGGGAAGGGGTGGAGCCAGGCTTCTGCCGATCCAGATCGATGCTCCCATGTTGACAAGACGAAAACCCGGGGTCCCTCTGCAAGATGCCTCCTATTTATCCCTCTTATGCAGCCAATTAGTCATCACCTTGCCTTTCTTAATGCTGCTTCAAAGAGAGTTCTTCCAAGGGCAAGCACTTGCTGCTTGACTCCCAAGGGGTCTGTCTGTCCAGTCCTCTTAATGAGCTCACTTTACAGGTATTGTCTTGGATCTGGCTCCCAGACTTTCTCCACCCTTGCAACTGCTGCTGGAGGTGCTCACCTTTCATTCTCCATTCACACCTCATTCATTTCAACAGGACAGTCAAGGAAAGAGGAGAGCTCAAAAGACATTTTTTTTCTTACAAGGAAAGTTTCTCTTAATACAAAGTTATAGGAGAAATGTTACAGAGATTCTGTACGAACACTTAAAGATATATCTAAAAGGACAAGATCTTAATACAAAGTTATATGAGAGTGATAATATTACAGGGATTTCTCCACACTCTCATGAAATCATATTACAACAAGAAGTTGACCACTTTCTTGAATTAGGAGCCATAGAACCAGTACCCCAAGAGTTGCACGGAACCAGATTCTACTCACATTATTTTCTTGTAGAAATGAAGACAGGTGGTTGGAGACCGATCCTTGATCTTCGGTTACTAAATAAATACATAAGGAAACAAAAATTCAAAATGGTCACTCTAAATATTATTATCCCAGCTCTGGAGCCTGGTGACTGGTTTTCTTCTCTTGACCTGCGGGATGCATATTTTCATGTATACATTTGCCACTCTCATAGACGTTTTCTCCATTTTACTTTAGGTCTCCAACATTACCAGTACATGGTACTGCCCTTTGGACTCTGCACTGCACCAAGGGTACTCATAAAGATGCTAGCGGCTGTTGCGGCTCACCTCAGAAAGCAAGGAATCACAATTTACCCATACTTAGATGATTGCCTTATCAAAGCAGGGACAAGTCAAGACTGTTACCAAGATACCATTACTGTGATAACCTGCCTTCGCTCATTAGGCTTCCTAATAAATTACGGCAAATCAACACTCATGCCAACCCAAACAATCCAATTCATCAGAGCTCAACTCAATTTGATCACAGCCAGAGCCTCTTTACCGAGACAGATTCACTCGCATCAGTCAACTGGCAAAATCCCTTCAAGATATGCCAGTAGTAAGGGTTCACGACTGCCTTCAACTATTATGTCATATGGCATCATGCTATCCTGTGGCCCCAAATGCACGTCTCTTTATGAGATGACTCCAGGGTTGGCTTTGATGCAAGTACAAGCCGCATGTCCATCATATGAACAAAATGATTACACTACCACACCAGTGAAAGCATCCCTACACTGGTGGACAAAATCATGCAACCTATGCATAGGCATTCCCTTTTGAACCCTGGAACCCTCTGTAATTGTCACTACAGGCACATCCCTTATGGGTTGGGGTGCCCATACAGAAGGCCGCACAGCACACGGCCTATGGTCTCCAACAGACCGCATGCTCCACATCAATGCCCTCGAACTCAGGGCAGTTCGCCTGGCATGCCAACAACTGTTACCCAATGTCACGGGGATACAGACAACACTGCATGCATGTTCTATAAAACAGGCAAGACGGTGCCCGATCTCTCACACTATGCCTGGAAGCTATAGCACTTTGGAATTTGTGTCTAGCCAGAGACATTCACATATCCTCTTGCCATCTTCCTGGGGCCCTTAATTCAATGGCAGATGCCCTCAGCAGAGCTCTGCCACAAGAGCATGAATGGGAACTCGACTATACACTCCTCGGCAACATATTCAACCGATGGGGTTTCCCAGATATAAATCTATTTGCCACTTCAGTAAACAAAAAATGTCAACGTTATTGCTCCAGGGCTGGCATGGGGAAAGAGTCCTCCGGAGATGCTCTAGTTATAACTTGGAATGCACTCCTACATTACGCTTTTCCCCCGTTTCTTCTCCTCAACAGAGTCCTCGTAAAGATTCTGAACGACAAAGCCAAAGTTATCCTCATTGTACCCTGCTGGCCCCGACAGCCCTGGTTTCCCCTTCTGCTCAGGCTAGCAATACATCAACCAATCATGCTTCCGAAAGATCCCAACATTCTTTATCAGCCAGGGATCATGTATACTCACCCACAGTTTCGTTCACTACATCTCAAGGCGTGGTACCTAGATGGTTCACGGGCATAGAACTGCAGTGCTCTCAACAAGTATGTAATGTCCTCTTACAGAGCAGAGCACCTGCAACAAGAAAAACACATGAGCAAATGGACTCGATTTGTTCTCTGGGCAACCTCTCGTAACATACCACCTCAAGATGCTCCACTTCCTGATATACTGGAATACATGTTACACCTCAGACATCACATCTCTCCCTCAGCTCAATCAGGGTCTACCTAGCAGCCATTGCAACCTTTCACTCAACAGTGGAAGACACCACAGTCTTCGCATACCCAGTAACTAAGCAATTTTTGAAAGGTCTTCAGGCTCTATACCCAGAGGTGGTATCAGTATTCTTTCCAAAACCCCACGCTAATGCTTTTGAAGCTCAGATGCACACCTTAGATGTCAGAAGGGCTCTCTCCTTCTACATCGACAGAACAAAATCTTTCAGATCCTCTCCTCGTCTTTTCGTCTCCATCGCAGATCATAGCAAGGGAAAACAAATTTCATTACAGAGGTTGTCACATAGGATCTCAGATTGCATTGCTACCTGTCCTTCCCTAAATGACCTACCTCCACCATTTCCAATTCGGGCACACTCCACAAGGGCAGTTGCTGCATCCGTGGTTTACCTGAGGAAAATCCCACTACATGACATGCGCAGAAGCCACGTGGTCATCAGAAAACACCTTTGCAAAACATTATGCACTCACCTCAGGACCCCTCCAGCATACCAAACTAGCAGAAGCTGTACTACAAACGGCATACTTACCTGATCCGAAGTCCCTGCCTCCATAAGAAAATATTGCTTGAAGTCACCTCATGTGGAACACCCCCAGGGATGCTTCTCGACGAAGAAAAGGAGGTTACTCACCTTCCTGTAACTGATGTTCTTCGAGATGGGCGTCCCTGGGAGTGCTCCACTACCCTCCCTTCCTCCCCTCTACTTCGGAATGCCCTTATGATAACATCTATAATACGTTATTTGCCGGGTTCCGGATAGAGAAGGAACTGAAGGGAGGGGGGCAGTGCATGCATGATAGTACTGAGGGAGGCTCGCGCGCCACGCATGTGCGGCTCCCGATACATTGCTGAGAGAAAAATCCGTCGGGAAGCGCTGGGGCACTCAACACCTCATGTGGAGCACCCCCAGGGACGCCCATCTCGAAGAACGTCAGTTACAGAAAGGTAAGTAACCTCCTTTTCTGGCTTGGACAGGTATTGAATGGAGCATACCAGGGTTGGGGAAGTTCTTTGCTTGTACTAGCATAGTATATCTATCTAAAACATTGGGTTCTTCCCGGTGAGAGAGAAGCACTGGGAATAAAAAGACAACCCATCAATATAATCTCACTAACATTTCCTTGTCTTTGTCTCTTGTAGGCATTGTGGATGGAGCCCCTTACTCTATGATTACAGATTTCCCCTGGCTGAGGTCGCTCCGAACAGCAGAGCCAAACAGCTATGCCAGATACGATTTTGAGGATGATGAGAGAAGTTAGTAATTGCTGCCTTAACATGCTACTTAGACTCATTCTGTTTCTTTCTTTAACAAATATTTTCCTAAAGTTGCAAAAGGTAGTGGTCATAGAGCTGTTTCTGTACCTCTGCAACCTCTTGAACCCCTCCCAACAATGGGATTTCCTGACAGCTAGTACTGCCCCTTTTATGCTCCCCGATAGTGATAAAGGAACAAAATGTAGTTCTCAGTCTAGAAATGAGTTTGTCATCAGTTAAGAGGACTAATCCAACTATAATGAAGACAGTTTAACAAAGCAGAGGCTACGTCTAGACTGCATCACTCTGTCGACAGAGGGATGCAAATCAAGCACGTCGAAATTGCTAATGAAGCAGGGATTTAAATATCCTGCGCTTCATTAGCATAAACATGGCTGCTGTTTTTTTGAAACGGAGCTTTTTCGAAAAACCGGCAGTCTAGATGCGGATCTGTCAAAAACCCTTTTTCAACAGATCCTGTAAACCTCGTTTTTTGAGGAATACAGGATCTGTCAGAAAAAGGTTTATTTTCAACACACCCGCGTCTAGATTGCTGGGTTTTTGTTTTGTTTTGTTTTTTTCCGGAAAAGCTCCATTTAGAAAAAACTGCGGCAGTGTTTATGCTAATGAAGTGCAGGATATTTAAATCCCTGCTTCATTAGCAATTTTGATGTGCCTCATCTACATCTCTCTGTCGACAGAGAGGTATAGTCTAGACACAGCCAGAGTGACTTGTAGAAAAGTAACCTTTACTTCATAACATGCACAGAGTAGGAAGAAAAAGGAAAAGATCACCTTGTTGTGTGGAATGCATGTTAAGGGATCTGTAAAACTCGTGTCGTGAAATGACTTGACTTTTTTTGACAGACAGGTACTTTGTACAGGTTACACCTCTGTAAACCTGGTCTCTCTGGTCCAGCAATATCTGTGGTCCAGCATGTTGCAGGGGGAGGTGGGAGGCAGGAGCCTGGCATGCTGTAGGGCGGGAGCGGGGCAGGAGCCCAGTTTGCAGCTTAGCTATGCTACTGGGGGGAGCTGGAAGTCTGGAAGCTATTGCGCAGCTGAAGGGGGCGGGAACTGAGAAGTCCAATACTCAGCTGGGGTGGGGGGGCTGGGTTGCCCTGGGGAAACAAGGAAGCCCTAGAGAGGGGCTGCACCGGAGGCCGGGGGGGGGGGCAAAAAATGACTTCCCCTGGTCCGTCAAAATCCCTCATCTAGGACCAGTCAGGTCCCGAGGATACATATCATTGGCAAAACTGATTTGCCTGATGAATCTTAATAATCTGCATCAAAGTAGATTGTATTGTATTGGTTTTAATTGAACAATGAGAAGACACCTTTTGAGGTCTGGTTCTAAATCTACAAAAAAATTCAAGCTTAAGGCTGTAACTTCATCCTTAATGCAAGCCTGTTTGTCTAGACAGTTCACATTATATGATTTTATACCATAACCTAGAACATCTAGGTGGATTAAGGTAAATTGTGAACAATGCCTAGCTTTTATAGTGCACTTCCAGATCTACTAATTAGGAATATTAAATGTCAGTGAATTGAATAATCGATTAACCTCATGAATTCATAGCAGTTAATTGACTATTTTATAGTCCCCGGGGACAGGGGGAGCAGCGAGTGCGCTCTGGCCCCACTCCTGAGGAGCACCCTGCCACTCCATCCTGCTGCTTCTGTATCAGAGGCAGCAGCACAGGATGCTAGGGGGACCTGGTCCATGAGGAGACCCAGTTTAAAAACCAGCTCCCCTCGCAGACCAGCTGATACAGAGACAGCAGTGTGGGGTGGCAGCAATCCCTGTCTGGGCAGGGTCTAAGCTCCTGGACTCAGCATGAACCAGAACTGAGCTGGGCCACTTGCCCAGCTGGCTCCTAATACATTTCAATGTAGGGCTGCAGCAGGGATAGGTCCCAGACTGGTTGCGAGCCAAGACTGAACCAGGCTGCTGGCCAGCCCACTAAAACTTTTTTCCGGGGGGGTTGGAGGTGGAGAAGTCATGTAGTTTATAGCATTAACCTAGAAACTTTTGCTTATCAGTTAATCAACTACACTATTACATCCTACTGCTAATTAAAAGCTGAGCAAAAGATGGTCAGTATTATTTCATTTTACTTCTCCATCCCCTCAGAGAAACTCAGGCACAGAGAAGGTATGCGACTTGTCCAGGTGGCAGATGTCTCCTGAACCCTAGTCCAGTACTCTAGGCGAAGCCAGAATTTAACCACAGTAGTACTAAACAGGTACAAACGTTCTGGTACAAACGTTCAGTCTTAAAACAATTGAGTCATTGGTGGGGATTTAATCAAAAAGAAAATACCTCAGGCCCACTTCCTTCTTCTTCTGCCTGACCAATAGCTCTTAGACTTTCATGCCCAAAGAAACATTGTCAGCTCTTTAGGAAAGTTTCTTTACATGCTCATCCCTAGTTCTAAAAACAGTTTTCTCAATTTGTGACTTTCTTCATAGAAAAGCATTTAATTTTTATCTCATTTTTGCTATACCTGTCATAGCAACCATCTATGCTCCCCGGAGGAAAGGACAGCTGTCTGCAGACATATGCATGGAAACAATAGGCGAGGAGATCTCAGAACTGCGCCAGATGAAAAAAGGTGTTTTCCAGCGTGTGGTGGCTATCTTCATTCATTATTGTGATGTCAATGGCGAACCAGTAGAGGATGATTACATTTGATTAGAACACTCACTGACCCCTGCCCTTCCTAACTTCCAGTTGGCACTGCCAGCAATGAAAGCTGAGGGATCCATTCCAACTGCCTTTGCATAAGGTGTCTTGGAAATTGTATACTTCACAGTTGGCCTGACTCAGTTTGTTATAGAATATGTAGTAAATGTATAATGAAATATAAAAATTGTATACTACGGTTTGTACATAGAGGAAACAAAAATATTCCTAAAGCTAAGACTTTATTTCATATGTTTATACAATTTAATTTAAATTCCATTTTAATGAAGGCAAACAATTGGGACAAGGTGAAAAAGTTTGAATTTCTTAGCCCATACGATTCATAGCAGTAATTTTTTTTGTTTGTTACAAACAACCCTATTTGCTGTATTCAGAAGAGTCATTGGAGTCTCTCTTAATCTGTGCCTTTTTCTTCTTAAGCATATAAGAGTCCAGTCTGAGTAAATCTGTTGAACACAATCTTTGCCTTTGTTGTGCATTTTTGGGAGCTTGGAGAGGAACTAACTTAAAGTTGTTGCAAAGAAGGGCAAAAGCAGATAGGTAGCATCCATATCACTGATCCATACAAAAGTGTAATTATTTTCTTTAAAAACAAAAACAAAAAACCCTTGTGAACCAAATTTCATGTATTGAGTGGAATTCCAAAACATTTTCTAGCATATTTATTTCCTCATTCAATAATGTGTGTGGTACCTCTTGGAATATGTAAATAAATCTTTATTAAACATTGGGTCCACTTGCTTTAAATATAAAGCTGTATATGACATCTGATTATGGATTTCAATGTTTGTAATTCCAGAAGGCAGAGCAAATGACTGAAAGTAGAGGTCTAAAATGTCTTAAATTATGGAACCAGAAGTCCATTTTGAATCACGTTGAACCAATCAGCCCTCTGGCTGCTTCATGCTTGCCCTTCAGCTGCATCTTTTTGCAGAAGCAATGATGCTGTTGTGTACTCCTGTAGACAGCCATGAAGACCATCTCCTCATGGGTCATGTGCTCCAGCCCCTTAATCATTTTGGTTTCCCTCCAATGGACCCTCTCCAATGCATCCACATCCCTTCAATAGTGGGGGGACCAGAACTGGACACAATACTCCAGATGTGGCTCACCAGAGCCGAATAAAGGGAAATAATCCCTTCTCTGGATCTGCTGGCAAGGCTCCTCCTAATGCACCCTAATATGCCATTAGCCTTCTTGGCTACAAGGGCACACTGTTGACTCATGTCCAGCTTCTCATCCACTGTAACCCCCAGGTCCTTTTCTGCAGAACTGCTGCTTAGACAGTTGGTCCCCAGCCTGTAACAATGCTGTTGTATACTCCTGTAGACAGCCATGGAGACCATCTCCTGTTTTTTAGAATGCCTTCTGCTCTTAGCTGCTTCCTCTATGGTTCCAGGAATATGAGCCAGAATTTTGATTGGGTGGTACACAGTACATGCACTTAAGGTCGATCAGGATTGGACTTGAAATGCATTTGTAGTTTCAGCCATAGCAGATAGAAATAAATAGAGAAGGTATCTGAAAATGTCCTCCACATAAACTCGTACTAATTTTACGATTCAGCAAAAATATACCCCTTCTTCCAAACATATTCTGAACCCCTTTTCTGGCCTTCAAACTCCCCCCATGCCTTCCAACTTCAGATCTGGGAAACTTGCTTCTGACAATGAGCTTGGAGAAGAACTCTGTGTGAGCTGCAAAGCCTGTCTGTCTCACCAGCATAAGTTTGCCCAGGAAAAGCTCTTGCTTCTCCTATCTTGTCTCTTATTATTACATCATGCAAGCCAGCCTCTCTAGTAGTTGTAGGCTAAGACGTTAATGCAGATAACTAAGGCCTCATCTACATTAAAGTTTTATTGGAATGACTGCCAGTAAAAGCTTGAGTGTTGATGTGGTAATACTATTGGGAAGTGCTTTATTGCAATGTAGAAGATTTTGCTTCACCTAATTGAAGTAAGCCTTTGAATACCCATACCACTGTGCCTACTTTAGGAGCGTTTTGCCGTTTCAACTATGCCAGCATGGTTGAAGTAGTAAAATCTTTCATTGTAGACACATATTACCTATGCTTGTTATTATGTATGCCAAACTATTTGAGGGACAGCCAATTGAAGTGAATTTATACAGCTGGTGGATATCCACAGGTCTCCAGTTCAACAAGCAGAAGCAGCAAAAGATTTTGGTCAACTAACCTTCTCCACAGTGGGTGTAAGGAGTGCTTTTCCACTAATGAGTAGTGAACAGTAAATATATTTGCACCTTAATTATATCTCAAGTCTAAACTCCAGCAAGTTATTGCTAAATCACGAATTTAGTCTCTACATTTGGTTTAACAAAACATACGACTGTGAGGCTAAGGTTAGTGTTAGACCAAAAAAAATGATTCAGTGTACCACTTACTACACAGGTTACCAGAAGGCTGTGCTGTTTAGCACACACAGTTTATGTTTGGTGAGGAACAAAGCCAGCATTTAATAGAATAATTTTTACTCCAGTATATCAGTTTATTTTTAGAGACTCAGTCTGGATATCCAGTCACCCATCTATCATCATCTGTCAGTTAAATCTTGGCCACAAGAGGAATTATTTGTATAGATGTGTTTACTATTTTGCCCAGATTTAATCCATTTTTCTTTCCCCTTGCAGTTTATTAATGAAGCTTTACAGTACTGCAACTGGTAGGTTATACCCATTTTGCACATGGGCGTACAGCATGTTTAAATGACTTTCTCAAACTCACAGCAAGTCAGTGCCAGAGTATAAAATAGATCCCAGCAGTATTGGTCCCTCTTGTTTGTGTTCCACTCAGGAGCGCAAGCAGGGTGGTACGGTACACGGTACCAGTGAGATATTTAAAGCTGGTACGATGTACCGGAAAGAGGAGCAGCAGAATGTGGGGCCACAGCTCCTCCAGTGCAGCTTTACTGCCCCCAGCCCTTCCACGCACGGTCTTCGAGCCCTCTATCTATAGCAGCCATCCCTGCCAGAGAACAGGGCTGGAGACAGTACAGTTGTGCTGGAGGAGCTGCATCATGTGGCTGCATGGTGGCCCGAAGTTCTGCTCCTTGCCCTACTGTGCTTCCTGGGAAAGCCCTGGGGTTCAGGGCTTTCCTGGGAACTGCTATGGGAAAAGGAGTAGAACCCACAGTCCTGCCCCCGCCCTTCCACAGAGCTGTGTCTCATCCAGTTCTTTGCAGCTGTCCCAACAGAGGAAGGGGGTAGGACAGCCACTGGAGGAGCTGCCAGTGTTCTGCGTTTCACACTGGTTCCTGGGAGAACCTTGCGGTTCAGGGCTCTCCCAGGAAGTGCAGTGGGGAAAGGAGCAGAACGTGGGGCTTTTGATTAAAGTTTTCTCCTAATTGACACAGGAACCTCATTGCTTTTATCATTTAAGACTTCTAGAGAATGTGAAGGAGGAAGCCACTGAACAGTGCACCTGTAAAATGCATCAGTATAAAATGATTAATGACTTTTTTCCAACTCTGCATTTTATGAGGAGCAACTGCATTGCAAAAACATTTTCCAGCAATTAAAAATGCTCAGCAATTAAATAGTTAATTCACCACTAGATTTCAGAATCAACACTGCAACTCAATACATCTCAAATTTCCAGTGTGAAGTTTAGTCCTGCTATCACTATGGGCAGTGGCAAAAACCACTCACTAGCCCTGCACTGCGTATGCGTGAGACCTGCACTGCGCATGTGCAAACTGCTGGTGAACAGGGCGACTGGCTGAAATCTGCTCGCCACAGGCAAGTAGATAAGCGGATTTGTCGAGCCCTGACTATGGATGTGAAAGTGTAATTGTGTACACGGGTCTCATCAGTTAATGTGCATGGTACCACGCAGCTTCTACCCCCACTCCTGTGCTGCTGCCTCTGTTTCAGAGGCAACAGTGAGGGGGAGGAGCAAGTGGGAGCTGGTATACTGGGGAGCCAGCTTTTAAGCTATCTCCCCATGCGTACCAGTTCCCGTGGAGCCACCTGTCTCCCCACCCCACCCACACTGCAAGCAGGAGCTGGTATGTGCTGGGAACCGGCTTAAAAGCAGGTTCCCCATGAACACTGGCTCCCGCCTGCCCACCCCCCATTCCTCCACCCATGGCTGCCTCTGATACAGAGGCAGCTGCACGGGGTGGCAGGCAGGAGCAGTCTGCCCCCACCTGTAACCACATAATCACTGAGGGTATGTCTACACTACCCCGCTAGTTCGAACTAGCGGGGTAATGTATGCATACCGCACTTGCAAATGAAGCCCGGGATTTGAATTTCCTGGGTTTCATTAGCATAAAGCTGGCGCCGCCATTTTTAAAAGCCGGCTAGTGCGAACCCCGTGCCGCGCGGCTACACGCGGCACGGGCTAGATAGTTCGAACTAGCTAGCCATTCCGAACTATCTGTAAGCCTTCCACGAGGCGTACAGATAGTTCGGAATGGCTAGCTAGTTCGAACTATCTAGCCCGTGCCGCGTGTAGCCGCACGGCATGGGGTTCGCACTAGCCGGCTTTTAAAAATGGCGGCGCCGGCTTTATGCTAATGAAGCCCGGGAAATTCAAATCCCAGGCTTCATTAGCAAGTTCGGTATGCATACATTACCCCCCTAGTTCGAACTAGGGGGTAGTGTAGACATACCCTGACATTTTTGGCAGTTACATGATTACTTACTTAAAAGAATTTTAACATCCCTAGTCATCACTCCATGACTTCAGTGGATTACACGTACAGTGAATTAACCCATTCACTACTGCATCAGTTCATCAAAACACTTTTAATTGAATGGCTACAGACTTTTTTCTAAAGAAAACAGAAGAGACGGGATATTGTTCATGGCCTTTGCTGCTTACGTGGCGCCCAGGGTTCTCTGGGTATGTCTACACTGCATTTCTCTTTCGAGAGAGGAATGCAAATGCGGGTGAGCAAAATTGCAAATGAAGCGTGGATTTGAATTTCCCGCGCTTCATGAGGTTTAAGAGTAATTTTGAAAGAAGGGTTTTCTTTCGAAATAACCGTATCTAGATAGCGGTTCTTTTTTCGAAATAGGGTATTTTGGAATAGCTCCCAGACGTGATTATGCAAATGAAGCACAGGAAATTCAAACCTGCACTTCATTTGCAATTTCGTTCACCTGCATTTGCATTCCTCTCTCAAAAGAGAAATGCAGTGTAGACATACCCTCTGACACCAGATTAAGTACATTAATTTATTGGGCAATGGTTTCAGAGTGATCAACTAATCATATACTAAGACAGCGGCCTCCAACCTTTTTAACCACAAGATCACTTTTTCAATTTAAGTGCAATGTAAGATCTACCTCAAACCCCAAACACCCTTCCCTGGCTTCCTTCCCCCCTGCTTCTCTGTGGCCCCGCCCCTGCTCTACCCCTTCTCTGAGGCCTTACCCTGCTCACTCTATCCCCCTTCCTCCCTGAATCTCATTCACTTTCACCAGGCTGGGTAGGGGGATGGGGTGCAGGATCTGGTTTTGGGCCAAGGGGTTCAGAGTGTGACAGGGGATGCCCTGAAGGTAGGGAGGTGGGGTGAATTCTGGAGTGGCCATGGGGATAGGGCATTTGCCTGGGGAGCGCAGAGTTGGGGGTTCAACTCCATTCACCCATCTACCCAACCTGGGAGCAGCTGGACAGCCAACACAGGCTGCACCAGGGATGCAGCTGGTTCCTGTATTAGGAAGGCAGGATAAGGGACCCTCTGAAGGTAGGGAGGTGAGGTGGGTTCTGGAGTGGCTTAGTGCAGTGGTCACCAACCAGTTGATCGGGATTTACCAGTAGATCTTGGGGCCTCTGACAGGGGATCCTGACTGGTTTGGCTTGGAAGCTCTCAAGCACTGGCACTTCAGTTGCCCCTCCCCCCACTGTCATGCTGCTCCTACCCTCTGCCTTGGAGCTGCCCCTTGGGAGCCTCCTGCTTGCTGTGCAGGGGTGTAGGAGGGAGAAGAGGGGGTGCTGATGTCAGGGTGTCCCTCCTGCCCGCACTCCTGTACCCTGTCTCCACACAGAGAGAAGGGGATGGAGGGAGCTCGTCAATGCAAATCTCTGTCACTCTCACACTGTGTGCCTGTCTGTCATTCTCACAAACACACAGGCTATGTCTATACTGCAGGCTTCTTGCACAAGAGTGTGTCCACACTGCCATGTGCTTTTGTACAGTGTGGACGCTCTCTTGTGCAACTCAGCTCTGATGGCCATTTTAGTCATAGGTGTTTCTTGTGCAAAAAAACCCTGTTCCCGTCCACACTAGCCGTTTTGCACAAGAGCTCTTGTGCAAAAAAGCTTATTCCTCATGGGGGAAAGGAATAACTTGTGCAAAAAGCCTTCTCTAATGGCAATCTACTGTAGACTTTCTTGCACAAGAATGGGCTTGTAGTGTGAACACTCCGCAAGTTTTTGCGCAAGAACGACCACACTGTCCTTCCCACTCATCTCTTGACCCAACTCATACATGAAGGCTGTGTCTACATTGGCATCCCTTTCCGGAAAAGGGATGCTAATGAGACACTTCGGAATTGCAAATCCGTGGGGGATTTAAATATCCCCCGCGGCATTTGCATTTACATGGCTGCCGCTTTTTTCCGGCTCGGGGTTTTTGCCGGAGAAAAGCGCCAGTTTAGACATGATTCTCTGGAAAATAAGCCCTTTTTTGGAAGATCCCTTATTCCTACTTTCAAGTAGGAATAAGGGATCTTCCAGAAAAGGCTTTATTTTCCGAAAGATCCCGTCTAGACTGGCGCTTTTCTCCGGCAAAGCCCCGAGCCGGAAAAAAGCGGCAGCCATGTTCATGCAAATGCCGCGGGGGATATTTAAATGCAAATGCCGTGGGGAGCAGAGCAGGGTGGGCTGGGAGGAGGTGGCGGCGGTGGGAAGGGAGAACTGGCTTCCGGGAAGAAGGGTTGGGGCAGCCGGACTGTCCTGTGAAGATCAGGGCAGGTGGGTGGGCGGCTGGTGGAAGCAGGGTTAGGGGTAGCAGGGCTGTCCCGTGGAGATCCAGGTGGGTGGGCGGCGGGCAGTGGAAGCAGGGTTGGAGGCAGCGGCGCTGTCCCGCAGAGATCCAGGTGGGTGGGTGGCAGAAGCAGGGTTGGCGGCAACGGGGCTGTCCTGTGGAGATGAGGGAGCTGGCAGGGGGCGTAAGCAAGGTTGGGGGTAGCGGGGCTGTCCTGTGGAGATGGGGGGGGCAGGCGGGCAGGTGGCAGAAGCAGGGTTGGAGGCAGTGGAGCTGTCCAGCAGAAATCGGGGAGGGCAGGCAGTGGAACCAGGGCTGGATGGAGGGTGAGGGGGCTGGCCAGGGAGAACAGGAGGAAGAGGACGGGAGAACCAGCTGTGGGAAGCAGGGCTGGACAGGGGCAGGAGGGCTTGACTGGAAGATCGGGAGAAGAAGGGGGGGGGCGGGACTGACCTGGGCACATGCAGACCCTACAGACCATGGCAGAGGAGTGAGTCTGCCTGGGGGTTCCATTTTGCCCCCCACCCCCCGCTCCACATATCCGCCTTCGAGTAGTTGCGAACTGCCTGGCAGGTGGACACACTCAGGCAGCGTAAGCACATCTACCAGCCAGGCAGTTCGCAGCTAAGGACTGATACACCTAATTATAATAACACTTACCTAATTAGAAAATACCAGACATTTTATATGTCTGGTCATTTCTCTATTTGTTTCTCAGACAAAACCCTCAAATACCAGATTTCCCAGTACAAAACCGGATACCTGGCAACCCTACCCTTCCTTGCACCCTCCCTCCTAGACAGCTACCCTACCCCCAGTCTGCTCCTGCTCCCACCTCCTGGAGTGCCCATGCAGCGCCAGGTCCCCCAAGCCCTGGCCCAGGCTGGATGGAGGATGCAGCTGGGTGAAAACTGAAAATTAATTCATTTGTCATTCTTTTTTTTTTATATGTGTTTATATTTTGGGGCTGCAAAAAACAGTACTAAAAAACCGGGTTCCAACCAATGTGAAAAATTTGGGAAACCCAGATCTAGCCAGCTTTCTATCTATCTTACAGTCCATTTATCCCGTCTATATTCCCTTAACTTGCTGGCAAGAATATTGTGGGTATCAAAAGCTTTGCTAACGCTGGCACTGGGGGCTTTGGGAGGCCCAGAAACAACTTATTTGAATATTCATCATTTGCTTAATGAATATGCAAATGAATGTTACTGGTCCTCCAAGAGCTCGTGCATGGATTTACTGGTCCCCATGTCAAAAAGTATGGGAACCCCTGCCCTAAGCCACTCCACCTACCTACTTTCAGCAGGTTCCTTATCCTGCCTTCCTAATACAGGAGCCAGGTCTATCCCTGGGACCGCTGGTGTTGGCTGCCCAGTGAGTGGAGGGCAGTGGGATTGAGCCCACCACCCTGTGCGCTAGATGCTGATGCTCTATCCCCAAGTTCACTGGAGATCCCACACAATCTCTGTATCGTCAAGCCCCCCCCCACACTCCCTGGAAGCGAGCAGACACAGGATAAGGGACCCTTTGAAGGTAGATGGTGGTGTGAGTTCTTGAGTGGACTAGAGCAGTGTTTCTCAACCTTTTTTTATAAAGTACTCCTTTTTTAAAAAAAAAAAGTACTCCCAGTACCTACAGTTTTCAGACACACACTTTTTTTTTCTACCATTGCAACACGTTTGTTTAAACAACTTAATTGTAGCCAGGCGGGTGATTAAATTTTTGTGTGTAAAAAGTACAAAAATAATAAAACGCTTTAAAACGAAAATTCAGTTTTCTCCAAATTTCAGTTGTGTTGATGTACCCCCCGGACTTCTCTCAAGTACCTCTAAGGGTTTTAGAGACACTGGACTAGAGCAAACAGCATTTGCCTGGGGAGCACAGAGTTGGAGCCTTTAGTCCTTTTCCGCCCGCCTCCCCCCGCCCCACCCACCCAGGCAGCAGCTAGGCAGCCAACACCAGCTGTCCTAGGCATGGACAAGGCTCCCATATTAGGAAGGCAGGATAAGGAATCTGCTGAAGGTAGGGAGGTGAGGTGGGTTCTGGAGTGGCCTAGGGTATAGGCATTTGCCTGGGGAGGGTGGGGGTGTGGGCCCAAGCCCACCCTCTTGCCCCAGGAGCAGCCGGACAGCTGCCCTGGAGCTGGAGCTGGAGCAGCAGAGCTAAGGCAGGCTCACTCCTGCCTTGGCCCTTGAGCCACTCCCAAAAGCAGCCGGCATGTACAGCAGTGGCTCCATGTGCTGCCCCTCGTCCACAGGCACCAACCCCACAGCCTCCAACGGCCATGGTTCTCCATTATTGATTAATGGGGGCTGCAGGAGTGGTGTCCATGGGCAAGGACAGCATGTGGAGACACCCCCTCTCCCCGCTCTGACCTTCTCAGGGGCTGCAGGGACGTGCTAGCCATCTCCAGGAGCACAATTGCCACAGGGATAATTACTCCTGACATGACAGGTTCAGCATTTTAGAACTCAATACTCAAAAATATAAATTTAATCATAAGAGAGAAATGAAAGTTATGAAATGCACAGACCAGTCACAAACTAAAACTAACCCACTTTGCAAGCAGTAAAAATAGTAACAGCCCCCCATGTACGTGTTGGGTCAGGAGATAAGGGGAAAGGATAGTGCGTGTTTGTGAGCATGACAGAGATTTGCATTGCCAAGCTCCCTCCATCCCCTTCTCTCTGTGTGGAGACAGGGTACAGAAGTGGGGAGAGGAGGGACACCCTGATATGAGCCCCCCCTTCTCCCTCCTGCACCCTGCACAGCAAGCAGGAGGCTCTCACGGGGCAGCTCCAAGGTAGAGGGCAGGAGCAGCATGACAATGGGTGGAGGGGCAACTGAAGTGCCAGCACTTGAGAGCTTCCCAGCCAAACCAGTCAGGATCCCCTGTCAGATCCCATACTGGTAGATCCCATGGTTGGTGGCCACTGTACTAAGACAACCTGCAAAACCTAGAAAAGTGAAGCCTGGCATTAAAATGGCAATTGGACCATTCCTTTTGTACATTTGGTATTCAACCCTACATTTGGGGGACTTGAAATCTGAATTTGCCTAAATCTTTTATCTACACAGTGCTTTTTCTGCACCTCAGGATTGCAGCAAAATTTGTCTTTCTGTTCATATTTCAGCACTGCAGTGCCATCATCTTCAGCATTGCTGGAGACTGTGTATATGTTACATCTCAAATTGTTAGTTCTCCTAGGGTATGTCTACACTGCAGCGCTATTTTGAATTAACTTTATTTGAAATAGTTCATTTGAATTAAGCTAATTCGAAATAACGCATCTAGACACTAAATCTATTTTGAAATAGTGCATCCACACTGATTGGACACTGGATCGCATATAAGGGCGGCTGAAACCGGTTCCAGCAGGGCATCAGGTCAGTAGTTGCTTTGTGTGGCTGTTGTCTGAGGCTCATGCTCAAAGGGACCCCCCATGGACAGCCAGTTCTCAGCTTTTCCGCTTGCTTGCCTACCTTGCTGAGGGACAGCAAAGCATTTTCCTCTCTGTCTGCTTTGGTCGCTCTCATTTGGGATACCACAGAACTCGATACTGTGGAGCCAGAGCTGCCCCTGGGCACTCTGGTGCTCATGTTGAACGTCTTGCTGCAAGCCTGGCCCTGGACCTGGCCCTCCCCTTGTCCCCCCAGAGGCCGTGAAGGAGCAGCGGCTGGACGCCAGCGTGTCCCGCTGCATCTGGTGTCTGGGCACCAGTAGCGACTGGTGGGACCACATTGTCATGGAGCGCTGGGGAGATCAACAGTGGACCCAGAACTTCAAGATGAAGAAGTCAAGTATTAGAGGGGTAGCCGTGTTAGTCTGAATCTGCAAAAGCGACGAGGCACCTTATAGACTAACTGAAGTGTTGGAGCAGAAGCTTTCGTGGGCAAAGACCCACTTTGTCAGATGAAGAAGGACACCTTCCTCGAGCTTCCTCTGCAGCAATGGGACATATGCATGAGGCCCGCCATTCTCCTCCACAAGCAGGTGGCCATCACCCTCTGGAAGCTTTTGAGCCTCATGAAGCTGGAGAAGAGCTCCTCTATCACCAAATCCACCTTCTCTCTGGTTAGTTTAATGTCCAACTCAGGCACTAGAAAGATGTAGCTACACTATAAAGCTAGATGGTGCACAGGCCATTTTATAACACTCTTCTGAACAGATATTCCAACCTGTCTGTTAAGCTCTTTATTTCTTTACATGCTTTTATTAAAATCACCCCAGTGACCTTCTTTGAAAAAAGGAGCAGTTCCCAGAGAAGCTGCTTTTTTCCCACCATCTCCTTCTCTTCCTGTTTGTTACACGTATTCCGAGAGCAGGGAAGAGCTGCCCCTGGCAGGGCTGTTGTGCAATGCTACTGCTTGTGCAACTTCTGCTTTCTGTGAAATGAAGAAATTGGGCCAAATCTGAGCCCTGTTCAAACGTAGTATTGGCGTTGATGGGATCATCCTGGTATAAGGGCCAAATTTATCTCCCCTTCCTAACTTCGTCTTCCCTCTCAATCCCCACAACCTTTTCCCAGCTTCCAGCCAGTGGATGTGGAAAATAGGCTCACTTCAGTTTCCAAAGGCTGTTTCAGGAGAACCTAGAATAGGAAGCAAAATTTCCAATGCTGTGGTTTCCTGGAATTCAGGAATGAATTTGTTGGCTGCCTTGGACAAGCTGAGGCTTGTCATGAGATGCCATTCACAATGGAGAATTGGTCTCATACCATCTTGCCGTACCGGTTGCTTTCTCTCCATGCGGAAGCCCTTTCCGTTTCCCTGAAAGGAGTAGCAGGAGCACACTCCCTTTGTCTCTAGTCCTCTTTTGAGCTCTAAAGACCAGCAAAGAACAACCTATTACAAATACATCAGGGGCCATGGGCTCACAGAAAAATGATCAATTGTGGGCCACACTAGGGATGTTAAAATGTGTGTAATTAGGTAACTGTGTACCTGCTGACATTTTCAGCAGTTACACGTGGAGCAGCAGTCGGCTCCCCAGGAGCTGATGCACGCCAGGACCAAGCTTCCAGGCTAGCTCCCTGTGTGTACCAGCTCCTGCCTGCCCTTCTGTGATGCTGCGTCCGTATCAGAGGCAACAACATGGGGGGTGGGAGGGGTGGACGGGGGTGGGAGGGGTGGACAGGGGTGGCTCCCAGGGAGCCATTGCACAGGGACGCCAGCTTTTAAGGCAGTTCCCCATGTGTACCAATGCCTGCCTGCCCTTCCCCACTGCTGCCTCTCTATCAGGAGCAGGCAGCTCCCCAGGAGCTGGTGCAAAGCAGAAGCCTGCATGGAACCGTGAACATTAATTAATGATCCCTTACTCTGACCCTGTGTGAAGGTACGTGAATCCATACTGAACAACTGAAGGATTTAGGAATGGCTAATTTATTTTTTTTAAGAGGGCTTTACACTCAGATAGGCTGTGTGATCCTGTGTCTGTTAACACTGTAACAAGGAAACTTGACTCTATGCACCAGCCAGCCATGTTCAGTTCTCAGACTCAGCTGGGAAGGAGTCAGGTGATCCTGACAGAGTGCTTGGAAAGTGTTGTAGAGGGGCTGCAAGTAGGTGAGGGGCATTCTGAAGCAGTGGATTGGAAGGGCGGGGCAGCAGGGCATGGCATGTTCCTTTAATGTGGAAGGTGACACAGACAAAAAAAGAAGCAGTAGCCTAAGGTAGGGAAATGCTATTTCCCCCTATGTTTTATATTAAAGATTTACACAGTGTTCTGAGTCTTTGGGTATAGCAGTGAATTCCTGACACAGGCCTGCAGCTTATAAAAAAACAGTAGCAAAATTCCCCCTGATTGCCATAAGTGAAAGAGCCCTCTACCCTCCCAGATGAGGCACTGAAGCAAATTTGGATTTGCACCTTCTTATTTACTGGTGATCTGTCATTGCAGTATAACTACAGCAGGCGTGGAAATGAGGATGCAACTAATATCCCCTAGAGAACTGCACCACCAAGAATGAGGGCCTTATCTCCACTGGCCATGCTTGCCTTTTGCCTGTGGTAGGATCTGTGCCACCTTCTGACTTCTAGATCAGTCTCTGCAGCCCCGCTGTCCCACAGCTGTGGAAGTGAAACTGAGAAACACAGTCACAGTGTTAAATCAGGATCTAGGTTCCATTTGCCATCTCAGAAATTGCACGCCTCATGGGCCATGTCGGTCAGTGTGTGTGTGTGTGCGTGTGTGTAAATGAAATACAGGTATCGTTCATCAAAAAGCAGCCAGTTCAACTGGTAGCCAAAATTCTGATAGATTGGCATGAGCTGGTGGTTTCAGACAGAACAAGTCACAGATGACAGGTGCCCACAATTGGCTTTTGATGGGGGCTCTCACAGTCCGTGGTATATTGGCTGGAGCTTGCATGGGAGACATGTGCATCACTTCTATCTGTGCTATACTTGTATGCAGGGATAACCCAAAACCAAGGTCAGGATCCCAGGCTGTTTTCTGACCTATCTCCTTGTCCCTAGATTAGTTTTAAAACAATGGCGTGCAACACCTCTATCCAAGAGGCTGAGACCAGCACCCGCCCCATTGCCTGTCACAGCACATTGAGTCGGTCAGCATAGCTGACAGGATTCACTTCGTTCTGTGTGCTAAAGAGTAAATGAAACAGAAAACTCCCCTTATTGATTGTGGAGTTTGCAAGATGTGCTCAGATGGCTACAGCCTGAATGCCTGTGTACAAATGATTCAGTTACATTACCTCAGACTCCTGGTTAGAAGCAGGGATGGAGGGAAGAGGTGAATCAGCTCTTTCAAAGAAATGCATATTGCTTGAGCATAACAGTAAAACCTCACTGTGGGTATCATATCTGGTGCTGCTGAGCTCAGTTATTGACAGCTCTGCATGACTTGTGATGGATGATATCTTTTGAGACCATCCCAGCTAGTTTCTGGCTTAAAAGAGGTAGGTGGACATACCCTGGATCTTAACTGGGGATTGGGTTGGGACATTAGGCGTGTGAGGCTGACCCTGTTGATGTGATCTGTGACCCACAACTCTTTTGAGTGACATCCCCTTAGTGCCTCAAGTGCCTTCTGTGGCAGACAGGAGACAAGATTCAGCTGAGACGACTCTGAAAAGGGATTTGTTATTGAGACTACTGGCCACAGGAAGGATCCTGTCACTGTCCTTGGTCACTAACTTGCTGACTAACTTAGCACATCCCAGGGTTGTCACCTATCAGGGTTTCCCAAAATCCTAGCTTGGAAAAAGCAGTAATGGGAGGGGAACATGGAACATGCCCCAGCATCCAGAACAGTGATGAAGCTATTTTTTGTTAACTTAAGAAGATTGCACTTCTTGATCTCTAGGAGATAACGATGGACCTCCTGATGAGTCTAAGGTCCTCTTTTGTCCTTGACTACCCAGTGGTTCTCAAACTGAGGGTTGGGACCTATGTTCCCTCTAATCTTTTCCATTCATATGTGGATTTTTTCCATCTATGTGTGGAATAAATTTTAGATCCACTGAGGCATGTGTGAATGTGCACTACCAGTAGAAACAAACAACCTACCTATGGGCACTCTGCTAATGAGCTGGGCTGCACAACAGCACAGCTTACAGAGAATACGGGTTGGGACCCCAAAGTGGATCATGACCCCCATTTTAATGAGGTCATCAGGCCTGGCATTAGACTTGCGGGGGCCAGTAGTCAAAAACCAAGACTAAGCCCCACTGTCAGGCCAAAGCTGAAGCACTCACTGGGTCCAAAGTCTGAGGACTTCATCAAGTAGCTGAAGCCCTTTGGTTTTGCAACTCCCACATCCCACCCTACCCTGAACAGCGGAGCTTGTGCTTTGAGACCCACCCCCCTGAAAGCTGGGGCAGTTGAGCACAGGCAAGCTCAGTCTTTGGTTCCCTGCCCTGGGGTCTTGTAATAATGTTTGTTGTCAGAAGGGGATCATGATGCAGTGAAATTTGAGACCCCCCCACCCCCAGCCCTGTCCTAATCGCTTCTCTTACTCTGACAGGGGAAGTGACAGAGGTCAGGCACTCTTTGGTGCTCATTTAGGTCCCAATTGGAGCAAATGTTGCATGTGACAGGGGTTGGTTTTTAAATTCATTTCAACATCTTTAGTAAAAGAATCATTGAAAAACAAATGACAAAGTAAATTCTGTAAACTCTCAAGGCAAATAATGTGCATTGCAATAAATCTCACTGCCAAGCCCTCCAAACCCACTGAGTAATACAAATATATTAGAAAAAAGGCTAATTGTACCTGAGGATTTCATTGCAGCATGTGAGACTTATAGAATATAGAACTAAATCAAAACTGAATTTTTAATCAGGCCAAATTGAGTTAAATTACACCTGGTTATTGAAAACAGAATCCTTTCAGATTAAAACTAAGTCACACCACTATGATTCTATATGAATACTAAGACCATACTCTTCAGTTCAGAGAGATTTAAGATTTTTAAAAAGGGTTTTTAAATTGATTAGCTTTTTTCGTACAAAGCCCTCACAAAATTAGGGTTGAATGATGGGGAAAGTGTTTTGGAGAGTGGCCTGAAGAGGGCAAAAGCCGAGCATGTCCCCGAAGCACCCAGGACAGCCCAATTGTTAAGAATGAGGACACCTTAAGGCTCTGGTGTGACCCATGGGCTCTACAACTTCAGCACTCTGGCCGAGGTGCTTAGCTCTCATCGTTCCTGTTACCTGTGGGGCGCTGTTGACGGACACAAGTTGAGGCTCTGACCCTTGTTAAAGACCAGCTCTACCTGGGTTGCCACCTACATCAATAATACCCAGGCTGTGTATATCTGGTCCGATTTTTCTAGCTGACATGTTGTTTTCCTTCCCTAACTATGGTGATAAAGTGCTGCCCTGAAGCTTCTGGGTGATGGTCACTGAGCAGTCCAAAGCACTTGAAATTTATGTCTTACCCCACCACACACACGCAGGCTGTGTCTAGACTGGCAAGTTTTTCCGCAAAATCATCTGCTTTTGCGGAAAAACTTTCCAGCTGTCTACACTGGCCGCTTGAATTTCCGCAAAAGCACTGACGATCTCATGTAAGATTGTCAGTGCTTTTGCGGAAATACTGTGCTGCTCCCGTTCGGGCAAAAGTCTTTATCCGAAAAACTTTTGTGCAAAAGGGCCAGTGTAGACAGCAGAGATTTGTTTTCCGCAAAAAAGCCCCGATCGCGAAAATGGCGATCGGGGCTTTTTTGTGGAAAAGCGTGTCTAGATTGGCCACGGACGTTTTTCCGCAAAAAGTGCTTTTGCGGAAAAGAGTCCGTGCCAATCTAGACGCGCTTTTCCGAAAATGCTTTTAATGGAAAACTTTTCCGTTAAAAGCATTTCCGGAAACTCATGCCAGTCTAGACGTAGCCGCAAGGTCTGGTGTGCTTGTTCAGGCCTGCATAGCTTTCCCACCAAGTGTAATTCCTCTCCAGAAAGGCACTGCCTCTCACATGCATCGCCAAGAAGTGCTATAGCCACTCAGGAATGCTCATCCTATTGGGTCTTCCCATGAAAGGGTAGGATAACTAGTGTAAAAAAACTGAAGTAAACTATAGCGTAATATACATAGAGGATTTTAATTTTTTTCCCAATGGTTGATGTGTCACATGCTTTTTGGCATCATACTTCCACTGTGCTGAATCGGATTGAGACCAGGTCACCAAGCATGTGCTTCAAAGGAGCATGGAAATCATTACTCAGAATGTCCATGAAATTAGGAACTCACAAACCACCGAAGTCAGTCAATGAGCAGCTAGCTGAAACTTCAGAGAATGAAAAAAAAAAAAAAAAAAAAAGGATTAGCTCCAACCAAGAGACCCTGTTCTCCAGAGAACCACTAGATTGCTTTGGTGTTTGAAACTAAGATTTACTTCAGCCAGCACAGCATGGCTGAAATGACAGAGTAATAATAGCTGCCAGGTGGTTAGTGACAGGTTCACCTACACGACCCCTCTTGCATTTTGGTACCAACCACCATTAGCAAAAAATGACACAGAACATGGATGTTGTGTGCTCTAACCGTGTTATGAGGGTTTAGAACAGTGGTATTTTTTATTCAGAGCTGCTGTTTATTTTGGCTAGTAAATCAAATGTCCCATTTAGAATCCCTTGGGATGTTTGTCATAAATAAGACAGCGTTCAGGATTTTATTTCAAGTTAAGATGAGAAATACTGTTAAAGCACAATAGAATACATTAGGAAAAAATAACACTCCACGAACAAAGGGAAACATGAAACACCATTGCAGCATGCCACTGGGCTCATCTCACTCACAGAAATAGTCCACTCATCTCTTTCAGTGCCTTTTTATGGGGAAAGAAAAAAGGAGGCTTTTGGTTGGTTAGTTAGTTTGGTTTGCCAGCCACTCAGGATTAATACAAAGTCCCAACACTGCTTGGATTTACTGCCAGTGCCTGCAGTAAAATATGAAGTGTCAAAGCCAACAAGTCTATGCCTGCTGTTAACCTCTCTGGGTTTTCTAAATTAAAATTATTTGGCTCCACCATTTCATTTAATTAGGACTAGTCCAGGCCAGTGCACTAATGATTTTTAAAAGAAAGGGATGAGAAACTTTAGCATGGAGTTTGTCCAAGTGCAAAGAACATTTCAAAGAAGTCAAGGATAATCAGACACCATGGTTAGAAAATTGCTTGCTGTTATCATGCACAAAATCCTCATACTCAGCAATACCTTTTTTTGTTCAAAGCAGGTTGATTTTACAGTAGATACCTGTCACATAGCAACAGAACATTAATAAAATATTTATATTAATATTTATATTATTTATGTTAAACTCCCATGTTTAGAAGCTTTTAATGGAAAAAACAATTACTGCTTTTTAAAAATAATAAATAATATTGACTTTTTTCTTTACATTAAAAAAATCTGTACATGATTACACAATGTAACAAAATACATTTCTGTTTTCCAGGCTAAGGCCATCATCTTTGGGTTAGATCTTCATGTAAGGAGGTTACAGGCCCATGGTTTCGAATTTGTGTATTTCCCACTGCACAAAAATCAGACTCCCAGGGTACATCTACATATCAGGGCTAAAGTCAAATTAAGCTATGCAATTTCAGCTATGTCAATTGTATAGCTTAAGTCAAAATAGTTTAATTTGGCTTTTGGCTCTGTATTCATAGCAGGAAGTTGAAAGAAGAACACTTTTCCTTCAACTTCCCTTACTCCTCATGAAATGAGGTTTACCATGAGTCGGAGTAAGAAATCCTCCAGCTAGACATTATTTCAAAATAAAGTCTTGTAGTGTAGATGCACACTATGTTATTTCGGAATAATGTTTGTTATTAGCTGTTGTGTAGACATACCCCCCAGGGTTCCTAGATCTACGCGTTGCCTGTCATTTACATGCAAAGAAGGAATCTGCTTACAAGGAATGTACTGTAGTAATATCTGCATGCAGGAAATAGCTAGGGTATGAGATTATTTTAAAAGGACAAGTGCATAGGGCAACAACATTTGAAAGTACTGAAGCTTTTTTTTTTTAATTCTTATAACTGAAACACCCAAGTGTTTGTCTTCCAATTGTAGCTAGAAAAGTTCTTTAGATGGCATATATTTATCAACATGGCACTTAGTGAGCTATTACAGACTGATATTCCCTAAGGACTATGTCTCTTAACCAACATACCTTTTATAGACGGGATGCCCAAAGTTTGCCCAAATAAGGACAATTGCATCTAATAGGTAGAAAATGTGACCAACTGAGACTACTGTCTTCTGGCTCATACCGAGCTGTGCTTGCTGGGACATGCCGTTTCTGCGGGACATGTCTCCATATCAAAGATGGTATGGCCCTGTAGGCTGCATTTTAGATGCTAATGGGCTATTTTTGCACTCTGGCTCTTTTTCCAGAGGTGTTGGTCATGCGTCTCACTGGAAAAATGTATTCTAGGAAACACTGGATGGGAGGAACTGTCAGCTCACAACGACAGGTCTCACTATGACAGATAACTTAGACTAGGAAGAATTCCTCTTCTTTTCAGACAGAAAGCACTAGCACTACCTCTCCTGACAGCACCAAGTCCTTGAGCAGACAAAGGAAGCAATTACTGTTATAGCTTCAAGTCAGACTCTGAAATCTTTAAGATCACAATATTGTTGCCACAAAACAAAGAGGCGGCATGCAGCAAAAAATGGCATCTGGGAGAAAACTAGAAGTCTCTGTGCGGGTGGGTGTGCACGAGGACTTGTGTGTGCATGTGCTTTTTTACAGGGATGAAAGTTTGCACACCTCTGTAAAGCACTGACATTAAGGCTCTGCTGCATCGATGAAGTCCAGACATTCTCCTGCAGCAACAGGGAGATCTTCTCAGTTGTTCTGCACACTGCGTTCCCTACTCAGCCTCAGCTGCTGTCACCCCAGTCATGCTGTTTGCCATTCCTATCAAATCAATAGCGAAAGCCCCATGGAAATGCAGACAAGTGAGTTTGCATTTGAGCCCCACTGCACCAAAATCACATGACAATGCAAGTGTGCAGTTCTGCTTCCAGGATCTTCATTAGAAACAGGACTCCTGGGATTCTGGGTCATTGTGGATGGGAAGCTTGTCATGTTCCTGGTGATGTCCATTATGTAAAACTGTGTACCTAAGAGGGGAAAGCAAAACAGAAAGCAGTTATTAGGGCAAATTTAAAAGGGAGGCAGAGTCTTTTCTTTGTTCTGGGGAGTCTTGAGACCGAGGCAGGGGGCTGCAGAGTGCTCCCAATGTCCAGGTTCACTGCTCCACCTGTCAAGTGAGATGTAAATTCAAACTTTGTTCACGATGGGAGAAGATGTCCGTGTCCACAATATGATCCCTGTCCCTGCAAATGGAATCGGGTCCATGCAGAGCTGAGCTATGCTAAGTACCCACAAGAAACAAACTAGAAAATTAGAAGACAAAGGATTCTGGAGTGGATGTTGGTGACTGAGCTGTCAACACAGAACTGAATCTTTTTAAAGCCAGAATTAAAGTATCACTTTGCTTTGGCCTGGAATGCATGTGCCTTTTCGAGTGACACAGAGACCTGTCCTCTGAGTCATGTGAACCAGACAGTAAAACAACTGAGATCTAGTAATCTCCATTCTCGCGTACAACTGTATTCAGTACTGATTGTTTCATGTTCAATCAAACCATTGCCAGCCAAGAATCCAGCCCTCTGGGGACTCCTGAAATACACACCTGGCCTTGACTGAAAAATGAGAGCATTCTGAATGTTAAACACTGCTTAATAGTCACAAATTATTCATTTCCTGGGCTCTAACTGAAGCATCTGTGAATGAAGGCTGGGGTAAGGCAAGGGCCTCCACCTCTGAGTCTTATCCCACTGCCTCTACTATCAGGCAGTCTCTTGCTGCCCTCCTCCAAACAGCTTTAGGTACAGCAAACTGCATTGCTGGCTTAGGCTGGCATAGATATGCAGCTCTGTTTTCTGTCTCTAGTACAAAGGGGGAGAGGGAGAAATGCTCTCTGCTGAAGCAATTAATTACAGTGACTCCACCCCTGCAAACCCGTGAGGTCAAAGCCGTTCAGCTCCCCAGGTGGATCCAACAAGCGGAGGCTCCTTCAAAAATGCCAGAATGGGAGATGAGTTCTTTTGGGAATTTATCTACAGCTGGGTTCTTCATAGACCTGATTCTAGGGGTTGTGACAGGGCCTTTGTGCTGCTTTGTAAACCCAGCTGAATGGATTACCCTTGATGTCCAGTGGCGTAAGGGAACCTACAGGAGGCACAGAGCTAGCCTAGAGGCTCTTGTGGGAGAAAAATCAAATATCTCCAATTGTGTCTAAGGGGGGACTGTGCAGGAAATCAAAACTCTCTAAAAGAAAACTGCTGCAAGGGTTAAAAGTTTTCCAGACCTCTCTCCCTGTTACAGAGAGAAATGATCGCCATATTTGGGGTTGGGAAGGAATTTTCCTCCAGGGTAGATTGGCAGAGGCCCTGGAGGTTTTTCGCCTTCCTCTGTAGCATGGGGTACAGATCACAGCTGGAGGATTCTCTGCATCTTGGGGTTTTCAAACTATTTGAAGGCTTCAATATCTGAGATATAGGTGAGAGGATTATTCTAGGAGGGGGTGGGTGAGATTCTGTGGCCTGCACTATGAAGGGAGTCAGACTAGATGATCATAATGGTCCTTTCTGACCTTAAAGTCTATGGCTGTGTCTACACTGGACCACTTATTTCAGAAAAGCAGCCTCTTTTCCAGAATAAGCTGCGAGCTGTCTACACTGGCCGCTTGCTTTTCCGGAAAAGCAATGACGATCTACTGTAAAATTGTCAGTGTTTTTCCTGAAAAACTATGCTGCTCCTGTTCGGGCAAAAGTCCTTTTCCGGAAAAACTGTTCCGGAAAAGGGCCAGTGTAGACAGTACAGTAGTCTTTTCCGCAAAAAAGCCCCGATCGCGAAAATGATGATCAGGGCTTTTTTCCAGAAAAGCGCATCTACATTGGCCATGGACGCTTTTCCGGAAAAAGTGCTTTTCGGGAAAAGCATCCTGCCAATGTAGACGCGCTTTTTCCGGAAATACTTATAACGGAAAACTGTTCCGTTTTAAGCATTTCCGGAAAAGGGTGCCAGTGTAGATGTAGCCTATGAGTCTATGAGTCTATCTTAACTCTAATCAAGACCCTTACAATGCCTCCTATCTCAACTTAATGGAGACTCCTAGTCTGTCACAATTTGTCATGTAAACTCTTATCTTTATCACAGTTTGCCTTGTAGACTCCTCACTCAGGCTCTGTCTAGACAGGCAAGCTTTTCCGCAAAATCATCTGCTTTTGCGGAAAAACTTGCCAGCTGTCTACACTGGCTGCTTGAATTTCCGCAAAAGCACTGACGATCTCATGTAAGATTGTCAGTGCTTTTGCGGAAATACTATGCTGCTCCTGTTCGGGCAAAAGTCTTTTTCTGAAAAACTTTTGCACAAAAGGGCCAGTGTAGACAGCAGAGATTTGTTTTCCGCAAAAAAGCCCTGATCGCGAAAATGGCGATCAGGGCTTTTTTGCGGAAAAGCACGTCTAGATTGGCAACGGACGCTTTTCCGCAAAAAATGCTTTTGCGGAAAAGCGTCCTGCCAATCTAGACGCGCTTTTCCGAAAATGCTTTTAACAGAAAACTTTTCCGTTAAAAGCATTTCCAGAAAATCATGCCAGTGTAGACGTAGCCTCAGGTTCTCATGTGCCTTTGTACTGTAAAATTTACTTCTAGCAAATGTAACTTTGATATGTTAAAAAAAACAATCAACAACTAAACTGTCTGAACATACTGTATAAAGGATCCCTGAAACTGTCTCTCAGGGCTGCTGCTGCTCTCACTCTGGTAGCTGTCAGCCTGCATGCATGCATAATACAGTTTTCCTTCTAGATTTCTCTCCTGTCTCACTGCTTTGACTTCCAGCCTCGGACCCTTCTGGGGACTCTGTACCCCAGGGGAGCAAGATTTCCCCTACACTCTATGACCATGGTCACCAACTGGTAAATCACGATCTACCGGTTGATCTCAGGGGCTCAATTAGTCGATCTTGTGCTCCCTCTGAAATGTGCATCTGCGCACAACAAATTTTACATCGGCACTCTTCATTTGCTGACCAGAACCACAGGTGAGTAGTTGTGGCAGTATGGTGGGATCTGCTGAGCAGCGTTTGGAGGGCTGAAACACCCTAGCCAGGGGGGCTGGATCAAAGAACGGCAGCTGTACAGCCAACTGGATGTGGCATTCAGCCCGGGGAAGCTGTGCCGTGTTCCGGCTGGTCAGGCAGCTTCCTTTTTGCTCCAGCCTGACTAGAGTGAGGTGCAGTCTCCCTGGGCTGAGCACGGGGCAGCTGGGCTGGAGCAAAGAGGAGCGGCTGCCCATCCAGCTGGCAATGGCGGTCAACCCGAGTGCACCACACTCCACGTGGGCTGGAGCAGAGGGGAAGACGCCCGGCTAGCTGTTCAGCCAAAGCAGAGGCTGCGCCGCGTTCCAACCGGTCGGGCGGCATCCCCTCTGCTCCAGCTCATGTGGAGTGTGGTGCACCCAGGCTGAACGCCATGGCCACCTACCCCCTCCTAGAATAATCCTCTCACTTATATCTCAGATATTGAAGCCTTCAAATACTTTGAAGACCCCAAGATGCAGAGAATCCTCCAGGTGTGATCTGTACCCCATGCTACAGAGGAAGGCGAAAAACCTCCAGGGCCTCAGCCAATCTACCCTGGAGGAAAATTCCTTCCCGACCCCAATATGGTGATCAGCTAAACCCTGAGCATGTGGGCAAGACTCACCAGCCAGACACCCAGAAAGTTCTCTATAGTAACTCCTATCATCCCTCCATTGACTTATTTACCACTGATAATGAATGGTCAATTAGTTACCAAGATCATGTTATCTCATCAAACCATCCCCTTCATAAACCCATCTTTTGCCCCCACTACTTCCCTTGGAAGGCCGTTCTAGAACCTCACTCCTCTAATGGTTAGAAACCTTCGTCTAATCTCAAGTCTAAACTTCCTACTAGCCAGGTAATATCCATTTGTTCTTGTGTCTACATTGGTATTAAGCTTAAATAATTTGCCTCCCTCCCTGGTATTTATCCCTCTAATATATTTAAAGAGTGCAATCATGTCCCCCCCAGCCTTCTTTTGGTTAAGGTAAACAAGACAAGCTCCTTGAGTCTCCTTTCATAAGACAGGTTTTCCATTCCTCGGATCATCCTAGTGGCCCTTCTTTGTACCTGTTCCAGTTTGAATTCATCCTTTTTAAACAAGGGAGACTCCTTGTTCTGCCATCCATCACTACTGAGAACAGCCTCTCTCCATCCTCTTTGGAACCACCCTTCAGGAAGTTGAAGGCTGCCATCAAATCCCCCCTCTACTCTACCCTTCTGCAGACTAAACAAACCCAAATCCGTCAGCCTCTCCTCATAGGTCATGTGCTCCAGCCCCTTAATCATTTTGGTTTCCCTCCAATGGACCCTCTCCAATACATCCACATCCCTTCAATAGTGGGGGGACCAGAACTGGACACAATACTCCAGATGTGGCTCACCAGAGCTGAATAAAGGGAAATAATCACTTCTCTGGATCTGCTGGCAAGGCTCCTCCTAATGCACCCTAATATGCCATTAGCCTTCTTGGCTACGAGGGCACACTGTTGACTCATGTCCAGCTTCTCATCCACTGTAACCCCCAGGTCCTTTTCTGCAGAACTGCTGCTTAGACAGTTGGTCCCCAGCCTGTAACAATGCTTGGGATTCTTCCATGCCAAGTGCAGGACTCTACACTCTTCCTTGTTGAACCTCATCAGATTTCTTTTGGCCCAATCCTCGAATCTGTCTAGGTCACTCTTGTTCCTACCCTTGCCCTCCAATGTATCTACTTCTCCCCCTATTTTAGTGTCATCTGTGAACTTGCTGAGGGTGCAATCCATCCCCTCATCCAGGTCATTAATAAATATGTTGAACAAAACCAGCTCCTCTAACTTACACTGGAAGAAAAACTAATTCTGCACTGGGCCCAAAATTAGGAACCTTAAAAAAAAAAAAAAAAAAAAAAAGGAGCAGAAAGCTACCTGTGTCGGCAGCTTTCAGTCTTAAACAACCAGAGCCCACAGTATCAAAGCCGGTGTCTCTGTTATGGCATTCACCTCCAAGGGCTTTGAGCTTGTCCACACCAACCCTTAATTCACACCAAATTGGAGTATAAATCTATCCTGCAATTGTTCGCATGCACTATGTGTCTGTGTGGCTCCTGTGGCCAGGCCCTAAAATTCCCATAATGTGCTTTGCTCTCCCTCATTTTCAAAAGGGTGGAGCATGGTAGATTCACACCCCCACTTCCTATACATTAAGGCTACGTCTACACTGGCCCCTTTTTCGAAAGGGGCATGCTAATTTTAAACTTCGGAATAGGGAAATCCGTGGGGGATTTAAATATCCCCCGCGGGATTTAAATAAAGATGTCTGCCGCTTTTTTCCGGCTTGGGGAAAAGCCGGAAAAAAGCGTCTAGACTGGCCCGATCCTCCGGAATAAAGCCCTATTCCGGAGGATCTCTTATTCCTACTTCAAAGTAGTAATAAGAGATCCTCCGGAATAGGGCTTTATTTTGGAGGATCGGGCCAGTCTAGACGCTTTTTCCGGCTTTTCCCCAAGCCGGAAAAAAGCAGCGGACATCTTTATTTAAATCCCGCGGGGGATATTTAAATCCCCCGCGGATTTCCCTATTCCGAAGTTTAAAATTAGCATGCCCCTTTCAAAAAAGGGGCCAGTGTAGACGTAGCCTAAGGGCTTGTCTTCACCTACAGTGGCACAGATACACTGGTGCAGCTAGGTCACTGTAGCCCTTTAGTGAAGACACTACTATGCGAACAGGAGAGCTGCTTTTTTCCGGCTCGCGGTTTTGCTGGAGAAAAGCGCCAGTTTAGACGGGATCTTGCGGAAAATAAACCCTTTTCTGGAAGATTCCTTATTAGGCAGCGGCAGCCATGTTCATGCAAATGCTGTGGGGGATATTTAAATCCCCCGCGGCATTTGCAATTCCGAAGTGTCTCATTAGCATCCCTTTTACGGAAAAGGGTGCCAATGTAGACACAGCCTAGGTGTTTGCTATGTTGACAGGAAAAGCTTTTCTCATCAACACGACACTGGCAGATTTGTTTGGCAGAACTATGTCACTCAGGGGTGTAGATTTTTCACACCCCCGAGTGACATATTTCTACCAATATAGGTCTGTAGTGTAGACCTGGCCTAAGTGTCTATGTACACAAGCCCTTTATTTCCCTTCATTTGAAACTTCCATGACAATTACCCAGTCCTAAAGTGAATGTTTAAAGAGAATAGAATTGGTTCAACATTTTTGAGCATGAATGAAGAAGGAAGGCAAATAGTATTAGACCCAGGATTCATTCTTACAACACTCTAGCCAGAGATTGTCTAGAACTGCACACTCCTCTGTGCAGAGTAGGCCCTTTGTATGTGTGTGCTGTGTGTGCCTATCTGTCAGTTCCTGTGTAATGGATATAGACCTAACACAGAAGTTGGAATATGAACTCTGACAGGGCAGACCATATTCTTAATGGGAACAGGGTTATGAATACAGCATAACTGAAATATGTTTTATGCAAGATACTTCATATGAGATACCACTGGAAAGGCTGTAATCTACTGAATATGATCATCCTTTATGTATGCATGTATCATTCTGCTTGTAATCAGAAATGGATTGTCCATGTTTGGCATTTTAGCCAATATAATTTGTACCAAAAGCATGCAAGCTAAAGAGAAATTATTAGTATGCCTTAGAATCTCTCAGGGCAGAAATTTATTTTCATGTTGCTTCTGGTCTTTGGGACAAAAATTCCAATTGTTTGCCATCTGGAGAGATGTCCATGTGTAGGGAGGGGGGAGCATTCTACTTACCACAATTAGTAATCATGCCATAATGTAAAAACGAAAACCAGGGAATAGTGGATGTTCTGTATTATTCATGCCTGGTAAGTTTCAGAAGTAAACTGCCAAAGGCTTTTTTCATTGGTGGCTTGCTGTGCTATGTGATTGTTTTTCAACAGTTTCTCCTTTCTTGTGTTTTGGACTACTGACTCTTACACAGTTAACCTTTGAAGTCCAGATGTAGAAAATCTTAAGGCTCTGCCCTTCTTAGATTACAATGTTTAATTCTATCTGCTGTATGGGATCTTCATATTCAATTTATAGGCACAAACATTCACTGAATGCAAATTTCACATGGAAATGTATGCACAGGTATTTGGGCAATTGAATTTTAACATCCACTCATACTTGAAGCACTTGTCTGTTTAGCCAATTAGAAAACATGTGACTTAGCTCACCAATCACAATTAAGCAATGCTACATGGATTTTGAATAGCTAGGATAAATGTGTCAAGAGAGATTTGTCAAGAATGGTTGAATAATGAATATATCTAAGGGAAATGCAATCCATGGGCAGAAAAAAGGGCTAAAGTCATTGACTAAATTATTCACTGCAAATTATTTGCTCGGCTCTACTGCCTACAATGAGTCTACAGTGTGGGATTCTTAAATGCTGGTATTTAAAGCCATCAAACGCCATTAGAAATAGCTCCCCACTCTCCTTATGGTGTATGAAGTGGACTCTTCCCCTAACTCAGTAAAGAATGCTATTGCCATTTCATTTCAGAGGACAAACAGCATCACCCAGCATTAATGTCCGATAAAGGAGAGCCATTATCACCCATAAAGGAAAGTCTGCCTCAGGCTGTTTGCAAGCTTGCAAAATGGTATTTTAATTGCGATAATGACCAATTTGGAGATAATTGCTTCTGTAGCACACCACTGATTCTGACAGTACAATGGGCTTTTTAATTAAATGGTTGGAATTAGCTTTCAGCACAGTTGAGAGGACTGTTTCTGGATAGATCCTTGACAGACCCATGACAGAAATGAGGTGGCTGTGAGCCCAAAATATCCTGGGAATTCACCAAGTGCTAAGAAAATAATCACCAATAGGATGTAACTTCCTTGCCATTTCTGATATTCTCACTTCTATCTGTTCCCTCCCCCCCCCCTCCCTTCTGCCAATTGATTAGTACAATTAGTTAGGGAATCAAAGCCAAGAGAGATGGTACTCCTTGGCTCACCCCAGGTGCCTGTGCTGCACAACCATCCACAGGAGAACTGTGGGAGTCTGTAGTGTTGTGCCTGCCTGTCCCACTTCTTCCAACAGGAACTTTGAAATCTGGATGATCAAGTTATGAGACTTCCCATGGAATTATCTGTCATCTTGGAGTGGCTTTCCAGTATTAAACCCAAAGCAGGGAAGAAACCAGCAGAAGCAAAGAGGGCATCTCTGCCCTAGAAGAAAAGCTGCTGGCAAGTTGTCCTTCACAGGTAACAAACCAAACTGGCATGTTATCTACAAGCATGATACAAGCTAACACTGCAATGAAGCTAATTGTGCCATGGTAGGCTAAGCTTAGGCCTGAGCTCAACATGAGACCCAGAATTTGTTGTAGTCAAGGGGCCAATTCCCCACTCTCATTCTGAGCATGGTGCAGGGCTGGAAAAAATAGCAGCTTGACACCTTTGCATCTCCTCTTTCTGAGGGGACTGCTCTATCTTGTGCTCTACTACTAAGAATGCTCGGACCTTTCTAGTAGACAAAAATAGCTGGTGAATAGGAACATCAGTCCCCATTCCTGGATCCTGTGAGGGTAATATAAGGCTAGCTACACTTGCCCAGGATGCCCCCTATGCTAGGGGAATTCCCCAGTGGCCACATACAGCATTACAGCCATTTTGCGCCAGCAGAAGCAATGTAAAAGTACTGGAGAACAGTCATGAATCAGTCCCCTTCACTTGAACAGTAGCTCAGGCCTAGCCCTTGCACTCATCTCCATCTTTGACCTCAAGGCTATTGGTTTGATATCAGTCTGTGATTTGACGTGAACTCAACCTTCATGGCTACTGCAAGGATGAGGGGCTGCTCCACATCTGGAACCTCATGAACTCCACCCAAGGGTTTGAATTGCGTTAGCAGGCACAGCATGTGCATATCCTGTGGGGAGTGAAGATAGCGCCTGCTGGCTGGAGCTGTCTCACTAATGGACTACAGGAGGAACTCATGCGTGGCAGCTCCCTGCACTTTTTGAAGCCTTTGTATAAACATTGGACTTCTCTCTGGCTCCAGTCTTGTTATTGCAAATAAAAATATTTCTTCCCAAAGTGTAATAACAGCAGAGAAAAAATCCAAAAGCAAAATACCCAGAACATTTCAAGCATGGTGAAAGCATCGATCTTAGCCTTGCAGAGGACAATTTTATGACAAATACCTCTGCCTCCCTAAGCCCAGTCTATGTAATGCAGCCTCACCTGATCTGGTGATCTCCCCCAACCTGTCTGTTGATAGTGTCGAGTACTTGGTGAATAGGAAACTTTATTTTGAATTCACAGGAGCCTGGTTTCTGTTGTTGTGGCAGGGAAATATATGTTGAAGATTTCTACCCAAGTTCTGCAGCCACTCTCTGGATAAAGTTTAGAAAGATTTGATTTGATTGGGGGTTTGTTAATTCTGCTCCTACTTAGATAATGAAGAAAACAGTTTTTCATCATTATCAAGATTCACGGAGATAGATTGGGGTTTATTATATATAACTGAAAGGCTACTAAAAGGCTAGCACATGCATGTTTGTGTTGTCTTTGTACATTTTTTTTTTTGCTTTTCCATGTACAATGAAAATTTGTGTTCTGTATGTAATTGTGTTAGTGTATATGTGATTTTGTGAGTATCTGAGTTGGGATGAAGCATTTTGTATCCCTCTGTTTTAATTCACACACTTGCTGTATGAAATGCTTTAACTTAGCTGGAGCACCTTGGCTTTTTCATGGACTGTAAGACCTAGGCTATGCCCCACACTTAATGCTAGCTACATGCTGCAGCTGTACCACTTTAGCTCTTCAGTGTAAACACTCACTACAGCAGTGGGAGGTCTTTGCTCTTCCATTGATCTAGCACTGTCTGTACCAGGAGCTTAACATGGTCTCTCAGGGCTATGGCTATGTCAATGTACATTTTCAGGCTAGACCGGCCTCTAGTAAATAATAGGAATATTCCATGTGCTATTTAATACACCTGTTTAAAAATATTCTGTCCTCACCCTGAAATTTAAGTACCAACAAAATTTAAAATCTGAACTGCAGGAAAAATACCACTGTAGCATACACCACTGCACTGGGTATTGGCCAGACATATTAAAACACAGTGCCTGCCCTAAGGGGTTTACAATCTAATTTAAGATGCAACAAGTGGGTGTAACAGATGACAGGAGTGGATGGAGGAGGGAGGTTCATGGTAACTCTCACAGGAACAAGCAACAACAGACTTGCTACATGACAATTAGCAGATTTCAAGTTAAAATCATTTTTAAATAAAGCAGTGATCTCAGGGATCCCTAATGAAGTGGGGTCGTCAATGCAGCCAGTCCCTATAGCAAATGAAGCTCCCCACTCTGTCTCTGTATTCTGTGCACTCAACTCAACAGCAGCCTTGTAGTATTATATTGAGGCTATGTTTACACTGAGAAGGTTTGGCAATGAAAATGCAAAAGTCACCAAAAGTGAACACCGGTCAGACTGGTTTTTCTGCCTCCCATTGTGGACATTTCATGGCCACATTGCTAGCACCCTGACGACAGACAGAGCAAAGAAATGTGGGTAAGCACCCCCTAGTGCAGTGCTCTGGGAAGGCAGAGCTGATCCCTGCACTTTTTGGGATTCCCTCATAGCTCCGTGACCTCTCTGCTGAGGAATGTCAAAGCAGTACAGCCATCTCTCCAGCCCTCCCCCTGCAGTCCCCTTTCTGCCTGCTGCAATGTACCTAGCCAGGCAGAACAGAAGCATTCCAATGATTTGTTCTTTGTTCCCCAAATGGAGCAGCTCACCCAGCTATCAGATACTTCCCGTAGCTTTGAAAGGGGAGGGGCACATTCTGCAGGGCAGCAGAGATCTAAACACAGAGCACAGTCATCAGGACAGGCATTGTGGGATCCTGGCAGAAGCCAGTTCTCTCAACAGAACAAATAGCAGAGTCCACCCTGGCTTTTTGTCGACAATAAAGAGAGGGAAAAAGACAAAAGTCGCTCACAGGGCTGGGTGTTTTTTCCCAACAAAAGTCCCATTGCAATGTAAATTCTCTCACTGTTTTGTTGCTAAAAGGCTGTTTTTGGTGACAAAACATGCCAGTGTAGACAAGGCCTGAGTTCTCCAACAATCCCTGATCCTGTAGATGTGTCATAACTATGGGTAGAAGAAATGCAGATTCCGCGGGTCTTCTGTTTCATAACTGGTGAGTAGAGGAGGAACAAAGTCTTCAGCCCTTCTTCTCCTGATAAGAGCTGTAAAGAACATGCCTGATTAGAGAAGCTTTGTTTTATAACCGCACGCTAAAAGCAGTTAAACCAGGCAGCCCCTAAGTGCCTATCCTAGTTGCTATGGGGTTGTGTGCTAAAGCTTTAGGCTGCGTCTAGACTTGCGTTCACTTTCGAAAGAAGATATGCAAATTTGGTGGTAATTTGCATATCTTCTTCCGATAGCTTTTTCAAAAGAGTTTTTTTTTTTAAAAAAAGCAAGCAGTCTACACATGGTTCTTTTGGGGAAAAAACCCTTTTTTTGGAAAGAACCTTCTTCTTCAAAAATTGAGGTTTACAGGTTCTTTCAAAAAAAGGTTTGAACTAAACTGCTTGCTTTTTCAAAAAAAACTTTCAAAAAACCGATCGGAAGAAGATATGCAAATTACAGCTGAATTTGCATATCTTCTTTTGAAAGTGAAAGCAAGTCTAGAGGTAGCCTAAGTGGGAAGCAGATGCACATAAATAGAGTGTGGAGTAAGGGGTTGGAAAGTAGATAACAGAGCTGGGTGAGTACAGACCACTGCAACTTAACAAGGCCTTGAGGCTGTCTCTCTGCCTTTATATTTGCTCTTAATATGAAAACCAATGGTACAGAAGGCTGAGACACAAAATCATCCAAAAGATCTAAACTGCATATTATTGTCTGTATGAGCAGAACAACCAGTAGGTGGCAGAGTTGAGGCACCCTACAAAATAAAGAAGGGAGAGATGGTGAAATGAAGTTTCCAGGAAAGAAGCCTGGTTGAGAGATGGCAACCTCCAATTTCAGCCTGAGAATCCAAGGAGTCTCTGTTATTGTCAGACATGGTGAAGTACCTTTTCACTGTGGGTTGATAAAAGCAGGCAAGATGACCTTACACAGAGCATCCTGAAAGGCAACAGAGATAGAGGACGCTGAAAAATGTTGTGAGTAGACCCTAACAGATTTAAGAAAACCTAAGTCCCAACTACATCATGCTGCCAAACTGTAGTGGGAATAGTTTGAGTGAAATCAAAACAAGAGCAGAGGTGGGTGGGGAGGTGGCCGTATTCCACTGGAACCTAGCAACGACGGTGAATCTGGAGTTGAGAGTACCTCTTAGGGTTGAAAGCTGTTGGTCTAATCAGCCTCCAAGTATCAGTCTTTCTTAGGAGACTGATACAGCTACATAGTCTGTGCTGACCCATTGCAGCTATTTACAAGACCCCTTTTATAGCAGTCATTCAATAAAGTGTCCATTGCTCAAAGCTCTGTTCCCTTCTGATGCATTTTGAGAGAGAGAAAAATAACCCCATGCTAGAGTAAATCAGGTTTACAATTAACAATGGCTTGGCAGACCAGAGTAGGTTATTTTAATGGTTACATTATTCTGAAATAAGCCTTCCACCATCTGTTTGGCCTCATAATTACAAATGCAAACAACGTAATTTACAATTGCAACATAAAAAAAAATAAAAAAGAGACAAGATTAAGATGAGTGTGTCTGATAGTTATTCCAGGCCATCAAGCATCTGTTCCGCTTTATTCCTGTTTCAGGCACAGGTGGAAAACAGCCTTTTTGGTCCTTTATTTTGTAGCAGAGAGTTACTCACAATGTCTTTTCCAGCAATAGTTACAAATGTAGCAAAAGAAAGTGGGGAAGACTTGGGACAGACAATGTGATATAATCATGTTTGTATCTGCTTTAGTGTAGGGATGTCATAGTAGACAACTACATGGTTAACCAATAAACCTAGGCTTTTTGTCGACTACACGCATTTAGGGAAGTAGTGGGGGCAAAAGATCTAGCTGGCTTCAAGATTAAACTAGATGGTTTTATGAAGGGGATGGTTTGATGAGATAACATGATCTTGGTAACTAATTGACCATTCATTATCAGTGGGAAATAGGTCAATGGAGGGATGATAGGAGTTACTATAGAGAACTTTCTGGGTGTCTGGCTGGTGAGTCTTGCCTACATGCTCAGGGTTTAGCTGATCGCCATATTTGGGGTCGGGAAGGAATTTTCCTCCAGGGTAGATTGGCAGAGGCCCTGGAGGTTTTTCGCCTTCCTCTGTAGCATGGGGTACAGATCACAGCTGGAGGATTCTCTGCATCTTGGGGTCTTCAAAGTATTTGAAGGCTTCAATATCTGAGATATAAGTGAGAGGATTATTCTAGGAGGGGGTGGGTGAGATTCTGTGGCCTGCATTGTGCAGGGGGTCAGACTAGATGATCATAATGGTCCCTTCTGACCTTAAAGTCTATGAGTCTATTTACTCCCCGCCTTGCTGCCTCTGTAGCAGAGACTGTGGAGATGGGGGGGGGAGGGAGGGATAGGCAGGAGCCAGTACTGGGAGGACCTGGCTTAGAAACTCCCCGTAGTACCAGCTTTGCGTTGCCACCTGCCCCCACTCATGCTGCTGCCTCTAGCAGAGGAAGCAGCATGGGAGAAGGACAGGGGAGACTGCTGCTCTCCACAGACAGAGGCTGCTCCACATCCCACAGAGCAGCCTCTGTCCACGGGGAGAGGAGGGGGGGAATGAGGGTCCAAGCTCTCCATGGATGGAGGCTACTCCATAGCAGAGGTCTCTGTGCGCAGGGAGCACAGACCTCCCACAGATAGAGGCTGCTGCTGTGGAGCAGCCTCTGTCTGTGGGGAGCTGAGACCCCCCGTGGATCAGGGGCTTCTGCTACTATCAGAGGGTATGTCTACACTACCACCCTAGTTCGAACTAGATTGGTAATGTAGGCAACCGGAGTTGCAAATGAAGCCCGGGATTTGAATTTCCTTGGCTTCATTTGCATCTTGCCAGGCGCTGCCATTTTTAAATGTCCGCTAGTGCGGACTCCGTGCTGCGCAGCTACATGCGGCACGGACTAGGTAGTTCGGACTAGGCTTCCTATTCCGAACTACCGTTACGCCTCGTGAAACTACCTAGTGAAGCTACCTAGTCCGTGCCGCGTGTAGCCGCGGGCACGGAGTCCGCACTAGCAGACATTTAAAAATGGCGGCGCCCGGCAAGATGCAAATGAAGCCCAGGAAATTCAAATCCCGGGCTTCATTTGCAACTCCGGTTGGCTACATTACCACCATAGTTCGAACTAGGGTGGTAGTGTAGACATACCCAGAGGCAGTAGTGTAGGGTGGCAGAAAGCCAGTCTGTGCATGGAGCTGGTTTTTAAATTGGCTCCCCTTGAGGTCTGGCTTCTGCCTGCCACCCCGCGTTCTTGCCTTTGATAGAGAGGCAGCAGCATGGGGTGGCAGGGCACATTTTCATTTAATGTTTAACTTTTTTTAAAAGGTTTTATTTGTTTCCAATGAAAACTTATGTTCTGATGACAAAAAAAAATATTTCATTGAAAATGTTTCAAACAGCTCTAGTGGTAAGACTTGAGGAAGTTCTCAGATGATCCTATCAATGGGGTAGGCTTTACACCACTCCCCCCAAGCTCGCTAAAGGCCAAGCTCAGACTTGAGGGATCCCTAGGGATCCACAAATTGTTTTGATCTTCTCTGGGATCCGCATTGGCTCCACTGGAGCCTCCCAAAGATCCCAAAATGTGTGAGTGGGTGATCATGGGCATGGTTAAGCAGCCCTTAGAGGTCTCGCCTTTCCCAAATGACTTCTGTGAAGCTTGAAGAGGGACAATGAGCTGCTTTACTTCCAGCCCACTCATTCTGGGCCCTGCTTGTTTATCTCCAGCCTTTCCTCCAGTAGGTAACTGGACTCTGCAAAGTCAGGAGTGAGGTAGCAACAGCGACATGGAGAGAACCATGCATGGTCTTGGATACAATCTGACCCCCTCTTTATATGTTCAATATTTGAAACTATTTTCTGGCAGCTTTAATAATCTACTTCCCCCAGGCTATGTCTAGACTGCAGGAATTTGTCGGCAGAGTCAATGCAAATGAAGCGCTCATTTGCGTTTCTTGTGCTGTCATTTGCATAGTATAGTCTCTTCCGATCCTTTTTGCGGAAGGTTTTTGCGCAAAAAATAAGCAGGGGCCATTTTGCGCAAAAAAAAACCTTTTGTGCAAGATCCCATATACCTCCTTTTTGAGGCATAAGGGGTCGTGTGCAAAAGGGTTTTTTGTGCAAAATGGCCCCGTCTACACTGCTTGTTTTTGCGCAAAAACCTCTTCCACAAAAAGGATCGGAAGAGACTATGCAAATGACAGCGTGAGAAACGCAAATGAGCGCTTCATTTGCATTGCCTCTGCCGACAAATTCCTGCAGTCTAGACATAGCTCCAGTGTTCAGTTATAATTGTACGAGACAAATCATTGTAATTGGCACAATGAACCTGGGGCTATAGTCACTTCCCTCCAAAGGAACCACACTGCTATCCATTTTATTGTTGGTCTTAAAGGGCTCTTGAGAAATCATCAAGTCTAGTTGCCGGTGCTAAGGCCGGACCCAGTAAACCTAGTGTCCTAGACCATTCCTAACAGCTGTTTGTGTAATCTGTTCTAAAAAGTGTCCAATCATGGGGATACAACCTCTCTTGGAAACCTATTCCAAGGCTTAACTGCCTCTATAGTTAAAAACTTCTTCCTAATACCTAATTTAAATCTCCCTTGCTGTAGATTAAGCCCATTACTCCTTACCCTACCTTCCCAGGGACATGGAGAACAAATTATCACAATCTTTTCATACTAATGCTTGTCATATTCAAAGGCACTTATCAAGTCCCCCATAATCTTCTTAAGACAAAACATACCCAGTTTTTTTAACCTTTCCTCATGGGTCAGGTTTTCCAAATCCTTTATCATTTTTATCTTTCCTTTATTTTAATCATTCTAAATCCTTTATACAACATCCAGAATTGGACACAGTGGTCCATCTAGTGCCTCATGAGTAGAACAAGACAATTACCTCCCATATCTTATATACAGGGCTGGCTCTAGGCACCAGCAAAGCAAGCACGTGCTTGGGGCAGCACATTTCTAGAGGTGGCATTCTGGCTGAGAGCCGCCCGCTGAGTGCGGACATGAGCTCGGCACAGCCCCCTGCAGCCCAAAACTCCGGAGCACAAGCGATCCGCCGGCCTCAGCCTCCCAGGCGCTGGGATGACAGGCACCTGCCATGGCGCCTGGCTGGCTACTAAAGGCTCCAGGCTGCACCATGAACTCTCTGTCCAGTGGAACCAAGCACAGGCGCCATGTGGCATTGGCATCACCCTTGGAACACGGATCATGGGGGAGGAGAGGTTGGGCCCAGCCCTGAGAATGGGGCATGGAGCAGTATCAACACAGACCGGGTCTGACTCAGCCCCAGCTAGTCCCTGGGGCGTTCCGCTCTCAGTGCGCCCTGCCCAGAGCTATGACCTGCTCCATTTCTGATCCAGTTGCCCTCTCCCTGGCCCTCAAACTTCCCAGCAGTGACTGTGTCAAGGCTGAACGTGGCCCAGGAGAGCCCCCCCCAAACTGCGGATGACTCAAGCCTCAGCCTCCAGCAGCGCTCGGAAAAGAAGCGCGAGCCTGTGTGTGTCCAGCTTAGGCAGGTCCCCTTTCCCCTCAATGCGCCCAGTTTGACTGATGGGAATGGAGCCCCCGAAACACCCGGGGTCTTATATGGAGGGACAAGTGATCCCCCGCTCCTTGGATCATGTGCAGGGAGCAGCATTAGCCCAGCTCCCTGGCGTCCCCTCTGGCCAGTGTCTCAGACCGCAGAGCTTGAAGCTGGAGCCTTGAGCATGCAAAACTAGCTGGGCCCTGTGGTGTGTGCCTGTGATCTCAGCGCCCGGGGAGGCTGAGGCCGGCGGATCGCTTGAGCTCAGGAGTTCTGGGCTGCAGGGGACTGTGCCAAGTGGGTGTCCGAACTGAGGGTGGCATCGACATGGGGAGTCCCTGGGGAGCCAGGGATCCCCAGGTTGCCTAAGGAGGGGTGATCCGGCCCAGGTCGGGAACGGAGCAGGTCCCGTGTTGCTCAGTAGTGGGATGGCGCCTGTGAACAGCCCCTGCAGTGCAGGCTGGGCAAGACAGGGAGACCCGGCATCTCTTTATGCCGCCCCCCACCGCAGAGCCCATCTGGGGAATGGGACATCCACATGGAGGGGAGCCGGAATGCGGGGGGAGGGGAGGGGAGGGAGACACCCAGGCATCAGGGATCTTCAAAGCGCGATCGGATCCCAGACACCAAATGTCCAGGCTGGGCACAGAGACTCGAAGCGAGCTGGAGGGCTCGCAACTCATGTTTCTCTCTCCAAAACCTGCAGCACATCATCTAGTGTGCCTTTCAGGATCTCTGGTGAATGTGCACCCCCTGCTCCAGTCCGGATCCCAGCTGTTGATTTGGCCTCCATTATCCTCCCCCAAGGCTCTGTAGTGGGGGTGGGGGGAAGGCATAAAAAGAGGCCGGGTCTCCATGTCTCGCCCAGGTTGCGCTGCAGGGGCTACGCTATCCCACTACATGTGCTAACCCACTACTGAGCAACATGGGAGCTTTGACCTGCTCCGTTCCAGACCTGAGCCAATTTGCCCCTCCTTAGGCAACCTGGGGACCCCAGGCTCCCCAGGGACCCCATGTCGATGCGGCCCTTAGCGCGTACACTCGCTCAGCACAGCCTCCTGCAGCACAGGACTCCTGAGCTCAAGCGATCTGCTGCCCTCAGCCTCCCCGGGCGCTGGGTTCACAAGTACCCACCACAGGGCGTGGCTGGGTTTCCCTTTTCCCGCTTGCACCTTCACACTCCAGTGCCAAATGCTGGGCTTGTGCTGGCTGCAACCGGCCCCAGGAGCCCAGCTCATTCTCCACAATGTTATTTGCGTTACGGCGCGTCACAGCGAGGTGACAACACTGGACACGGGTCCTTGGGCACAGCCCCGGTCCTGAGAATGAGGTGCGGGGCTGTGTGAAAAGACATCGGGTCTGGCTCGGGCGCTGCCAGTCATGGGCATGCTCTACTCTCCATTGGCCCCGGAGTTTCCACATGCTCCATTGCTGACCTGGCTCCCCTCACCCGTGGCCCCCCGGGGATCCCCAACTTACTGCAAATCACCTTTCAGCCCAGACAGCAGCTCAGCCTGACAGCGGGCAGCCCCTGGACTGCGAGATGCGACCCACCTCAGCCCCCTGCAGCGCACGGGGAGGGCCTGGGCTGCCTCGTGTGGGCAGGGGCCTCCCAGCTCCCCATTTAAGCGCCTCTTGTCAGTTCTAAGCTTTGGCCACATGGAGCATGATCAGACTGAGATCCCCGAGGCTGAGCCCTGTGCGCCACGGGACACAGACTCGCACCCAGGCCCGTGTGGAGCCCCGAGGCCTTAGACAGAGCAAAGTGTTTCAGCCCACGGGAGGCTACTCGGGTCCCAGGAGCAAGGAACAAGCTGCCACCAGGGCAATGGCGGGGAGCAGGGTCGGTGACACGTGCCCAGAGGATCCCACCTGGCGATCCGCTCCCGTGTCACAGAGCCGAGTGTCCCTGTTCTGCCTGCCCCAGCTCTAAGCACCAGGAAAGCAAGCCCCCAGTCCCACTCCACTCATGTCTCTGTCAAAAAACGGGGGGAGGAGGGGGAATTTTTGCTTGGGATGGCAAAAAACCTAGAGCCGGCCCTGCTTATATATGACACCCTATCTTTTTCGTAACTGCAGCATGTTGTTGGCTCATGTTCAGTTTGTGATCCACTACAACCCCCAAATACTTGTTAGCAGTTGTACCACCTAGCCAGTTATTCCTCATTTTGTAACTGTGCAGTTGAATTTTTCTTTCTACATAAAGTGCTTTGCACTTGTCTTTATTGATTTTCATCTTTCTGATTTCAAACCAATTCTCCAATTTGTCAAGGTCATTTTGAATTCTAATCCTGTCTTCCAAAGTGATTGCAGCCCCTCCCAGCTTGTGTCATCTCCAAATGTTCTAAGCTTATTCCCCACTCCATTACCCAAATCATTAATGAAAATATTGAATAGCATCAGACTCAGGACGGACCCCATGAGACCCACTAGATATGCTCTCCCAGTCTTACTGCAATCCATTGATAATTGTTCTTTGACTACAGTCTTCCAATAAGTTTTGCTCCCACTTTATAATAATTTAAGCTAAATCACATTTCCCTAGTTTGCTTATGAGAATGTCATGTGGGACTATCCTGTTATCAGATTAAAATATGACCATACAGATCAGGGATCAGCAATCTTTCAGAAGTGACGTGCCAAGATTTAACTTTCCCCATCCCCCTCAGTGCAAGCCCTGCCCCCTCCCAACTTGCCCCCGCATCCTCCTTCACCCTCTCCTGCCCCACATCCCTGTGCCCAGAGCGCACACACCAGCAGGGCAGCAGCAATGGGACTTGCAGCCCCCCAGGATTGGCCCTGGGGTGAAGAGGAGCTACGGGGGCAGAATCACTTCCCTGCATGGCCCAGCCATTTGCCTGGGGCTGGCCCCTCACTGGCCGGGCACAGCAGGATAATAAGGAAGGATCTCCCTGCCTGCAGGGAGCAGCCACAACTTAGCCTGGGTGCCCCACAGAGGCAGCAGCAGCATGTGAATGGCTGCACCACCCCGATCTGTGGAATAGCCCCACCCTCTCCCATAGCAGGAGGCAGAGCCTGTAGCGGGGGACAGAGGGTGTTTATCCCTCTGATCCCGGAAGCTGCACATCCCAAGGAGGCAGAGCCCTGCACAGGGTCATGCCACCTGCTCTAATTGCCAGGCCACCCAGCCACTACGCCATCTTGCGTGCCACTTATGGCACATGGCCAACCCCTGATATGGATCATTGTTGGAACCACTGTTATATATTTGCAACAAATCCTGTACAAAATGTGGCATGTACGATGTCCATCAAAAGGTTATGAATTTACTGAATATGATTATGCTATTTATAGGAATGTATCACTTTTGTATTTGAAAGTTATGATTATCAGCTTTATACCTATATTTTAAATGTTTCCTTCTGGGAATATGTGGTTCATCCAAAGGATATTTAACTCACAATGGGAAGACACTAGTCTATGATGAATGAACTTTTCTGGGGAACTTTCTGTGTGAAGTATAGGTAATGGCTTCTGCTGTGACTAAACAAACTTATGCATGAACGTGTGACTTGTGCGTGACTCCATACTCCATCTTTACCTGCAATGTATAGTAAGAACAATGGGATTCTCTACTCATGGCAGAGCTATAAAAGGCCCTGGAAACACTTCAGTTTTGCCTCTTTCCTGCTCAAATCTCTGGACTATGGATTCACGAAAGGATAGAGGTCCTTCCAATGATTTGGAAGCAATCAGAACTTGACTTAAGCCAGCAGTTTATTCCATCACTACTACAAGCCTGAACCAAGAATTTTGCAATTATTATATGTATTTGATTCCTTTAGCCAATTATTTATTTTTCTTTCTTTCCAGTCTGCATTAATGCCTATAAAAGCCCATGGTGATCCACAACCGGCTGGAAAACCATGGAGAAATACTTCTGGTTAGTTAGTTAATGCCTATTATGCCCGCTGGCATGTACGGCAGCAACCAAGGTTCTCCATTTTTGTTTGTCTTTGGCCATTTCTCCAGTGTGTCCCAGTTGTAATTCATTCTCTTAATGTCTGCCTCAACAGTACGCTGCCATGTTGTGTTGGGCTTCCCACATTTCCGTCATCCATCAGGCGTCCAGTTAAGTGCTATTTTTACAATGGCGTCTTCCTCCCTTCTCATCTCGTACCCGATCTCATCACTTGCCTTATCCATCTCCTTCTGGTTAATGTACTATATAAATAACTGGTTTTAGATTACATTTGATAAAAGGCCTTTGCTACTGCTATCTAAGGGCATCTTCCTCACTGTTATTATCTTCGGGTATGTCTACACTACAAAGTTAATTCGAACTAACAGATGTTAGTTCGAATTAACTTTGATAGGCGCTACACATACGAACTGCTAGTTCGAACTTAATTCGAACTAGCGGAGCGCTTAATTCGAACTAGGTAAACCTCATTCTACGAGGACTAACGCCTAGTTCGAATTAAGTAGTTCGAATTAAGGGCTGTGTAGCCACTTAATTTGAACTAGTGGGAGGCTAGCCCTCCCCAGCTTTCCCTGGTGGCCACTCTGGGCACCACCAGGGAAACTCTTCTGCCCCCCTCCCAGCCCCGGAGCCCTTAAAGGGGCACGGGCTGGCTACGGTGCCCGTGCCAGGTGCAAGCCTGCCAGCATCCAGCCAGCAGACTATGCACCTGGCACAGCACAAACCAGCCACCCGTTGCCACCCCAGCCCTCCGCCTCTTCCCGGGACCAGGCTGGCGGCTCCCAGGAGCCTGCCCGGGGCTGCAAGAGGCGGGCGCCCGCCTGGTCTAGTGCGGAGATCGTAGACCTTATCCACGACCTCTGCACTAGGCACAGGAAAGTGGCCGTATGGGCAGGATAGCTGCCAGCCTGGCCACCCAGGAGCAGGTTTGCATGAAAATCAAGGTGGTCCAGTGAGACCCCCGACCCTGAGCTTAGAACAGCCGTACTGGGTCAGGCCAAAGGTCCATCTAGCCCAATAGCCTGTCTGCCGACAGCGGCCAACACCAGCTACCCCGGTGGGGATGGACCAAAGATAATGACCAAGCCATTTGTCTCGTGACATCCAACTCCAGCCTTCCAAAACAGAGGCCAGGGACACCATTTCTATCCCCTGGCTAATACCACTCCATGGACCCAGCCTCCATGAATTTATCTAACTTCTCTTTAAACTCTGTTCTAGTTCTAGCCTTCACAGCCTCCTGCAGCAAGGAGTTCCACAGGCTGACTTTTGCTTTGTGAAGAAGAACTTTCTGTTATTAGTTTGAAGCCTGCTACCCATTCATTTCATTTGGTGTCCTCTAGTCCTTCTCTTATGGGAACTAATGAAGAACTTTTCTTTATGCACCCTCTCCACACCACTCCTGTTTTTATAGACCTCTATCATATCCCCCCTCCATCTCCTCTTTTCTAAGCTGAAAAGTCCCAGTCTCTTTAGCCTCTCTTCATATGGGACCTGTTCCAAACCCCTGATCATTTTAGTTGCCCTCCCCTCTCCCACCCTCTCTTCCCCTCTCCCACCTCCTTTTCCCAGTCTCCCCGAGTTTTGTTCAATAAAGAGAGTTTCTATTTTTGAACACACGTGTCCTTTATTTTGTACATCAGGAAGGGGGGCTAGGGAGGGGTAAGTGGAAGGAGGTGAGGGAGGAATGGGGTACGAGCCCCTGATGGGGAGGACTGGGCTGGCTCTGTGGGCTCCTCGGGGTGGAAGCTCTCCTGCAGTCCCCCGATTGACCTTTCCCCCCATCGGATGGCAGCCTGCGGCAAGTGCAGCCGGGCTGATGGCCGAGTGCTGTGTTGCGCCGAGTGTGGGCATTCAGAGCACTCCAAGCCAGGACTGCTTTGCTGTCCCTCATCGAGTTAGACAAGCGAGCGGGGAACCCCTGAGAACTGTCTGTCCGGGGTGGGGGTCAGGACCCTTTAACCACAGCCCTCGGCTAGCCTGAGACAGCATCTCCACGCTCGAAGTCCTAATCTGATGTCCTGCCGGCACTGCTTCCGGCCATCCTTAACCTCGGTTCAGGGTCCACTCAATGTGGACATGCTAGTTCGAATTAGCAAAACGCTAATTCGAACTAGTTTTTAGGTCTAGATGCACTAGTTCGAATTAGCTTAGTTCGAATTAACTAATTCGAATTAAGTTAGTTCGAATGAGTGCTGTAGTGTAGACATACCCTCCCTTATTATCATCAAAGAAAAGGAAATACTTGCATCTAGATTACTAAGATTTTTGAAGTGTTCAAAGTTTGCTAAATGGAAATGTAGAAATGATTGAAGGTACTGTTTGATGCTTCCAGTTGTGTGTCTATATTAAGTCACAGTGCTTAGACTGTATATTTACTTTGCTCCATCTAGCGTGATTATGTTGTTTTCAATACATGAAAATAACTATAGAATTATGGACCAAAGATTTCAGCATGAATTACAGCCTCAAGGTCTTGCAAAGATCAAAGTTTCGGGGAGAGAGGTTCTTGCATGGACTACCTATGTATATAGCAGCAATGAAAATCAAATACAGTCAAACTTGTGCTATCTGGAACTTAAGCATCCAGAAAACTGTAGAAACCAGCAAATTTCTGATGCTGGGAAAAGCAAAACAAAACAAAAACTAAAAAAGGAAACTTGCCCTTTAAGTGCCAGGCCACTCCTAAGAGGAGCGTGCAGCATGTACCTGGGGGAGGGGCAAACAACAGCTGGAAGCAAGCAGCAAGCATCTCAGCTTCCCCCATGGCTCCTGGCACCCCTGGCAGGGTAGCCCCTCTGTAGCTCCAGACCCCCTCCCCGGCAGGCTACCCCCGCCATCTCCACCTCCTGCCCCCCCTCCCCAGCTTCCACCCCTTGTCACCAGGTCGCATCCCACCCCTCCCCCTGCAGCTTGTGGCCCTCCTTAGCAGGCCACATCCCAGCCCCCGCACGGCTCCCATGACCCCCTCCCTGTAGACCCTGCACGGCTCCCGCCGCCACCCCTCAGATAACCAGAATTTTTAGGTTACCGGCACACCCTAATCCCTGGGCCTGCCGGATAATACAGGTTTTACTGTACATGGCTCAGTTCTAATTTGGTTAACTGGCTAGCAGGACAATCAACACCCTTTTCACAACACTCTTTTTCTTTGCTTCATCAAATACTGGCTCCCATTCTATGCGATAACAGTCACACTACAGGTGTCAAATACAGCACTCTTTCTAAACCAAACTCTCATTTGAAACCTACATTCTCCTGCTGACCACAAATCACAATGGAAGGTATTCTGAGTACAAGTGCAGCACACTCCAGCTGCAAGCCCATTCTTCAGTGACAGTGTTTCACATTCCCTCCATTACCAAGGAGCCTTCTCCATGTCAGTTTTTATCTGTCATCGTTTCAGACCTCACCAGATGTGAAGAACACTGGAAGCTTTTGCTGCTGCTGTTGTCCCTGTGCTTAGATAGTACATTAGTCCAATCGGTTATGTTGATTCCCATGTGTTGTGTATTGGGTTGTAGATATAGGTCTTCTTGTTATAATAACTGAGTTAGGTCACTAACTGATTTGGGCTGGTTCTAGTGAGTTCTGTGTTATGAAATAAAATGGACCCTTGGAACTGCTCAAGCCCTCTGTGTTTCCACTGATCTCTTCCTAAACTGTGGAACTCCAAGGCTGTGTCTACATTGGCATCCCTTTCCGGAAAAGGGATGCTAATGAGACACATTGCAATTGCAAATCCGCGGGGGATTTAAATATCTCCCGCGGCATTTGCATTTACATGGCTGCCGCTTTTTTCCGGCTTGGGGATAAGCCGGAAGAAAGCGCCAGTCTAGACGTGATTCTCCGGAAAATAAGCCCTTTTCCGGAGGATCTCTTATTCCTACTTGAAAGTAGGAAACTGTGAAAATTTTCCTACTTGAAAGTAGGAAACTGTGAAAATTTTGCTTTTTGTTTACAGCTACTCTGGGGATCTCAGTAGAAACAGGTGCAGAAAACCTCACCTTTCTTTTCAGAGAATAGTAGGAGGTGGTAGGACGGGGTGGAATGATAGGTGACTTTTGTCAGAAATAAATCCTGCTGAGTAGTACTCTGGAGCAGAATCATACCTAACTCACTCCTCTGAATCTTACCTCTTTATCACAGTTATTAACAAGAGTCAACCCAAGCCGTATCTCTGCCAGTGTAGGATTGTTCCCTAAAGCACACTTCCCACTGCTTTGTCCAGTCTAATTTCAGATGTCCCAGGTGATGATACTGCATCTGAGAGATTATTCTACATGCTAATGGACATTACAGCTGAGAAATGTATTTTGCTCATCATCTTAAATATCCCTGAGCTCTATTCCATCCCCATTACTCTGAATTAGGTTAGGATCCTGGGTATGGCACAGAGAGGGTATGTCTACACTACCCCGCTAGTTCGAACTAGCGGGGTAATGTATGCATACCGCACTTGCTAATGAAGCCCGGGATTTGAATTTCCCGGGCTTCATTAGCATAAGCGGGGAGCCGCCATTTTTAAATCCCCGCTGCTTCGAACCCCGTGTAGCGCGGCTACACGGGGCTCGAACTAGGTAGTTCGGACTAGGGTGCCTATTCCGAACTACCGTTACTCCTCGTGAAACGAGGCGTACAGATAGTTCGGAATGGCTAGCTAGTTCGAACTATCTAGCCCGTGCCGCGTGTAGCCGCACGGCATGGGGTTCGCACTAGCCGGCTTTTAAAAATGGCGGCGCCGGCTTTATGCTAATGAAGCCCGGGAAATTCAAATCCCGGGCTTCATTAGCAAGTGCGGTATGCATACATTACCCTCCTAGTTCGAACTAGCGGGGTAGTGTAGGCATACCCAGAGATAGTGACAAAAAAGAGGATGCATAGAAGTAAGGCAATCAGACTCAGCACTACATCATAGTCCTGACATCACCTGTGTCCAGGATTTTGAAACCTTTTTTAAATTATTCACACGAGGGAGAGAGGAAATGGGGAAGAGAGAAGCCATTTAATCTACACAATACAGAATCCAAACCCTTTCCCCTCCTGGCTTTACATTTCCATTTCTCCTTTATTAGCATTACATTTGAAGTTACATTGTGTTCTGTAATTATCTGTGTATTTTGGTCTATAGTTCATTTTTTTGCATGATAATTAGCAGAGCACACATAACTGGTTTGATCATTAAGAAAGTAATTAGGTCCTCAGTAGTGCTCAGCAATGTTAGAAATACACAGCATCCCATTATGAGAGATTTATTGCTATCTACACATGGGATAGTTCACGGTAGGTTTCTTGTCGCAAGATGTTTTAATTACTAAAACACAAGGAAGAACCAGGAAGAAAATTCAGATAGAAGACAATGAACATTCTTCATAACCAAAGAATTTTTAACTACCATAATTAGATCTTTCATCTACTGGAAAAAATATAAATTATTTTTCAAAGCAAGTAAGTGGTGATAAAAGCCATTGTGGTTGATTCCTCATTGACTGGAGCTATTGCATTTGCAAATGGCTGAATTCTGACTGTGAAGATCAGTACTATGGCCATAGTGCTTGAGCTCTGGTTACTCAGGGCACTGTCTTGGAAGGTGCTTAAGCTTGAACTATTTGGTAAATATATTTTTTATTCTTGCAAACATTTGATAAAATCAAAACCTTTTTATTTTTCTTCAATTTTTTGAAGTTTCATAAAAATGAACTGTAAAAAAAAGTGGGTATTTTTTTTGACAAAACTAGAACATCTGTTTTGTTAAAATCAGACATTTCAGAGGGAACTTTCCACTTTGACCAAAACAAACAAACAGTAAAAAGTGTTTTTAAATGATAATGTGGATCAGCTCCAGCCTAAGCTTGAGCCTAATCTCAAGTATATAAAAGAAAAAACTTGCAGCACCTTAAAGACTAACAAAATGTGTAGATGGCATCATGGGCTTTTGTGGGCACATGTTTTGTTAGTCTCTAAGACCATTCCTTGTTTTTTAAGTTTTTCCAGTTACAGACTAACTCAGTTACCCCTCTGAAGTTGAAACGTAAAGGAGGTCCTTATTGAAGATGAGCCTAATATAGTGTTCCCCACAAGCCCTCAAGGGATGGTAGCCTCAGTGATCTCTCTTGCCCAAGCCTGCCTTCCCCCCATCCCTATATATGTCCCTTTTTCTGAAAGCTGATCCCCATTTTTAGCTTAGTCAAACATAATACCCAAAAAAGAAAATGAATAGATATGGCTTTTTAACACATTGACATTCCAGAACTGGGATCATTCCCCAGATTATTTCTCTCACTCATTCACTGGCAAGTTAATGAACAAACAGCAGGCTACCTGCCCTTCAAGGATTCAGTAGGGAGAAATGGGAAGGGCAGAGGTCACTATATATTTATCACTCCACAAGTTTTGCAGGCTCATACAGCATTATTTGAAGAGGGAAGCCTTTCACTGATGGGGATTACGTGAAGAGATTCATGCTAAAAATTGGTCCTGAAGTATTTGATTAGTTTCATAACAAGGACAAAATCTTACAGAAAATTCAGGACATGCCATTATCAGCAAAAACAGTTCATGACAGAGCTGTGAAAATGTCCCATCAAATCAACAAGTAACAAATGCAAATTTGAGTACAGCTACTTAGTTTTGTTGCCTTTGGATAAAACAATCGACATATGTGACGTTAATCAGTTGTATATGCTGGGACGATATATTTGTGGAAATGCTGTGCACGAAGAAATGATCGAGAAATTACCAATGAAAAATTGAACAAGGAGTGAAGACTTTCTTAAAATTGTGATGAACTTTGTAAACGAGAAAGAAATACAGTTGGGTGACTTTGTGTCTGTGTGATGGACGATGCACCAAGCATGGTAGGCAAATACAGGAAATTCTTTACTCTTTTGTCAGAACAGCTGAACTGCCTGCTTTTAAACTTTCATTGCATTGTGCATCAGGAGGCACTTTGTGCGCAATCTTGTGGAACCAAACATGGAAATGTAATAGGCTGGTTGTTCACATTATCAATTGGATTCTTGCCCGAGCACTTAATCACCGTCAATTTCAGTCACTGTTCGAGGAAGTAGATTCAGAATACACCAATCTATTAATGCACAGGCTGGTTATCTTGTGGCAAAGTTTTGTCTTGTTTTGCCACCTGCATTAATGAGATAAAGTCACTTCTGGATATGAAGGGTGTAAACACCCTGAGCTTTAAGACTGTGACAAATTGCTCAAGTTTTACTATCTCGTCTACATTACTGGTCATTTGAATGACCTTAAGCTACAAGGGCAAGGAAATATAGTCCTGACTTTGCAGCTGGAAGAGTATGGATCTGAAAAAAAACTGACTGTCTTCATCAAAGATACTGAGACGGGCAGACTGGCACATTTGGAAAGATTACGAACGTTTCGTGATTCGTGTCAGAGAGAGAATCCAAATAACAGCCTTGATTTGCAGCAGTTTGCAGGGTTTGTGTCTGAGCTCCTCATCACATTCAAGTCTTGTTTTGCTGACTTTTGCAAACACAGTGCTCTGTTTAAGTTTATGATTTGTCCACTGAAGAACTAGATTTGACAGTCAATACAGGTATCTCAGTCTGCCTTCTGGAAATGGAAATAGCATATTTCAAGGAGTCAGATATCTGTGTGGAAAAATTCGTCAAGCTGAATTCTGATTTAGAATGCCTTGCTCAACAATGTGCAAAATGGACAAAACTGCACGAATGGGCTGACCATGAAGAAATTGGAGCATGATAGTAATCTGATTCTGCAAACTTGGAAACAACTTCCTGTCACCTACAACACCATGCAGAATGTCAGCTTGGCCTTACTTTCAATGTTTGGCTCCACCTATATGTGTGAGCAGGCTTTCTCTCATTTAAATCATATCAAATGTAATTTGCACTCAAGACTGACTGAAGATAGCCTGAATGCGTGCATGAAGCTGAATTTGACCAGTTATGATGTAAACTTCAAAGAAATGTGCAGCAGTAGAAGTCCCATTAAAGTCATTGAGTACAATGTTTAATTTATGTTATTATTAATCATGCCAATTATCAATAATATTAAGTTGTATATTTTTATTCATGCAAATGGGCATTCTCATACTGGCTCTTTGTTGACCACTTGTTCTAAATTTTGATGTAGTTTGGCTCTTTGGTTTAAAAAGGTTGCCAACCCTTGGGCTAAAGCAGTGTTTCTCAACATTTTTTTTATAAAGTACCCCTTTAAAAAAACATTATAAGTACCCCCAGCCCCCTGTTCTAACCTAATGCCCCTCCCCTGCCCTCCCTCCCCTCCCCCAGAGCCAGTAACCCTCCTTTTTGACGTGCCTACACCACTGCCCAGCACTGCCTCAATAGCTTGTCTGCAGGGAGCAAGTGGCCTGTCATGCTGGGCTCACTGCGTAGGGCTGTGTGCTCCCACTACAGCCCAGCACCCCTCTAGTTTGGCTCTCGGGGGCAACTGCCCCCCTGACCTCTCTCACTATGCCACTGTTGCGGGGGAGTCCTTTGGAGCAAAGCTTATTGTGCTGCTTCACCACCTTTTAGCTCCTCTCCACAGCACCACAGGGAAGGGTCGATGGGGACGTGTTGTACTGAGCTGTTGGCGGGGATGGGGGTAATGCGTGTCTCCAGGTTCAGCTGCCCTCCCCGCTGGAGCACCCCGGGAATGATGTCAGAGAGGAAACGAATGAGGAGAGGCATCCATGGAAGTGAACTGCCCTGGGTCTTACTGGAACTGCCACCACAACCATGCGCTTTTCCTGCCAGGAGCTGGGGCGTGTGCACAGAGCAGCTGTTAACATCCAGGTGCGCGGCTCCGAACACTTAATTTGACAGCACGTACCACCACCCCCTTCCCAATCCCCTTTGCAGGGCAAAATCCCGGACATTTTTTGCCAAACTTCACTTGCGTTGATGTACCCCCCAGGTTGGGGGGGAGGCACCCTTACATCAGCACCCCTTCCTCTTCTTCTTGTGCCCTGCACAGCAAGAAAGAGCCTCCTGGGGATGAGGGGCAGCTCCAAGGCAGAGGACAAGAGCAGCACGGCAGTGCTGACAGGTGTAGGTGAAGTGCCTGCACTTGATAGCCTCCTGGCCAAATCTGTCAGGATCACCTGTCAAAGGCTTCAAGATCTACCAGCAGATCCTGATCTACTGGTTGGTGACCACTGCTTTAGCCCAAGATCAGAGTCTGCATCCCCCTCTTCTGCACTCAAGCCTGACAAAAGCGAGTCAGGGTGGGGGAGTGAGGACAGATGGAGTGAGTAGGGACGGGACCTCGGAGAAGTGGCAGGACGGAGGTGGGGCAAAGATGTTTGGGTTTGAAGTAGATAGTGAATTGCACTTAAATTTAAAAACATGATCTCATGCTTAAAAAGGTTGGAGACCACTAGGTTAGTTTCACTTTCAGGGCCTGACTCTCTGCTGGTGTACATCAGTATATTTCCATTGAAGTCGCTGGACCTCTTTACATCTGCAAAGATACGTTCCTCTGTTGCAGTCAAACTCGCTAACTGGAACTCACATGATATAACAGACTTTTGGCATCCAAAACATAATGTTATCACTGCAATAAAACATAATCACGAAAATATCTTCGGAGGATTCACATTAAGCTTTGTAAAACTTGTTAAAATTACGTGTCTGATCTATAACTTCTGGTTGTATTTTTTTATCTTTCAATATAAAAGATAAAAAAAAAAGTGCATTGAAAGTGCATTGAAAGGATACCTAAATTTCATAATTTGATCATCACCGTTAAGATCATTTTAATTATGCCATGCTCCTGTGACTGTGATACCTGTCACCACCAGTTAGTGAATCACTCTGTCACTGATGACTGCTTGGGACTCTCCTTTGTTGTATGTAAATTGAAGTTCCTCACCAAACCAATCAGAGTTTATCTTTCCTGACTCTCAGATCTGAATCTCAGGGTTGATTGGAATATCTCAAGGCTCAGCATGCTCTGGTGTAAATGTGACCTTTAAAGCGATATTTGTATGTGTGAGTGCATGTGTGGGGTACTACAGCAATTTACATTTTGACATTCCATGATGTCCTTTAAAGATTAAACCTTTCTACATATATGAGGATTCATCCAAGCAAGACAAAACCAGTAACTGCCCCTCTATGGACTATTTTTTTGTGTGTCACTTTATAATTTCAAAGTAGCAAGAAACCAAAACAGCACTATCCTATTCTTTGATTTTCTTAGGTTTTCTATATTTTCTGCCCCAGAGAGAGAACAATCGCCTCCCTCAGGCCAAGTGTATGTCTAAAACTTAAGTCAATCTAGCTACACCACTCAGGGCTATGAAAAATTTTGTTCCCTGGGCAATGCAGTTAGATGTGGCTAGCTTGAGGGAAAATTATCTGTCAACTTATTTCTAGCCTCTAACATAGGTGCATTAAGTACAGTAACTTCCATTGATTTAGGTAGTGTCTATACTACAGCGCTGCCTCATTCTCTCTTGGTCTGACAACTTAATGTGTCCAATCACTAACAGAACCTTGCTCAGATTTCCCTTTGCCTCCATTCTGAGACAGAAAAAAACCCAGTGATTGAAGTCAGTAAAAACACAGAATGAACTTTGCCCCCCTTTTAAAAAAATAGCTGTACAAGGAATCATACATATACATAATTTTATGTGATAAAAACAATGCTCAGGTACAGCCCCATTTTTTTTCTGTACAAAATGTAGCACAATGTGACCCTGATTCTTGAGTGGGATTCCTACGTACTACTGTACCATAATACGTTTTTTGCTATTATTTTCTCTGATATTATCTTGTAGATACTCATCCTATGTCCTCTGCTAACACACAAGTCCTTGGCATTGTTCAGTGTTTGCACAGTGCCTATCATAATATAGTTGTGATCCATAACTAGGGCTCCTACGCACTAAGATAATTCAAATAAAGAATAAATAATGGCGATGATGATGAATAGGATGATGTTCTGAAAAAAATGAAGAGACATCCATTTTCTCTAAATGAGAAGTAATTCATTCTAGAGGTCTGTGCGCTTTATTCAGCATAGAATCAAGATGTAAAATTCATTTCCTAGAACCAATACCCATTGCCACTCATCAAGCCCTCAAGCCTTTGTTTGTCCTCATTGTATTATCAGTTGCTATTTATGAACATCCAAATTTAAACATTTACATCTGAATTTGCAAGCAGAATTTAGCTTATACCTGAACTTTTTTTATTTTAGAAGGGAATAAAGGATACTCAGGTCTTTGGATCACTAGTTATGAGATGTGATCAAATATATTCATTTTAATGAAACCTTCCCCAATGTCCCCCAAAATGTAGAGAGCCTCAGTTCTCAGTTCTCAATTTAAATTTTCTGGCTTTGAAGCTCACCATTATTACACAGACAGCCTGGACTTTCTGCAAAAGCCACTATGCACTAAAAGATGATGACGGGGGACCACGAAAACAGTCTACAAATGTCTGAGGGGTATACACATCAAAAAGGGAGAGGAATTATTTAGGTAAGAGCATGAAGGTAGAATTTGGAATGAGCAATGGAATTAAAGTAAGGGGGCGCAGAGTTTAAACTGGCTGTGTCAACATTGGCAAGATTTTGTGCAAAAGCAAATGCTTTTGCGCAAAAATTTGCCACCTGTCTACACTGGCGTGGAGTTCTTGCGCAAGAACGCTGACATTCTAATGTAAGAAATCAGTGCTTCTTGCGCAAGAACTATGACGCTCCCGCTCAGCAAAAAGCCCTCTTGCGCAAGAGGCCATTGTAGACAGACAACAATAATTTCTTGCGCAAGAAAGTCCGATGGCTAAAATGGCCATCGGAGCTTTCTTGCACAAGAAAGCATCTACACTGGCACAGATGCTTTTGCGCAAAAGCACATCTCTTGTGCAAAAGCACATGCCAGTGTAGACACTCTCTTGTGCAAATACTTTTAACTTGCGTTAAAAGTAGTTGCGCTAAATCATGCCAGTGTAGATGTAGCCACTGTGTATGAGTCTGTGGAATAAATTCCCCAAAGGAATAGTGGAAGTTTAATCATTCTAGGCCTAGAAGAGGTCTTTAAACTAGGGGTTTAAACCAGGGGTGAGGAACCTAAGGACTGGGGGCCAGATGCAATCCCTGGGTTGCCTGGATCTGGTCCCCAAGGCTTAGGGTCTCCCCCAGCACTGAGGAGTCCACACTGGCACTCCAAGGCCCCCAGATCCTGAATGATTTTTCTGTGGGTCAGCAGCTCCTGACCCAAAAAAGGTTCCCCTACCCCCGCTTTAAACCAACATAATATGAGGGTCCAGATCTTCTCTGACATAAACTGGCCTTGCTCCTCTGAAATCAGTGGAGCTACCCCATCTGGTATAAAATGGCAAGCTAACTAGAGATCTTTCGGAGATCTTGAGAGACAGCAGGCCAATAGGGAAGGAAAATTCATTATGTTCCTTTATGTTCTTGGCTTCCAGCATTGCAAATAAATTGAAACAGGGCTTGGTGGGTCTTTCACCTTAATCTGGCAGATGGAACCATGTGATTAAAATGTTCTACATTTAGTAAACTATATTTAAAATAATATGTCAAATGACAAGAAATAAGAGCAGATGATACATTTGCTGTAAAAACGGATGTTCTCTCCTCCTTAGATCTCATGTGTGCAGAAAGAAAGGGCACAACAATGTGAGGTGGGGGAGAATCCAGGATGTCAGTTTTCCTGTCTGGGCGTCAATCAAGTACAAACTCTAAAATTCTTTGTCCTGAATTTCATGTATCTTCTAGTTAATCCCTAGTTAAATCACCTACCTCTCCTCAACATATCAGACTGACCCTGAGCCAAACTGACATCCTTCCTGAGGTCTGGCTTTTATTATGTTGTTCAATAACAGTCATGCAGCATGACAACTCATCGGAACTTCTTCCTTGAGTTTGGCTGTTCCTAAAGCACTCTGTTCAAGCTCCATTGTCTTCCTCCTGTCAAAACAGACAACACCCACCTCCTCTCTGTCATGGTCCGTGCTATTGAGAGCCACTAACCAACACGATTCATCAGTAATTACTATGTATCTTACTGGAAGGTCTTACTCGCCAGTGTAGAGTAAATCAGCAAAAGAGCTCCACTTTCCTACAGAGGCTCAGGTAGGTCACCCAACTTGCTGTAAATTAAACAGGGAAATATAAACTTGTTTAGGATCAATTACATACAAATTTCAAACTGTTCTTTGGTCCACAAGAGGCCATGGGTACAGCCTCTTGCTTACTGCCTTACACAATTGCAAGGTCATTCATTATCTCAGACCTCACTAATTGTTTCCAAACTTCATTATCTCCACCACTTACTTTGGATGATTATTCTACCTCCAAATAGTTCTTACAGTTATGAAGATCTCCCTAATGGTGCAGAAGGGACCAGAACATCCTCCCTGAAAAATGGTTCTTACTCTGAAAAAAGATTTTGAAATATTCACACCTATGTAACACTGTAGTGAATTCTAGGAATGGTCTGACTGCAAACTACACAAGAATCTCTTACGGCTCCAGCCAGACTCAGCTATGCTCACCTCTCATACCAAAGGGTGGTTCAGTTATCAAAATCAAAAACGTTTAAGATAACTCAGTCATTTTATATTGATATATTAAGGCAGTGACAGTGAGTACATGCATAGAAACTCAACTGTTTCCATAACTAATGACATTTAGTATGTTCCACTATTTTAAACCACCATACAAGGTCTTAGAGGGTACGTCTAGACTACATGGCTCCGTTGATTTGTTGTTTTGGCAAAGGCAAATGAAGCTGCGATTTAAATGATCGCGGCTTCATTTACATTTACATGGCTGCCGCGCTGAGCCGACAAACAGCTGATCAGCTGTTTGTCGGCTCGCGCGCTAGTCTGGACATTCCCCCTGTCGACATCAAAGCCCTTTGTCGGCAGCCCCGATAAACCTCATTCCACGAGGAATAATGGGGCTGCCGACAAAGGGCTTTGATGTCGACAGGGGGAACATCCAGACTAGCGCGCGAGCCGACAAACAGCTGATGAGCTGTTTGTCGGCTCAGCGCGGCAGCCATGTAAATGTAAATGAAGTCGCGATCATTTAAATCGCGGCTTCATTTGCCTTTGCCTATGTGTCTAATCTACATGCCTCTGCCGACAGAGGCATGTAGTCTAGACACAGCCAGAGTGATCAGCAACGGTTGCAAAAGTGTGCTTCAAGCTACAAAAACGAAGTATTTGACTCAAGAGTGCCAGTAAGCAATCAGTAACCGTGAGCCATGGAGCATGCCACACAGCTATGAAAGCAATACATTCCTGAGAGAGGTCAGTCTGACCATTACAAGGATGATCAGTTTCATCAGTCTACAAGGAAACCACCGTTATTAAGGTGACACGGTTCTCTTAGGTAAAATATGGGGATTATTTTTCCAGCTACTTTCTATATGTATACATTTGCAAAATCAAAAGTTTAGAAAGAAACATATTAAATCCAGCAAATATATTGATGGCATGACGATCTTTGCTGCACCAAGGAAAAGCATTGTGTGCTCTCAGCATGTGTCAAGAATATTTAACTTTAAGAGTTGGAACATTAGCTTCAATAGGGCTACTCACTCACATGCTTTAAGTTAATCATGTTTATGTGCTTTGTCAGATCAGGCCCATAACGGCAAAAGCCCAGATCTAGCAAAGTGTTAAGAGCCGCCTGGGAGATGCTTATCACTCTTAACTCCCATTCATTTCAATGGAAGTTGAAGGTTATTCAGCACCTACTAGGAGCCATCACTAAACAAACATTGCAAGGGCATTTCATTGTTACACTCCAAACTGCCTGTACAACTCTTAGATTTAATAGTGGAAGTGTTGTATGATCATCAGCTTCTTTCTATATACACTTCACACAATTTAACTTCACTCATATATTAAAGACCCGCTGAAAATAAACAAAGCAGCTGGTTTTACTAGCTTTGTTTATGTGATGAACAGACAGTTGTCCATGCACATTAGATTTCACACAGGTTTGCACATTTCCAAGTATGTGGTAAAAAACCCACAAACACTAAGGCTATGTCTACACTGGCCACAATTTCCGGAAAAGCCATGCAAATCAAATATCTAATATTTAAATCCCCCGCGGATTTCCCTATCCTGACTTACCTGATTTGCATGGCTTTTCCGGAAATTGTGGCCAGTGTAGACGTAGCCTTAGTGTTTGTGGGTTTTTTACCACATACTTGGAAATGTGCAAACCTGTGTGAAATCTAATGTGCATGGACAACTGTCTGTTCATCACATAAACTGGCGCAATCCTCTGGAATAAAGCCCTTTTCCAGAGGATCTCTTATTCCGGAGGATCGCGCCAGTCTAGACGCTTTTTTTCAGGCTTTTCCCCAAGCCAGAAAAAAAGCGGAGGACATGTTTATTTAAATCCGCGGGGGATATTTAAATCCACCGCGGATTTCCCTATCCTGACTTACCTGATTTGCATGGCTTTTCCAGAAATTGTGGCCAGTGTAGACGTAGCCTAAGGATATGTCTACACTACTACCCTAGTTCGAACTAGGGTGGTAATGTAGGCAACCGGAGTTGCAAATGAAGCCCAGGATTTGAATTTCCCAGGCTTCATTTGCATATTGCTGGGCGCCGCCATTTTTAAATGTCCGCTAGTGCGGACTCCGTGCCGCGCGGCTACACGCGGCACGGACTAGATAGTTTGGATTAGGCTTCCTATTCCGAACTACCGTTACTCCTCGTGGAACTTTTCCTTCGTCTTATCATTGGATCCACATCCTGTCCATATCTTGACTGAATCCATGTCACTGTGTATCACGAGGAGTAAAGGTAGTTCGGAATAGGAAGCCTAATCGGAACTACCTAGTCCGTGCCGCGTGTAGTCGCGCGGCACGGAGTCCGCACTAGCAGACATTTAAAAATGGCGGCGCCCGGCAATATGCAAATGAAGCCCAGGAAATTCAAATCCCGGGCTTCATTTGCAACTCCTAGTTCGAACTAGGGTGGTAGTGTAGACATACCCTAAGAGCCAAAGCAATTTACCCTTAAACAGTGAATTGGGAAACCTGGGTTCTACGCATTGTTCTGCCATATGCCTACTGGAAGACTTCAGGTACTTCACTTCACCATCTGTGTCTAAAGTTCCCCAGCCATAAAATGGAGATAATGATTGTGACGTAGTGGGGGTACCTGGCTGGTTTCTATGCTGCTGGCTCTGGGGTAACCCCCACTGGCTGCCGTGGGTACCACGACCCAGCAAAACAGGATGAGTCACTATGCAAACCAGTATGGCCAGACACCCCCCATGGAGAGGAACAAAGGAAGGTGGAATGCTACCCTGGCTGGGGGGCAGGGCTGGAAGAGGGTTAGTTAGTTGCTGTCTGAGAGCATGGAGGAGACAGCCTAGGGAAAGGGGCTGGAGTTTAGGGGCCCAGTCTCCCCCAACTCAAGGGGGCCTGTGGCATCCTAGCCCAGCTCTGTGACTAGATTACATCTGTGCTGTGCTGTATCCTGGAGAGGCAATAAACTTCCTCTATTCCACCGGCGGGTGCAGTCTGTTTGTGCCATTTCGGGGTGCAGGAGACGGGGGACCCCCAACGCGCCGTCACAATGATACTGACCTCTTTTGTGAAGCACTTTGAGATCTACTAATGAAAGTATTGTATAAGAGCTAGGAAAAAGGATCTGATTCTTCCAAATGCCACGAACCCCCTGTGAGATACAGTGTGCCGTTGGGACTTGGGTACAATTGGTTGTTTGTGAATGGTGGTGTTTTGGGGGGAGACTCAAATTTGAGTTCTCTCTTTTTACAGTAAGACACACTAACAATTATTATAATTACCTGTTATATTTGAATACTTCAAAGATATGCTAATTCCAATCACTATTTAGTGATCCCTCATGTGTTTCTTTTTAAAATAAAAGATGAGACAAATTATGGACCCAACTGATCTATGTGCTGGCCTTGAGTATGGCTTAGAAAGAAAAACTTATTTATATTTTGGTAGTTCTCCATCACTCCTTCCATGTTCTCTGTGGCCAGACTCTTATCACGCTCAATAGAAGCACTGTAATACTTGTTTATTGAATAACAGAGATTTACTGGAATACTGTCCAACTCCAGCATATTTAGGCAGGACTGAATTTCCTGCTAAAACTCTCATATCAATACAACAATATAACAATGTACAAGACAGCCACTTACTACAGGTTGAACATCTCTAGTTCTTATTCCAGAACTCTACAGGTTGAACCTCTCTAGTCCTCTAGTCCAGAATTCTGGTCCAGAAACATCCATGAACATCCATCATCCAGAATTATTTTAGTTTGCTTGATGTCCATTTTTCAAAGGTGTGGCCAAGTTTCCTATGGTCCCATAAAGCTTGTTTATAGCTTGTTTATCATTACAATATCTTTAGTTCACCAAGAATGTGGTTTTATTCCAAGGACAAAATATAGTCTGTTAAATAAACTTCTTTTGAGGCAGCATTTTCAGTGTTACAGAATAGCATTTTCCCAATATGTAAGTAATGACTACAGGGTGTCACAGCTGCTTTTCCTAGCCAATAAAAACATTGCTTAATTTTGTCTTCTGTAGTTGTAAATCATTTTACCTAATTAATTCTAATTAACTGCTGTAGGCAATTTCTTGATCTCAGTTATTTGTTTATTTAATTACAGTCACATACTGTACTGTGTCCTCTGTTTGACAGGGTGTTCTGTGCAATACTTTCATACAGCAAATAAAAGGGTTATTTAGTTCTCACAATAAACAGAGAAGATAAATTGGAGTCTAAGTAAGCTACTATGCTCATGTTAGCCAGAAGTGTGTGTACCCATTCATTATTAGTGATAATTATTGTTGTTTTTACTTATACAGTATAGAAATATACTGCCTAGCACTGTGGGACCCTTAGGCTCCTTTACAACAATAATAGTAAAAATTAATAATAAATACTATACATGGATAGTCCAATGATCATAAAAGGAAATACAGAATTTGATAATGTTTAGAAAAGTTTGGTGACAATATAAAGCTATGAGTTGGGTTGGGTATGGCTAAACATGCTTCTGGTACAATCAGAGGGCATACAAGCTATCAAAGGTACTAGCCAAGATATTTCTAGCATGCCTCCTACAAATTCCTTGGAGTAATGGAACTGCTGGAGTTACAACATAATAAGTCAAAGAAGAAGTGAGGAAAGAATACTACTTTAAACAAACTTGAAGAATTTGACTCGAGCCTTTGATACATGGGGGATACCAGTAATACACTGCTGGAATCATCAAGTGAAATCAAAAAGCAAAGAAAAAAAACTTGATATCCAAACCAGAAAGATAATTGGTGATACACAGTGACATGGATTCAGTCAAGATATGGACAGGATGTGGATCCAATGATAAGACGAAGGAAAAGTTTTGCTATCTATGGAGGAAGCAATCAACAATTAAGAATATACATCAAAAATATATAAGGATTCGGCCAAAGTAAAAGAACATCTGGTTGCAATAATAAGACACGGCCAAGAATGATCCTAGCCCTAGAAAAGTATCAAAGGCTAAGTCTATACTGCAAGGCTTTTCTGCAAGAGGAAATGCAAATGGAGCGCAAAGAATGAGGAAGAATGGCTCTTGAGCAAAAGGGGGGTTTTGCGCAAAAAGGAGCCATCTACATAGCTTTTTTGCACAAAAACCTCTTGCGCAAAAGGGATCCGAAGAGGAAATGCAAATGCAAGCGCAGCATATGCAAATGAATGCTCCGTTTGCATTTCCTCTTGTGGAAAAGGCTTGCATTACAGACATAGCCAAAGAAAGGAGATGCAAACTGCCAAAAAAAGACTTACACAGAAATCACTATACAGACAGTGGTGGAGACCACTCACATGCATTAATGACTAAAGATCAACAGAGCCATGACTTATAGAAAGAAACCTCAAAAGAAAAGTAGAGTCTTATTATGAGTTACCAGACCAGTCCTTAAAGCTAAATTATGTTTAAAACAAAACTGATAGAACTGCCCCCACTGAATTGCAAAACAGAAAGAGAAAAGCCCATGGAGCCTGTGTTCAGCACGCAGGAGCCTGGATGTAGGAATAAATGAACGGAAGTCATTAATTTGATAACTATTTGCACTGGAGCCTCTGTGGCAAGTACGTTTTTAAACAAACCAGGCAGTATTACTATTATGACCACCAAACTGAAAGCACTCTAGAGAATGAAACAGACTATGATTTTATAGGATCATACACAGACTAAAGGTGCAAAGAAACAGACTGGACAAACTTGTAAGAAAGAAATTAGAGATGACCTTGCTGATTGATGGTGTCAGAGCAGCACACAGGAACATAAAGAAAAAAGAAAAGAAGGTGGTAAAAAGGATGAAGAACTTTGCCATGAAGTGGAATGATTATGGAAAGCGAGAACAAAGATGATCCCAATGATCATTAGAGCACATGGAGTGATGATTCCTTAAGATCTGAATAAGCAGCTCAACAGGAGTGAGAGACATGACAGTGCAGGATCTGCAGAAGACAGCCCTCTGCTGTACTTCCAAGGAAAGTCAAAGGAAAACAAGAGCACCTCAAATGCAGGACTATAGTGGAGAGTTTAACAGAATTCCTGCCTACTCAAATCTACAGAGCTGGTTTGCAGTCAAGATTTACTGGGCACTTCTGGAGATACGTTTTAAATGTTTAAAGATCCTGTATGTTGTGAAGGCTAGTTATCAAAAAATCCCCATGATGCTATTTTGAGGGTTAATGATGCATATAGTCAAATAAAACACATGGCCCCTGCCCATAACCTTATAATCTAAGGCTTTGATCCAGAAATTTTCACTCAAACTGCCCCATTTCTCCATCTCTGTCTAACTCAGCTACTTTGTGTCAGAGAGTCTGACTCTTCATTCACCTAAATTGGTGTAAAAAGGGACTAGCCCTTCAACATCAATTATGCCACATCAGTATAAAACTGGTGTTTGGTCAGAATCAGGCCCCGTGTGCCACTGTCACTTAGGGTATCTACTCTAGCCCCCTAGTTCGAACTAGGGTGGCTAACGCAGGCATTCGAACTTGCAAATAACGCCCGGAATTTAAATATCCTGGGCTTCATTTGCATGTTCCCGGGCGGGCCCATTTTTAAATCTCCTTAGATCGAACTGACTGCCTGCGGCTACACGCGGCAGTCAGAAGTTAATCCGAACTAAATCCTTAGTTCGGATTAACTGTTACACCTCATTGCACTAATGGATATAAAGTCGGCATGGAGCACCGTATTGAGACTCAGGAATCTTATAGATCAGCAATCTGAAATTAGGGTTGCGAGATGGTTTCAGAAAAAATACTGAAAAACCAAAAAAAAAAAAAAAAAAAAGGACCCCAAAGGTTGTTAAGCAGAAAACCCAACCAATCAACAAAAAAAACCCAGCGTGGTCCCTTTAAGAAATGTGTGGTTAGGCTTTTTGGCCCTTACAGACTGCTGGGGGCTGCCCACCATCTTGTCTCCCTGTGCGGGGCCGAACAGCTACCCTGTGGAACCCGGTAAGCACTAGGGTTGCCAGACTGCATCCGAATTGAGCCGGACAGCCTGGGATTTTCTCCTCCTAGCCAGGAAAAAATCAGAAAGTACCGGACATTTTAGGTGTCCGGTATTTTCTGAATTTTTTTACTGGGCAGGAGGCAAAAATACTGAACTATCCGGTTCAATACCGGACACCTGGCAACCCTATCTGAAATCTCAGTCAGTACTTAATAACAGACAACACAGAACTGAATCAGGGTTCGTGTCTCAACATGCGTGCTAGAAATAGGGTTGTCAGGATGTCCGGTATTGACCAGATGCAAAATGTCCAGTATCTTCTGATTTTTTCCCGGCCAGGGGGCGAAAATACCAGACTGGCAATACTGGACACCTGGCAACCCTATACACAGTCAGTAATCGGGCTCAGTGCCTCCGCCCTCCCTCCCCATACCTGTTTATGCAGGGGAGCTGTCTGGCCTTGAGCTGAGACGGAGGCAAGATGGCCACTGGCTGCTGGCAGGCTGTTAGGAAAGGTAGAGCCCAGCCCCTCCTGTTCTTAAAGGGGCATGCTGTTTTTTTTTATTTAATTTTTTAAGCTTAAAAACTCTCTGGGTCCTTTTTTAATTTTTTGTTTTTTGTTTTGTTTTGTTTGTTTGGCTCAACAACTCCCCCCTTTTTTTCAACAACAAATTTCCCCTTTTTTGTGTGTGTGTGGGGGGAGTGTTTGGTATTTTTGGTTAAACCATCTGGCAACCCTAGCTAGAAATAAGACATTTTGGTGTGCAAAGGCCATGGCTTAACACACACTTCCATTCTGAAAGGTGCTCAAGGTGGTTCACTGCTACACACCAAGGGAAGTCAGAAGAAATACAGGCAGTCCCCGACTTACGTGGATCCGACTTACGTCGGATCCCTAGATACGAACGGGGTGAGGCAACTCCCGCACATGCGCAGCAGCATTCCCGGGGCTCGCTCACCTGGGTCCTAGGATCCTCCTCCTCCTCGGGCCGGCTCCGACTGGGGTCCCGCAGAGCTGCCGGGCAGAGGAAAAGTGCCCCCCTCAACCCCCCTGCCAGCAACAGGCTGCCCCCTCCCCTGAGCAACAGGCTGTCGAACAGACAAAAGCAGCCTCTCTGCCCCTCCTCCCCTCTATACATGCCGGGCTCCCAGAGCGCAGCAGCGTCCCCGGGGCTCGCTCACCTGGGTCCTAGAATCCACCTCCTCCTCCTCTTCGGCCGGCTCCAACTGGCCTCCTCCTGCAGCAGCTGGCCACAGAGACAGGGATCCCGCAGAGCTGCCGGGCAGAGGAAAAGTGCCTCCCCATGCCTGCTGCCCCCCCTCCCCCTCGCGGCCTCGCATCCTGCACGCCTCCCCCCTCCCCCCCTGCCAGCAACAGGCTGCCCCCTCCCCTGAGCAACAGGCTGCCGAACAGCAGACAAAAGCAGCCTCTCCGCCCCTCCTCCCCCTATACATGCTGGGCTCCCTGAGCAAACAAAGACTCCACCAAAACAAACAAAGTGCTGGCCTCATTGTGTTAGCAAAAAAAGGACCCTCCTCCTAGAACCCTGGGTGGTGTGTGGAAATAAAGCTATTAGCTCAAAGCATGGTGCAGAGCTGTTTGGTATTTGATGAGTTACTCCTTTAGTCCTGAGTTTGTCACAGGGACAGAAATAGATGTGAAATCTTCTGAACAGGGGAACAGACAGCAAAACAAACATTAGAGGGGAGTTAACCTTTCCCTATGCTATCCAAAACTAAAACAAATGTTTGGCTAGAGTTTCCCCTACAATATGTACCAGTTCCGACTTACATACAAATTCAACTTAAGAACAAACCTACAGTCCCTATCTTGTACGTAACCCGGGGACTGCCTGTACTCTATATTTACACTTATCTAACCAGGAGTGGCTTCTTCTGGGCCGATGAGACGAACCACTTCACTCCTTTTTTACACATCAACTCTCTCTTACAACTTTCATATGTTAGCCCTGCTCTCCTGTACTGTCTTCATTAGAAAGCAAGAGTTGGTGGTTGCCCAGAAATTGGAGATCCTTGAAATGGAAAATCAAGTGATTTCCTTTCTCTTTGTATTTTCTTGTTTGTTGGATCTTTTACTTTGGTATGCAACAGAAAAAACATTCTGGCACTGGAAATTCAGTTTTCTGTTATCAATTATTCTCCTGCACAGAAAGCAGATGATGCTAAACTGCTGCAGATTTTACTAAGCTGCTAAAGATTGTTAAGACCAAACAAACTGTGAAGAGCTTCAGAAGGATCTCACAAAACTAGAAGACTGGGCAACAAATTACCAAATGAATTTTAATGTTGATATATGCAAAGTAATGCACATTGGAAAACATAATCCAAAGTATACGTACAAAATAATGGGGACTAAATTAGCTATTACAACTCAAGATTGAGATCTTGGGAGTCATGGATAATTTGCTGAAAACATCCACTCAATGTGCAGCAGCAGTCAAAAAAGCAAATAGAATGTTAGGAAATATTAAAAAAGGGGTAGAGAATAAGACAGTTTTATTGCCTTTGAATAAATCCATGGTACTCCCAAATCTAGGATACTGCTTACACCTCATCTCAAAAAGATATCTTAGCCTTGGAAAAAGTTCAGAAAAGGACAACAAAATTATTAGGGGGTTGGAACGCCAGTCTTATGAAGAGATTAAAAAGACTAGTACTTCTCAGCTTAGAAAAGAGAAGAATAAAAGAAGATATTATAGAGGTCTATAAAATCATGACTGGTGTGGTGAAAGTGAATAAGAAAAGTTATTTACTTGTCCACATAACATAAGAACTAGGGGCCACCAAATGATATTAATAGGCAGCAGGTTTAAAACAAACAAAAGGAAGTTTTTCTTCAGGCAACACACAGTCAACTTGTGGAATTCCTTGCCAGAGGATGTTGAGAAGGCCAAGACTTTAACAGGGTTCAAAAAAGACCTAGACATATTCATGGAAGATAGGTCCATCAAAGGCTATTAGCCAGGATGGGTAGGAATGGTGTCCCTAGCCTCTGCTTGTCATAAACTGGGAATGGGCAACAGGGGATGGATCAGTTGATGATTACCTGTTCTATTCATTCCCTCTGGAGGCACCTGGCATTGGCCATGTCAAAAGACAGGATACTGGGCTAGATGGACCTTTGGTCTGATCCAGTAACGCTGTTCTTATGTTCTTATGTTAATCCTTAAACAAATGATTTAGTCTCTACCCTCTCAATAGCCCAAACCACATCCTATTTTATAGGTATAACCACAAAGGGTATATATACTATTACGATCGTCTCTGTTTTGTTGTCTACCTCATCATGACTGAAGGTTTCATGAAATTCTCATATCATACAACCAGAGCTAGGCATACCATACAACCAGAGTCAGGCAAAACATTTCAGACAAACAATTTATTAATGGAAAAATGAAGTTTTAAGACAACCAAAAATAGTTGCAAATGCGAGTTGAACTTGTCAAAAAGTTTTGGGCAAAAAATTGTTTTACATTTCAAAAAAGTCAAAGTGTTTTGTTTCAACGTTTTCAAAATGAATCAATTCCATTTTTCATTTCAAAATGAAGTTTCATTTTGAAATTAGCCTAGATTTAATTATTTCCCTATGCCCCCAAACATCTAATTTTGGGTAGATCATAATTTCTCAGAAGTTTGGTTGGGTTCAAGTACAAAGTTTTGATTTGTACTCATCCTGAGTTACAACTACAATGTTAGGATGTCACTGCGTTTTAAATCAGTTTCACACATATACAAAATCATAATGATGAACTTATGGTCAAAGTGCCTCAGGTTATTAGAGAAAATTGTTGGTTAGGTAATACCTTTTATTGGACCAACATCTTTTGCTGAGAAAGACACAGCTCTTCCTGATACAAGATCCACAGCTAAATACAAGATCCACTTTCAAAAGACAAGTCTGGAAACTTAAATTCAGAACTTTACTAGACACTTAAAATCAGGGTCTTAATAAAGATGCTGGATTTAGAACTTACTACAACAATCTGTAACAATTAATGCTCCTTTTTTGTCCTATGACTACAAGTATGTAAATGGGCCACGTCACCTGGAATGGCCCCTTAGAATATGTGGTAACTACTTACGCTAAACAATATATTCAATCTTGTATTTAGCTGAGACAGTCTAAGGGCAGGTGTCTACACTACAGCACTAATTCGAATTAAGCTAATTCGAACTAGTGCATCTAGACCTAAAAACTAATTCGAATTAGCGTTTTGATAATTCGAACTAGCATGTCCACATTGAGTGGACCCTGAACCGAAGTTAAGGCTGGCCGGAACCAGTGCCGGCAGGGTATCAGGTTACGACTTAGAGCGTGGACCTGCTGCCTCAGGCTAGCTGAGGGCTGTGCTTAAAGGGACCCGACCCCACCCGGACAGACAGTTCTCAGGGTTCCCCGCTTTCTTGTCTAACTCGATGAGGGACACCAAAGCAGTCCTGACTTGGAGTGCCCTGAGTGCCCTCTCTCGGCATATCACAGCACTCGGCCATCAGCCCGGCTGCACTTGCCACAGGCTGCCATCGGGGCGGGGGGGAGGTCCAGGAGGCCCTGCAGGACAGCTTCCATCCCAAGGAGCCCGCAGAGCCACCCCAGTCCTCCCCATCAGGGGCTCGTGCCCCATTCCTCCCTCACTTTCTTCCACTTACCCCTCCCTAGCCCCCCTTCCTGATGTAAAAAATAAAGGACACGTATTCAAAAATAGAAACTCTCTTTATTTAACAAAACGGGGGGGGGGGGGTTAACCTCTGGGGAGACTGGGAAAAGGAGGTGGGAGAGGGGAAGAGAGAGGGTGGGAGAGGGGAGGGGGAAACCTAGGAGGAGGGAGCTGGAAGGGGGAAGCCAGGGGAAGAAGGAGGAGGGGAAGTATAAAACTATGGTACGCCATATCTTCAGTACTGTGTACAGATGTGGCCTCCTCACCTCAAAAAAGATATTTTGGCCTTGGAAAGGGTTCAGAAAAGGGCAACTAAAATGATTAGGGGTTTGGAACAGGTACCATATGAATAAAGGCTAAAGAGACTGGGACTTTTCAGCTTAGAAAAGAGGAGACTGAAGGGGGATATGATAGAGGTCTATAAAATCATGAGTGGTGTGGAGAGGGTGAATAAAGAAAAGTTCTTCATTAGTTCCCATAATAGAAGGACTAGAGGACACCAAATGAAATGAATGGACAGCAAGTTTAAAACTAATAAGCAAAAGTTCTTCTTCACACAGCACATAGTCAACCTGTGGAACTCCTTGCCACAGGAAGCTATGAATGCTAGAACTATAAGAGTTTAAAGAGAAGTTAGATAAATTCATGGAGGTTGGGTCCATGGAGTGCTATTAGTCAGGGGGTAGGATCGGTGTCCCTGGCCTCTGTTTGTGAAAGGCTGCAGATGGATGGCACGAGACAAATCACTTGGTCATTGTCTTCGGTCCATCCCCTCCAGGGTACCTATTGTTGGCTGTTGTTGGCAGACAGGCTACTGGGCTAGATGGACCTTTGGTCTGACCCAATACGGCCATTCTTACGTTCTTATGTTCTAAGCTCAGGGCTCAGGGTCAGGGGTCTCACTGGACCAACTTGATTTTCATGCAAACCTGCTCCTGGGTTAGCATGTGGCCTTTGGTGGCCAGGCTGGGAGCTATCCTGCCCTAGACGGTCGCATTCCTGTGCCTAGTGTGAAGGTCGTGGACATTGGAGGCCTCCCCCCAAACCTCGTTGAGGTCCATGATCTCCGCACTAGACCAGGCGGGCGCCCGCCTCTTGCAGCTCCGGGCAGGCTCCTGGGAGCCGCCAGCCTGATCCTAGGAAGAGGCGGAGGGCTGGGTGGCAGCAGGTGGCTGGCTCATGCTGTGCCATGTGCAGGGTCTGCTGGCTGGGTGCTGGCAGGCTTGCAACTGGCATGAGCACTACAGCCAGACTGTGCCCCTTTAAGTGCTCCAGGGCCGGGAGGGGGGCAGAAAAGTTTCCCTGGTTTGGCACAGAGTGGCCACCAGGGCAACCTGGGAAGGGCTAGCCTCCCACTAGTTCGAATTAAGTGGCTACACAGCCCTTAATTCAAACTACTTAATTCTAACTAGGCATTACTCCTCGTAGAATGAGGTTTATCTAGTTCGAATAAGCGCTCTGCTAATTCGATTTAAGTTCGAACTAGTGGTTTGCATGTATAGATGCTATGAAAGTTAATTCGAACTAACGACTGTTAGTTCGAATTAACTTTGTAGTGTAGACATACCGTAAGTGAAGAAGGTGGGGTCCCGAAAAGATCTTAAATACCTTTGCCTCGAGGCTCTGCTTCTAAAAACTTCCAGAGTCACAGATGCCCTGGCTCTGAGAAAAAACAAAACAAATCAAAGCAAAAAAACAAAAGCTGCCACCATCAAGTGATTTACCCTAAAAATACACCAGGGAACACTTGAATTCTTCCTCCCACCCAGGGTACCCCGAGCTCAATTGCCCCCAAAGAGCTTGAAAAAAAGAAAAGAAAAAAACAAGCTGCCATCTCTGGTAGCTGACTGCCCAGTCTCAGGCAGGCAAAAACACACACAGACCCCTGCTGCATTCCAGGACACAATCAAATAATCACCTTAAAAAGTGATTTTTATTAACAAAACAAAAGATATACTTGGTAAAGCATACTTGGTTTCCAGATGTTACTGAGCAATTAGGAAAGAACAAATCAAAACACAAAGAACCATATGGCGAATGGGGAAGGGAAAGCATGGATTCACACACAGAAGTTTAAACCAAACAACAAAAAAATGAAGAAAAATACTCTGATTGTGACTAGATCCACTTTTTCCCCTTTATTTACTCACAATCTTTTTCTGGTTCAGTCCACTCCCATGCACCGAATTCCTTGGAGGCATGATAGTCCTGCCTGAGTTTAAATTATCCTGTCTCTTAATTCCTGGCTTAACTCTCCTACATAAGAAAACAGGCAAGGTTGATAGCCCTGTATCCCCATTGGTTCTTCTGTTCCCCAGCCAATACCCTTAATAGAAACCTGAGTTTAACTCCTTAGTCACTGGGTCCTGCCAGCACTCCTTCTATCTATCACATGCCCCTCCTCCCACATCACAGACAGTATGGTAAATTCAAGTGTTCCCCCCTGTTCTTTTAGGTTAAATCACTTAATGGTGGCAGCTTTTGTTTTTTTCTTAGTGCCAGGGCATCTGTGACTCTGGGAGTTTTTAGAAGCAGAGTCTCTAGGCAAAGGTATTTAAGGTATTTCTGGGCCCCCACCTTCTGCACTTGGAGTGCCAGAGTGGGGATCGGCCCTGACATGGTGACAGAGGTGGGATCATTTTGAACCAGAGACACAGACCTCAGGATTTTAAAAGGACACTTTTTTCCTCTTTTGCTGCCTGAGGGGGGAAAGGCACACAGAAGGTTAAATCTGCACAACAAGAGAGTCCAAACCATAAGTAGAGAGCAAAGCATCATAACAGGAAACAAGTTATACTGTGGATTATATGGGAGGTTCCTATTTACTGATGAAAACTTGGCTTTTGTGTTTTCAAAATGAAATATTTATTCTTCACCAGCACAAATTCATTCATCTGTAACAGATTTTAAAACCTCTGCATGATCCCTCTTTTCATGTATAGAGCTTTTATCATCATGTTTCTCTGACTTTACTGCACCATGTATACCTGATACCCATTCACCAATAAAAAAGTAAGAAACCACATAAGGGATTGTATTGAAAATCAGACTAGTCAATTGCCACAGAAATCTGATTGTTTAAGAAGAACTCTCTCTCTATGCATTCACAATATGTATACATATTGTGCCATAAAAATAAATTGATGTGGTAAAGAAAATGTACCCGAAGGGATTGATTTGCAATCAAACATCTTCTTGGACTTGCTGCTTCTTGCACTGATCAAAGAGATTTGGCTTCACAGTGAACCTCTAGGAATGCAGGACACTTGCTTTTTGCAGGTTAGAAGTCAGGTGAGATGATCCTTGGAGATTCAAGAATGAGCTCTGGGGAGAGGGGGATCCCTCCAAAGCAGCATGATGTGCTGTGTTCACTCATATTTCAGGATTTGACTTCATTTGGGGAGAAAATCCAGCTGGCTCAGAGCCCTTACAAGTATAAATGCTGATTTTCCAGTACATATGGCAGTACCATTCAAAGAGCTATGACAACGATACTGTTTATAGCTCTGAAAATGGCGCTGCCATCTGCACCATGCATGCAGTGCTTCTGCTCCCCAGGAAGGAAGGGTTTGTAGAAGGGCAACTTCTTTGGCCTGCTCTTCTATTGTGCTACAGTGTGGCAATGACACAAAGCAACACAATGGACTGGATGCCAAGACACTGGTAATCATTATGGGGAATTATCACACTGTAGGGGCACTGATCCCCTCTTTTATTCTAACAGGATGCTGGGGGATTTCTCTCTTTCCCTTCAATATATTGGCACATCCTTGTTTTTCCTCTTCTTTTGTGCAGCTTCAAGGTGCTGTGTAGAAGTGAGTTTCATTCTACTTCTTTAACTAGCATGGTTAGTAAATGCTGTGAATATTTGGACATTAATTCACCACCCCCCACACAAAAAAGCATTCCTATGAAACTTCATACAAAGTGCCACCCACTTTGTACCGAGTAAACCATTGGGTACAATTTCTCCACTTAATCCCATTGGGCTGCTTGTAATGAAGTGTGGATAATTGTTATTGTCCTTTTGAGCAAGAAGCCATGGCCCAGCTGTGTTATTTGTTGTTGGTTCTCAGTAGCATTCTTTAGAGCCAAAATCTTTCTTCATCATCCTGTTTGGAGAATGGCGTATGCACTTGTATGTCTGTTGGCGAAGCAACTTCTAGTCTGGAACAATTGCCACATGATGGGGAGCTATAGCATATAAAAGAGTGCATCCCTCCCACACTAAAGAGCTCTTGAAAGTGAGGAAAAACCCAACACCAAAGTGGGAGCTGTCATTCATCACTGGCAGTGGTGTTTAGACTGTTGCCTTCAGGGGTGGCTTGGGTATGGAGGAAGTGTGTATTTGACTATGGTGTGGATTACAAATATCTTTCCTACCCACTGGTTTTTAATCAGAATTATTTGAAACCTCTCTGTCACTATGGGAAGAAAGCAAGGTCACTCCTGCCAAGGCATGTAAACCCCAGCAAGAGCAAGACAGGAGCTTGAATGGCTCTGCCTGAGCCTCAGGGAAGAGGAAATGATGGCTCCTCTCTCCAGTGCAGCCACCCAGAATACCGTAAGAGAGGGGAAAAGAGAAGCTCCGAAACAGCCATCAATTATAGTATAGTGACTCTCTGGCCCCAGCCCAAGCTAGAGCAGCCTAAGAAGTAATGTAACGTGTCCCAGCTGGGAATGGTGTCCAAGGATTCACGGGCTAGCTGGGGATAACCAGAGAACTGTGTATTTCCCCTCCAAAGCCCTTGTACTGACATATCCCTTGCACTGATCGGAGGGTGGTGTAGAGGCTGGCTCTGTGCTCTTTGGACAGTCCCCAAGCAAGAGAAGCTGCAGGAGAGGATTTGTTGAGTGGTTTCTGCTCCTGCTGTGCTGCCCACGTGACACAAAGGATGCAGAACTGGGCAGAGAATTTACCATTAGTAAAAATTGTGGCCCCTTAGATTTCTTAAAATGCTGTGTTTAACCCTCAGTCTAAAAAAGGACCTAGAGTGGAATTCAGGTATAGCTGAACATTTGCAAGTCCCACTGAAACCAAAAGAAGAGGCTCAGGATAAGACCTTGGGTTAATTACATCTACATATTCTTTCACGGTTACATTTCTAGGCTACACAATGACATTCATTACAAAGGAACATTTTTACCTTAAATTTCACAAGCCACAATGCCTTCTGATTTTAAAGAGAGATTAAACAAATGGCTAAAATTTATTTTAGGAAGTACATTTACCTTTCAGAAACATAAACTACTTCATTTCCCACTGACAGAGCAATTTAAAATGCATTAAAGAATGACCCTAAGTTGAAAAAAAAGTGCTGCGTGGGTTTGAACATGAATTTCTGACTAAAATTAATTGCATTCTTATGTTGGAGTCTTGGAAACACTTTGCAGTTCTTAGGTAAATTCAGGGAATAATCTTAAGCAGGTACTTTTTAATCATATACTTTCTCTGGACCATGCCCCTGGCTCTCAGGACTAGATTAAGGTTATGAGGGCCTTCAGGCTAATGGTATGAATGAGCCTAAGTATGAATTACATATTGCAAAAAATTATGAAGTCATCAAACTATATACATATTTACATAAAATTAACACATTTATTCTGCTCTAACTACACCCAAACAATTTTTTTCCTACTTTAGGTGTGGCAAAGTCATGAATGATGTCATCATAGTTCAAAGCCATGACAATTTCATTCTCATTCCTCAAGAAGGACAAAATACTGAGATGCTCCTGAGTTGTAGTGGGTCAGAGGAGATTTTGACCCTTGTTAGAAGAGAAAAGGATCATTCTCCACATAGTTAGTGATTACTGGTGACAAATACAGCTGTAATGCACTTTCAAAATTTGGGAAACATTCTGTCACATTGGGTTCAGTGATAACTTGATACATCCAAATAGATAAGTCAACCTGTGGAACTCCTTGGCTGAGGAGGTTGTGAAGGCTAGAACTATAACAGGGTTTAAAAGAGAACTGGATAAATTCATGGAGGCTGAGTCCATTAATGGCTATTAGCCAGGATGGATAAGGAGTGGTGACCCTAGCCTCTGTCTGTCAGAAGGTGGAGATGGATGGCAGGAGAGAGATTGCTTGATCATTACCTATTTGGTTCACTCCCTCTGGGGCACCTGGCATTGGCTGCTGTCAGCAGACAGGAGACTGGGCTGGATAGGCCTTTGGTCTGACCCAGTATGGCCATTCTTACGTTATGTTCTTAGGTTCATCTTTTCTCTCTATATCTGAGAGTGATATTAATCCAATAAATTGAAGAAATTCTTTAGTAAAATCTAACTGGGAGATCATCTGGGCGCTTCTGACATAGATGCTTGCTAAGACCCTGGGCCCTGTGTTGGGATTTTGGCTACCACTAAGTGGCTTTTGGTTAATGTGGGAGCTAGGGGGATCTACTACAACAGGGTTGGGCAGGCCATGCCACCAGATTCAGCCCGTGGACTCTCCTGTCGGGACTAGCACACAGCAGCCGCTGTTTTAAACACAGAACTGCTTTGTGTGACTCTCTATTCTGGAGGAAGGGGAAAGCTTTGTGTGATCTCCCCCCTCCAGCCCAATCCTCAGCTCCTATTGGCCACAAACAACTGGCCAATAGGAACTGACCCTAGACAATCTGGCAGACAGACCTTCATCAAGAGAACATTTTACAGCCAGGGTCTGATTTTTGACTCACACCTGTTTTAAAGTGATGTAATTGTTCTTGCTTTACTAGAGTTAATCCTAGGTTAGATTAGTTTAAGTCCAGGGTGATTGTGACACTGTATTTGTTTCAGCTATTTAAAGCAAGGGTGGGGAACCTAAGGCCCATGGACCAGATGCAGCCACCAGCTTGCCTGGATGCAGCCCCTGAGGCTCGGGGCTCCCCTCCAGCATTGCTGTCCCACTGTAGGGCTGGAGCACAAAAAATCATAGAATCATAGAACCATAGATCTGGAAGAGACCTCAGAAGGTCATCAAGTCCAGCCCCCTGCTCTAGGCAGGACCAATACCAACTAAATCAACCCGGCCAGGGCTTTGTCAAGCCAAGACTTAAACACCTCTAGGGATGGAGACTCCACTACTTCCCTAGGTAACCCATTTCAGTGCTTCACTATCCTCCTAGTGAAATAGTTTTTCCTAATATCCAATCTGGACCTCTCCCACCAGAACTTGAGACCATTGCTCCTTGTTCTGCCATCTGTCACTACTGTGAACAGCCTTTCTCCATCCTCTTTGGAACCTCCCTTCAGGAAGTTGAAGGCTGCTATCAAATCCCTCCCAAAATCTACTAGGCTGTCCCCTGCCCCTAGGCTCTGGTGTGTGAGGAAAATGTGGGGAGTGTTTTTTCTCCTTATTAGTAGGGGGCCACTCCAGTGAGAGTTTGATTTTTCTTTTTTGCTTCTCACTTGTGTGCAACCCTCAATTAATTTTTCTGTGGGTCATAGAATCACAGAACACTAGGACTGGAAGGGACCTCGAGAGGTCATCGAGTCCAGGCCCCTGCCCTCATGGCAGAACCAAATACTGTCTAGACCATTCCTGATAGACATGTTTCTAACCTACTCTTAAATATCTCCAGAGATGGGGATTCCACAACCTCCCTGGTCAATTTATTCCAGTGTTTGACCACCCTGACAGTTAGGAACTTTTTCCTAATGTCCAACCTAAACCTCCCTTGCTGCAGTTTAAGCCCATTGCTTCTTGTTCTATCCTCAGAGGCCAAGATGAACAAGTTTTCTCCCTCCTCCTTATGACACCCTTTTAGATATCTGAAAACTGCTATCATGTCCCCCCTCAATCTTCTATTTTCTAAACTAAACAAACCCAATTCCTTCAACCTTCCCTCATAGGTCATGTTCTCTAGACCTTTAATCATTCTCGTTGTGGCCCCCGACCCAAAAAAGGTTTCCCACCCCTGATTTAAAGTGTATCTGTTTAGAACACAATCCAATTTGTTTCCTTTTTTTCCCTGAATTTCAACTCATATTCAGTGAAAAATTAAACTAGGAAAACTGCCCTTCTTCAGCCTGAGTCATAAAAAGTACTGTGTGTACATTCCCCCAAGCAGATAACTAACCAACCTTTTTCTCAGAGCTCCTCTATAAATAAAACTGTCACAGAGAGAGACGTGAACATTCACCTTTTCACGCATATGGTCATAGATACACACATATTCATACACTCCCTCGCCACATCCTCACCGCTTATACACGCCCATTTAGAACCATGCTGGATTTCTTTCACACCCTTGATATGTTCAGAAACAGCTGCTGGTACCTATGCATGCACAGTCACACACAGAGAGAATCTGAAGGAGCATTTGGGTTACCTGGTTTAATTTGCTTTTTTTCTATGCTTTTTTGCTTGTTCTGACGCATCATTTTCCATCAGAATTACTGTATTTGTGTCAACCCGGTGACCCAAAATAGACTTCAATTTGCAACAAAAATCCCCTCATGACTGGGCTGAATGATGCCTTCTGCTAAAGACAAAGCATAATGTAATCACCAGCCACAGCCTTCATCCTATCTGCAGTGCATACTTTCGCTTAATGAACTTCTAATTATTTCCCATCAGGGACTCTCAACACAAGACACCTGTTTTCTTGGTCTCAACAAACTGCCAGGAAGTCAAAAAGAACCCCCCCCCCCAAACAAACCACACATCTCTCCTCCCCCTCCACCTTCCCTAGTGCCACCTATTCAAATTGTCACAGTTCATCAATTCATCATAACTACAAATCTCAGAACAGCTAATTCCCTTCTGGATGAATCACTTGGCCTGGAGATTGCCTTGACAACCTAAGGCTGAGTGTATGAAAAGTTTTCCGTTAAAAGCATTTTCGGAACAGAGCATCTAGATTGGCACAGACGCTATTCCGCAAAAGCACTTTTTGCGGAAAAGCGTCCGTGCCAATCTAGACGTGCTTTTCTGCAAAAAAGCCCCGATCGCCATTTTTGCGATCGGGGCTTTTTTGCACAAAACAAATCTGAGCTGTCTACACTGGCCCTTTTGTGCAAAAGCTTTGTGCAAAAGGGACTTTTGCCTGAACGGGAGCAGAATAGTATTTCCGCAAGAAGCACTGATTTCTTACAGTAGGAAGTCAGTGCTTTTGCAGAAATTCAAGCGGCCAGTGTAGACAGCTGGCAAGTTTTTCCGGAAAAGTGGCTGATTTTCCAGAAAATCTGGCCAGTGTAGACACAGCCTAAATGTTCTTCTGTGTCTGGGCCTCCTTTAAGTGAAGACTTTGAAAACTGTCACAAATCAGGGCTGGTTTTGACATCTGCAAATTATGAAATAGGCTTCTGCTTTAATGCCAGCTCTCACAATACAGTGGGCAAGAGGTCCCAGTGCAGGGGCTAGCTTAGCTGATGAAGCCATGGGGCCAGATCTTTAGCTAGTGTAAACAGATGAAGCTCTACAGAAGTCAATGGGTTTATGCCGATTTTGCACAAGATTAGAATCTGGCATATAAATTCTCTTTTCTTCTCTGTATTTTTACCTTTCTTTTGCAGCGCTTTGGCTCTGATTTTCCCAGGCCCTTCTTTAACCATTTACACCTTAAACTAAGAGGCTGTAAAAATGCTGTCAGACCACAATGGTAGTGTTTGGATCCACTTAGCACAGGTGTGATTGACTTCACATGGATGTGGAAATTAAGGCCCTTTAGCTACAGCTAGCTGGACAAACCATAGCAAGGGTTACAAATTGGCCAGCAGGGCTGTTACTCAAATTGGCAAAAAGGAAAGAAACTGGGCATGCCTTTCTCTAGAACAGTTTTTCTCAAAGTGGTCCGTGGACCCACTCTGAGAAAGCTGCTAGCGGGCCACTCTGGTTTGTTTACTTACCGGCTCCGCAGCCATGGAGCCTCAAGTCTCCCATTGGCTGTGATTTGCTGTTTGCATACAAGGGGAGCTGCAGGAAGCATCAAGACTTGGGCCACTTCTCCCCGTGGCTCCCCTTGGCTGCAAACGGCTAACCGCAGCCAATGGGAGACAGTAAGTAAACAAACTGGAGCGGCCCGATAATAGCTTTCTCAGAGTGGGTCTGTGGACCACTTTGAGAAACTCTGCTCTAGATTCCTGATCTTGGTGGCATCCTCTTGAGCGATCTGCTCCCTTGAGCCCAGTGTCACTGGGCTGTGGAGGGAAGCAGATGAATTATGCTCAGCTTCAATCCAGACTGGAGAGTAGGAGTAATGCACAAGTCTCCAGAGGAGAGGAAGTCCAACAGAAGCATGAGACTTGTGCCATGGCTAACAGGAATGATTCATCTCCTGAAAGACTCTGAGGGTATGTCAAGACTACATTGTTTTTTTTTCAAAAAAACTGCCCTTTTTTCGAAAAAACTGCCCTTTTTTCAAAAAAAACTTTACCTGCATCCACACTGCAATTGTGTTCTTTCAAAATTAAGTTGAAAGAAGCTTTCAAAAGAAGCTTGCAGTTTATATGTACCCTGAGCTGGATTCTTCTCTTGTATGAGTGTAACTCCATTGACCTTGGTCACACTGAGACCCTAGATTTCTTGTTCTGCTGATGGCAGTAGATTTTTAGTTTTTCTGTAAAGATGATGAATCCTGCTCCAGATATCCTGTGCTATGCTAGTGGCACAAAGCAACTCTATAACTGGCTTACCTGGCCTTTTGAGAATTTCCCACACATTGGGAAACCCTTGGGAGACACAGAGATGTTGAGACTCCTATGTCACCATTTTCCCAATCTTCACAGGTACAGGAATATAGCTGTGGATTCCCTATCCAGGGCCAGATTAACTCTTCTGGGGGCTTGGGGCTAATAGATTTTGTGGGGCCTCCGAGGCTCCAAGGTGGCTCAAAAAGTGAGGGGTTCAGAGTAAGGATGTTAAAATATGGTTATCTGGCTAACCATATAACTGATACATTTGTATTGACTATACGATTAGTCGATAGAACTGCTCTGCAGAGCCATAGCAGGTAGGACACAAAAATTCTCATTCACAACTTGTACAAGAAGGCAATGGTCTTATAGGGTTGCCAGATGGTTTAACCAAAAATACCGACCCCCCCCCAAAAAAAACACCGGTAAAAAAATTCTATTGAGAAAAAAAAAGGGAGCAAGAACCAAAGTTGTTGAGGGGAAAAAAAGAGGACCATGACAGCAGTTATTAAGCAAAAGAAAAAAAATTAAAGTTAAAAAATAACTTTAAAAAATAAAAAATCAGCATGGCTCCTTTAAGAAGAGGCTTTTTTGCTGGTGGCCATTTTTTTTTTTTTTTTTTTTTTTTGGTGTTCCAGCAACAATACAAGCCACTGCAGAACCAGGTAAGCGGGGAGGCAGGGGCTGGGGGCCCGGTTTCTGAGTGTTATAGGGTTGCCAGGTATCAAGTATTTTCGCCTCCTGGCAGGGGAAAAAAACAGAAAATACAGGACATTTTAGGTGTCCGGTACTTTCTGAATTTTTTTACCAGACAGGAGGCGAAAATACCGGACTGTCAGGGTCAATACCGGACAGCTGGCAACCCTATGGCCTTGATGATTAGCTGAAGGATTCTCACACAGGGTCCAGGAAGAAGAAGGTTAAAATCCTCCTTCTGAACAGTCAGACATCTCTGCAGTGTACTAACATGGAGGGGATCAGTAACAAGTGCCCTGTACAGAAATGTTAATTTGCCTCATTGGCACCAGCAGTGTTGAGGAAAGGAAATAAAAAAGCAGGGAGGAGGGGCTAATGGCAGAGCTTGGAGTGGGGGAAGGGAGGAGATATGGTAGAAGAAAGCTGAGGTCAGCACATTGGTAATACCAATTTTTCATAAAACAAAGCCCAGTTATACAGGATGCACCTAGTATATGATGTAAAGACATTACAGCAGGTAGTTCTAGCAGTGCTAAAAACAGTAGCTTTGTTAACTGAATCCATCTTGGCTTTAGCTTTAGCTTGTATTTATTTGGCTTGAGGAAGAGGCTTTTTCTTCTACAGGAGATCTTACTTTTTTGTTTGTGTGTGTCTGTCATTCTTCATTAGCTAAAAAAAGACAGGCCATATTTCCCCGACTGATTCTTGAACTCCAGAACTAGACTACAAATTCCCTTATCCAGGCATGCCCCGACAGACGGGAGGGAGAAGAAGGGGACGACTGCAATTCAAAAGGGGCCCACCTGGCAATTTTATAGTGCCAATGTCTCCAGGCCACTGCCACAGCGGCAGCACCAGGAGCTCTTAGCCCTTAAACTTGGCCTTGAAGTGCTGTGTGCCATTCTCCAGGCAGCACAAAGTGGGTGAGAGGTGTCGCTGAGGAATGGCTGCTTTGGCTCTACCCCTTCTGCCTGAGGACCTGCCTGTTCTGGGAGCATGAAGCAGCCCCTCTCCCCTTGCCAAGGGGCCTGGTGAGGCTGTTGGCTCTCCTGTCCTTATCACATATATGTGAGGTTCAGCCCAAATAAGCCATAGTGGGAAAGTTGAATGCAGTTGGATTCAGTAATAATCCCCTCTTCAGCATGGTGCCTCCTGGCTGGTCTGGTTTAAAGCTGCTTGTTTGTGACTTCTGAGGGAATGTCTACACTGCATCCGGGAGTGAGCCTTATGCTAGTTATGCTAGAATGTTAAACATAGCTGAGTGCACCAGACTAGCAGAGGGTCAAGTTAGCCATGTGAACTTGGAACCACCTTGGCTCTGAGCACAGATAGCTAGGAATTCATAAGCACAGTAAGGGGTGTATAGAGTTACTAGAGGAGCTAAGATGATAATTAATAATTGGATGAATTTTTCCTCTCTCCATCCATAGCAAAGGCTGGCTGAAAGAGTGTGTTCAGAGATGGGAATTAAGGTGTTTGCAAAGGCGCCTCTGATATAAAGCATGTTTGGAAGGAACCATTCAGAGTTAGGCATAAGGAGCCACAGTGCAGTTCTGGTGGGAGCCTACCAATGAATGAGGGGAATGTTCTATGACCAGAGGTGAAAGTAAGCGGGTGCACCCTGGTGTGCAGCTCCGGCGAGCGCTGTCTGAGCTGCGGCAAAGGCCTGCAGAGAGCTGTTTAAAGAGCTCGCCGGGACCAGGGTTGCAATAGGTCAACACCTGTAAGAAGTTTTAACTGCTGTCTCTAATAGTTGTGAAGCACTATGTACTGACCATTTATCTCAGTTATGCTCAGAAGAGATTCCTGCTTAGGAGAGAATCTGGTCACATGACAGCCCAGGATTCTCTTCTTGGTCCTTACAAATCATAGTCAAGCATGGTGCAGTGGTGATGACGTCAGAGGCTCAGTGCTACTGAGGTTTTTCTGGAAACAGGTACTTTATTGTAACAGCTCCCGTGCTTTCTATAGTTCATTCCAAAATGTCCACTGTTACGGGGTTTTCTCTACTGCCCTTGGGTAGACTAATGGCTCTCACTATTGAAAACATTCTCTGATATTCAACTTAAATTTTCTTTATTTCTACCAACTGCTCTTTAGAGGAAAAAAATCCTCTGCCAAACTGGTCATTGCATTCCTGCAGCAGAACTATTCCAAAGTAGGTCAGAAAAACCTGACACGGAGCACCTTGCATTAGCTTGCATATGGTACTATCCAGAAGCTTAGCTAGGTGAAATTACAGATGGCAGAAACAGATACTGTATCACCCAAGTCACAACTGTAGATACTGGCATGGGTTTTCTTGGACAGAGTTTAAATTTAAAGATTCTGTAGAAAATCCAGCTAAAGCATTTATCTATTTGCTGATATTAATATCCAACAGTAATATCCACCATCAGGATAAAAATATATTGAAGAAAGAGGCATTAATCCCCTGCCTGTCCTTTTCTATTTACTGGGCATTTGTATTACTCTTATGAACCACTGGGTCCCATGTTGTCACTGCTGACTGTTTCTAGAGGCAAGATTTTTGCTATTTTCCACTAGCTTATCCTATCAGTAATAGCTCTCCAGGCTAAGAAAAACCAGGCTGCTGCATCCTGTGGTGGAAGTTGTGTTGTAGGCTTGGGGTGGCAGCTTGCACTGGGACAAAACACCTGCGATTCCTAGTATTATAATTGCACGTGTCATTTTTGGGGGGGAGGTGCAATTCTCCCCAAGGTTAGTTGCTGTCATCAGAAGACCTAGGGTGCGTCTACACTGCACCCTTAACTTGAAATAAGATACAGGGGCGGATGAGAGTTTTGCAGGGCCCAGGGCAGCACAGTATCGCAGGGCCCACCCTTTGGAGAAAAAATAGAAAAAAGGGGTCCCCTCCGTGCCCACTCCTCCAGTAGCCCCACACTGATCATGTGAGCTACCCCTCTCCTAACACCTCCCTCTACACACCTGCCCCCTCTCTCTCTCCTCTGGTGCTGGTCCCTCCCCTGCAGGTGTCTGTCCTTCTGCTTCAACCCCAGAATCCCCTGGCACCTGCACCTTCCCTTACCCCTGCACCCTCCTGGTGCCTCCCCCTTCCCTCACCACCCTCTGCCCCCATGCTTTCACACATGCCTTGCTCCATCCCCGCCTTCCTCATGCCCACCCCTCCTTTCAAGCCTTCTCCCAGCACCTCCTCCTCCCCCCTTTAGCCCTCAATGCCCTTACCCTCTCCTCTCCCAGCATCACCCTGTCCGTCCCCCCCACTGACACCTCCCCTCCTGCCCTTTTCCTCATTGTCTCCACTTGGCCCCCTGGCATTTGTCTCTCTTCCCCTTTCTTCTCCTGACCTGGCCCCCTTCCCTCAGCACAAGCCCCTTCCTCTGCCACCCACCTTATGCCTTCCAGTGTGCAGGGCAGCCGCGACCCCGGCCCAGGCTCCAGGCCACGTGCCGAACCGAGCGGTGCAATGCTGGGCCGCACAGTTTTGAATTTCTGGGCCACGAAGTCACGCCACGCCACGCCCAGGCGTCTCCCCTCTCAGCTGTTGTGCTGAGTTTCAACACGCCGCGCATGTGCTCCCTCGGCCCCACGTGGCCCATACTGGCTGGCACCGGGAAATTTCAAAAGTGTGGGGCTGCGGCACCCCGCCACAATCCCCCCCTTCCTCCTCCAGCAGCTGCCGGCTGGCCCTTTGGCAGATGGCCCAACGGGAAATTCCCAGTATCCCGCCAGGCCAGTCCGCCCCTGGCGCTGGGCCTATTGAAGCGTGGGGCCCGGGGCAGCCGCCCCGCTCGCCCTGCCCTATATCTGCCGCTGATAAGATACACAATTTGCACTACGCAAATTGTGTATCTTATTTCAATCCCTTATCCCTAGTGCAGCAAGGTTTACAGGGATGCCGAAATATATTTTGCAATAGTGGACACATTCAAAAGATGTGGGGTAGCTAATTCAGGATACCTCTGGTATCCCAAAATAGCATTGCAGCGTAGACATGCCCCTAGTCTTGAATTCCCTGGGTAAGTTTCCTGAGTGTTATCTCTGGCAATGCAAGTGGCTTAGAAAGATTTTATGTCTAAATGCAGATCAGTATGCATAGTGCTGTTGAGTTCTGGCATGCAATTAATATCTATCAGCTAATGGCTTGTAATTTTTATTATTCTTTTGTACAGCACCTAGTGCAATGAGGCCACGAACAACCATAATATAAATAATTCTCGAAGTCAGAAGAGTGCCATAAAAGAAAGCATCCTACCCCTGTGTGTTGTCAACAATAAAAGTATTTGTGTACAGAAAATAACACACTTAACATTCTGATATAATTTCCTGATGTGGTTTATTTAAAGTTACCTCAACAACGGCATCCCTGATGAGCCACACAATAAGAGAAGTGCATTAAAAGGAATAATAAATGCACGTAGGCACCTATGTGTGCACACACACATACACAAAATGCTACAGTAATAAAAGAAAAGACTTACAGAGCATGTTCAGGGTTAGACAGGAACTGGTCTATTGCAGAACAGCAGGAGGAACTTGGAGATAGAAGAACAGCCACTTTTAGTGCAGACAGGAGAAAAGACAGACACAGTGAGGGGGTAAAGGGAGAAAGGAAAGAAAACACAGAGATGGTTAACAGGAAAATGATTTCCAACTAACCTGTCATTAAATACCAAGAAATAATGCTAAAATAATTTCAAAGCTTCAAATACACTCTTTCCCTCTTCTCTCAAGGGAAGGGAAAACTTGGGCTAATACTGATGGGCTGTGTCTAGACTGGCCAGTTTTTCCGGAAAATCATCCGCTTTTCCGGAAAAACTTGCCAGCTGTCTACACTGGACGCTTGAATTTCCGCAAAAGCACTGACTTCCTACTGTAAGAAATCAGTGCTTTTTGTGGAAATACTATGCTGCTCCCGTTTGGGCAAAAGTCACTTTTGCGCAAAACTTTTGTGCAAAAGGGCCAGTGTAGACAGCTGAGATTTGTTTTGTGCAAAAAAGCCCCGATCGCGAAAATGGCAATCGGGGCTTTTTTGCGCAAAAGTGCATCTAGATTGGCACGGACGCTTTTCCGCAAAAAGTGCTTTTGCGGAAAAGCGTCCGTGCCAATCTAGACGCTCTGTTCCGAAAATGCTTTTAACGGAAAACTTTTCAGTTACAAGCATTTCCGTAAAATCATGCCAGTCTAGACGTAGCCATGGTGATTGTGTCAGAGGAGTTAGGCATATCATGTGGTTCCTTGCTAAATATATCCTTTGATATAATCAGGAAGGGAGATGTTCCATCTCCTCCACAGGTGTTGTCTTCTCTCTCATGTTTTTGTTAGCAAAATAGTCTTTTCCAAAAGTTTTCAGGGAGTTCTACATCTATGAAAGTGACACAACGAGGCTACAAATCAATCTCCGTTCATTCCCACCCATTTATAAAGAGTTAAACTATTATTTCATTTCTAATAAAGCTCTTACAGTGGCTGTCTGCCAGGATCCTGCACAAAGTTCTAATTGTACGCTGCATACAACATGCTGCTGGCCCCTCTCTCCACTACAGCCAAGTCTCAGCCAACTAGTGGTTTCTTAAAGCTCAACGCTCTTCAGAGTGACAGGGCTGGTACCTAGACCCTATCTTCCCCAGCCCATGCTAATAAGGCAGGGGTGGGCAATAAAAAAACGGCAGGTATTGGACCATTGCAACTCTCATTGGCTGCGGATAGCCTTTGCAGCCAATGTGAGTGGTGGGAAGTGGTGCGGACTGGGACGCCACTTCCCACTAATTGCATTGGCCACGACCAGCGATTCGCAGCCAATGAGAGCCAATGAGATTGTCCAATACCTGTGGAGGCACAGGTAAACCTAGCAGTGGGGCCCCACTAGGGACTAATCCTGTGGACTGGATCCGGCTCACAGGCCGGAATTTGACCACTCCTGTGTTAAGGGCTGTATGCTATACGGAGTTGGTGCTTAGCCACAAGGATGAAGGGAACAGTCCCTCTAGATGATCACTGAGGCCAGGTCTACACTAAAGGGGAAAGTCGACTTAAGATATGCAACTTCAGCTATGTTAATTCTGTAGCTGGAATCGAAGTATCTTAAACTACATTTTGATGTTGGTGCTGTGCACACAGCGGGTAGTCGAAGGGAGCACATGTTCCTCTTGACTCCCCTTACTCCTTGTGAGGAGCAGGACTACTGGAATTGATGGGAGCACCCACTCAGCTCAAATTAGCGGGTCTTCACTAGACCTGCTCATTTGAACCCTGGAAGATCGAATGTGGCAGCATCACTCTTGTAGTGCAGACAAGCTTCGAGAGGCTAAAAAGGGGGCATCTACTCTTCCTTAGATGAAATCTAGTAGCTCTGATTCAGAATCCCAAGTGAAGGTGTAGACATGAGGACTCCATAGAGTTGTAAATACAAATCTTTCTTTCTTTCTTTCTTTCTTTCTTTCTTTCTTTCTTTCTTTCTTTCTTTCTTTCTTTCTTTCTTTCTTTCTTTCTTTCTTTCTTTCTTTCTTTCTTTCTAGGAAAGTTTGGTATTTGGTGCCAGAGGCTTGGGTCATGGAGAACCCCTGATTTAGAACTCCATATTGTAATGGAGATGCTGCCAAGAATCTGCCTGGACAGAAGGAAAATACCCTGATTTTTAAGTGTATACAGCCCTTGCTTTTGTTTCCTGAGTTTCTTTTAAATTCACTACTTCAATGAGAAACTTTAAAATAAAAAATAGTTATGATTTGTGTGGTACTCCAAATAAATGGGCTGCCTCTGTGGTTAAAAATCCATACATTCAGGAACGGGAGCAGAGGGAGACATCAGTATTTGCCAAATGGAAAAGGGCAAAACAGTTCAAGAAGAAAATTTTCTTTCTAGTTCTTCAGAGACAATGGAGAGAGAGAACTCAGTGGAAAGCAAGAATGACCCAGTAGTGCCATTTAATGAGTAAAAGGGACTTTTACACTAAAACAAACTTTGGGAGAAGAAAAGATTCACAAACATGGCAACAGACTCAGCTAGTGATTTTCTGAATTCCCTTTGCTTTTATTGACAATTTTTGTTTTTAATAGGAGCTTTTTCCCTTCTCTCATCCCAACAATACCCCCAATAGTCCTTCATTTTCCTTTTAACTAACCAGGCATTTGGAAATCACTACTATCGCCTGAAAGTTCTTCCCCACTGGTATTGAGTCAATGCTGGGTCATCTCTGGCCAGGAGGGGCTCCTCTCTGTATCCTAGCACGAGTGTTGCCAAATAAATCATGAACAAAGAGGCTCCTCCAAAACTGTGCACCTCTTGCTTCCTAACTCACTCCTTTGCACATCGCCTTCACAGCAACATCCAAGCAGCTGGAAAGCAGAACTATGTGCTACATTATGCTGAAAGTTGAGTAAATAACTCAGCTGTTAGTGCACAGTTTGTTATAGAAGATTTACCCAGCATTGCTCGGGTCCTTAACCCAAATAAGTTTAGTTTTTCTTCATTTAAATCAGGAGTGGGGAACCTTTTTTGGGTTGGGGGCTGCTGACTCTCCTAAAAATCAGATGGGGGCTCCAAAGGGAGAAAAAAAACCCTCATTGACATGGTCCCTGACTGAGAAGACAAAAATATTCCCCACAATCCCCTTGCACACCAGAGCCAAAAGGGGGCTCGGCTAGTAGAGTTTGTGTGCTCCAGCCCCGCAGTGGGGAGGCAGGGGCCTGGAGTGCCAGCAGGGGCTCCTCAATGCTGGGGGAGGGTCCTGAGCCTCGGGGGCCAGATCCAGGCAAGCCGAGGCCACATATTGACGCCGGGCCTGAGGTTCCCACCCCTAATTTAAATAATTGTTCTGGGGTGGGTCTGGGCAAGAAGGGTTCAATAAGCAGGCTTCCCCAGGGAGAAAGTACTACTCTAGCCCTCTCTCACCATAGCAGCTTGGGGCCAGGTGAGAAGCACCTATCCAAAGGCTCCTGCAGGCACAACTGGGGAGGGGTACATGTCCCCAGATGGAGGACAGACACATAGACACACACAAACAGACAAACTCTTTGAAATATATAGCTGTCCCTTTCTTCACTCCTACCTCAATGGGGTTATAACTGTCCTAGTTCCCATCTCTGACCCCTTGCTGCTCCCTGTGGTCATTATGCAGTATAACTCCCTCCGACCTGACCCCTCATTTTATGAGGAACAATCACATTCCACACACACCCTATTGTTCTAGCACAACCAAACCCTGACCCTGCTTTAAGTTATGATAAGAAGAAGCTGCATACCAAATTTGGTGGCCCTAGCTCTTATCGTTTAGGAGGAGTTCTTGAACAAATGGACTCACAGACGGATAGACAGACACACACTTCTAAAATATATAGTAAAATCAGACAATGCAATCAAGAATAGCTACCTCTCATGTAATATGGTGCATGGTACTGTTTCTGCAATACTAAAACTTGGCGTGGAAGACTTTTTGGGAGGCATGTTACAAAACTGTATTTTCTAAAGATGTGGCATTGCATTCCCAAACTTCCACTTCCTGAAAGGCAGAATCAATATGCTTTCAGTGTAGCAGTTGATTTCATGAATATTAGATAAGGATTTTAGGGTCCTTAATTGATTTCAGTGGTGGTTAGAAGCCTAAATCTCCTTGTAGATATGGGCTACTCCACAAAAGCATCGTGCAGTGTGCTCCGGACAGTTTTAAGGGGTTAGGGAGTGGGAGAAAGGAGAGGCTCTGGGTGGCACTGAGGACCATCTTCTCTGTTTCCCACATCTGTCCAAGGCCCCACCCTTTCTGGAACCACAGAATGCGCCCCCCTCCCCACTTGCCCAGGGGCCTGGCATGGCTGTTAGTTCCCCTGTGTCCAATCAGACTTAGCAAGAAATTATCTAATAATTGCAGGGTGATTTAGGCTGCAGTGCAAAGGAGCTTTGAGTTTTGACTAGTAACAGCCAGAGGAAATTAAGAGGACACCTAAAGACACAGAAATAAGAATCAATGCAGTTCCAAAATGTGTGGTAACCTCATGCTATGGAAAACATGATCATAGAATCATAACATCATAGAGCTGGAAGAGACTTCAGGAGATCATCAAGTCCAGCCCCCTGCCCAAGGCAGGGCCAATCCCAACTAAATCAACCCAGCCAGGGCTTTGACTTAAAAACCTCCAGGGATGGAGATTCCACCCCTCTCTAGGTAATCCATTCCAGTGCTTCACCACCCTCCTCATGAAATAGCTTTTGCTAATAGCTAGATTTTTTCCAAAATCGACTAGCCACAAAATCTACTAGACTTCTCCCACTGTAACTTGAGATCATTGCTCCTTGTTCTGCCATCCCTCACTACTGTGAACAGCATTTCTCCATTTCCTTTGGAACCTCCCTTCAGGAAGTTGAAGGCTGCTATCAAATTGCCCCTCACTCTTCTCTTCCACAGACTAAACAAACCCAAATCCCTCAGTCTCCCCTCATAGGTCATGCGCTCCAGCCCCCTAATCATTTTGGTTGCCCTCTGCTGGATCCTCTCCAATGCGTCCACATCCTTTCTATAGTGGGGAGCCCAGAACTGGACACAATACTCCAGATTTGGCCTCACCAGAGCCAAATAAAGGGGACTAATCATTTCTCTGGATCTGCTGGAAATGCTCCTCCTAATGCAACCTAATATGCCATTAGCCTTCTTGGCTACAAGGGCACACTTGCTTTTCATCCACTGTAATCCCCAGATCCTTTTCTGCAGAACAGCTACTTAGCCATTCTGCCCCCAGCCTGTAACAATGCTTGGGATAGAGAGGGTGGGCCTGCACTTGTCGGCTCTTTGCCTACAAGGAGACTCGACCCCCCGCCTCATGAGCCCTAAACTGTGTCAGCCTCACCCTCAGCTAGGACTGGACGTTAAAATTGCTATTTAGCTGGGCAGTGTAGTGAGTCAGAGTGATCTTCCATTGACCTGGACTATTACAGGATCCTAGCAATGCCAGGTAAGTCTAGTACAATATAACCGTACCTGCTAGCAGACCCTTTCTGTTTTATGAGAAACAATCATATTCCACTCACATCCCATTGTCCTGGCACAACCAAACCCTGGCCTTGAATTAAGTTATGATAAGAGGAAGCTGCAGACCAAATTTCTTGGCCCTAGCTCTTACCATTTAGGAGGAGTTCTTGAACAAACAGAACCACAGGTAGACAGATGGACACACAGACAGACACACACACAATCTCTCTAAAATATATTGATTTCAATAAATCATTTATATGTATAATGGAACTTCCTCCAATAAGAGAACCAACATATGAAGATACCGGCTGCTGTGTTCTGGTCTGATCATATAAGCTAAACTGGGCAATGTTTGGAAGAAGAGACTTTCACTGAATGCCTAGGTATAGCAGTACATGATATTGATACTTTTGAGAGTTGGAAGTGAGTATACCAGCTGAGTCACTGCTGAACAAATGACCTAGCATGCTGGTAGGTGTCACTATGTTATTGCAAATGCTGACTTTTGGAAGATTTGAAACTGAGCTCTTAGCCACCAGAGATAGTTAAAGATACCATGGCAACACTTTAAATGAAAATGTCTTTTGTAACTGCTTTAGCTTTACCTAGAAAATGAAAACTCAGTGCAGTTACCCCCTTAGTATATTATAAAATATGTTATAAAATGGATTAATAATAAATGCTTAACCAATTATGCTATGACAATCTGTTAACAAAAAAAACTATAAAGAGTAAATTGTATTGAACCAATGTATATCTTTAATACATGAATTTAATCTGTTATTGCTCTCCAAAATGGCTTATATTTTACTAAGAAATTAAGCTATTTATATAAGTCTCCCTCACTTATCCCTGATCTACACTAGGGCTTATTTTGAAATAAGCCCCCGTAGGTTGAATTTATAAGCAGAGCGTCCACACTACCAAGCCCGTTATTTCAAAATAACAGCCCACTTATTTTGAAATATATATTTCTGCTTTCCTGAGGGAATAATAGCATTATAGGGATATTAAATTTAGAATAATGGGCTAATCAAATAGTCGATGCAGTTTGCATCAACTATTCGATTAGTTGATAAGGGCGCCAACAGCCCTTTGAAGTGTAGCAACAGCCTCAAGTCTGTTGCTACACCTCAAAGGCGGAAGTGCTGGCCTTGTGCACCCTGCGATGTTTCAAAGCGGCAGCGCCGCATGGAGCCCAGGGTACCCAGCTGACCCCAGTCTCCACGCAGCGCTGCTGCTTTGAAACATCGCAAGGAACCTGGCGTCAGGCTCCACGTGGCGCTTCAAAGCGGCAGTGCCACGTAGAGCCTAAAGTCAGTGGGGGAGTCTTTCTTATAGAGGCAGCAAGGGGGGGAGGGGAAGTGACTAGTCAACTAAGGTGTCAACTATTTGATAAGCATTTGCTTATTGGATAGTTGACTAGTTGTTCACATCCCTACTCCGGTGCTGCTATTTCAAAATAACCACTCCCCAGAGTAATTTGAACTAATACCCCGCAGTGCTTCCTGGGGATCTAAGTCAAGGTAGCATGCCACATTAACGCAGCCTAACTCGGACTAATTTTGAGGCTCCCCCATAGTGGGGATACACTATTTCAATTGTGTAAAATTGGGAGTTATGAAGTCAAATTTAGTTATTTTGAAATAATTTCCTAGTGTAGACATGCCCCAAGAGAGCTAGCAATTTCAGGACACTTTTTTGTGTAAAAGTACAAATGCATACAACTGGACAAATTCCACCTCTGGTAATAATATTCCGCCTACTTAAAAGCCCTCTAAAATAATCAGTGAATATGTTTTCCCTTCACTTTCTGTCTAAAACCGTTGTCTAGTATTGTTGTGTGCAATTAAACATCTGTCATGTTTCATATTAGAGTTGGCTTAATTTTAGAAGTAAATAAAGTGGTCCCTAAATATAGCTTGTCTATCATTCAGTAAAGAGCCCTGAGGTCCTATGGTGCTGCAGAAATTTCAGTGATTACCTAGCAGTGGATTGATGTTTTATGAGTGGGTTGCACAGTAGTGGGATGCTCCCATGAGACTGGCATGATGCTTTATCACACTTATTCAAAGATCAAACACTAAGAAAAAACAAGAGAGGATATAAATAAAATATTCCATATAACCTTTGTCTGTGCAGAGACAGTCATAAGTCAATCTGATAACTGCTCCCCTCTGTCTGCAAAATCTCCAACATGTACTTTGATAACACTACTGCGGACAGCCTGGCCTAACCAGCAGTCAGATAAAGGGGTACATCTACACAGTAGTGTTATTTTGGAATAACGTCCATTATTACAAAATAACTATGTGAGCATCTACAGAGCTATCCCGTTATTTCACATTAATTTGTAAACCTCATTCCACAAGGGATAACGCCTCTTCAGAAATAGCTATTTCAGAATAGTGCCTGTGTAGATAGTGTGGCTGAGTTACTTCGAAATAATTGGCCTTCAGCCCTTCCCCTGGTGCCCAACTATTTTGTCCACACTCATGAAAACTCTGTAATCCCCCCCTTCCCCTGGAGTAATAAAGGTGCAGCCTCAGAGGAAAGGGCTCGTTGTAGACAGCAGGCCCTGACAGCCCTGAGCCACTGCTCAATTTAGCTCAAAATGAGCTACCCTGTTTCTCCCACCCAGCCCTCCACTGTTCCCAGGGAGCAGTCTGCCAGCTCCCAGAACCATGACTGGGGACGGAAAAGACATGCGCTTTCCTGGTCTGATTTGGAGATCCTGGACCTTATTGAGGTTCGGGGCGATGAGACCAACCTCCAGAATCTCTGCACCAGACCCCAGAACACTGATGTCTCTGGCCGCATGGCTGACAGCCTGGCCAGCCAGGGGCACGTCTGCACCCAGGAGCAGGTGTGGATGAAAGTAAAGGAGCTCTGTCAGGCCTGTGCAAAGGCCCGGGAGCACAGCTACTGCTCCAGGGCAGAACCCTACACCTGCCCCTACCATGAGGACCCATACCACATACTAGGGGGAGGGGCAGGCCCTCCCTGCCCCCACCAGTAGTGGACTCGGGGCTTGAGATGCCTGTTGTTAAACTACTGAGGGGCAGAACATCAACTCATTCAGCTTGTGCTCTCGAGACTATCCCCTCTACATGTGGAGAGTGCTGTGCAAGCCACACTTAGATTCACACCAGAAATAGTAACACTTAACTGGAAAACAGGATGTGTGAGATCCGCTGTCTATCCCTTTACTTTCCCAAGTGGATTTACATTACAGAGACATGCACACAAACGGATGTGATTAATAAAAGAAACTGTGATACTGACAGTCACTGTATCAACCAGCACAACACATTCTAACAAACGATGGTTCATGTAAGCAATCTGATTCATAACTATACATAATCTGATGCTATTTGACATTCCTTCTCAGAACTTTAGTATACAGGCAGTCCCCGACTTACGCGGATCCGACTTATGTCGGATCCGCACTTACGAACGGGGCTTTTCTTGCCCCGGAACTCGCGGGCGGCGGGACTGCCCAGAGCGCAGTGGTCCCACCACCACGTCCTCCGGGGTGAGAAAAGCTGCTCCGGGTCTCCCTGGTGTGCTGGGGAGGAGCTGCTCCGGGTCTCCCTGGTGTGCTGGGGAGGAGCAAAGCCACAGAGGCGGGGGACCCCGCTGCCTGTGCGGCTTTGCTCGGGTCTCCCTGCTGTGCTGGGGGGGGACTCCCCCAGCACAGCAGGGAGACAGGAGCAAAGCCGCAGAGGCGGCAGGACCTCTGAGCCTCCGCGGCTTTGCTCGGGTCTCCCTGGTCTGCTGGGAGGGAGGGGGCGCAGCTAGTGCGCCCCCCCCCCCCAGCAGACCAGGCTTTTGTTGCGGGACGCCTGGGGTAGAGCAGCTGGGGTGCTGCCGGGTTGGTCCTGCGGGGACCTACCCGGCAGTGCCCCAGCTGTTCTGTACCAGGAGTCCAGATTCAGCCGCTGTTGAAACTGATCAGCGGCTGATTCCAGGAAGCCAGGGGCAGAGCAACTCTGCCTAGGGCTTCCTGTAGTCAGCAGCTGATCAGTTTCAGCAGCGGCTGAATCTGGAGCCAGTTCCGACTTACATACAAATTCAACTTAAGAACAAACCTATAGTCCCTATCTTGTACGTAACCTGGGGACTGCCTGTATTTATCAGGCAAAGCAAAATGCTCTTGCGTACCTTGTTCTCTCCTAGCTAATAATCTGCTGCATTTTATTCGAGGAGCCTTGGTGAATGGCACAAATCAACAGGCTGCTAACTACCCTAGAAATTACATCAGTAAGAAGATCCCTCTGAGCTACTTAACTGTCAAGCAAACTGCCTGGAAAAAACAACTGTGCATCTAGCTGCTCTTATGGTCATGTCCAGGAAAGTACTTTCGTTACCTATACATGGGCGGCAGGTTAGTATAATTTTTGGTGGTGCCCCGTTAGCCACGCCCCCGGCCCCCGTTAGCCACGCCCCCGGCCCCCGTTAGCCACGCCCCCAGCCCCCGTTAGCCACGCCCCCGGCCCCCGTTAGCCACGCCCCCAGCCCCTGTTAGCCATGCCTCTGGAGGTAACACACTCGGGGCAAGATGGACACATGACCAGAAGTAAAAGGTGTCATGTCACCCCTCTCCAAGGGCTTTTCCCACCGTCCTCCTAGCAACAGGGATTAGTTTGGCCCCCACCAACCCCACCCACCTCCTGGCATGCAGCTATCCTGCAGTTGCATTAACCCAATGTGTGTGACATTAACTCGGGGGCAGAGAGCTGGGGGAAGTGTTCCCTCTAAGGCTATGTCTACAGTCATGGCTTCTTGTGCAAGTACAGCCATTCTTGCGCAAGAACCCACAGAGTAGCCACACTGCCTGCCTGCTCTTATGCAAGGAAATGTACAGTACGGTGTGGTAAGAGAGGGTATCTTGTGCAAGAGCTACGCTCTTTTCTAAGAGGTGTAAGCTCTCTTGCACAAGAGGGCAGTGTGGATGCTCAGCAGGGATTTCTTGCGCAAGAAACCCCTATGGCTAAAATGGCCATTGGAGCTTTCTTGGGCAAGAGAGCATTCACACTGCCATGGATGCTCTTGAGCAAAAACACGGCTCGCACATGGCAGTGTGGATGTGTTCTTGCGCAAGACTTTTTGCAGAAGAAGCCTTGCGCAAGAAACCGCCAGTGTAGACATAGCCTAAGAGTTTCCTCCCATGAGCAGAATGAATTTTGTGTAGTGCACCAGTACTGAGTTCATGTGGTTTGTTTGGATGTGCCACTGTGGCACCCAAGTTATTAATAAATATTTTTAAACTTTTGCCTTTTCTCTCTGCTGCCATGTCTCCTCCCTTTGTTCCATCAGCTCCCCTGGTACCTGCTGCCTCCCGCCCCCCCCAACCCCTCACCCTCCTCTGCTGTCCTGACTCCTGCCCTTCTCACTGCCCTCAGCCCTCCTGTGACCTGCCCCCTCCATCAGCCCATCTCTCCCCCCTGTGCCCACTGCTCCAGTAGCCCCATACTAATCGTGTGGGCTACCTCATCCTCATCCCCTCTCCTAACACCTCCCTCTACACACCTGCCCTCTCTCTCTCTCTCTCTCTCCTCTGGTGCTCGTCCCTCCCCTGCAGGTGTCTGCCCTTCTGCTTCACCCCCAGAATTCCCTGGTACCTGCACCTTCCCTTACCCCTGCACCCTCCTGGTGCCTCCCCCTTCCCTCACTGCCCCTGTCCCCTTTTTCCCTGATGTCCACTCCCTTACCACCCTCTGCTCCCGTTCCCCTTATGCCCCTGTGCCCGCACACATGACTTGCTCCATCCCCACCTTCCTCATGCCCACTCCTTCTTTCAAGCCTTCTCCCAGCACCTCTCCCTCCCCCTCTAACCCCAGTGCCCTTACCCTCTCCTCTCCCAGCATCACCCTGTCCCCCCTCCCACTGACACCTCTCCCCTCCTGCCCTTTTCCTCATTGTCTCCACTTGGTCCACTGGCATTTGTCTCTCCTGCACCCTGTCCCTTGGTGCCTTCCCCTTTCTTCTCCTGCCCCTCCCCTCCCCTCAGCACAAGCCCCTTCCTTCCTATTTTTCCCCTTCCCTCCCCAACCTTCTGCCTTCCAGTCTGCAGGGCTGGAGTGTGTGGAGCTGCTCCAGCTGCTGGCCCAGGGCCAGGCAGAAGGTCTCCAAGAGACACATGACACCGTAGTAACCACAGAGCCCCAACGCTCTGAGCAGGACCCGCACACAGAGGCACCAGAAGCCACATTTATCCTCCAGGTTCAACATCCCACCTTCCCGGGAAGTGTAGCTCACCAGAGCAAGCTGTGTGGGGCCAAATTGGCGACTCCTGGTTGAGTCTGATGGCTTGGGGTGGAGGAGAAGCCCTGTCCCATCCCCTGAGCGTGTTGTCGAGCTGCAGCCCAATTCACTCGCGCTTCGCCAGGACCATGCACATGACTGACAGTGTCCCAAGATCAGCATGTGCCGGAGTCAGTCCTGTTCCCCGCCGGCCGATTTACTCCCCTTCCCCCCCACACTTTCCCCGACCCTTCCCAACCAGCACTGCTGCCCCCGACACCCTCCCAGCCATCCCTGCTTCCTGCCGCCCAGTTCTCCTCCTCCCAATCTCTCCTGGCCAGCCCCACTGCCCCTGACCCCGCCCCCCCATCTCCTCGAGCCAGCCACACAACTCCTACCCCCATCTCCTCAGGCTAGCTACACTAGCCCCGCTTGCCAGCCCTGCCCCGCCCCCATCTCTCCTGTTCCACCACCCTACCCCACCCCTCCTGGTATTTTTTTCCCTGGGTGGGCTCTGAGCAGCGGGCCCCCACCACATGAGCAGCTTCAGATCCCGGCCGTGAGCAGCCCCAGCTCAGGGCTGAGCCCAGCACGCAAGGAGCGGCCGCTGCAGCCCTGCCCAGCGAGGCACTCCTTCCGGCGCGGCGCGGCCTGGCCAGTGGCAAAACTCCGGGGCCCCAGCACTGAGGGGGCGGCTCTCAGGCTTGGGGCGCAGGATGGACCGCCGGGGTGGAAGCGGGCAAGTGGCGCTGGCGAGGCAGGGAGCCCGGCCGCCCTCCTTCCCCTGTGAGCAGCTCCTCTGCCGTCACCAGAGACGCACCAGAGACCAGCAGTAGGCGGCCAGCAGTAGGGGTACAAAGGCGGGGGGGAGACGCCTACAGGTGGGGAGGGGGAGTTTACACCTTTCTCTAGATAATTTATAAATAAAGCCAAGGTGACAGGCAGGAGCCGGTCTGCAGAAAGCCAGTTTTTAAATCAGTTGATACAGAGGCAGCAGTTTTTAAACTGGCTGATACAGAGACAGCAGCGCAGGGTGGCAGGGTGTTCCCTGGGCAGGGCCGGCTCTAGGTTTTTTGCCGCCCCGAGCCCAAACCTCGGGGCATTTTCATCTCCTAGGAGAGTGCCAGGGACTCCCCACGTGAGGACAATGGGGAGGGCAGGTTCATCCACAGCAAGTCACTTAGGGTATGTCTACACTAGCCACCTAGTTCGAACTAGGGAGGCTAATGCAGGCATTTGAACTTGCAAATGAAGCCCGGGATTTAAATATCCCGGGCTTTATTTGCGTGTTCCCATCCGGTCGCCATTTTTAAATGCCACTTCTCCGGACTAACTGCCCGTTGCTACACGCGGCAGTTAAACGGTAATTCGAACTAAGTCCTTAGTTCAAATTATCGTTTAACTACCACATGTAGCCGCGGGCAGTTAGTCCAGACTACTGGCATTTAAAAATGGCGACCTGACGGGAACACGCAAATAAAGCCCGGGATATTTAAATTCCGGGCTTCATTTGCAAGTTCGAATGCCTGCATTAGCCTCCCTAGTTTGAACTAGGGGGCTAGTGTAGACATACCCTTAAAGACTTCTAAAGCATGCAGCTGTTCACATCACCTAGTGCTGGCGTCCTGGTCCCACTCCTCACTCTGCAAAGGGATTTTATTATTAGAAGCCTTATAATCACTCAGACTCGAACCCCAACACATAAGCTGTCCAACTCTTAGTGTCCATCGACAAGAATCAGCCTCACTATAGAATGAGACAGTTCAAAGGGATTAAGAGAACTTTTGTTTCAACTCCCCAGCTCAACTGTCCAGAATAGGACAGGAACCAGACAACAAAACCCCACTAGCCTAGGACCTATTCCATGAGCACAGCCCTGTGCTTTCTCCTTCAGGGACAGACCAAACAGCCTCTGCAGCAGGGTGAATTGATTTAAATAGCTATGATTTAAATCTCTAATTTTAATCATGATTTAAATCGGCAAGCAGAAAACCTAGGTTTAAATGAGCAATTAATCATTTAAATTATACTTTTAAAATATTTTCCTAAAGGATGGTTGAGCCTTATTGATTAGCAACCTTTAAAACATGTTGATTTACAACTAAATATAACCTTTATGCCAAATTTGGTGCTTCTCTTTACTAACCAGGAGAATACATTCAGTACAGCTACCAAGTAAATAAATGCCCAAATAATTGTGTAACTTACATGTAATGAGATTCTTAATTTTTACATTTTTATTCTATTACAAAATGGTGTGTAATAGGAACACTTAAGAGACAGGTTTTACACCATTTATTATTTGCGAAGTAGTGACTACTTTTTTTAAAACATATGATTTGCATCTACTTCTGTCTAGATGGAAATTTTATTTAAAATAAACAAAACCAGCATTTAATTTTTGTATGAAATAAAACTACCTTAATTGTGAAGGACACATAACAAAAAAGTATCCAAACACATTTTGCATCTAAAATTCATTTATTAAACAAAGGAAATATCCATAGTGAATTTAACAGATCGAATCTAGTCATCATGTTCTTCAAGATATTAGAACGCTCTCATAACCAGTTTTTTACTGAGAGAAGAGGAAAACAAGTTTTTCTGGTTCGTTAACTCTCAGTTTTGCAACGGTGAATAAAGTAATCATTGAATTGAACTAGCTGAATGAACCAAAGTGATAAAAACATTCTCTTTTCACCTGCGGAAGAAGCTAATGCTGATGTAAACACTGGTTCTGGGTACTTACACTAGTGCACTGGTAGAATTTCTTTAAAAGTTGACAGGAGACATGTTCTATTTAATTTTTAAATTTAATTCATAAGTTATTTAAATAGGTTATGATAAATTTAGGCCATAACAATTTTAATTTAATTTTAAAGGTATATTATTTAAAACAAAGCCTATTTAAATGGGATCAGAATTCCAATTTTAATAAAGCTCTCCTGCCCCAGACAGGAAGGGACTTGGCGACATGGGCACTGGGAACACCAGAGTTCCCCTTCCTCAGACAAAGGGAGAGGGAGAATCACCTAGGTCCCAGGCAGGGGTGAGGTTGTCAGGACACAGCACAAGGGGGCTGGGTTCCTGGGCAGGTGTGTGTGTATGGGGGGGGGAGGGTTCAGGGCCCAGAGAGTAGGTGAGGGGGGATTGTTTAGAGAGCCAGACAGGAGATGGGGATCCAGGTGGGAGGCGGGAGGGGGGCGGGGGAGAAGAGGAGACGGGTCCCAGAAGGGTTTCAGTGGGCCAGGAGGTAGGGTTGCTGGGCAGAGGCCAAGCTGGGGGAGGAGAGGTCGCAGGACAGTGGGCAGGGGCACACAGGCGGGGGGGACAGCCGGGCAAGGGGGGGTTCACAGGCGGGGGACCTGACGGGGGGGAGTTGCGGGGAGGGCGCACAGGACGCACACTCATGGAGGTGAAGAAGAGACCACTGGGCTCAGCCTCACCACCTGTGGCCGAACCACACCGCCCTCCCAGCAGGGGCCACGCCTTGGAGCTGCCCACACAGAGCTCCCAGTGCCCCAGGGCCAGACGCAGGCTCCGAGCAGCTGGGCGCAGGGCTCCTAGCTTGGGGCAGCCTCTGCAGAGCTCCCTGCTCGGGGGATGGGGCCCTGCCACAGTGGAGCCCCAGCGCCCGCCGAGCCCCTGAACTCTGCTCCAGTGAGCCGGCTTCTGGGAGCAGCCACAATGGCCGCAGCCTGCCCCACCGGGCTCAGCGTTACCAGCTGCAGCCACCCTGTGCCGGGGCCAGGTGCCCCACCCTCCCAGCGCCCCGGGGCCAGGTGCAGGCTCTGAGCAGCCAGGCGCAGGGCTCCCAGCTCGGGGCAGCCTCCGTGGGGCTCTCCGCTGTCCTGCTCCTCCTGCGGGACGGAATGCCTCCCCTGGCAATGTGCCGCCTCAAGCACCTGCTTGTTTTGCAGGTGCCTAGAGCCAGCCCTGAACCTGGGAGTGGAGCAGAGATTTCACTGGCAATTATTGAATAGTTTTGTAACCACTATAATGTGATGCAGTTACACAACTATTCAATTACATGCTATCTAACATCCCTATTATACACAAGAGCACAGTACTTGATTATTCTCTAGCATTTTTCTCTTTGTTGCTGTACTTTCGTGCATGTGTGACTGTGCCACAGCTTCAGTGCATGCTACAGCTAGATATGGGTCTGAACCAGAATCTAGGATCTGAAAACACCTCAAGTTTGATGGAACTCTGGACAAAACTGAATCTTTAGAGAAAAGGCTGCCCAGAGTTTGTGTAAGTCTAAAATCCAGATTGGGCCTAAATGCAATATATATATATATATATATAGTCTCTATTGAGTTGAAAGAAAATTGAACAACTAGCACCCTAGTATGAATTACTTTCTATTGCATCTGTAAGCCCCAAAAGCTCTATCAAGTTTCTGTCTCTGAAATGTCCTCTCTTGCTCAATGAAAGAAAAAAACCAGAACAGCAAGAAGAACAATCTGCTTGAGTCTGTCACCCAGTCATCAGCTTGTCAGTTCCTGATCTATTAACAGGACAAACCAGCAGCCTTAAGATAGCAACAGAAACTCTGGGGACTGCCCAGAAATAACTCTCCATAATGAAAAGGTTTGTTTTCAGTTGTCTCATCCTATGAGACAGGACCTAAACTTTTTTGCCTTCCAGCTGCTCACAGCATACTAGCAATTGATGGAAGGTGTACCTTAGATGGAAATAAAATCATTTCACTCCGAGTACGTGGCAGCAATGAAAAAACTAACATTCCTTTTTATGGCCACAGATCTACATATTACCACAGCTCATTAATAATCTTGCAACAAAATCTCCCTTCCCCCATGGCTACTTGCAGCCTTAGTCTATTATGGATTACTTTTCATTACTGACATTAGAAACAGCAAATCAGGAAACTGAGTTTCTGGAAAATGTTTTTTTCTAATCCAAACAAATGTATTACTTCTCATTTCAAATTTCCTCTTCGTTTGTCTTTCCACTGTTCCTCATTGGGGTCCGAGAAGGGGCTGAACTTATTATCACACACACTTGTGGAAGAGAACGGTGTTTAATATCAGACGGGACTTACTAGTACCTTGCTCACTGACACAGAACAGTAGTACTGGATGGGGCGTTGAGAGGTCATTTAATTCAGTCCCTGCACTTATGAGACTGAGCATCCCTCATGCTGTTTCTGAGCTATCTGCCTATGATGACCACCATGTAAATTCATATAACACCTCACGTTTCTAAAAAAACCTTTGCTCTATCCACCATAAAATCTAGTATTACTTTTTTCCCAGGACCTGTAGTGCAATTAATTATACTTGATGCACAGTCCTAGCAATATTTCTATTCATCAGTGATTTCCTGGAAAATTCATGGAAGATAGGGTTGTCAGATACCTTCACAAAAAATACCGAAAAAAATTGGTTGAGCAAAAAAAAAATAATAATAAAAAAGAAGGGGGGAGGGCCAAACTTGAACAATAACAACAAAAAGTAGCTGCGCCTTTAAATTATCGCTCTCCCCGTTCTCACCAGATGCAGCAGGAGAAAAATGTCCCTGCTGGCCTTCCATCTGAGAAAAACAGAAAATACTGGTCTTTTCTGGGTGTTTTTACCGGACAGAAGATGCAATTACCAGACTGTCCGGGTGAAACCGGACACCTGGCAACGCTAATGGAACATAGTGTAATGTTACTGAATTGTGAGATGAACATACAGATCATTGTTACAAGCATAATTATACATTTGCACCAAATCTTGTACAAAGTGGGCCAAGTGAGGTGTCTATAAAAAGCTTATGAGTCACTGGTTCTGATTATACTATTTGTATGTATATACATTTTTGTATTTGGAATTAGGAGTATTGGCTCTGTACTTGTATTTAAAATGTTAGCTTCTGAGACACATCTTCAAGATGCTAGTCAATAGGCCAGATTCTCTGGTCTGCTAAGACTACTATGTTCCATTAAAGCACTGCAGAGCTAAATGGCCTTAAATTGGCTCAAGATGACAAACGGACCATTTTCCCTTCTCCTGAGCGACTCCACCCATACCCAAATGGAAAGCTGATACAGGTAGTCCAGATTCAACAGACAAAATAGGAAGGGGAGATTATAGCCAGAGCCAGACACCAGAAGCTGAGTCACTGTGAGGCTCCAAGAATGTGATGTATCAAGGCCAATATGAATGATTGCATCACAATCTGGCCCTAGACCAAAAGAGCTTCTTGCAAAATAAAATGTAGTTAATTATTTTTAATCTTGGTTCATTATCTCACCCAGTTCTCTTTATTGGCTTCACAAAGTACTTTGGTATAGCTTCTATCTGAGAAATACCTTCATCCAGCTCATTAGCCATCCTGTTTACAAGGTGAGGTCATTGTATTCACCACCATATAGAGTATTGCTAGGAACAGATGGGATCCTGAGCAGGCTTTGCAACTTCCTCTTGAACAAATATTGACTCCTACATTGCACTGAAGGATTATCTCTTTCATGTCTGGGCCAGCAAAGAAGAGGGATAAACTAGATTTTCAATGAACCAGAGAAAAATTTCCAGCACCTCTGATAAGTTATTTGAAGTAATTTCAATGACAATTGCTCATCACACTTTGGACTTTCATTCTCTAGATACTCCCCTTCCAAGACTAGAACAAAAGACTTTTTATCCTTTAGATTTGAATGTAAAGTCAAGTGCATGCTGGTGTCAGCTTTATGACTTCAACAGCTGGAGGAGGGCCAGCCTCCATGTGCTAGGCCAACGTTTTTTTCCCACTGTGGGGAAATATAACTAAACAATTTTTTACTTATATATATTTAGCAACCTATTAGCAAAGGTTATGAAAAAGCTTTACAAAAACTAGTTCAACCCTGAACTATCTCATAGACAGGCAGCATGCCCATTTTGGGGACCCACGAGTGGCTCAACTTATTTTGCTATCACACACTCCTCGGTGTTATTGTGGAAGAGAACTATGTTTAATGTCAGACGAGACTTACTGGTACCTTGCTCACTGACCTAGAACAGTACGGCTGGAAGGGATGTCGAGAGGTCATTTAGTCCAGTCCCTGCACTTATGGGACTGAGCATCTCTCATGCTGTTTCTGAGCTATCTGCCTATGATTACTAACATGTACATTCATATAACAACTCACATTTTGCCCAGTGCAAGATGAATAAAATGAGACACTCAGGGTGCATCTACATTGCACCCTTACCTCAAAATAAGCTATGCAATTTATTATTATTACATTATTATTAAGGTAATTTCAAAATAGCTTATTTCAAAATTTGACGCTGTATACACAGTGCCAAATTTCACAATAAAGTGCTATTGCAAAACATCCCTTAGCCCTCATGGAACGAGGGTCACAGGGACGCTGGAATAGCACACTGGTTATTTTGAAATCTATTTCAAAATAACAGGATGCTTTAAAGACATGTAATAGCTATTTTGGGATACTTCCGGTATCCCAAAATAGCTCCACAGTTTAGATGTAGCCTCAGAGAAGAACGCATAGCTCAGAGTCACATACTGAGTCAATTTTGGGAAGAGAACCCAGGGTATGTCTAGACTACATGCTTCAGTCAGCAGAGGGATGTAAAATAGGCTACCCGACATAGTCAATGAAGCAGGGATTTAAATATCCCCGGCTTCATTAAAATAAAAATGGCCGCCGCACTATGCCGGCTCAGCTGATTGTTGGCACAGCGTGGCAGTCAAGACGCGGATCGGTCGACAAGGGAACCCTTTGTCGACTGATCCTGTAAACCTCATTTCACAAGGCACAAGGGATCAGTCGACAAAGGCTTCCTTTGTCAACCAATCCACGTCTTGACTGCTGCGCTGTGCCGACAAACAGCTGAGCCATCACAGCGCAGCGGCCATTTTTATTTTAATGAAGCGGGGGATATTTAAATCCCTGCTTCATTGCCTATGTCGGGTAGCCTATTTTACATGCCTCTGCCAACAGAGGCATGTAGTCTAGACATAGCCCTAGTATTCTGATTTGCATGAGTCCCTGAGCTACCTCCTAGCCCAAAGTATTCTTTCTTCCTCTTTCTCCAAACAGGATGTCCCAGGTAATGCTCTTGTGTGTTGCAATATGGTTCCTGTGGATTTACACATTTGACCCCAAAGAACCCTGGACTATAAAGGTGCATCTACACAGCACCCAGAGCTCGAAATAAGCTATGCAGTTTGAGCTACGCAAATTGCATAGCTTATTTTGAGTTAATTTCAAAACAGCTTATTTCGAAATTTAGCACTGTCTACACTGCACTTATTGTGAAATAAATTGCTCTTCCAAAACATCCCTTACTCCTCATAGAATGAGGTTTACAGGAATGTCAGAATAGTGAGCCCATTATATTTTGAAATAATGGGCATGCTCAAAAGACACAAAATAGCGCTGTGGTGTAGATGTAGCCTTAAAGTCCAGACTATAAATGCCAAATGAGGCAGATTGATTTGACTTTCACTGCAAAGATTTTCCCTTTAGTGAATCTCCTGATCTAGGCTTTTGTATTGCACTCCTCACCATGGAATTTGAACTTTGAGAAATAGTGTTCACCTTCTTAGACATGGCCCTTTAGTGGCAGGGCTCTCTGAGGCTCAGAGCCAGTGCAAAATGAATTAATGCTGCAGGAACAGGAAGCGCCATATCTTATTCAAAGGCTTATTAGGGGAAGCTATGTGTTAGAGAGCTATACTACATTGGTTCTCCTCCTGAAACTGATATGGACTTAATTTGTGTAGAACATGTAATTCTGATTCTGAAGAGGTATGGGAGGCAAATTTTCCTCTTGATGCTTCTCATTAAGCATTCTTTGTGTTCTCTACTGAAAGTAAGACAAGAGCTAAGTTCTTCAAATGTCTCTGTCTAAAATTGAAAGGTATTATTGGGCAGCCACAGTGGACATTTGCACATTTTTTCTTCAGTGACCTTTTGGCTAGATAGCATATTGTAGATTTTACATGCATTTTATATATATCCCCTACTTCTGAGTTTGTTAAAGTTTGGGCACATCTATGCAACCATCACCAGAGGGATTTGTACCTGGGATCTCTGGAGCTTAGTGTAGGAGCCTCTACAGCTGGAGCTATAAAGCCAGCTGGCTCTCAGTTTAGGCTATAGAGCTCACTCAGAGATAATCTCTGCTTGAAGTGGTCTAAAGGCCACCAGATGGAACAGTGAACCACACCCACTAGGTGTGTGAGTTACATCTACATAGCAGGGCTAAAGACAAAAAAAAGCTATGCAACTTGAGCTACGCCAATTGTGTAGCTTAAGTTGAAATGACATATTTTGGCTTTTAGTGCTGTCTACACACAGGAAGTACAAGAAAGAGCACTCTTCCTCCATCTTCCCTTACTCCTCGTAAAATAAGGGTTACAGGAGTTGGAGTAAGAAGTGCTCCAGCTCAACATCATTTCAACATTATGTCAAAATAACAGCTTATAGTGTGGACATGGACTATGTTATTTTGTAATAACGTCAGTTATTCCTAAATAACGCTGCTGTGTAGACATAGCCTTGAAAGCCAATAAATCCAATATAGCACAGACTTATATTACCAAATGGAGACACAACTAGCACATATGAGAGAGATGGTGAAATCTGATTTGGAAAGTCCATGTATCTCTACACTTGCATCCTCTTTCAATAGAGGGATGCAAATGAAGACATTCAAAATTGTAAATGAAGCTGGGATTTAAATATCCCGCAATTCATTTGCATAATTGTGTTCTGGAGCTATTTCGAAATAAAACACGCTGTGTAGACATGTTATTTCGAGAGAAAATCCTTCTCTCGAAATAACCCTTATTCCTCATAAAATGAGGTTTAACGGTTATTTCGAGAGAAGGGTTTTCTCTCGAAATAACGCATCTACACAGCATGTTTTATTTAGAAATAGTGCTATTTCGAAATAGCGCCATAACGTGATTATGCAGATGAAGCTCAGGATATTTAAATCCCAGCTTCATTGATAATTTCAAATGTCTTCATTTGCATCCCTTTATCGAAAGAGGGTACAAATATAGACATACCCCATGCTCAGATAGCACAGAGAATAGCATAGAAAATAGAGACTAGCATAGTGAAGGAGGAAAAGTCTATGCTGAGGTGCATAGCAGTGAGGAGGTATTGACAAATGCATGTTTGTGTTGCCAGGAGGTAGAAGGGAGAGGCCATGATCAGATCCCTATAGTGCTTTGCTGCAAACATAGACAAAACATTGTTTTCAAGCTCTAAACAGCTTTTGAGGTAATTGTTTTCCTTCTCCAGTTTCCTCTTCCAGTTAACACCCAGTAAGCCACTAAGTAATCTTTTCATCAAGTGGTCACATCCTTCTTTCATGAGGGAGGAAATCCTGGGAGAGCTTTGTGAAATATTCCCAGAACATATCCATGTGGTATTTGATAGAATTAACCAGCTCTTCAAAGTTCCCCACCATTCCCCAGAGACACACTCAAAATGCATTTCCTTCAGTAGGAAGAAAAGAGTGTAAGAAATTCAGCTTAAAATTAAAGCGCACTTAAACGATTAGTTCTATTTTTTTGATGTAAACGTGCCTGCACCCACAATGAATAATATAACAAATGTAGCTTAGATTTATATTGCATCTTTCTCCCAAAGCAAAAAGCACTTTACAAATGTAAAAGCACTTTACAAATGTTGATACGGAGTATTCAGGAGCTACTTTTCCCAAAGATTAAATGCAGCAGCTTCTGGGAAGCAAGAGCTGATTAACAGGTTACAGCAAACTATACAATGTTATAACGCAGGAAGCAATCAAGATTGCAGTGTGTATAGGGTTGAAACTACAGAAGGAGGATGTAGGTGGAATTTAATTGGGATACCGAGGATAATACATCACAAATCCCCCTAAGTGCCTGATCCAAAGCTCTCCAAAGTCAATGGAAAGCCTTTAATGGGACCTTATATCTTCAGCATGTGGTCACATTTCTGGGCAGGAATATAATGCCTTTTGGGCTTTGTAATGGGAAATGATGTTGCGCCACCTCACCCCACAGGAAACTCTGGAAGAAGTTACGTATAAATTGCGGGTCCAACACCAGACATACATAGTTCCCATTGGTGTCAGTGGAAGATGCAATTTTTAAATGGAGGGGAGACCAGACTCTAAGTATAGAACAAATCTACACACAACCACATTCTTATCATGACACCATCCCTAAGCTTCAGGCATTATGCGTGTTAGAAGAGATGTGCCACTGGGACAGGGTTCATTATAAATGAGAAGCCCAGCTGCTGTGCCCTTAAATGAGAGAGAGAGAGAAGTGCTGTGTGCATTTCAGGAACAGCAAGTGTGTTTCTATTTTGCCTTGTGGATAAACGTGCATAAATATCTATCACACTATAATAAAACAGATGTGGGGAACAGGACTGGAATGAAATTATACAATCCAATAATGGCACTTGGTTGATGCTCTCTAATCTGATTTCATGTGAGCCCTTCCCAATACCAAGTTTTTCCAACAGCTAATGTCTCGCCTTTTCATCAAAACCTCCAGACCAATTAAAATTACCATTCAAACAGGTTTCTGCAAAACAGGAGCTGTTGCCTTTACTGTCAGGAGACTTAGTAGGATGCAAACACAGTGTCTGAAAAGCCAGTTTATCTTCATTCAGTGCAGTGTCCCTGCAGACATGCCGGCTGTATCATTGCACACCTTCTCTGTAATCTAATACTGTATTTTGTGGGAAAGGGAAAGGAAACCTTACATCAAAGACATGCACAGCTGGTAGCAAACATGCAAGATAGGAGGAACAGTGGTTCTTCTTTGATTGATGTCCCCGTGGGTGCTCCACTGTTGGTGACGGGCTGCCTGGAGCCGCAAGTCAGAGCATTGCAAACCAGTTCCCTCCTCCTCACTCCTCCACCCCCGTCAGGCCACACATGAGCAGGAGGCATCTCATACCACTGCCTCCCGAAAGCCTGACACACATGGCCTATCCTTTCCCCTTCAGTTCCTCTTCAATCATCCTCGACTGTGGATGGAGCTTCAACACGCTCTCTGACTCTCATTACCTCAGATAGTTATTTAGTGTTTAGAACCAGTGGTCCCCAATGCGGTGCCTGCTGGTGCCATGGCGCCCGCCAGGGCATTTGTGTGTGCCTGCCGAAACATCTGGGCTGGCTCCGTCCCCGCATGCAGCACATGCGTGGTGCCAGCCCTGGGCTCAGGGTGCATGGGCAGTCCCTACCCCCGGCGCGCAGCACTTGCGTGGTGCTGGCCCCGGGAGCAGTGTGCATGGGCAGCTCCTGCCCCGGGCGCACGGCACATGCACGGTGCCGGCCCTGGGCTCAGGGCACGTGGGCAGCCCCCTGGGTGCACGGCGCATGTGTGGCCCCGCCCCTGGACACCCGGCATGTGAGTGGCCCCGCCCCTGGGCACCCGGCAGCCACAAAAGGTTGGGGACCACTGGTAGACAGTTCCTTTTATAGAGTTAATGTTAGAAATTTGTGTAAATATATTCCCTCCTTCCATTTTTAACTCCCAACAATTTTTAACTTAAAACATTTTTCCCCCCTCGGGGGATTTGAACATGGCGTTAGCCACTCAAGCACAGCAAACCAGGTGCCTCTTGGTTCCCTGCTTTGCTGGGAAAAAAAGGAATGGAGTCTTAAATATTAACTAATATGTCTGCATCCTCAGGCTTTAAGAAACGTACTGACTGACGAGAGCCCATGCAAGTATCTGATGGCCATTCCTCTGTATACATTGTTTGGGGGAAGCCCACAACCCGCAAAAATGCGAGCCCTGCTTAAGCCTGTGGTAAGATCGAGAAAAGATAGAGAGCTCCACTAGAAAATGATATTGTTTGATAAGGCTATATAGCTTGCTGAGGTGCAAGACACCTCCTCTAACAAGGACGGCTCTCCAAAGAAAAGGGTTGCCTCCCTACCCCACAGGAAAGCCATGAAGAAAAGATCTTCTCCAGCTTGTTCTCTCCCTCTTTCCTCCTCCCCAAGAATTAGCAGGAAAGAGAGACCTGGGGCTACTGCCACAAAATCAGTGGGCAAAGCCCATACTGCAGCACCTACACCGGTATACACCTCCTTGGTGCCGAGAGAAGCACCAGGGTATTCTATTCTCCTGGTGCCGCTTAAGAGCTCAGCACAACAAAAAGGCAAAAGTGGCACGCTCCAACAAGCTGGCACCCCCACCCGAAGATTCAGAGGAGGTGGAGGGACAGATAGATGATGAAGATCCAGACCCTGATACACTGGATGCCTCTCCCACAGATAACTCCTTGTCACTGCCAGATGATGCGCTCGTACCATCTGACATATGCCCCACTAATGATTTTAAACAATTCCAGGAGTTATTCAAAAGAGTGGCAAAAAGTAAGCAGGTTTCACTTCAAGTAGTGCAGGAAAAGCAACACCGTTTGTTGAAGAATCTGTACTCCACATCCCAGGGGAAAATTGCCTTGTCCATAAATTAGGCAATTATGGAGACATCTGACAAGCGGTGGCAAACGCCCGCATCTATTCAACCTATCTGTAAGAGGGCGGACAGAAAATACTTTGTTCCCCCTAGACATTGAATTCCTATTCGCATACCCACAATTGAACTCTTTGGTTGTAGAGTCAGCTCAGCACAGATCTAAATTGCCCGAATATAAAACGGCTAACCAAGACAAGGACCACAAGAAGTTAGATCTTTTCGGTAGAAAGGTCTACTCCTCCTCCACACTACAGCTTAGAATAGCAAATTACACTGCCCTCTTGGCAAATCATGACTTTGATAATTACTCAAAATGAGAGAGCTCATGGAACACCCCCCTGAATCAAAGAGACCTATCTTGAAAGTGATAGTCCATGACAGCCACACCATTGCACGTACTACACTACAAACAGCTTTAGACATGGCTGATAACACAATGGTGACGATGCAAAGGGCATCCTGGTTACAAAATTCAGGGGTTCCTCGCAAGCTGCAGTCTAAGGTGGAGGACCTCCCATTTGACAAGCAAAAGTTATTTGCATCCAAGACAAATGAGGTCCTTACAGCAGCAAAGACTCAAGAACCATGCTACGCACATTGGGCATGTATACTCCACCTTACCAGCACAAGTGCTATATTCCATAAAACTGTAACAGATATGGCCAGTATAATCGGCCACCTCAAAGATCCAATGAGGATACTTGATCTTAACAGCGTCCTCAGAAGAGGCATTCCAACCAGCATCGCCCCGCTACCACTCAGGCCTCAAAACAGCAAGTATGGTTGAGGGTCTGCCCCACGATCCAATGCCAACACAGCAGTGCCATCTTTTCACCCACCATTTGCACCCCTTTCTACCATACATCGGACCACTGGGTACTAGAGATATTCTGTGTGGGATGCACAGTTGCGCTTCCCTTCCTATATATACAGGTCTGCTTTCTATCGGCCCTTACCTCATTGAGAAGGGTTGCGCAGCTTGGGACCCTTATGGTGGAGCCCCTCCCCCATACTTTTTTTTGCTAAAGACAGGGTTACATTGAGGCCTTATCCAGCATTCCCCCAAAAAGTATGTACAGAATTCTATGTCAATGAACCCATTGTATTAACTACCTTCTTTCCAAAGCCACATTTTTCACCAAGGGATGCCATGATGCACACCCTCGATATTCAATGGGCATTGGCCTTCTTTTTAGACAGAGCCAGGCCCTTTCATAAATTTCAGAGACTTTTTATTTCCATTGATGAGTAATAAAGAGGCACACCTATTTCATCTCAGAGAATCTCAAAGTGGATATCAACTTGCATACTCAGATACCATTCTATGGCTAACAAGCCCTTACCGCATATACCACGGACGCATTCCACTCCAGCCACAGCTGCCTCCACAGCCTTCCTGAACAATGTCCCCCTAAGAGACATTTATAGAGCTGCAACATGGTCCTCAGACCACACTTTCACAAAACACTACACAATACTATCACAACTAGCATCTGACTCAGCGGTGGCCACTACAGTCTTGTCCACCACCACCAAACAATGATTCCGACTCTCTCCACTTGAATACTGCTCTGTAGTCACCAACAATGGAGCACCCACGGGAACATCACTCAAAGAAGAAAAGGGAGTTTCTCACTTTGTGCAGTAATGATTGTTCTTTGAGATGTGTATCCCCATGGGTGCTCCACGCCCCTCTCTTCCTTCCCTCTACTTGGTGTCTTAGTTACTCAGCGTATGTCTAGACTATATCCCTCTGTCGCCAGAGGGATGTAAATTAGACATACCGAAATTGCTAATGAAGCGGGGATTTAAATATCCTGTGCTTCATTAGAATAAAAATGGCCGCCGCTTTTTGCTGACATGGCAGTTTGCTGGCAAAAAGCGGCAGTCTAGACGGGGATCGGTCGGCAAGGAAAGCCTTTTCCGACCGATCCAGTAAACCTCATTGCACGAGGCATAAGGGATCAGTTGGAAAAGGCTTTCCTTGCTGACCGATCCCTGTCTAGACTGCCGCTTTTTGCCAGCAAATTGTAGTGCCCATCTTTAAAAAAGGGAAGAAGGACAATCCAGGGAACTACAGACCAGTCAACCTTGCCTCAGTCCCAGAAAAATCATACAGGGGATCCTTCAGCAATCTAATCTGAAGCACCCGGAAGAGAGGAAAGTGACTAGGAATAGGCAACATAGATTCACTAAGGGCAAGTCATACCTGACCAATCTGATTGCCTTCTATGATGTGGTAACTGGCTTTGTGGACATGGGGAAGTCAGTGGATGTGATATACCTTGACTTTAGCAAAGCTTTTGATATGGTCTCCCACAGTATTCTTGCCAGCAAGTTAAGGACGTATAGATTGGATAAATGGACTGTAACATGGACAGAAAACTGGATAGATTGTTGGGCCAAACAGGTAGTGATCAATGGCTCAATATCTGGTTGGCAGTCGGTTTCAAGCAGAGTGCCCCAAGAATTGGTTCTAGGCCCATTTCTGTTCAACATCTTTATTAATCACCCCAGTGAGGGGTTGGATTGCACCCTCAGAAAGTTTGTGGCTGACACTAAGTAGGGGGAGAGGTAGATACATTGGAAGACAGGAATAGTGACCTTGACAAGATTGGAGGATTGGGCCAAAAGAAATCTGATGAGGTTCAGCAAGGACAAGTGCAGAGTCCTGCATTTGGGATGGAAGAATCCCAAGCATTGTTACAGGCTAGAGACCGAATGGCTAAGTAGCAGTTCAGCAGAAAAGGACCTGGGGATTACAGTGGTTGATAAGCTGGATATGAGTCAACAGTGTGCCCTCGTAGCCAAGAAGACTAATGGCATATTAGGGTGCATTAGAAGGAGCATTTCCAGCAGATCTAGAGAAGTGATTATTCTCCTTTAATCAGCACTGATGAGGTCACATCTGGAGTATTGCATCCAGTTCTGGGCCACCCACGACAGAATGGATGCGGACACACTGGAGAGGGTCCAGCGGAGGGCAGCCAAAATTAATAGGGGGCTTGAGCACGTGACCTACTAGGAGACTGAGGGATTTGGGCTTGTTTAGTCAACAGAAGAGAAGAGTGACAGGGAATTTGACAGCAGCCTTCAACTTCCTGAAGGGAGGTTCCAAAGAGGATGGAGAGAGACTGTTCTCAGTGGTGGTAGATGGCAGAGTATGGAGCAATGGTCTCAGGTTGCAGTGGGGGAGTCTAAGTTGGATATTAGGAAAAACTGTTTCACTAAGAGGGTGGAGAAGTACTGGAATGGGTTACCTAGAGAGGTAGTGGAATCTCCATCCATAGAGTTTTTAAAAGTTTTGACAAAGCCCTGGCTGGGACAATTTAGTTGGGGTTGGTCCTGCTTTGGGCAGGGGGCTGGACTCGATTATCTCCTGAGGTCTCATCCAACCCTAGGATTCTATAAAAGCCATTTGGCAGTGCTGAGGGATCAAAGTGTGAGGGGCGACTTTGATGATGCTTTTGGATACAGAATGGCTGGTGACAGAACTCAAATATAGTGGAGAAGGGAGATAGAAACAGGAGCTGTTGCAATGCACCAAGTTTCCCAAAATGACAACATGCAACCGAGCATCCTAATTGCTCCCTGCGGAAGGGACTTTTGGAAGAACTCAGACATAAAGTGAATCACAGGATATAGGGTGGGTGTCTCTAGTGGGATGCACAGCCAGGGGTAGTCTTAGAACAAGGACAGCCTTACCAAGAATTCACAGTGTCACCTTGCAAATCTATTGGCTGTTTTCATTACCCAAAGCACATACTGTACAATTAAAAATAGACTAGAAAGTATTGATATTTCAGTAGTTCCCAAGATCAAGGTACCCTGGCTGTAACTTTGCTTCACCTCCAGAATCAAACTGACATTCAAAGTAGAAATTCCGATGTTAATCATAAAACTTATATTCTACCACATAACAAAAGAGGGTTTATTTCAGGACTAATCTGTTTGGGGTTTTTTCAAAATACTGACATTCTGAAAAAAAAGAGATTATTTTATTTAAAATAAATGAAATTGTGGCATTTTAAAGCCCTAATTTATTCCCCCTTGTATATAATAAGATAAATATCTTGATTTAATTCACTGCAATTACAAGAAGCTTTTGTCTTATTGTAAAATGCTTGGCTTTTTCTGCTGATGCATTTTTAAGCTGTGCTCTAAGCCCCAGCGCAACAGCCAGAGTTAACACTATCAAGGCTGGCAAATCATGGCCCAGGATAAGCAGGACTCCCAGCCAATGAAGGTATGGCTCCACTACAGCTATTAGCTCAGCAGTCTGGTGGGGAAATCACAACTGGAAATAGGCAGAGAGTTTCAGAACAGGTATACTGAAGGGCTACGTCTAGACTGGCATGATTTTCCGGAAATGCTTTTAATGGAAAAGTTTTCCGTTAAAAGCATTTTCGGAAAAGAGAGTCTAGATTGGCACGGATGCTTTTCCGCAAAAGCACATTCACTGGGCTGGTGATGAACAAGCACAATTGTTGCACAGGTTCTTTAAGTGAACCCATCAATGTCACTATAATCTGGCAATCTGAATAAGCCAGGGATGCTACATGTCCCCTGATGGGATAGATGCCAGTGAACATTGGAGGTCTGTGGGAAGAACACTGTACTTTTTCCTGAACTTAGCAGGATCATGCTAAACAATCATGCAAAAATCTGGGTATATTTGAAGTATTTAAAAAAATCTAAGAACTTTCTAGGTTTAACTTTTGCACAAAATACTAGGATAAAAATGGGGTGTTTAGGAAACTCAGACTAAACTTCCAGGTTGACAGTTGTGTAAAGAGAAATTAGTGCCTCAGCTTTTTATCCTGAGGAGAACCCACATTCAATCAATCTATTACAATTACAAGTAAAAAGAAAGGATTCAACAAAAGCTGCAGAGAAAAAAACCCATAAAAACAACTACAACTTCCTCACCTCTCATGTACGCTATAGGATTGGATGGTTTTTGCTTCAATAGTTGTGAAATCTTGTCACCCATTTCAAACAAATGATTAAAGTACAAGCCTAGAATCAATCCCTCAGGAGAATTACAAGCCACACAAAAATCCCCAACAATTTTTCTTGCTTTGATTTAGTAACATTAGAATCAGCAGTGAAAGTAACTTAGAATTTCCTATAGGTACTCTCCTATTTTAACCGGGGTCCCTGCCAGCTTTTTAAATGCCCCCCTGCTGGCTTCTGCTGCAGCTCAGCCAGCTCTTGCCGGAACCTGGGTGCACTCGCTTACTTTCATCTCTGATTACAGTTCAGTCTTGCTTTCCTGGATATAGTTCCAGTCGCCTCTCTACATGGCACCAGCCCCAAGTCCTTGCCTGTGAAATTATGTCTGATGGCCGGCTTTTACATGACAGTGGAAACACTTTGAATTAATAAGCCAGCATAAATACTGGCTAGCTGGATAGTAATGTATATTGTTCAAAGACACCTCACATAGCAGTAGCCCAATGACATCTCTGCTCCATCCCACTTGGGTTGAACTTCAACAGGTCAGAGGAAGCCTGTGAGATGTAGCTGATGTGCTTGTTAAACAACACGAGTCAGACTTCAGCCGGTGTAGAGCAACATAGTTCCACTGACGTAAACAGAGGTAGACTTACACCAGTTGAGGATCTGGCCCCATAAGAATTATTGGCAAAATTTTTTTAAAAGATGGCATTGTCCCTCCTAAACAACCTCATTATATGGAGCAATTAAAGAGTGTATAGAATGGTGGTGGGTTTGCCCTTTTTTCCACAGCGCTCTACTCTCCTTTTTAACTCATCTTCTGTAACACTGAAAGGAAAGCAGCTAAATGAGAGATCAGAAGGCTGCATGCAAGAGAGCTCAGTAATGAGAATATTTATTGAAAGAAGGAGTAGGTGAGTCAGGCAGGAGAAAGCCACTGGAAGCCTAAAGGACAAGAAAGGGAGCCCATCTCCGGGTTGGGCAGACAAACACTTCTAACTGGTCTTTTCTGCCTCTTGGGTTGCCTGTGTCCAGGGATTGTTTTCCCAAGTGTAGGCACTTTCTGACCATGACAAATACCTTTACTTCAGGTTGGTTTCACACCTGCAGCCTGGCAGCCCTTTAAAACTGACTAAATGTCAAAGGTGAAAGTAAGCGGGTGCGTCCTGGTGCTCAGCTTTGGCAAGAGCTGGCTGAGCTGCAGCAGAAGCCATCTGGGAGCTATTTAAAGAGCTGCCAGGGAGAGGGGTTGCAATAGGACAGCACCTATAAGAAATCTGAAGTTACTTTTATTGTTGCTAAATGTGTTTTTCTTCTATCTAACTCAGCAAGGGTGAATATAGCAGGGCAATTATGCAGAGGATAGTGACTAAATCTTAAATGTAACTGCCTTTAATAGTGTACAGAGCACAGCTAGTGTTCAGCTCATTTGGTTACAATGGCAATCGAGGAACAAAGCTTTTGTCATTCGCAGGTGCTTAACACTTAAAAGCTGGAGGGGGGGGAGAGTACTAGTATAAACACTTATTGAAGTGAATGGAAGTTTTTTATCAACAAAAGTGCAGAAGAACAGTGTTTACACTGCTTGACTTTTCTTGTCCACATTGGCAGGTTTTGTCTCCAAAACCCCCTTTTTGGTGACAATACTCAGACAGCATTCACATTGCAATGTGACAAAAGTAATAAAAAATGCCCAGTTGCAGCAACAAAAAACTTCCACCTCTGTGAGGAACATTTGTCTATCCTCCTCCCTTTATTGTTGACAGTTATGCACATTGTTCTACCGTAGGTTTTTTTTCCCAAGTTTATTGAACTCCATGATGTTTCCCACAATGCCTGATTAACCACTCTGGCAAGCACTTTGAACTCCGCTGCTCCGAAGGCACATAAACAGGAAAAGATAAATGTGCCCCTGAAAAAACCCAGGGAACTTTAAAAGCCATTTCCTGATGTCTGACTCATTGTGTACTAATCTTCATGGTGTCTTCTCAGGGAAGAAAGGGTGGCTATTGCTCAAGATGCTCTCCTGCTTGGAATACCACAGAGCTGTTGGATCTTATCAGTGTGTGGGGGTGAGAAATTGGTGTAATCACAACTGCAAGTGACCTGTAGGCAATGGAACACATTCAGCCACATTTCTTGAGGCCTTTGTGCAAAGAGGTACAATCGAGACACCCTGCAATGCAGAGCCAAGATAAAGCAAACAGGTGGCTGATGGGACGTTTCTCACATTCCTCAAATGCACTACATTGCACATTCCTGTAGGGCCTAGCAACTGAAGGTGACACCAGGCACTGTGGGATGCATACCGACATTGCTTTGCTCTTTCTGGGTCTGTCTACACTACAAAGTTAGTTCGAACTAACGGACGTTAGTTCGAACTAACTTTCATAGGCGCTACACTAGCGCTCCATTAGTTCGAATTTAATTCGAACTAACAGAGCGCTTAGTTCGAACTAGGTAATCCTCATTCCACGAGGATTAAGCCTAGTTCGAACTTACTAGTTCGAATTAAGGGCTGTGTAGACCCTTAATTCGAACTAGTGGGAGGCTAGCCCAGGGAAACTCGTCTGCCCCCCTCCCTCTTAAAATAAGAGATCAGGGATCTTTCGGAAAAGGCTTTATTTTCCGAAAGATCCGTGTCTAGACTGGCGCTTTTTTCCGGCAAAGCTCCGTGCCGAAAAAAGCGGCAGCCATTTTTATGCTAATGAAGCGAGGGAGATTTAAATCCCTGCTTCACTAGCAATTGCGATATGTCTAATTTGCATCCCTTTTCCGAAAAAGGGATGCAGTCTAGATGTAGCCATATACTCCCACATCCCCAGTTCCCTACTGTGACAGGGCGCCTGCCCTGCAGTGGCCCTTTAACACCAGGACTCAGGCCCGGAGCCGGGGCTAGAAAGAAAGAGGCCAGCTGGAGCTATTTGGGGCTAGGCAGAGCCCAGCTGGCAAGCAACGATCTAGGGTAGTACAATTGGCTTGGGGAAGCCAGCTGAACCCATTAGGGGAGTGAGAGCCCAGCTGGCAGGTATATATAGAGAAGCACAGGTTGCTTAGGGGAAGCCAGTGGAGGGCTGACTGCAAAGTGTGCAGGATCTCCTTGGAGGGAGACAGCCGAAGGAGAAGGACTGGAGCAGGGAGCTCTTACCCAGCGGTTGCCAGGGACTCCAGGAGGGGCCAGGGGAAGGCGGAGGCAAGTTGGCGCCACCCGGAGACTGCCGGCCGAGGGGACACCAGCCTAGAGATCGCAGCCAGCTGGACAAGTCCAGGGGAAGGAAGCCCGGGGATCCAGGTAGGAGGTGGTCCAGGGCAGGAGCGGGAGCCGCCCCTCCTGGCCCGAGAACCTCAGTGCGTTTCGGCTGGATGGCCCCGCCGAGGGAGTGACCCGTTACCTGGTCGCTCACAGGGCCCTGGGCTGGGACCCGGTGGAGTAGGGTGGGCCCGGGTCCCCCTACCTGGGGTGCGCCCTGTTACAACAGTTAGAAACTGCTTTGTGGACTCGGCCTTGCTTAAAGGGCCAGTTATATACTGCTGTGTGCCTATGATGAGCAACCCATACAGACTAACTTGCCCTGAGAGGGGCTATATGAGGACAGTCAAGGGGCACCGAGGCACACTGGGGGCGTCCACCCCTTACACCTGCCATAACACTTTTGCACCCCACATACTCCAACCTTGTGCCCTGAGTCCATCATACACTCCAATCTCCTACCCTGAGCCCCCTGTACTGCACCCTGAGACTCCTGCATGCCCACATCCCTAGCCCCTGCCATAAGACTGACCGAAGATGTGCATGAAGCTGGATTTGACCAGTTATGATGTAAGCTTCAAAGAAATGTGTGAAAAGATGCAGTGACAGAAGTCCCATTAAATAAAGTCTCTGAATACAAAGTTTAATTTGTTCTATTATTAATCATTATGTCAATTATCAATAATATTAAGCTGTATATTTTCAGTCATGCAAATGGGCATTCTTATACAGCTCTTTATTGGCCACTCATTTTGAATTTTGATGTAGTTTGGCTCTTTGGTTTGAAAAGGTTGTTAATCCCTGATCTACAGCATCTCTTTTAGGAAGAGATCCAGTCTTGATTTAAAACTCACAAGTGGTGGCGAATCTACCACATCCTTAGGTAAGCTGGATCAAGGGTTGAATTACCTTCACTGACATTTATGGTTCTCATGTTCTGCCTCTTGATCCTATGTTGAAACATCTACCAATCTTAGCATTTTTAAAACTTACATTCACAATCTTGTATACAGGTGATAGCTGATACCAACATGGAAATATAGTGAAACTTCAAGTGTCCCTAAGAGTTTGGAGTGTATGCATTATTGTCAGCACTGGAAAACATTTTTAAAAATTACAAGAAATCTCATCACGTAAAACTGCAACATTCTTTATTTCATAGCTAATTATCCCTTACATTTTTACAAAACAAATCTTCAGAGTAGAAATTAATGAAAATAAAATTAAAATCAATTTGGTTTTTGACTGTTAACCTCAAATTTGAAATGGAAAAGGCCTGTGAAGTCTAGTTTCCCTTCTCTCACTCATGCTTTCCCCTGCCCAATGCGGATTGTCCCCCTTACAATATGGCTACGTCTATATTGGCAAGATTTTGCGCAAATACTCTACCATGCCAGTGTAGATGCTCCCTTGCACAAGAAAGCTCCAATGGCCACTTTAAACATCAGGCTTTCTTGCGCAAGAAATTGATGTGGCCTGTCTACACTGGCCTCTTGTGCAAGAACAGTTGCGCAAGAGGGCTTATCCCTGAGCAGGTGTCAGAATATTTGCGCAAGAAGCACTGATTTTATACATTAGAACGTCAGTGTTCTTGCGCAAGTACTCACGGCCAGTGTAGACAGGTGGCAAGATTTTATGCCAATATAGACGTAGCCTTATGTTTGCAAGTGCATTGCCAAGTCTAGGTTTAAAGATCTCAGCCAACGACATTACAAGGCTACATTTACTACCATACCACCAAATGCGTAACCTGAAGAAGAAAGATTGGACAAAGAGATCAGCTGTACAAACAGAAATCTTTTGTTTAGGGATGGATCCACGTTCCATTAACGTCAACGAGGGACTTTCCAGTGACATTGATGGGCATTGGCTGCAGGCTGTAAACCTGCATATTTGTGCTTCCTCTGCTATTAGTTCAGTTATTTGCAGCTGCATAAAAGCCTTCTTCTTTTATCTTTTCTCCAAATAATAGGGCTGAATTCACCACTAGCATAAGGGTTTTTGCATGTCTATCAAACAGCAGTTAGGCAGCTGGTGTGCTCAAACTATTGTTTATCACACTGACCCATAATATGTCATTTTTTTCTTGTGCTCACCCATCTGAATCTATGTTGTCTCTCATCATATGGCTAGACAGTACATTCTTTGGGAGCGGGAACTGCATCTTTGCTCTGTGTTTGTACAGCACATAGCACAATGGATTGAGTCCCTATAGGCTATTGCCACACAAATAATAATGAATAATTATAACTAATGTACCCAGTATAAATCAATAAAGATAAGCCATTTTTGCTAGTGGTGAACAGCAAAATCCTGCACTTATGAGAGCACACACCAAATTCAATATCCAATGCCAAATACAAACTCACAACAAACATTATATCATCAACATTAAGGGCATCCTCTCCTTCTCCCCTTTCCAGATAACTTGAAAAATGCTGGGTTCCAATATCTCTTCTAGAACAAAGAGCTTTTATGGCCATATCTGTGTCACTTCCCCACTGCAGAGTTATAGGGCTAGGGATAAAAAACTATTCATAGATTTTAAAACAGAAGAGACTGTTGTGATCATCTAGTCTACTCTCCAGAATAACACAAGACACACAACTTCACTGAATTAACTTCTGAATTAATTCACTTTTAAGTGCAATAGCTCTGATTGAACTAGAGCAGATCTTTTTGAAAAACATCCAGTATTGATTTAAAACCTACCACAACCCTTAATAAGCTATTCTGATGGCTCTCTCTTAAACAACTGTGCCTTGTTTCTAGTCTGAATTTGTCTACCTTCAATTTTCATCCACTGAATCTTTCAATATCTTTGCTAGAGTCAAGAGATCTTTTTCATCAAATTTCTGTTCCTTAGGTAGGTACTGTAGTTATAGACAGTGACCAAGTAACACTTTTACTTTGTCTTTGATAAGCTAAATACAGTAGATTGATCTCTGCATCTCTCTCACTATGGAGCATATTTTTCAGTTCTTTAAACTTCTCACAGCTCTTCTCTGAACCCTGTCTCAACATCTTTCTTGAATTGCGGACATCTGAGCTGAACTATAGGGGAGGTCACATCAGGGCCAAATAAAGAGGTAATAAACCTTGCTGCTTCTACTATATTTTCCTTGTCTATACAGTCAAGGAATGCATTAGCCCTGTTGGCCACAACATCACACTGGAAGCTCATGTTCTGCTGATTACCCACCACGACCCCCATGTCTTTTTCAGACTCACTGCTTACCCAGGTAAAGTCCCGTCTTGTAAGTATTGATTGCTTTCTTTTTTTGTAGGTGCATGGCCTTATATTTGGCCATACTGAAACACATATTGTTTGTTTTTGTCCAGTTTACCAAGCAATCCATACTGCTCTATGTATATTTCAGTAACTTATCGTCCTCATTATTTACCAATCCCCCAAACTTTGTGTCACTGCACACTTTATCAATATGGTTTCAGACAAGAATTAATCTCACTAGAAACACAGCTGCTCCATGACAAGTCCTCATTTACAATTTGATTTTGAGACTGTCAATTAACTGGTTTGAATCCATTTTTAAAACACGTGCTATGTGGATTTTTATATGTCTAGTTCCTTAATCAAAATGCTGTGTCGTATAGAAGTATAAGTATAATATATCAATCCTTCTACCTTTATCATCCAAACCTGTAATGTCAGCAAGATAGATTTTCCATAAACTCATGTTTATTACAACAGCATATCAAAAGAATTCTGTTATACTTAAAGCAAAAAGCTTGGAGAGGTTGGAATCCATATTAATGCGTCAGATTTATTAAGTAAACCACATGGATCTCTAAATACCCAGCCAATAAAGTTTCCTTTAAAATCATTTCTCAAAGCGGAATTAAATACAGACACACAGAAAAGTAAAATTGCTGGAGAGTGAGAAATTTCATAAATGTGGCAATTCTCAAATTCTTGGCTCAGATATTTCCTTAGTGGGAGTAGTAGGACTGCAGTCAATTGGTTACTGTAGTCAATTGTACTTTGCAATCAGGTGAATTTCATGGGTAGTGGATTTTATCATTGGGAAGACAATATATTACATATCCTAGAGACAATATATTACATATCCTAGAGTTCCATGGGCTGTGATCATGTTAAATCTCATAAGCAGAGCAAGATTACTCCTGCTCAGATCTTGTATGGGAGAACGTCCATGGAAATCCAGAGTGCTGCAGGAAGCATTGTGGATTGTTCAAAATATGGCAATAGCGCACCCTGATGCTAAGGAACATTGTGATCTTGAGGCACTAAAGCTATATTCTTCAGAGGTAAAACCAAAGTTTCCACCATGGGCCACTAAAGTTTCCATGGCAGTTTTTGCAGGAGTTAGGGATGTTAACAAGTCAGATTCCAATTTTGGATAACAACATTCTGCCCACCCTTGAGTATCTCTGAACTGCAGCTAGAAACAAGCTTCCCAGTACAGGTAGGCAGATACACACTAAACAAATGCAAACGGTGTAATTGTTTTAATTTGAACTTTGTCTTGGAGATTTTCTACCATGACCAACCTGTTCTTGACTAAGTGTGCTCCCGAGTTTACTGCATAGCGTAGTGGAGAGGCTCTCTACAGTATCCTATCCCAAGCTCAGCAGGACAAGGGGGAGCAAAACTTCCAGTCACTCTTGGAGGACTGGTAGTGATGCATATTGTCAATTCAGATGCATATTGTCCACACAAGCAACCTACAGGCTGAATACAGTGTCAGTGGTGCTGAGGCTGTCTCCACCAGAGTCCAAGAATTGGCTTCTTCAGCTGTGCAGTGCCAAGCATGATATAGGTTCTCAGTAAATATTGGGGGCACAGTCAGAAACATACCTGGTATGCAAGGATGTACAATGCCCACAAAGTGTGTCGGCAAAGAAGACCTCATTGGCAACTAACCCAACTGTAGATTGGTTTTGATCAAAGTGCAACTATTCAGAAAGGAGTTGGTGGTTGGGACAGGAGAGGACCATGTCAAATGCTAATGACACCCTAAGCAAAGGAATCCTTCAAAACCATTTGTGTGCAGAGTTGGAGGCAGACTGGGCATTCAGAGCTCATTGAGAAGGTGAGGTGTCCAAGCACCATTGAGTAGGCATGATGAAGGCATGATATCAGCTCTTAGATGCTCTAGAGCAGCAAGGGCATGCAAGTGAAAATTAATGTAGCAGGATCAGCTGATATTTCTGGGTATGTCTACACTACCCCGCTAGTTCGAACTAGCGGGGTAATGTAGGCATACCGCACTTGCAAATGAAGCCCGGGATTTGAATTTCCCGGGCTTCATTTGCATAAGCCGGGCGCCGCCATTTTTAAATCCCAGCTCGTTCAAACCCCGTGCCGTGCGGCTACACGCGGCACGGACTTGGTAGTTCGGACTAGGCTTCCTAGTCCGAACTACCGTTACTCCTCGTGTTCTACTGCACAGTCATAGATTTATCAACTATAATCATTATGTCAGCCCCTTCTCTTGGTGAATGCCTTAGCCTGTTGCAGAGTCTCCCATCCACCACAGCCATGACAGACAAAAGGGAAGGGGGGAAAAAGTGGTATTATCCCAGTTTTACAGATGCGAAACGGAGAAAGAAACTAAGGCCTTGCCTACACTATAGGTGCTACAGCTGCATAGCTGTGGCATGGGAGCTACACTGTTGTAAGCTGGTAACACAGACACAGATAACAGCAATGGAAGGGGGGTTTCCATTTCTCTGAGAGCTTCACTTCACAAAGTGACAGTATAGGTTGGACCTCCCTGATCTGGCACCCTTGGGACCTGAGCTGTCCCAGACCCGGGATGTTCAAAAGCTTCAGAGTTAGTCTGTAACTGGAAAACTTAAACAATGAATAGTCTAGCAGCATCTTAAAGACTAACAAAACATGTAGATGATACCATAAGCTTTCAAGGAAGTGGGTTGTGCCCACAAAAGCTCATAATACCATCTAGACGTTGTTAGCCTTTAAGGTGCTAATAGTCTATTCGTTGTTTTTCCAGACCAGGGAGTTTGACAGACCAGGGGAGGTCAATGCTCCCCTTTTGGCTATCCTACTCCCGGGCTCTTTGCCTGGGGCTCCCTGCTTTGCTGCTGGCCCCACTAAAGCTGGCACAGCATGGCTCACCAACTGGATGCCCACCTGCTGCTCCAGAGACTCCTGTGTTCCCGGCAGGGGCCATTTGACTGCTGCCAGTCCCGCAGCCACCCACATGCCGCTGGGGCCACCCACGTGCTGCTAGCCGTGCCAGTGGTGGAGGTTCCACAGCTGGCACCATTTACGGATTCCATGGCGTCATCTGCCTCTACCAGCCCCACTTCAGCTGTGGAGATTCCCCAGTGGAGGCTGCCTGGTCACTCCGATCCCCTTGCCATGAGGTGTTTCCCAGGGTTCCTGGCTGAAGTCATCCAGCCACAGGCAGCTCCACTGCAGCCAGGGATACCCTGGCTGGGGTGGGGGCTCCCTAGCCACTGCCTGGCTCAGCCTGGGCTCCCCATATCCTGTGTCCCTCTGGGGCTATTTGGTCCAGCAACATCTGTGATCCTGCTGGACCAGGGATGTTGCCGGACCAGAAAGTCCCAGATTTGGGAGGTTCATAGAATCCTAGGGCTGGAAGAGACTTCAGGAGGTCATCAAGTCCAGCCCCCTGCCTAAGGCAGGACCAATTCCACATAAACCATCTGAGCCAGGGCTTTGTCAAGCTGGGACTTAAAAACCTCTATGGATGGAGATTCCACCACCTCCCTAGGTAACCCATTCCAGTGCTTCACCACCCTCCTAGTGAAATAGTTTTTCCTAATATCCAACCTAGACTTCCACCACTGCAACCTGAGACCATTGCTCCTTGTTCTGCCATTTGCCACCACTGAGAACAGCCTCTCTTCATCTTCTCTGGAACCTCCCTTCAGTAAAATCTCCCCTCACTCTTCTCTTCTGCAGACTAAATGAGCCCAAATCCCTCAGCCTCTTCTCATAGGTCATGTGCTCCAACCCCCTAAGCATTTTGGTTGCCCTCCACTGGACCCTCTCTAATGCATCACATCCTTTCTATAGTGGGGGGGCCCAGAACTGGATGCAGTACTCCAGATGTGGCCTCACCAGTGCCGAATAAAGGAGAATAATAACTTCTTTAGATCTGTTGGAAATGCTCCTTCTAATGCACCCTAATATGCCATTAGCCTTCTTGGCTACAAGGGCACACTGTTGACTCATATCTAGCTTCTCATCCACTGTAATCCCCAGGTTCTTTTCTGTTGAACTGCTGCTTAGCCACTCTGTCCCCAGCTTTAACAATGCTTAGGATTCTTCCGTCTCAAATGTAGGACTCTGCACTTCTCCTTGTTGAACCTCATCAGATTTCTTTTGGCCCAATCCTCCAATTTGTCTAGGTCACTTTGGACCCTATCCCTACCTTCCAACGTATCTACCTCCCCCCAGCTTAGTTTCATCCGCAAACTTGCTGAGGGTGCAATCAATCTCCTCATTTGGGTCATTAATAAAGATGTTCAACAAAGATGGCCCTAGAACCAATCCTTGGGGCACTCCGTTTGAAACCAACCACCAACCAGACATCAAGCCGTTGATCATTACCCGTTTATCCTGACAATCTAGTCAGCTTTCCATCCACCTTACAGTCCATTTTCCAATCCATACTTCTGTAACTTGCTAGCAAGAACACAGGTTCAACCTTAGCAGGATCAATTGAAGCATTCTTCCATCATCTTAACTGCATCTAAACTGGTTATGAGGTCAGTAGAGCTCCAGTACTCAGCTGTATGGATTTTTACACTCTTGAGCACTGTAGACACATAGACCTAGATTTTAAATTTTAAATACCAGACCTAAGGGACTTTCCCAGAGCCACATGGGAAGTCAGAGCCATGCTCCTGTGTCAAGAGAAGAACAAAGACCCACTGTGTTCATCCAGCACAAATATGGATGCCTACTGGGAGAAGGAGACATCCAAAGAAATGTATCCACCTGGATACATATAACTGGTTAATATTATTTTCATGCAGCTTCTATATCTCAGGGAAGTGACAGTCTCCCCAGTGCATTCCAAGCAGAATTTTCAGACAAAGGGAAACATCATTTCACAAAGCAATTCTCTTTTTTTCTTTTATGGAAATTGCAACCTTTTCTTCCAACAACTGGGCTGGATTTATTTCGACTCCTACTGACTTCTAAGCCATACAGCTGTCAAACTGTAAAAGTCCAGACACCTGAGACACTGCTGACAGCAAATCAACTGTCCAAACAGTGGAAAAGAAGCACCAGATTAAGATGACTTCTTAATTAATAATTAATATAAAAGCAATTACCTGTGTTCTCTGAGGGTATGTCTACACTACAAAGTTAATTCGAACTAACAGCCGTTAGTTCAAATTAACTTTAATAACGGCTATAGATGTAAACCGCTATTTCAAATTAAATTCAAAATAGTGGAGCACTTAATTCGAACTAGGTAAACCTCATTCTACGAGGACTAACGCCTAGTTCTAATTAAGTAGTTCGAATTAAGGGATCTGTAGCCACTTAATTCGAACTAGCTGGAGGCTAGCCCTTCCCAGCTTGCCCTGGTGGCCACTCTGGGCCAAAGCAGGGAAACTCTTCTGCCCCCCTCCCAGCCCCAGAGCCCTTAAAGGGGCACAGTCTGGCTACAGTGCTTGTGTCAGTTGCAAGTCTGCCAGCATCCAGCCAGCAGACCCTGCACCTGGCACGGCATGAGCCAGCCACACGCTGCCACCCAGCCTTCCACCTCTTCCCAGGACCAGGCTGGCGGCTCTTAAGCAAGAGGTGGGCCCCGCCTGGTCTAGTGCGGAGATCATGGACCTCATCGAGGTTTGGGGAGAATCAAATAATCATAGAACCATAGAGCTAGAAGAGACCTCAGAAGGTCATCAAGTCCAGCCCCCTGCTCTAGAAAGGACCAATCCCAACTAAATCAACCCGGCCAGGGCTTTGTCAAGCCGAGACTTAAACACCTCTAGGGATGGAGACTCCACTACTTCCCTAGGTAACCCATTCAAGTGCTTCACTACTCTCCTAGGGTATGTCTACACTGCCACCATAGTTACTCGTGGAATGAGGTGTACCGGTAGTTCGAATTAGAGAGCCTAATTCGAACTACCTACTCCATGCCACATGTAGCCACGGGCACGGAGTCTGCACTAAGGGGGATTTAAAAATGGCGGCACCCAGCAAGATGCAAATGAAGCCCAGGATATTTAAATACCGGGCTTCATTTGCAACTTCGAATGCCTACATTAGCCACCCTAGTTCAAACTAGGGTGGCAGTGTAGACATACCCCTAGTGAAATAGTTTTTCCTAATATCCAACCTGGACCTCATCCTGGGGGCTCACGCAGTCCATGCCACCCGGGTGGTGGTCAACCCCAGGGCACAAATGGAGGAAGAGAAGGATGCCGAGAGCCAGGACCCGCAGGGTCCTGCAGGGAGCTTGCCCAGGACCCAGGGCCCCCTAGTCATCCCACAAAGCACATCTGCTTTGTTGTCTGAGGCCAGGGAGGGCTCCACATGTGAGTGCCATCATACTCCCCTTATGTGTATCGGTGGGAGTGGAGAGGGAGCCCAGGGACCGCGCACCTGGGCCCTGCCCACCATGGAGCAGCAGCTGGGTGTCATGCAGGGGCCCTGGCCCATTCCCCACACGCCGACCTTACCTTGCAGAGGGGGGCTGGGTTTCACTCACTGTGTCCCCAGGGAAAATTGACCACTGCTCTTGTTTCACCACAGCTGCATTACCTGGGACTGCAGGGCACACCACCCCGCCTGCAACAGCCATCTGCACCTGGGCCAGCAGGTGCACCAGCATCCAGGAGTATCACCAGTGGCGGCACCTTCGGCTACTGAAGCAGCAGCTCTGCACCCAGGACCACTGGGTCTGGGAGGACCTGTGGCAGTGGCAGCGGAGCTTGGAGGCGTTGGAGGAGCAGGGCCGTGCCCTCAGAGGCCACCTCCAGACCCTGGTGGACAGGTTCCTGCCTCCTCCAGCCCCAGCCCCTGCGGCCGCCCCAGCTCTCGCTTCTCCTCCCACCCCTAATCCCCCTTCCGCTTCCTCCGCACCCCTGTCCCGCCTGCCCCACCCTCCACATCCACTCCCCCCCGACGCCCCCACAGTGCTGCAAGATGGGAGAGCCAGCAGGACCCTGAGTCCTGAGCTTTCCCTTCCCTTCCTCCCCCTTCCAGCTCCCTCCTCCCAGGTTTCCCCCTTCCCTCTCCTACCCTCATTCCTTCTTCCTCCCCCCCCAGTTATGTAAACTAAAAAGAGATTTTTGTTGGCAAAACAGGTGTGTTTATTTGACATTTGGAAGGGGGGTTAGGGAGGGGAAAAGGTAAGGAGGGAGGGTGGAAGAAGGCCCCAGTGGGGCATGCAGGGAGAGTTCAGTCCTCCTCCACATGGAAGCTCTCCCACAGGGCTTCCCGGATCTGGATGGCCCCCCGCTGGGCTTCCCGGATGGTGGCGGTGTGGGGCTGCGTGTACTGGCCAGCCATGCATTCAGCCTCAGCCATCAGGCTGGTAGGAAAGCCTCCCCCTTCCGCTCACATAAATTATGCGGCACACAACATGCTGCCACCCCGGGAGGGATATTGTGCTCGGCGAGGTCAAGGCGGGTGAGGAGGCACCGGAATCAGGCTTTCAGTCGGCCGAAGGCCCCCTCGATCACAATGCGGGCCCCTGGTGAGCCTGGCATTAAAGGCCTGCCGGGAGGAGTTGAGGTGTCCCTTGTAGGGCTTCATCAGCCAGAGGAGTAGGAGGTAGGCCGCATTCCCCATCAGGCAGACGAGCATGTCCACGTTCCTGACGCTGATGTAGTGGTCGGGGAAGAAGGTCCCGGCGTGCAGCCTCTGGCACATGGAGGAGTTGCAGAACACCTGTGCATCGTGTGCCTTGCTGGACCAGCCCACACTGATGTCTGTGAACTGGCCCCGGTGGTCAGACATGGCCTGCAGGATCACGGAGAAGTAACTCTTACGGTTAATGTAGCGGGAGGCCTGGTGTACCGGGGCACGGATGGGGATGGGCGTCCCGTCGATGGCCCCCCCGCAGTTGGGGAAGCCTAGGGTGCTGAACCCCTGAATGACCACGTCTGGGTCGGTGAGGCAGACCACCCTGCAGAGCAGCACCCTGTTGATGGCCTTGACCACCTGCAGAGAGACACAGCAAACCGCAAATCACTGGGGTGCCCGTGTGGCTGGGAGTGTTCGTTCCCTGGCACTGCCCCATGCCCCACTCCCGGAAGCAACCCCCGCTACGATCCTGGCAGCTGTGGACGGCGTGTAGTACGGCCAGGAGAGACCGAACCTTTCTGTGCGGGGCACTTTCGCCTACTCCCCCCCCCCCCCCCGTTTTCCCTGGGGTGGCCCATCCCCTCCTTGCAGCCTCCTCCCCCCCCAGCCCAGTGGCCGGTGGGTGCTGTACCTGCATGAGCACTGCTTCGACGGTAGATTTCCCCACGCCGAACTGGTTCCCAATGGATCGGTAGCTGTCCGGCGTGAAGAGCTTCCACAGGGTGATGGCCACACGTTTCTGCAGGGGGATGGCGGGCCTCATGCGAGTGTCCTGTCGCCGCAGAGCAGGGGCGAGCCATTCGCAGAGCTCCAGGAAAGTGTCCTTCTTCATCCTGAAGTTCTGGGTCCACTGTTGGTCTCCCCAGCGCTCAAGGACGATGCAGTCCCAACAGTCGCTGCTAGTGTCCAGACGCCAGATGCAGCGGGGTACACTGGCATCCGGGTGCTGCTGCAGCTCCTCCATGGCCCCCAGGGAGGTCAGGGAGAGGGGCAGGGGGCTGATGTGCACCAGATGGTGCCAGGCAGCCTCCAGCCACTGCTGGCATGCTTGCAGCAGCAAATCCAAAAACTGGAGCAGAATGCCCAGGGCGAGCTCTGGCTCCATGGTGCCAACTGCGGCGGCATCCCCAATGGGAACCACCGACACAGGTAGGCAGAGAGGAAAACGCTTTGCTGTCCCTCGGCGAGGTAGGCAAGCAAGCGAAAAAGCTGAGAACCGGCTGTCCAGGGGGGTCCCTTTAAGCACGAGCCTCAGACAGCTGCCACACAAAGCAACTACTGACCTGATGCCCTACCAGAACCGGTTTCAGCTGCCCTTAAATGCGACCCAGCATCCAATCAGTGTGGACGCACTATTTCGAATGATCAAAACGCTAATTCAAATTAGTTTTTGGGTCTAGATGCGTTATTTCGAATTAGCTTATTTCAAATTAACTAATTTGAAATAAGTTAGTTAGATTTAGTTCTGTAGTGTAGACATACCGTAAGGGAACTGATGCCTACAACACAATGCTAGTCATTTAACTTCTACATGTTGCAGTGCCTCAGACCTGCTGAGGAACAAACCTGGACAAAGGGTCGGCTGGAGCAGCATTGCTTTTGGAGTTGTTTATTGGTACAGATTCTTAAGGATAAGGTGATACACACACACACATCACATTCATGCTGGTGGTTTGGAGGCAGGCTGCAAGTGCAGTATAGATTACTTTTGAGTGCTGGCCAGGCATCAGCATCCCGGAGACTCAGCCATGAGGTTCCGTGGGAGATTCCTTTGGATCTGCGGGAGGCCTTACTTTCTCTGGGCTGGTTCCAGGTTTCTGCTGTGCTGTTACATCTCGTGTAAGAGAGAGAGATTTTCTGACTGCTTGTCAGTTAATTGATCTGCTTTGCAGAGTCTTTGTTTGCCTTAACAGATTTCAGATCCTCAACTGCATTTCCATGGGTGTTTCTCATTCACACTTCCACACTCATTCCACAGATTATATATTTATTGATTAGCATTCATTGAGCAATATGGTTTCTAGTCAAAGTCTGGCCGCATGGCCTTGAGTAACAAGAAACTTAACCACAAATTGCATTGCATGACATGCCAAAGAATATAAGAAGGCATAATAAAAAGCTTAACATAAATCGTAACTTGGGATGCATCTATACAGCACAGTTATTTTGAAATAAATGAGGTTATTTCAAAATAACAATGCAAGCATCTACACAACAATTCTGTTATTTCAAAATAATTTTGAAATAAGGGATGGCTGATTCCAATTTCTGTAAACCTCATTCCACAAGGAATAATGGCTATTCCGAAATAGTTATTTCAGAATATTTCTTCCAAAATTTCTTATTTTGAAATAAGCGTACTGTAAGCTTACTCTAAGAGAGCTAGGTCAAGGGAAGGGGGAAAGCAGAGGGGTATGTTCAGCCAGCTAAATGCCAATAGAGCGGAGGGGTCGTGTCCAACTGGCTTTACTACATGGGGTCAAAGAGAGTTTCATACAGACATTGGCAGTGGGCGATGCTTCAATTGTGGAGGCTATAGTTCTCCATGTCAGGCTCCACCACCTCCCCAGGCCTCACACCTTTCTCTCAGTCTCCCTCCTGTCTTCCCTCCCCTTCTCTGCACATCCCATGTCCCTGCTAACTGCGTGCTTGTCCCCTCCAGCCAAATCCCTGAACCCAAGCAAATTATTGCTGAAAAAACACTCCACTTTTCTGCAATTTCTTTCTCAACATTAAGCTTTATTCCCTCCTGCCTGTCCCCTCACCCCGCCCCCACGCTGCTGCCTCTCTATCTAAGGCAGCAGTGTAGAGGAAGAGGCCAGGTGGCTTTTAAGCCGGCTCTCTCTGAGCATCAGATCCTGCCAGCCCCCACACTGCCTATGATAAAGGGGGGCAGTTGGCTCCATGGGAGCCAGTATGTGTGGAGAGCCAGCTTGAAAGCCACCTCCCACATGTACTGGCTCTCACCTGCTGCCTCACCCCCACCCCCCCATGCTGCTGCCTTTCTATCAGAGGCAGCAGCATAGGAGGGAGGGGGCAGATGGCTCAGAGGGGATAGGTGGATTTTAAGATGGCTACCCCCGAGCATCAGCTCCCACCTGCCCTCCTGCCTTCCCTCCTGTCCCCGCTGCTGCCTCTGTGGAAGGCAGGGAGGGGGAAAGTGGCTCAGTGGAAGCCAGTATGTGGGATTGGCTAGCTTAAAAGCTGTCTCCTTGTGCTTGCTGGCTCCCGCCTCCCTCCCCCACCTTGCTGCCTCTGCGGGAGGCAGCGGGGGGAGGGGGAATAGTGCATGTAGTTGATAGGATTAACCAAAAAGCTCAGGCTTAGCAGTTAATTGTGTAGTCAACGACAGGTTGACATCCCTGCCATGCAGTAGGCCCTCCTCCTGGATTCCAGGAGAATTTCAGTTTGGGACTTTATGGGATGACTCCTCCTCCCACTGTGGTTCCCATTGCTGGAGCAATTTCCCAGAATAGGCAGGGGCAGTGAGAGCAAGGCCCCCCTGGATTTCCCCCTATTATCACCTTTACAGCCTGTATTTTCTCCTTCTCCCTTTGCTCCAGTTGGAAAAAAAATGTGTACTTTTGGTCAGTAGGGAAATAAGATCTGCAGCAGGTGAGGAGGCCTCTCCCAGGTGGAAATTAAATAGATATATTATTTAGCCTGCTTTTCTGAAAGAAAACTGATGTATTTAGTACTTTATCCTCCTGAGCTCACCAGGGCACAAATCTTTCTATATGCTCTGTCATGGTCATGAGAGATGGCCAGCAGCCTGGGAACTAAGGGGTTAACTGTACCTAGCCAGGTAGCAGTCAGCCAATAGAAATGCAGGTAGGAATTTCAAACTGGAACAAAGGAATTTTTTATTTTTCCCTCCTTTGTGCCTGGGCAGTTGCTCTCCAGATACTGAAGGGGACAGACAACATCTCTCTACAAGAAAAGACTCTTCATTATCTGTAAGTTGGGTAAAGTTTAGATAAATCCATTAGGTTTTATTGTTTTATGGTTTGGGAATGGAAATCTTATGTCTGTGCATTTAGAAATGGGTTTTCCTCTCCTTTGTAACTAAGTTTTGTTCCCATGGGAAAATTCCCCATGAGTTTATTAATTGGTGGTTCTTACTATCTAGCCCAGTGTTTCTTAAACTGTGTTCCGGGGAACACTGGTATGCCGTGAGACAGTCAAAGGTGTGCCGCAGAGAACAACAGAGTTCAAAATGTCCACCCTTAAAGAGGCAGGCACCTTTTTTTCCTCAATTACTTTCCCTCCTGCCCTTTTTCTTTTTTTGCTCAACAAAAAAATCCTTGGTGTTCCTCGGTCTTAAAAAGTTTAAGAAACACTGATCTAGCCAATCCAACTATGCTTGTAATAGGAGGATTGTTCAGATAATAAAAGTTCTTTCTTTTTTTATTAACCTGGTATTGGTTCAGTTCTGTGTCCTGGAAAATCTCTCTGTGGGATCTGCATGCTTCTGAAGAGGGGACAGCAGCCACAGACAGCAATTTGTATTTTTCTCTTTTCTTTTTCAAGCTCTTTGGGGAAAAGAGCTTGGGGTGCCCTGGAGTTGGTTTCAAGTGTCCACCCGTTTGTGGATTCAAAAGCACTTGATGGTGCCAGTGGATTTTATCTCCAAAATCTAGGTTTTTAAGATTTTGAGGGGAAGTTTTATACCAAAGCCTGGAAGGATAAGCTTCTGGGGTATTTTTGTGGGCCCCCACTTCTGCATTCATTGAGCCAGAGTGGGGAATCAGCCTTGACATGCTCTCTGTCCAAATAGCACCCAAGAGGATTAGCATGGGATGGCACAGCTAAAACACAGAACTGGGAAACAGGAGATGAAGCTTCTGTTCCTAGTTCTCCCATTAACTCGCATGGTGATCGTGGGCAAGTCTATCCTTTAGTATGTGTCTGTTTACCTGTCTGCCATGAGAATGCTAACTTCACCACAAGGGTCTTAGGATTCATACCTTTACTAATATGCCTTGAGACCCTCTCCTAGCATTTGCTGTAAAGTGGAAGTATAAAGCATTGCAAGATCATGTATGAAATTATTCCCACTACAAGTCCTGCTGAACACTGACAGCGTTAGAGATGACTTCAAAATCTCCACATCCACTGAATGTATGCGGTAGGTGCGATAGCTCTCCTTTGGCCCATTTCCCACTTTCCCTCCCTTTCCACAAGAGAGAAGACATCAGAATACCTACTGGAATTTAGAACAGGAATCAGTAGTACCAAGGAGTCTAAAGGCATTCAAGGTTGAGGGATGAGCATTTCAAAGCCAGCTAGAAGCATATACCCCCGGTTTCACCTCACTTACAAAACAATTTGCATACAAAATGAGACACAGAAATACAAAAGTGTCACAACACATGGATACTAAACAGTCACTTACTTTCTCATTTTTACCATATAATTACAAAATAAATCCATTAGAAGATAAATATTGTACTTACATTTTAGTGTATGGTTTATAAAGCAGTACAAACAAATCACTGTATGAAATTGTGTACCGACTTTGCTAATGTTTTTTATACAGGTTGTTATAAAATTAAGTAAATATCTAGATGAATTGATATACCTCCTGGAAAACCTCTGCATACTGTAGGTTTGGCTGAGAGCCACTGGATGACATGATCTGGTGGTCCCTTTAAGCATTAAACTCTATGGCTTTGTCTACACTGCAGGCTTTTTGCGCATAAAGCTTTTTGCGGAAGAGATCTTCTGTGCAAACTTCTTGCACAAAAGCACATCCACACCTCAAAAGCACATCGCAAAAGCGATGTGCTTTTGTGCAAGAGAGTGTCCACACTGCATGGACGCTCTGGCACAAGACAGCTCTGCGAATGGCCATCAGAGCACCTGTGGGTTTTTGTAATAGGCTCTTTTTGCACAAGAAACCCCTGTTGAGCGTCCACACACATCTTTTTGTGCAAGAACTCTTGCGCTAAAAGGAGTTATGCCGTGTAGAAGAAGGTATACTTATACCGCAAAAAGCCCTCTGTTCTGTCGATTGACTATAGATTTTCTTGTGCAAAAATGCGCTTCAGGTGTGGACGCTCCGTGGGTTTTTGCGCAAAAACACCTGTTTTTGCGTAAAAACCCTGTATTGTAAACATAGCCTATGACTATGATGACTAACCCTACAATCACTGCAATCATGAAAAATTACCCCTTTGAATCACAAAGCACTTTCAAAGTCACAATTTAAAAAAATAAAACTTTCACCACTGAAACAAACTGCTGTTTAGAGACAATGCAATTATCCAACTCTAACAATTTCTCAGAAACACTGTCTCCATTATGTTCAATTGCTTAGTCTTTCCTGACAGAGCTATGCCTATCAGCTTATTTTCACCAACTCTCCTAACACAAAAGTGATCCCTTCAGGGCTTGTCAGTTCTGACCACTGTTCAGTTACATCTTCACTGCAACCATTTTCTGCACTATGGCAAAAATCTGGAACTTGTTCTATATGAGAATACCACCGATATCAATAACAGTTCTGTACAGACAACAGAAATGTTTAGATTATGCCTTGCAAGGGCAGGTTTCTGGTATTTTGTGTGCAGTAAAATGAAATTTACTAATAGCAATAACACACCCCTAGGGAAGAGTGTATTTCTCATGTGCTTACACTATTTTGTCTTCACCCTCATGACTCATAACACCACCTGCATGCTATAATTAAATAGAAATTCATGTCTGAAATAACTAATTATTGTACTTAGTTTTTTTCTATTCAGGAGCTGACCAGATTGCAAATGCATACGCACATTCATTGCTTTCATTGAATAATTTCTGAATCTACAATTCACTGGAATTGTGAATTGCAAATATCACAATCAGATATATAGTTCATGCTGTAAACTGAGTAGCTAACTCAGGTAAATTACATAAATCATAAAGTACTAATACAGTGTGAATTCCACACCAAAGAGATGACTGCAGAAATCTTAATTCGGTTTTCACCAAAACTGCTTGAATTTTGCAACTGTATTATAATTTAAAATTAATGTAGGTGAAAAGTCAAACATTAAGAGAAAAATGCAATTTGTAGGAGCATTTGTTCTCATGTTGCTTAAGTGCTCATATGTCTTCAGAAAGCAAATCCCAAATCGATAATAAATATGATAAAAATTAAAATGCATTTTCTAAGATGAATGAATATTTGCATAGAATTGTTTTCCTCTGCACACACAGTTCTAGTTGTGATTGCAACTTGCTTCCATCTAATAGCTATTATTCAGTAGAGTGTTTGGGAGAAACAAAAGCTTGGTGGTCTCATTCAAAGTCCCACTGGAGAGAGGCTATTGGCACTGATTGGCAGAGAGATGAATGGGCACTATGGAAATATCTCTGCTGGCACCGCCAAGTGCTGATATTCACAATTAAGGCATGTGGTCAGAGTGACGTACATTGTCTTTGCCTAGGTTATGCCTGTCAGTGGAGAATTCACTCCTCCAGAATTACAATGCTGTCGTTTTCATGTGCATGCATGCATACGCACACACGGCAATAAAATCTGTCTTCAATTGTTTCAGTCTGTTTGGTGAGGGAGTCTTCTTACTCTTCCATTACAGTGCTTTTAGCACTCTCTGATCTTCAGGGTGGATTTTTTTTTCATTCCTAATATAAATGTGAAAAATCCTAACATGGCTCTGTCAGAACATTTTGACACTTAGTGTTTTCAGAAAAATAAATCACTGCGTTCTTTGACGGGAAAACATTCTTAAAAGTCAGTCACAACCCAGAACAGCATCTGTATCTCATCTTAAACAAAGATAAATGCACCCATTGCATCTGGAACCTGAAGTCTTATTCAGAAATTCATTAGAGGCACAGTTCTCACTGAAACTAAAATGCTCTGGATGGGGAGGGAACAGTGTGATCCAGTGAAAATCCTGAGGCTAGTGAGGGCTGGAGCATCCAATAATATGAGACACTCATTCCCATGAGCATCATTGTTCATTCCTGTTTTCCTATTGGGTTTAAACAGTTAAATCTCTTTAAACAGCAAGTCCTGAAATGCCCTAAAGAACGATTCTGCCCCCAAATCAGCAAAGAGCCTACTCTACCGTCTGCCATCATTGACTCTGGTAGAATGCAGAAAGCAGGTGACATTCCCCTTTGCCAAGGGACCTGTACAGGTTGCCAGAGCCCCATAAATGGGAGGTGTTGACCAAAGAATGATCACTAGCTCTCTGTTCTGGCAATGTGTTGATTCACCAAGTCCCTTCAGCATCTTCTCCATTTGACATCCTATGAAACCTGGGACATACCCTACTATGGAATTTTCTGCTGGCTGTGGGACATTTATAGGTTATCAACACCCACCTGTGGAAAGGTATAAATCAGGGCTTGGGAGAGTGCAGCTAACATTTATTCTCCTTCCTTGCTGATAACCGGAGCCATCCCGTCCATAGCATGGTTCAGGGCGGCCACTCCACACACCCATGCTTTTGGGGACCCCATGGTGGCCACCCCAATCATCCTACAGACATGTCCCATGAGATTATCTGGGGCCAGGGGCCTGGCGCAATGGCAGCAGGGGTCCCCCTGCACTTACCACTGCAGCGAGATCTGGAGCAGCCTGCTCCACCCACCAGCTTGCTGTGCTCTGCTTCTGAGTGGCAGCAGGAACCAGAGCACCCAGGAGGGTGATGCGGTGTGGAAGGGCAGAGCAGTGGGGTGGGAGCGGGACCTGCAGTGGGAGGTTGTTGTGTCAGGTCCCTCACCTGGACCTTAGGGGGGATTGGACAAGGATCCACACCACTCCCTCACAGGGTTGCCAGATGATTTCAGAAAAAATATCGAAAAAAAAGACCCTGAGAGTTTTTAAGCAAAAAAAAAAAAAAAACCAAAAACAACAAAAAAAACCCAACAGCATGGCCCTAACAAGCTGCCAGTGGCTACCTGCCATCTTGCCTCCCTGCGCTCCCCTGTGGAACCTAGTAAGTCCTAGGGTTGCCAGGCTGCCTCTGTATTGAGCCGGACAGCCAGGGATTTTCACCTCCTGGTTGGGAAAAAAGCAGAAAGTACCGGACATTTTAGGTGTCCAGTATTTTCTGAATTTTTTTACCGGACAGGAGGCAAAAATACCGAACTATCCAGTTCGATACTGGACACCTGGCAACCCTACTCCCTCAGGATGGCCCAGCTGCTAAGAACATGCTTTGCGTTTAAAAGAAAAAGGTGGATGCAATTTAACTCTCAGTCAAGAATAGCTACCCACAGATCTTAATTAGGCTGATTTCCATTCTTAACACTCAAACTTCTACCAGCATAAATGTATGCCACCCCTCATCCCCATCCTGGGGGAAATAGCTAACACCTCCCTCCCTCCTCAGTTTAGGACGCTGAGGTAATTGGCTTTTGAAGGACCGGTGTGCAGAGCAGGCATTCTTGAGCAGCCCCATTTGATCCTTCCAAACTCCGAAGGGGAGAAGACGCAAATGCCTGCCAAGCTAAGCAGCAATTGGGAGATGCTGAGAGATGATGGCCGTTTTTCTGAAAAAACCCTGTAGTGTAGACATACCCTTAGACTCAGGCCTCCATTCCGTTCTCTCCAGACCACTGGGTACCTTCTAAATGGCAGAGCCACTGGCTTGTCCCAGGAGTGACTGGTCTCATAAACACTGAGCAGTACCACAGTGAAACACCCTCCAGCACTACTGTAAGGTCACAGTCGCTTTCCTCCAATGACATGATGGCAACATCCACTGCTGGAGAGCCCAGAAAAATCACGGACTTGCTCAAATGTGAGCTGGGGAGACACTTGGAAATGAGCAGTGCCGGAGACAGCCTGGCTGCTCTGTAAATCCTACTTCAGGAGACCAGCATTTGGCTCATCCCTGAGAGCGCCGCTACGCTATAACTAGCCAGCCGCTCATGCAGTAGAGTGGCTCAGAGCCCAGATTCAGTTACAGAGCGAGGGAACAGGGAGCTTAGTCCCGGAAACCCCATTTTAATGAGCAGAAGGTATTTTTAAAAACACTTGTTAGTGGCCTGGAAACCTAAAAAGCTGGACTTCCTGAGTGCGTCAGCATGAGTTACTCTGCTGAGTCATTCCCCTCTCCCAACTGTCATTCAACAGAAACCCATTTTAAGAGGACATGGATGTTTACAATAAAAATATGTCTGAGGAAACCTCCAGTTTGCGGGAGTTCAGCTTCAGAACTGAGCCTCCAGGCTGTGGATGAAAATAGTCACCCGGGCATATGAGCTGAGAGCTGCTCAGTGCTACCTTCCCCCGTAAACATACCCCAGTGTTGTGGAGTTGCTGTTTACAATCCCACTCATGCAGACATTCTGGGATGCACTGATTTCCTCGTCCCATCCTCTACTTCCCAAACCCTCTGACAGGGCATCGAGGCTATGTCCAGACTCAGGGGTTTTTTCGAAAAAAGTAACCTTTTTTCGAAAAAACTTCACCTGCGTCTAGACTACAGCCGCGTTCTTTTGAAATTAAATTGAAAGAACGCGGCTTTTCTTTCGACGGCGGTAAACCTCATTTCACGAGGAAGAACGCCTTTTTTCGAAAGTGCTCTTTCGAAAAAAGGCGTTCTTGAATGCCAACAGGGCTTTTTAGAAAGAGAGCATCCAGACTCACTCGCTGCTTTCTTTCGAAAAAGCGGCTTGCTTTTTCGAAAGTACTGCTTGCGGTCTAGACGCTCTTTTTCGAAAGAGGCTTTTTCGAAATATACTTTCGAAAAAGCCTCTTTCGAAAGAGGCTTGCAGTCTAGACATAGCCCAAGAGGGGTATTTTCACACTGAGCTTGCACTGCCTGTAGCCAGACAGACCGCCCCCCCCCCCCCCCCATCTCATCCATCTTATTTGCCTCTCTGAGGTTCCTGAAGCATACAGGACATAGAAGGAGCAATAATATCAGCATAGTCTATGCTGGCTCATCTGATCCTGAGGAGCTGAAAACAGATATGTGGAGAGAGCGCGATTAAGTCAATAAGCTGGCCTCGAGGCTGCGAGAACTGCCCCGGCTGGCACCCATGTTGATTCGAACACACACACAGTCCCTGGGAGAGGAATTTCCCACTGAGAAAAGAATCCCCCAGTAATTCCAATTTAGTTATCTCTCTTACAAGTGTAAATTAAGTTCACAACTCTCTTGTAAGAACTGGTCTCACAAAAGGCAGACCAGCACTATTTGGCATCACAGATAAGAAAGAGAAATACGTAACCCAAAATGGGTATAAAAGATGGGTCCAGCACACACTCACTTTGAGTGTCATTCTACCCTCTACCTGCTGGTCGGGTTAGGTGTTTGACCTCCCGAGGTTCTATGGGGACGCCCACCTCGTATTTTCGTCTTTCCTAGGAATTGAGGGACCGGCCCTGGCCTGACATGCTGGAGTCGAGAGGCACAGAAGGGGGTAAAAATTGTACCTGGATGTGGTCCTCTGTCTTAAGTGTACACATAGAAAGAGTAAGCTGTTACTTGGTACCATTATTTCTATTTTTCTATCTTTATCTTCTTTGTAACCATTTTTAAGATCTATATTTTGCTAGTAGTTAAGAAATAGAGCAATATCCATTGTAACCATATGATTTATAAGCTTCCTCAATAAACCTGTAACTGTTTAAGTTTTAACCTGACTCCTTCAGTTGCTGTAACAGAACCAGGCACAATTTAAAAAGAACTTCAGCCGGTCATTAGGGACAGTATAGGAAGAGCTTGGGCGTTTGGATTTGTGTCACACCCAGATGGCAAAATCCGTTTGGGCACTTCTCAGCCTCCCCGCTGCTGCCCGCTGCGAAGGAATCACAGATTCTAGCAGCTAAAATCTGAAGTGTAATAAGCTCTTCCTGTACACTTATTGGGGCGCCCATCAACCTCTTCCAGGTTGCCCACTGCAAGGGACCCCGGTCTCAGCAGTTGAAGTCTCGGGTGTATAGCACACACACACACTACACACTACCCTGACCGTCGGCTGACACTGCCTCTGGAGACTTTCACCAGCCTATCTTGTATGGCTCCCAATCCCGCGTGCCCAGCAATGTCTAACTGCAGACAGCTGTTTGGAAGATCCATAGACTTAGATCCACTGACTGTAATGAAGACATTATTAAAATACCTTAGCTGGAGGCCATTTGCTTCCAGTGAATACGACAAAACCCACAAGGTAGACCATTACTTAGACATGCCATGGAGTGAAGGCCCCTCACATCGGTGTAGAAAGTGAAATGATTGGGATTTGAAAGGAAGGAATTACTGAACATAGAAAGATAATGGCTTGCTCCCTAACCAGAGAAGGGATGACAGCAGTCTTAGTGGGTGCTAATTTTGATCAATTGGTGCTAAACATTTAAACTGAGATGCTCCCACAAAAATGTCCACTTGCCTACTGCACCTGCATAACTCTCTGTGCATGTAGGACTCATGGAACTGTATCCAATGGCAGGCCTGCTAGCACAGCATGCGGCACAAACCCAGATGCTTCGGGTGCTCCTGTTGCACCTCTAAACCATCAGATGCCCAAACAGAAAGAGAAGCTAGCCCGTTAGTAAAAGACCATTGACAACAAGGACCTGTTGCACTCACCTTAGCACGTGTGTTGATCCATTTATAGTGGTGGTGGAGCAGGGGACAGTTTGCCCCAGGATGGAAGGCCTTCGGTATCGTTCATCCCCACAGCAAAGAATGATGAGGAAGGCACGCCTGAAAGACTTGTTCAGGAAGGCATACAGGAAGGGGTTCAACCCTGAATTGATGTAGCCCAACCACAGGAAAGCTGTCCACAGCTGCCCAGGTACAGTGTAGTTTATGAATGGGTCCACGACATTAGTGATAAAGAACGGGGCCCAGCACAGGCAGAAGCAACCCATGATGATGCACAGGGTCTTGGCAGCTTTGGTCTCAGTCTTCATACGGTGAGAGCTATGCTGGTCTGGGTGGTGCTGCCTTCCCTCTGTGGGTGCTCCTGCACGCTGGAGGATCTGGATCTGGTGGGCATGCTCCCTGGCTGTGATGTAAATCCGATAGTAGGCCAGCACCATTAATAAAAATGGAATGTAGAAGGCCACCACTGAGCAAGTAATGGCATAGGGCTTGTTGACCATGAATATGCAGTAGGTTGAGTTGGAAGTTTTGTTGAACTGTCTTTGTTGTATCTGAAAGTAAAAATGGGACAAAGGAAAAAAAGAGGCTTATCACAGCTTCTCTGATGACAAAAAGTCTCTTCTTGGGTTACTGTCAGCCCCCCTCATAAAACTTCTGCTTCCATCTGTCTCTTCCATATCTCTCTCTGTTCTCTAATATCTTGTGTATCGATCTCATCCATTTGCTCTCTCTCACTTATTTTCTCTCTGGCTATGTCTACACTGCATTGTAAAAAACTGGATTTACAATGGCTCGGGCTGGAGCCACACTGCAGCTGATAGAGAAGTCTATCAAGTCTGCAGCTTGATCCATGCTACAAAATGACAAGGCTTGGGCCCAAACTAAAGCTGATGACAAATAAACCAGCCCCGCAAAATCCCACCACCCAGATTCTGAGATTGCTGACCAGAGTCAGACTAATTTATGTGTAGACTAAAAGGGGGATTAGGTTCAAACTATAATGAGAGCCCAGGCTTAGTGTGTAGTGTAGACATACCCCCCATAGAATCTGCCCTCCTACTCTGTAGTTAGCATCACACTTCCAAACACTCCAGAGAGTTTCTCAACCTAGCTATGAAATATTCACTCTCTCCTAAATAGAGACTGAGGGCTACAAGGAAAAAGAACAATCCCAGACAGGAAAGGAGGGTGAGAGAAAAGTAACCCCTTTACTCTCTGTCATTTATAAATTATCCACCTATATCCGGTTTTGCAAGGATGTCCAAATGTTGCCCAGTCTCATCATTCTACTAAGGAAGTGTGGCCCATAGAGAGTTCCAGTCCATGTGTAGTGCTCCATCATGAGCCAAGCAGATTGTAAGTTGTTTTGTAAGTCACATTAAAGATGAGGAGAGCTGCAGGCTAGTTCACAGAATTTGGAGGGCTGTGTTTGGCTTGCGGGCTACACCATAGGCACCCTCTGGTGAAGGAGAAGCCAGGAGAGAATGGATGCAAGTGAAGTATGTGAGTTTGGGGGAAAAGGGAATCCTCTGGGAGAACATTCCTGCTACCAAGCAGCTGCAGAATCAAGTCCATTGAACATGTAACACCTGGCACTAGGTGTCTGTGTGAGTAGCAGCTCTACCTCTCATTTTCTCATTTCCCCTGATGGACTGTCCAGGGAGTACCCAGTAAATAGTGTGGAGAATCAATTTAAGACAATTATGAGGAGTGATGGCAACCCTGTAAAGGGTCGATGGCAGAGAAATAAAAGCAGAGCCTTTTCTGAAAGGACACAAGCAGAGAAGTCAATGGAATACATCAATAGGAGAACAAATGATTCCTTTAATCATCCTTAAATGATCCAGAAGCCCAGCTGGAGGAATCTTTGAGCTTATCCCCCAGTCAATTCACCTGACGGACTGGCCTAGGAATGCAAAGTGAGCCCACCAGTATTAAAATCTCCTTTCAGGGTTTCTAATTGTATTTGCTCTGAGACTCATGTAGAGTGCTCTCATCCCAGGCCCTCTTCAAATGGAGCACTTTTACTCTATTACTTTTTATTATCCTTAACTACTTCAACTACACACTGGCCAGATGATTACATATTTTTTGCCCCCTGCCACAAAAGAGGTTCTGAAAATAGAGACAAAGGATACATCTACACTATGAGTTTTCTTGGCAAAAAATATGCTAATGAAGGGCTCATTTGCATGAGTCATGATCTTATTTGCATATTTGCTGCCAATCGTTTTTGCTCTAGGGTTTTTTTCACAAAAACAAGCAGTGGGGACGTGGGTTTTTTGCATAAAAACCCCTTTTTCTGAAAGATCGGTATACCTCCTTTTTTGGGGCATAAGGATCTTGTGGAAAAAGGGGGATTTGCGCAAAAAGAAAACGTCCACACTGCTTGTTTTTGTGCAAAACCCCAGCGCAAAAACAGATCGGCAGAAAATACGCAAGTGAGATTGCAACTCATGCAAATGAGTCCCTCGTTTGCATATTTTTTGCCAAGAAAACGCATAGTATATATGTAGCCAAAGGGAGTGGAATAAAAACTATTTACCAATGAAAGGACTGGTTGGGAAGGTTTCACGAAACCTCAACTGTGTCACATTCAGAATGGAGTATTGGTGTGACCAGGAAAAAAGCAAGAGTAATAGTATCCTTTTTGGTTCACTTGCGAGAGCTTATGTCACCAAGCTAGCCAGGGTCTCAACTCACGTCCCAGCTGTCCAGGCCTGGTTGGGCCCCACAGAAGATGGACTCAGCTCTTGAGCTCTCCACTAAGGTAAGGCCAGCACGGTTAGAATTAATGGCCAAGACTTTCAGAAGTGAGCAGGGGTTTGAGGCATCTCTGTGATGGAATGCCCTGCTTTCAAGGCACATAACTCAGAAAATGCTGCATCTCCATCTCTGAAAACCAAGCCCCATTCAGGTGTGTCAGGCTGGACACTCCAAATTACTAGATAGGTCAGAAAACTGTGGCTGTGGTAAATCTCTTTGGGTACGTCTACATTTGCTCCCTAGTTTGGAGTAGGGATGCAAATGCAGATGAGTGAAGTAGCTAATGAAGCCGGGATTTAAATATCCCACGCTCCATTAGCATGATCTTGCCAGCGCGCTAGTTCGAATCACAGCTGATTCAAACCAGGACGTGCACGCCGGGATGCATTAGTTCGAACCAAAGCCCTTGGTTCGAACTAACGTTACTCCTCAAAAAATGAGGAGTACTCCTCAAAAAATGAGGAGTACTCCTCAAAAAATGAGGAGTACTCCTCAAAAAATGAGGAGTACTCCTCAAAAAATGAGGAGTACTCCTCAAAAAATGAGGAGTACTCCTCAAAAAATGTTACACTGAAGAGTATGCTAAGCTTATAAACAGTAAAATGAGCCTGTGATGCCAGGTGGCCTGGCACCTACAGCAGGGCACTCGGTGGCATGTTCAAAAGGCCACTTGACCTTGTGCAGCACTACTGAGTTAACCCTCATCTAAACTTCTGACCAAGAGCTGCCACTGTCTCTGTGACAAGTTCTTTAGGAGCCCAGTCCTGAAAGGGAACTTCATATCCCTGGAAATCAGTGGTGACAAGGCAGCTCAGCACCTCTCCAAATCAAGCCCATGATTTCTAAATACAAAAGTCTCCTCCTCTAGATTTCAGCCTAATCTGGCTGTTGTTCCTCAGGCAGATCTCTGATTGGACCTAAAGTAAAGGCCACATCTCCATGGTGGGCACCCTCTAGGCGTTCAGAAGTACCGCTGCAGAAATATCACTGAGGCAATGGCTCCACTTACTGGAGGACCGACCTGTTAAATCAAATGCCCCCATCAACCGTGGTACTCCTCGCTGTCCCAAGGAGTAGGGGAAGTCAACAGGAGTGTTTCTTCCATCGATCTCCTGCTGTGGAGCTGCCCCAGAAAATCGATGCAAGGTACGTCAACTCCAGCTATGTAATTCATGTATCTGGAGTTGCATATCTTGCATTGATTTTCTCCGCCAACGTAGACCTGGCCTGAGTGTAAAATTCAACAAATACCTCTCTCCTTCAAATCTCTTTGAACACTGATATTTAAAAGGAGGAAGAGAGAAAAGCACCTTTTCTGCAGTCGCTGAAGGCATTTCACACCAAGCAATCGGAATCATACTTACTACTCACCAAGTCTAATATGCCAATGCTATTCCAGCCTTGCATTATAGGGAGAAAAGAAATAAAGGTTGGGATGGTCCAGCACCCTCCAAGCATTAGAGAAATGCGCAACGGTGTCATCTTATTCCTGTAAACCAGAGGTTGGCAGCAGATAGCATAGTACCTGAAAGGGGAAGGAGAGGCACTGCTCATGAATAATGGATGTCACTCCAGAACTTTTAAAGACAAAACAAAAAGACATTTTAGCCAACATTTTTCTTCTACTTAAAAAACAAAACAAAACAGAAACAATGTCTTGCTTTTTATAACTGCTCTTTACCCAAGAGTCTTAACGCACTTTAAAAGCATGAATGAATTAAGCCCCCAAATTTTCCTTTGAGGGAAGCCAATATTTCTGTTTTCCAGGTGGGGAAATTGAGGCACAAAGTAATGCCATGACTTTATCTGAAGTCAGAGACCAGAGCCTCTAACTTAGCAGTGAACTCCAGACTTCTACTTTTAAGCTTAACACATGAGCCATCTTCCTCTTTATGATGATGAACAGCTAGATCATCTGCCTTCAATTCAGCCATTACTGAGATGATGATTTTTTTTAAAAAAATTCCAGGGTAATGGACTTGTTTTGTGAGGGCAGGAGGTTGGGACAGCAAAAGTGATATATATGAATTAACAAAGCATTTCATATTCACAAAAACATCTTCTACAAAATGTGATTATGTTTACGTGACTCCCTTTCTTAATCCTATTCCCTCCCATCTTTCTTTCCCTGCAGCCGCAGCAGCACTTTAAACTGAAAGCGTGGCCATAGCAGGAATGATGGAAGAGAGCTCTCCCAGCGCTCTGGGTGAACCACCTCCACAAAAGGAGTAGCTAACAATGCTGCAAGTATTCGGCGCCCAGTGCTGTAGCCTGGTTCACACTGGCGTCCACAGTACTGTAACTTGCTGAACTCAGAGGGTGTTTTTTCACACTCCTGAGCCAGAAAGTTATAGCTCTGTAAAGTGCCCAGGTAGGCTTAGCTTTTGACAGAATCATATTCTGACAGAATATGTAGTTCCACCTAAATCAATATACTTCATGAAAACAAGTCAGTTTGCCAGTTTTATTTTGGAAGAAAACTAGAAAGAAAATTCAGACAATGTCCCACCATATTGATGTTTTTAGAATGAAGCATTTTGATTTATTGTTTTGAAATTAATTTTTCTTTCTTGCTTGCTTGTTTGCTTTCTGAATTTTCCTTCACAGAGAATTTTCATATTTTCTGTGTACATTCCAATTCGATATAAAGTCCCATTTCAAAATCTTGAACACCTCGGCTCAGCTTTATAGGTTTCTAGTGAAAGCATCATTAATTAAGACTAAGGATGTGCTCCTTCACTAGGAATATTGGATCATCATCAGCCAAGGTAATTGAGAGTGTAGAATAATACCATATTGCATTTGTGTCATATGTTTCACCCAAATATTTTATAACATGCTACCAAGGTGGGTAACTATAAGTATCATCTCTGTTTTACAAATTGGGACACTGAGGTACAGAGAGAGGCTGAGAAAAGGTCTGGGTCAGAGAGTGAGTCAGTGTCATACTCCAAACAGAATTGAGGTGGAGCTGAATGAAAAATGCACAAAACTACAACCCATCTCCTCCACCCCCCAATATCTGGCTGTATTTTAAATGAATTGCTCTGACCATGATTGCGCCCTAGTAAGGAGTATATGGAGAAAGAGCAAACCCATTTAAGGAAAGACTCCTAGGATATGTCTACACTACAGCGCTAATTCGAACTAAATTAGTTAATTCGAACTAAGCTAATTCGAACTAGCGCACCTAGACTTAAAAACTAGTTCGAATTAGCGTTTTGCTAATTCGAACTAGCATGTCCACATTGAGTGGACCCTGAACCAAAGTTAAGGCTGGCCGGAAACAGTGCCGGCAGGGCATCAGGTTAGGACTTAGAGTGTGGAGCTGCTGTCTCAGGCTAGCCGAGGGCTGTGCTTAAAGGGACCCGACCCCCACCCCGGACAGACAGTTCTCAGGGTTCCCTGCTTGCTTGTCAACCTCGATGAGGGACAGCAAAGCAGTCCTGTCTTGGAGTGCTCTGAGTGCCCACACTCGGCACATCACAGCACTCGGCCATCAGCCCGGCTGCACTTGCCGCAGGCTGCCATATAGGGGGGTCAATCGAGGGGTTGTCAGGATCCAGGAGGTCCTGCAGGAGAGCTTCCACCCTGAGGAGCCCTCAGAGCCACCCCAGTCCTCCCCATCGGGGGATCGAACCCCATTCCTTCCTCACCTCCTTCCACTTATCCCTCCCTAGCCCCCCTTCCTGATGTAAAAAATAAAGGACAGGTGTGTTCAAAAATAGAAACTCTCTTTATTTAACAAAACTGGGGGGGGGGGAGGTTTACCTCTGGGGAGACTGGGAAAAGGAGGTGGGGGAGAGGAAAAGAGAGGGTGGGAGAGGGGAGGGGGAACCTAGGAGGAGGGAGCTGGAAGGGGAAAGCCAGGGGAAGAAGGAGGAGGGGAAGTATAAAACTATGGTATGCCATATCTTCAGTACTGTGTACAGATGTGGTCTCCTCACCTCAAAAAAGATATTTTGGCCTTGGAAAGGGCTCAGAAAAGGGCAACTACAATGATTAGGGGTTTGGAACAGGTCCCATATGAGAAGAGGCTAAAGTGACTGGGAGGATATGATAGAGGTCTATAAAATCATGAGTGGTGTGGAGAGGGTGATTAAAGAAAAGTTCTTCATTAGTTCCAATAATATAAGGACTGGAGGACACCAAATGAAATGAATGGGTAACAGGCTTCAAACTAATAAAAGAAAGTTCTTCTTCACAAAGCAAATAGTCAACCTGTGGAACTCCTTGCCACAGGAGGCTGTGAAGGCTAGAACTATAACAGAGTTTAAAGAGAAGTTAGATAAAGTCATGGAGGTTGAGTCCATGGAGTGCCATTAGCCAAGGGGTAGGAATGGTGTCCCTGGCCTCTGTTTGTAGAAGGCTGGAGATGGATGGCACGAGACAAATGGCTTGGTCACTGTCTTCGGTCCATCCCCTCCAGGGTCCCTAGGGTTGGCCACTGTCGGCAAACAGGCTACTGGGCTAGATGGACCTTTGGTCTAAACCAGTACGGCCATTCTTATGTTCTAAGCTCAGGGCTCAGGGTCGGGGGTCTCACTGGACCACCTTCATTTTCATGCAAACCTGCTCCTGGGTTTGAATGTGGCCTTTGGTGGCCAGGCTGGCAGCTATCCTGCCCTAGACGGCCTCATTCCTGTGCCTAGTGCGGAGGTCGTGCACGTTGGAGGCCTCCCCCCAAACCTGGAGGAGGTCCACGATCTCCGCCCTAGACCAGGCAGGCGCTTGCCTTTTGCGGCCCCGGGCAGGCTCCTGGGAGCTGCCAGCCTGGTCCCAGGAAGAGGCGGAGGGCTGGGTGGCAGCGGGTGGCTGGCTCGTGCCGTGCCAGGTGCAGGGTCTGCTTGCTGGGTGCTGGCAGGCTTGCACCTGGCACGGGCACTGTAGCCAGACCGTGCCCCTTTAAGGGCTCCGGGGCCGGGAAGGGAGCAGAAGAGTTTCCTTGGTTGTGCCCAGAGTGGCCACAAGGGCAAGCTGGGAAGGGCTAGCCTCCAACTAGTTCGAATTAAGTGGCTACACAGTACTTAATTCGAACTAGGCGTTAGTCCTCGTAGAATGAGGTTTACCTATTTCGAATTAAGCGCTCCGCTAGTTCGAATTAAGTTCCAACTAGCGGTTTGCATGTGTAGCGCCTATTAAAGTTAATTCGAACTAACAGCTGTTAGTCTGAATTAACTTTGTAGTGTAGACATACCCCTAATGACTTCAATGGGCTTTGGATCAGACATCCAACTGAACAGGTGCCTTTAAAATCACATGGAAAGGTAGGTTAGGTTTTAAAAGTTTCAATCAAAAGACCATAGGCAGCAATAGTGCAAAAGCTAAACTTGGCACATGAGGGTGACAGTAGTTCCACACATGTGATGCTGATTATGAGTTGGCAACATGTTGTTTTGTGATGGTGGGTTAATGAAACACACAAATGTAGAGTAACAAGTGCAGGCTTGCAGGCTCCCTGTCTGCCATGGACCCATAAACTGCTCAAAGCAGCCAGCTGCTGGGGCTAGCATGTGCGTGCCTGCATTGTGCACCTTTGTGAGGAGGGGGACAGAGGATCTCCATGTGGTGCACGGAGCAGCGAGGATTGTGCTGAGCTGCCAGTTGAAGTTGTGTGGATTGTACTGGGGGTGGACACAGTGTGCACAGACTCCACTATCTCCAAGGAGTGTGTGCTGAGCCTGCACAGACCTCCCATCCCACCACTACAGGGCGTGTACCATGCAGAAACACACACACTCTGGCCCATTGTAGAGTTGTGACAGCTAGGGAGCCGGTCTGAGGGTCCCACTGGGTCATATAACATTGGCAGTCCAGAATATTGTGGCGGGCCAGATCCAAATGTTTGGTGGGCTGGTTCTAGCCTGCAGACCATATTTTCCTGCCTCTTACCAACAGTCACTTGGAGATGTGATATTCCTACAGCAATGGAAAAAATGTTCCATATACTGTGTCTACCCTACAGGGTTATATCAGCACAGCTACAGCACCAGAGCTATGCAGCTATATTACTTGTAGTGTAGACATGGAGTAAATATTTACACATAGCACCTACAAGAATGCTGTATGCATTTTAAGAGTGAATGGGCTAGTATGGTGTAAAAGGAAGATTTTGCAGATCCGGCCTGTGAACACTCAGAAGTAGTGCTGCGCGATGCTAGTTACAGTATCTGGGAACCCATGGGCTAAGAGCACTGTATTAAAGTAGTTGCCTTAGAATAAAAAAGCCATTCAAAATAGGAACAGTGTCTGGCTGCCAGCAAAGAGAGTTACTTTGTGTCAGGCTTGATGCTGAGATTGGCCTAATCTCTGATTGGAGGCAAGGGAAGAGGAGCCTCACTGCAAGATACCCATGACAGTCCATTTTATGAGTGCAATAGCATCATCTTACCTGACTGCACATGAGACACCAAGCCAGTCATAGGGTACAGCTACACTGTAACAGTATTCTAAAATAACTCAGTCCGCATCTAAACAGCAGGCAGTTATTTCAAAATAGTGTCAAAATACTGTCAAGCTGGAGGACTTCTTACTCCGACTTCTATAGCCCTCCTTGTACGAGGACTAAGGGAAGTCGAAGGAAAAGTGCTCTATTTCGAAATAAGATACACAACTGACGTAGCTCAATTTGTGTAGCTTATTTCAAGTTAAGCTCTGCAGTGAAGACGCACCCGTAGAGAGCAAACAAACAGCCCATTTCTCTATATATTACACCTCCAATTGCTTGCTACCTAGACAACTTAAGCCATGTATTTTAAGAGATGGTTACCCTAATGATTTCACTTGCAAAGCAGATAGACTTTGTCTAAAATACCCCTCTTCCAAGGTTGGAGCCAATTCCCATGAAAGTTAATAAAAAGAATACTAAGCAGCCTGATTCTTATTTACATTACATACCCCTTCAGGGGTATGTCTACACTACAAAGTTAATTCGAACTAACAGACGTTAGTTCGAATTAACTTTGATAGGCGCTACACTAGCGCTCCGCTAGTTCGAACTTAATTCGAACTAGCGCAGCGCTTAGTTCGAACTAGGTAAACCTCATTGTACGAGGACTAAGCCTAGTTCGAACTTACTAGTTCGAATTAAGGGCTGTGTAGCCCCTTAATTCGAACTAGTGGGAGGCTAGCCCTCCCCAGCTTTCCCTGGTGGCCACTCTGGCCAGCACCAGGGAAACTCTATTGCCCCCCTCCCGGCCCCGGACCCCTTAAAGGGGCATGGGCTGGCTATGGTGCCCATGCCAGGTGCAAGCCTGCCAGCACCCAGCCAGCAGACCCTGCACCTGGCACGGATCGAGCCACCCACCCGATGCCCCCCAGCCCTCCCCCCCTTCCCGGGACCACAAGAGGTGGGCACCCGCCTGGGCTAGTGCAGACATCGTGGACCTTGTCCACGATCTCCGCACTAGGCACAGGAATGTGGCCATCTAGGGCAGGAGAGCTGCCAGCCTGGCCACCCAGGAGCAGCTGTGCAAGAAAATCAAGGTGGTCCACTGAGACCCCCGATCCTGAGCCCTGAGCTTACAATGGCCATACTGGGTCAGACCAAAGGTCCATCTAGCCCAGTAGCCTGTTTGCCGACAGTGGCCAACCCTAGGGACCCTGGAGGGGATGGACCGAAAACAGTGACCAAGCCATTTGTCTCGTGCCATCCCTCTCCAGCCTTCCACAAACCTTGGTCAGGGACACCACTCCTGCCCCCTGGCTAATAGCACTCCATGGACCCAACCTCCATGAATTGATCTCACTTCTCTTTAAACTCTGTTCTAGTTCTAGCCTTCACAGCCTCCTGCAGCAAGGAGTTCCACAGGTTGACTCTCTGCTTTGTGAAGAACAACTTTCTGTTACTAGTTTGAAGCCTGCTACCCATTCCTTTCCTTTGGTGTCCTCTAGTCCTTCTTTATGGGAACTAATTAAGAACTTTTCTTTATGCATCCTCTCCACAAAACTCCTGCTTTTAGAGACCTCTATCCTGTCCCCCCTCCGTCTCCTCTTTTCTAAGCTGAAAAGTCCCAGTCTCTTTAGCCTCTCTTCATATGGGACCTGTTCCAAACCCCTCATCATTTTAGTTGCCCTCCCCTCTCCCAGCCTCTCTCTTCCCCTCTCCCACCTCCTTTTCCCAGTCTCCCCCAGTTTTGTTCAATAAAGACAGATTCAATGTTGGAAGACACGTTATCTTTATTTTGTACATCAAGAAGAGGGGCTAGGGAAGGGTAAGTGGAACGAGGTGAGGGAGGAATGGGGTACGAGCCCCTGATGGGAAGGACTGGGCTGGCTCTGCGGGCTTCTGGGGGTGGAAGCTCTCCTGCAGCCCCCCCAATTGCCCCCTCTCCCCAGATGGCAGCCTGCGGCAAGTGTAGCCGGGCTGATGTCCGAGTGCTGTGATGTGCCCAGTGTGGGTACTCCGGGCAATCAAAGCCAGGACTGCTTTGCAAGTGGGGCACCCCTGAGAACTGTCTGTCCGGGGTGGGGGTCGGGACCCTTTAAGCACAGCCCTCGGCTAGCCTGAGACAGCAGCTCCACACTCTAAGTCCTCATCTGATGCCCTGCCGGCACTGCTTCTGGCCATCCTTAAGCCTGGTTCCGGGTCCACTTAATGTGGACATGCTAGTTCGAATTAGCAAAACGCTAATTCGAACTAGTTTTTTAGTCTGGATCCGTTAGTTCGAATTAGCTTAGTTCAAATTAATTAATTCGAACTAAGTTAGTTCGAACTAACGTTGTAGTGTAGACATACCCCCGCAGAATAAAGGGCCTTTAGTGTAAATGGAAATCAAGCCTATTTACCTTAATGGGAGAGACTCTTGGATCTTAATTTGCTTGGAGGAGGTCTCGAGTTAGTGCTAAGAATTGGAGTGAATTTTAGGTGGTTCTCATGGAGTGACAGATTTATTGGAGCATAAGCTTTCATGGGCAAAGACCCACTTCGTCAGATGCATGTAGTGGAAATTCCAGAGGCAGGTATAAATATACAGGCCTATGAAAGGAGTACCAATCAAGAATAAGGCCAGAGATAACTCAGTCAGGGAGGATGTGGCCCACTTTTAGCAGATGATGTGGCAGTGTGAACACCAAGAGAGGAGAAACTGCTTTTGCAGTTGGCTAGTCATTCACAGTCTTTGTTCAATCCTAAATTGATAGTGTCAAATTTGCAAATGAATTGTAACTGCAGTTTCTGTTAGTCTATAAGGTGCCACAGGACATCTCGTTATTTATGCAGATTTAGACAAACACGGCTACCCCTCTGATACTCATGGAGTGAGAGGGTGCAGGATGTTTCAAAGAGACAGGAGGGCCAATGTTAGGGACAAAATAAATACTTCCTTAAAAAGAACGGCCATGCTGGGTTGAACCAGTGGTCGATCCAGCCCCATATATCTTGTCTTCAGCTAGTGGCCAATGCCAGGTGCTTCAGAAGGAATGAGCAGAAAAGGGCAATCTGGAAAAGGGCAATCTGTTGCTCCGGTTGCCCTATCTCATCTTCTGGCAGTTGGAGGCTTACAGATACCCAGGGTGCAAAGTAGCATCCCTGACCATCACGGCTAAAAGCCATTGAAGAACCTATCCTCCATTAAGTTATTTAATACTCTTTTGAACCCAATTGTATGTATGGCCTTCACAGAATTCTATGGCAATGAGTTCCACAGGCTGGCTGTGCACTGTGTATCTCTGAGGCTATGTCTACACAGTAATGTTATTTCGGAATAACTGATATTATTCCAAAAGAATAAAGTGCACTGCCAGCATTGATTTTGAAATAATGGTGAGCAGGAGGACTTCTTTCTTTGACTCCTGTAACCCTCATTTTACAAGGAGTAAGGGAAGTCAAAGGAAGAATGCTCTGCCTTGGACTTCACTGCTGTGTAGACAGCGCCAAAAGCCAAATTAAGCTATTTCGACTTCAACTACGCAATTTGTATAGCTTATTCCGACTTTAGCCCTGCACTGTAGACGTGATCTGTGATAACCAGTCAGTGGACCATGCCATGTCAGTGTATCTCATGCTATGTTTACTGTAGCTTATTAAGGCTGGATTTTCCCCCATCATATCTGTGCTTCTGGGTTAAGGAAATAAACTGTTTGACCTTTGAGATCAAACAGGCATTTCCAGTAAAGTCATTTACTACTCACTGAGACAGATGGTACTACTTTTGGCACCATTTACAGCAGACTTTGTGTCACTGACTACCAGGGACGCAGCCGGGATATTTGATCTTTTTCGTGCCTGAAGAGCCGCCTAGTGGAAGGTGCTGTTTGGTGTAGGATGTTTGTAGCATTCAGCAGATGCAGGTGTGTAGCAAATTACTACCGAGACCAGACAGAATGTGTGTATTTTGCAAAAAGAGTAAAAAATAAAAATGAATGAATAAATGGAGACAAAAAGAGAACTCAAAAATTCCTCTGGCAATAAACATGTTGAGTCAGGAGTGGCAAACAGATAAGAAAATCATCAGGAAATGTTTCCAATTAACCATGTTGGAGAAACCATTCATCCAAGTGGTTCCAATTGTTAGGTTTCTGAACTTTTATCTATGCTGCAGCTGACAGCATTACATTGGCTTGTGCATGTTATTAACGGGCAATTAAAATAAAATTATGACTGCAAAAATAACATCATATGTTCTCATATTTCTTCCCTCTTATGATCCCTCTGCAATATTTCTCCACATACACGTCAAAATGGTGGGGGGGGTTTTCTGACTGCCTTGGCTGCACACTTCACCGTGGATTCGAAAGTTAAGCTGGATTTCTTCTGCTTCTTCATCATCATCTACTACATATTTGAGAGAGTTTGTGTGTGTCTGGCTCTCTGTTCGTTCAAGAACTCCTCCTAAACAATAAGAGCTAGAACTACCAAATTTGGTATTCAGCTTCCTCTTATCATAACTTAAAAGCACAGTAAAGGTCTGTCTATGCCAAAAAAATGGGATATGCCTGGAATGGGCTTGCGTCTTAGAAAACTATACAGAAAAGAGACAGAATCACCAGGCAGGTGAAAGGGGCTGTTTGGGGGGCACCACTCCTTCAGAACTACCTCAGCCCTAAGCCTCCCACCCCTCAGATACCCCTTAGTGAGGGAGGGAGGGCTGAAGCTCCCTCTCCCCAATTAATACAAGAACATTGTTATCTGTTCTTTTTCATCAGGGAACAAGGAAAAAGTGCACAGATTGTTGTATTCCTCACTCTGGCTGGGAAGTGCAGGGGGCAGTTAAACCTGGACCTGCCCCAGCCAGGGGACATGCATCCCTCTCCTGGCTGTGCCTCTGGAGCTGTAGTAGCCATGGGGAGGCGCTTCTCACCTGGCCCCAAGCTGCTGCAGGGAAAGGGCTGGAGTAGGCCTCTCTCCCTGAGCCAGCCTGCATACTGAACCCCTCCTCCCCAGCCCCACCCTAGAGCAATAATTTAAATGAAGCATGTACATTTTCATTTCATTTTTCAAAAGTAAAAAATTAATTGATTTAAGGACCAGAGCAATGTCAGGTAAATCTTCTAGTTACTTATAATAAAGGTTCTGCAGCCAGAACCTGGATAACAATTTTGCAGATGATGTGTGAGACAGAGAAGAGTCCAGCTCTCTACCTCACTTCCAGGTCCCAGTGGAGGTCATATCTTTTACGGGACCAACTTCTGTTGGTGAGAGAGACAAGCTTTTGAGCTACACAGAGCTCTTCCTCTTGACTTCCTCCGTAACTTCAGTGGGAATCATATCTGGCTATTTCAGGGGTAAGTTTGGTGCCAGTTTTCCTGGCTCCCAGAACTATACCCTAACCATCTGAGAACACTGGCTCCCTATGTCTGAAGGCCTACTGACAGACACTGTACTATGGCCATAGCAATTTATGAGAGCTTGCTTCAGAGCTAATTACCTGGGATTAAGAAGAAACCTCCCCAAATGGCAGTTTATTGGATAAATTGTCTGTTCTAGAGCTTTTTTCACCTTCTACTGAAGATACTAGTACAGGCCACTGTCAAAGATAGAACACTGAACTAGCTGGGGGTATGTCTACACTACCCCGCTAGTTCGAACTAGCGGGGTAATATATGCATACCGCACTTGCTAATGAAGCCCGGGATTTGAATTTCCCGGGCTTCATTAGCATAAGCGGGGAGCCGCCATTTTTAAATCCCCGCTGCTTCAAACCCCGTGCAGCGCGGCTACACGGGGCTCGAACTAGGTAGTTCGGACTAGGGTGCCTATTCCGAACTACCGGTACACCTCGTTTCACGAGGAGTAACGGTAGTTCGGAATAGGAACCTAGTCCGAACTACCTAGTTCGAGCCCCGTGTAGCCGCGCTGCACGGGGTGCGAAGCAGCGGGGATTTAAAAATGGCGGCTCCCCGCTTATGCTAATGAAGCCTGGGAAATTCAAATCCTGGGCTTCATTAGCAAGTGCGGTATGCATACATTACCCTCCTAGTTCGAACTTGGAGGGTAGTGTAGACATACCCTGGATTACTAGTCTGATCCTCTATAGAAATTTCTGTCATGTCCCTCTGTCCTTAACCAATGGGTACTGCCGTGATCGGCTGAGCGCGTCACATGAGATAAAATATGAGGCATAGAAAGTGCTGTAAGAGCAAACACGTCCTCTTCCTGCCTATAGGGCTCTCACTTTTCTGGCTGTTTACCAAACAAATTAGGTAATGAAGCAGACATAAATGCATAGTGACATGTGGGACATCCCCTATCAGCAATGCCTTTGTGCCTAACCAGGGCTGCCAACAGGGGGGCAAAAGGGGCAGTTGCCTGGGGGGGTCCAGTGATTTAAAAGTGCCCGTGGCTCTGGGCCCTTTAAATTGCTACTGGAGCCCCGCGTGGCACTGTCCAGGCAACACTGAGTGCTGGGTTGGGGAGGAATGGCACGGTCCAGGTGGCACTGAAATCTGGTTGCCCCTCCCCCTTCTGGGAAGCCTGGAGTCAAGCCTCCACCTCCATTGCACAGGGCCCAGCAAAGTCTGCTGCCTGCCCTGTGTCTAACAGCTCTCAGTGCTCCAGATCACATTCCCAGGAAGCAGGATCATGAACAGCTTGTCTAGCACTGAACTGAGGAAAGTGTAGAGAGAAATTATGAAGATGAATAGGAAATGGAAAGGGAAATACCCATCATTTCTCTTCATGAATTTCTGCTGCAAAAGACTAAGGCTGTCATGCTGACTGTAGCCAGACAGCCCCCCCCCCCATCTCATCCATCTTATTTGCCTCTCTGAAGCATACAGGGCAGAGAAGGAGCAATAAAATCGGCATAGTCTATGCTGGCTCATCTGATCCTGAGAAGCTGAAAAAAACAGATATGTGGAGAGAGAGCGCGATTAAGTCAATAAGCTGGCCTCGAGGCTGCGAGAACTGCCCCGGCTGGCACCCATGTTGATTCGAACACACACACAGTCCCTGGGAGAGGAATTTCCCACTGAGAAAAGAATCCCCAGTAATTCCAATTTAGTTATCTCTCTTACAAGTGTAAATTAAGTTCACAACTCCCTTGTAAGAACTGGTCTCACAAAAGACAGACCAGCATCATTTGGCATTACAGATAAGAAAGAGAAAATACGTGACCCAATGGGTATAAAAGATGGGTCCAGCACACACTCACTTGGAGTGTCATTCTACCCTCTACCTGCTGGTCGGGTTAGGTGTTTGACCTCCCGAGGTTCTATGGGGACGCCCACCTCGTATTTTCGTCTTTCCTAGGAATTGAGGGACCGGCCCTGGCCTGACATGCTGGAGTCGAGAGGCACAGAAGGGGGTAAAAATTGTACCTGGATGTGGTCCTCTGTCTTAAGTGTACACATAGAAAGAGTAAGAAGCTGTTACTTGGTACCTTTATTTCTATTTTTCTATCTTTATCTTCTTTGTCTGTTACTTGGTACCATTATTTCTATTTTTCTATCTTTATCTTCTTTGTAACCATTTTTAAGATCTATATTTTGCTAGTAGTTAAGAAATAGAACAATAGCCATTGCAACCATATGATTTATAAGCTTCCTCAATAAACCTGTAACTGTTTAAGCTTTAACCTGACTCCTTCAGTTGCTGTAACAGAACCAAGCACAATTTAAAAGAACTTCAGCCGGTCTTGGGGACAGATATAGGGAGCCCTGACCGTCGGCTGACACTGACCTAGGACTGAGCCAGGGAAACTGAGCCAGTACAAGTCAGGGGTGTCCACAGCTAAGATTTCAGCTGTATAGAAAGAGTCACTTTGCCCCTAACAACTCTTGCCCCCCAAAACCATGTAAAACCAAAAGAAAACGGAATCACAGTGTCTGGTATTCAAGATAAGCTTCATAGGATGGCAGCCCTAGTTACTGAAAAGGCACCTTCACCTGATAGGTTCACAGGAAGAAGGAAAAATAAGGAGTTCAGCACATTCACTACTCAGACCATCTGGGAGCATTGTGGGGAATGGAAGTAGAAGATGTGGATCATGATGTGGATTCCCACCTTGGGGCACTGATCATGTCTTATTCTGTGTTTGTATAGCACCAATCACAGTGAAGTCCCAATCCTAATTGGGCCCTCTGGGCTCTAGTGATATACTACTACTACTACTACTACTACTACTACTACTAACAATAAACATTCCTTAACCCTAGGAGATCACTCTAAATTATCCCCTTGGTTTCCCATGCAATTTTGTTTGAGCTGTGCATATCTGCATACTATGATGAGGGTTGCTCCTCAGATATAACAATCAGAGGCTTACACCCCCAATTCTACCAGGCTGCTGGGGTCCCTTGGGTGTTCTCTGTATTTTAAATCTGCCTGATGTAATGTCAGGCTCACACTACATGCCCATGCCACTTGTTTTATGAAACCCAGAAGAACACAGTTAGACCGAGGAAAATGTATTGCATTTCCACCTGAATCGGCTAAAACAAAAATCCCCATAAAATGTGGGGGGGGGGGGGGGAAGTAGTCTCTTGCCAGCAGGGTGGAAAGTTTGCCATTTTTGTTTGCTCTTCCTTCACACTATCATAGACAGTGCCTCATACCAGGCAGCTGAACACCTCTCTCTGTGTCAGTATCACCAGCTCAAATCTACATTTTATAGCAGGATAGGAACAATTTATTGCCACATTATCTTATGTAAAGCCAACGGCAGGAGAGACAGAACCTGTGACCTTAGGTGCTAAAGCCATGTGCTGCTATCACATGTGCTAGAAGACAGCTGCTGGCTTTCAGCTAAGGCTGTAGAACAGACTTCACTCTCCCGTGTCAGTGGTCTCAGTGCCTCCGAGGTATACATCGAAGCCACCACATTTAGCCAGCATACTATACCGAGGCACAGCAGAACCTAGACTAATTGTACACTTATGCCCTAGTAGCCAGGAAATTCCTGGGAGGCTCTTTCCATAAGAAGTGTGCTGGTTTATATGGCCACCTAGTAGATCACGAAAAGAGCAATCCCATTGAAAGACTCTCCTTTCCCACTTTCCTGTGTCAACTAATTTTTTTCTTTGCAGGTCACATGTTGAGCAATAATCCGGCTACTTAAGAAAACTCTCTTTTTTTTTTTTTTTTGCATTTGCAGGAAGAGGGGAGAGGATTTGTTTGTTTGTTTGTGTTCAGTAAAGAACAAAATTGTATATGACCCTCTCAAAAAAAAAATTGGGAGAACATAAAGTTTTGTGTCCAGAATTCTGCTACTATCTGAAATCTAAAAGGCAGCATCTCAACTTATTTATATAAATGTAAAATTAGATCAACTCTTATTGACTTAAAAGGCTTCACAGAACTGAAGTGCATCTAAGGAACAACCCACTTCATAGTGTATGGATATGGCTCAGAAGTACCAGATTCTTCCATCTTTAACTCTCCTCTTCCTCTTTTCCCCACACGCAGCCTTGGTCTACACTAGGGAGTTATTTCAGAATAACCCCCCTGATTTCAAAATAACAAGCAGGCTACGTCTACACTGGCACCCTTTTCCGGAAATGCTTATAACGGAACAGTTTTCCGTTTTAAGTATTTCCGGAAAAAGCACGTCTACATTGGCAGGATGCTTTTCCGGAAAAGCACTTTTTCCAGAAAAGTGTCCGTGGCCAATGTAGACGCGCTTTTCCGCAAAAAAGCCCCGATCATCATTTTCGTGATCGGGGCTTTTTTGCAGAAAAGAAATCTGTGCTGTCTACACTGGCCCTTTTCCGGAACAGTTTTTCCGGAAAGGACTTTTGCCCAAATGGGAGCAGCATCGTTTTTCTGGAAAAACACTGACAATTTTACAGTAGATCGTCATTGCTTTTCCGGAAAAGCAAGCGGCCAGTGTAGACAGCTGGCAAGTTATTCCGGAAAAGAGACTGCTTTTCCGGAATAAGTGGCCTAGTGTAGACACAGCCACAGAGTGTCCACACTACCAAGCCTGTTATTTCAAAATAACAGAATGGTTATTTCGAAATCTGTACTCCTGTTTTCCTTAGAGTTATAGAAATACTTATTTCAATATAGCATTAGTGTGGATGCTCCACTGCTGCTATTTCAAAATAACTACTTCCCAGAATTATTTGAAGTAATTACTCCCTAGTGCTTCCTATGGCTTTAAATCAAGACAGTACGATCACAATAATGGAGTCTGCCTTGGACTAATTTCAAGGCTCCCCTGTAGAGGAAACACACTATTTTGATTTTGTTATTTGGGGAGTTATTTCAAATGTAGTTATTTTGAAATAATTTCCTAGTGTAGACTTGCCCACAATGGCCCCCCAATATTCTGAATAAAGCACTGTCAATTCCTGGTTGAGAATGAAAATGTCCAAAAATGATTTCACCTTAGAAATTGAAAATCCTTGTTAGGAAATGAATGCCCTCTGGTGTCAAGATAATTATTCTGGGGAATAACCCTAAAGGCTATGTCTAGACTGCAAGCCTCTTTCGAAAGAGGCTTTTTTGAAAGTATCTTTCGAAAAAGCCTCTTTCGAAAAAGAGCATCTAGACCGCAAGCAGTACTTGAAAGCAGCGAGTGAGTCTGGATGCTCTCTTTCTAAAAAGCCCTGTTGGCATTCAAGAACGCCTTTTTTCGAAAGAGCACTTTCGAAAAAAGGCGTTCTTCCTCGTGAAATGAGGTTTACCACCGTCAAAAGAAAAGCCGCATTCTTTCGATTTAATTTCAAAAGAACGCGGCTGCAGTCTAGACGCAAGTGAAGTTTTTTCGAAAAAACCCTGAGTCTGGACACAGCCAAAGAGAACAGATAATTGGAAGTAGGTTAATTTAGCTACTAATACAAACAAAAGCATGCTGCCAAATGGAGACAGAAGATTCCACCATTGTCCCTTGAGGGAAGTAGAGGGGAATTGGCAGCAATAGCAGCAAAATAAATTTATCATATATCTGGGGATTTTGTAAAGATTAGTAAAAGACATCACTTCCCTCGGGCTGTGCCATGACCATCTGCTCTGTTATTTTTCTTTCTACTTTCAGCTCTTGAATTTTGCAGCCACTACATGAATTTTCCTGAAGAGAAAAGAAAATATGGAGCTGAACACTATTATAGAACATTTCTAACATTAGAGCTGTGTCTTCCTCCTGTGAAAATGGTGTTAACTTATTCTGCCTTGTCTTTCTCTTTTCCCCAAGGTTTCCATTTCCTATTCACCAAGGCTGCGTCTAGACTGGCAAGAATTTGCGCAAATATTTTTAACGGAAAAGTTTTTCCGTTAAAAGTATTTGCGCAAGAGAGCTTCTATACTGGCATGTGCCTTTGCGCAAAAGCATCCATGCCAGTGCAGACGCTCTCTTGCGCAAGAAAGCCACGATGGCCATTTTAGCCATCGGGCTTTCTTGCGCAAGAAATTAACTTGGCTGTCTACACTGGCCCTCTTGCGCAAGAATACTTGCGCAAGAGGTCTTATCCCTGAGCGGGAGCGTCGGAGTATTTGCGCAAGAACCACTGATTTTGTATAGTACAAAGTCAGTGTTCTTGCACAAATACTCGTGGCCAGTGTAGACAGGCAGCAAGATTTTGCGCAAAATCTTGCCAGTCTAGACACAGCCCAAGGATATATCTAGACTGCAGAGTTTTTCCGGGAAAGCAGAGGCATTTTTCGGCATCCCTGTAAACCTTGTTCTACAAGGAAGAAGGGATGTTCTGAAAGAGGCTTTTTTCCCAATATTTGGCCCAGTGTAGACGGGCTTTTCCAAATGTCAGAAAAGCCTCTTTTAGAAGAAAAGTAGAAAAAGATACACAAATTGCGGTTCGCAATTTGCATATCTTTTTCCAATAGAACTTTGCAGTGTAGACACAGCCCAAGTTGCACTTTGGGAGAATGCTGTAAGATGCAGGCAGGGTTTGTCTGTAATTGAAAAGAGGATAGGGACTTTATAGACTGGTTTTTAATGGTACCAGGTGGAATCTGGGCTATAGAGTCCCATCGCTGTTCATCACTCACTGATAAAATAAGGCACTTTCAGCAAGTCAGAACTCAGATAATTCTCAAAAGGACTCTCTATTAAGCAGCAATGGGCTATGTAAGCTGCTTTCTCACTCGCTCTGAGAAGAAGACAGACTATCTAGCAGTCAGTGTGCAAGCAGCTCCTCAGTGCTATTGGCAGCTCTGCCATTTACATCCTCCGAAAGCAAGCATCTTGACCTCATTATGCCTCTATTTTCTCAGCTGTCAAATAAAGATCAATGCTTACATGCCTATGTTTCCAAAGCCCTCAACCGGTTGTGAAGGGGGAAACTTCTTCAGGAGCAATCCCACTGAACAATTTTGACTTCCCATAGGGCAAACTGCACTTCAAGGCTCTAGAACATCCTCTGGATGTCCTTAGGGTATTGTGTAAATTTCATGTTTGATCATTACATAGATGTTAATTAATGTATGTACATGGCAAAAGGATCCACTGTCATTCTACTGCTCCAACACTCCTCAGATGCAACTGTTTTGCCTTAGCATTTATTTCACAGTAGGAGACGACTTACTGTGACATGCCATGTTTCTACTCCACTAACATTAGCTCTTAATACACACACACATTGGTTATGTATAGCAAACCTACAAATGTTTCATCGGGGCAGTAAGATGCTCAATCTGGTGCCTAACAGAAATTTAGACTTGATTGAAGATTTTGCTGACTGAGAGACAGCCCAAACATCACTAGGGCAGCACTTGCAGGTAGGTGCAATGGCAGTGGTTACTTTGGCTCCACAGGTAGAAAGGGCATGCTTGCTCTTCACTATGCAGGCTCACAATCTGAGATTCTTGTCAGATCCCCAGCTACTCCAGGAGGCTGATGCAGCATCAGGGCTTTCCCTCCCATCTGTGCCTTGTGAGAAGTTGTGTGACCATTTCTGATTGACGACGTGAGACCTGGCTGATTTTATCCTCTCCAAGGCAGTCTGCATAGGGGGCTGCTTCTGACAACCATTCTGAAACTTCCGCCTGTTCAGAGCAGTGGCCCAGTTGCCAAGTAATGCCTCCTCTGGGAAGAGTTCTACAATATCAACACTGACATTCAATTCACTCCGCAGAGCATGGAAGGGGCTGTTTTCTGGCTTGGATTCTGTCTTCCTATGTTATTCTCCTCTCCTTGTGCAATATAAGGGCAGCTGGGTGAACAGTCCCTTGCTTTAAGTAGGAGGCATCTTATGGCAAAACAACCTCAGTTAAAGGACCCTTGACTCCGGAACGCACTTCTTTGGTCCACAAAAGCCCAAGTTTGCTGGCATGTAACACCCATTAATTTTCATGAAGGAGTTGGCTTGTAAAGAGATACATCAAAGGAGCTAATTGATAGTCCTACAGATTTTATTGTATTTGAAAGATTTTATTTCTTCTCCTTGGTCTCTTTGTAAGTGATCTCATTGTTTTTATTATATACACATCTAGAGCAGGTTGTTAGATAATACATTAAAAAATTGCACACGTGCATCTGTACATACATACACAGAACTAATTCTGTCCCCCAGCACAAAGAGATGATCAAATAGCATATCCCAGTGGCAAGAAAATCTGGATTCAGTTTAACCATGAACTTCTGACACATTGTGAAAAGCAGTTTTTTCAATACCATTTTCTAATATGTGCATGTCTCTGCTTTTTATATTTTGTTTTCAAGGTCAAGTCAAATGCTTCCGCTGCTTCCCCTCCTGAAGGCAATGCCAAATTCATTTGAGAACTGAGGTCACGGTATACAAGATGTTATCAAATAAAAGTCTTGTAAAGCAGCACCTGCCACCCTTTCCTGAAATCATCAACAGAATGAGTTTCTAAAGTGGATTCTGAGAATTAGATTAACAATGCCATTTCCCAAAAATATAAGTATACCCATAAAATAAACAGAAGGCAGGGGACCTATGAATCACAGAAAAAATACTAGCTAGAAAAATATACTCCTGTGAAGTCTGAATGAATGGAATAGCAATAGCTAGAAAAAAAATAACATGACAGAAGTGCTCCTGTCAAGAGAATCTTAAAAGAAAAGAGGCCCAATGAGATGTGCCAGGACATAGTATGTGCTCATGCAGAACCTACCTGTCAGGGATGCCAAAATGCCAGTGATAAACCGTGGCTAGATACTAGACAGACTCATAGTCCCCTGGACAGAAATCCTGGCTCTTACATAGCTGCTGTTATCTTCACAGTGCCATCCGTCACTACCACCCCATCTACTTGCAGCACTAAATATAATTTAATGATTCAATATTCTCTTGGGGAGGAGGGGAAACATGATAAATTAAATATTCCTGTCTTTTCCAAGAAACTTTAAACCTTAACTTTGGGAACTCACTGGTGAGAGATCAAGCAAAGGAACATTGCTCTAACTAAAGCTGTATGGAAGGCAGAAATTTTGTTTCACTAAGGATTTAGAGGTTTCCAAACCTGGCTTCATTCAAAATTGGAGAGAGAATCAAAAAATTCAAAATTCTATGGGAAATAAAATTCTGGAACAAAAGTTGTTTTGGTTCATTCAAATCATTTAATTTTCATAAATCTGAAACATTTGAATTTGCTTTCATATTAGGATATTTATATTTATTATTCGCAAAGTGACATAGGTTCATCAATGTTTATTTTGTATATAATGCACAATGCAAAGTCATTTAAAAATGAAAAACCAAAAAGTGTCCTTCTGAAAAAATGGGACATGCTGACCTTGTCAGAACTTTTTTTCTGGGCTTTTTTTTCAGAACCAAATTTCATGAACCTTTTCAATTTTGACAGAATTACATATTATGATGCAAAATTGTTCTAAGTTTCTCCAGCAGCTCTGGTTCTAACAGAATCCAAGTGAACATTCTGAATGAGAATGAAGCACTGTTAGAAATGCCTGCAGAACCTGCCAAGATCAAACCACTTGGAAACCTTTTCAAGTCTCAATTAATGTTTTTACAAGGGAGAAGAAATAAGCCTTACAAGCCTGAGGGCTGCATTCCAGGTGAAAGCTTTGGAATTGGGATTAGAAATCAGAAGCTGTTGTGAGCCTCCTAAATCCCTTTTATAATCAACAAATGTTGTGTGTGTGGTACATTTGGATTACAGGGTCTGTCCAGCCATTAATTACTATTAGAATGCATGGTGCCGTATACATATTTCTTAGTCTGTAGTAGTCCCATAATAAAATTTTGTGATTATTCTGCAACGTTTAAAAATAATCTGAAGTAAAAAATCAACAAAATTAAAGAAACTGGTTGAATTTAACAAATTCTTTTGGTGGCTGCTAATAATGTGCATAAGAAAGGGGCGTTTTACTTTTCATTTCTGGAACAGAAGTAAAGACATGCTGAAATTTCCATCTTGCCCTACAGTGTTCTCTCTAAGATTTTCCATCCATGAGCGGCGTGAGTTTTGTCTTGTGCGCCAGCAATGAGGTCACGTGCGCTTGTTCAGATGTGTGCCACTGAGGCACCCACCAGTGGCGCAGCTCTGAGACTCTCCCAGCACAGAGACCCTGAGCCCTGCTCCCAGGTAGCACCACCCACACCTAGTGGGGAGAAGGTGAGAAATGGCCCCACTCCAGGGAGCCCTGCTCCCCGGGCAGACTATGTGGAATGCAGGGACTGCCCCAGGCTGCTTCTTGCGGGGCTGCTGTGAGTCCCCCGCTGGGGCAGAGGGAAGCTGCTGCCAGTGCCCAACATTTGCAGGGAGTGAGGTGCTGGGGTTGAGGCAATGACATGTGGGAAGAAGGGGAGGGGGGTGACAGAGGGCTGGGGGACAGGGATCTCCAAGGGATGAAAGAGAGGTGCAGGAGAGGGGAAAGAGTTGCAGGGGGCCACAGCCCCAGAAGCGGCCACACCACAGCCCAGCTCCAGGCTTGGGCAGCTGCCATGTTACCCACCCAGGGAGCAGTTGGGAAGCCACTAAAGGGTCCTGGCCACAGCTCCAGCCCCTGAGAAGGGCTGGAGCTGGCCCCTGGAGCAGCCTCCAGCCAGCCGAGTGGCCCCAGCTGCCGGAGCAGGTCCCAACTGTTGGTCATATGGCAGGCCCCAGCCCCCCCACCCGCTGGAATATGCCCTGGCTGCCCAAGCAGGATCCCGTATCCCAAGCAGGTCCTGCCCCCCCCCCCCCCCCCACCACGTGGCCTTGGCAGGACCCAGCTACTGGAGCAGATTCTAGCCCCCGGCTATGCAGTCTCGGCAGGTCCCACCCACTGGAGCTGGCCCCGGCCCCCTGCCACACAATAGGTCCTGGCCCCTCATCAGAGCAGGTCCCGGCCACTGGAGCGGCCCCCCACCACATGGCCTCGGGGCCCCAGAGAAGCAGGAAAGTGAGTGCTGCTGAGTGGCTCTGCGAAGGAGGTGGGCAAGCAGAGAATTTTTTGTGCACAGTTGCGCAGGCACTCACCTTACAGTGAACCAAGTGCCCTGCTGAAAAGGCTCCCAAATCAAAATGTTCACAGCTGGCAATTTGATTTTCAGAGAAGAACATTTGTGTTGAGGTAGTCCCAACAAGTCAGTGGCTAATTTAACAGAGGAGAAATAAAGATTGCAGTCCCTAAGTTGTGAAATGGAGTCTTGAATCTCAGTGTTTGCACCAACTGCTAGTTCAAATGTACATTATTTTTCTTGTAAGGGAGGATTGTAGCAGGAGCCAACTTCTTGAAAGGGAAGATTGATTCATCTCTACCATAAGTCATAAAATATCTAAGGACACTTACTACTCATGAACATCAGGAGTGATATCTGGCTCCATATGTCAATGGGAATTTTGCCATTGACTTCTTTGCTGCCAGAATTTTGCCGAAGGTGTTTAAGATACTCTTTGCAGCCCTTCTGTAGTGTTTTCACAGTATCTCCTGAGCAAGGAGTAGTGTCACTGTTCTAAAAGTGACTGTGCTGGTCACATCACTATGAATGCACTGTATCCATGTTACATACTAAACACAGGGACATATGTGCCTCATGGTTGATAAGCTGGGTATAAGATGAGCTACATAAGAGGTCAAAATTCATATCCAAATCTTGAATATGGATGGCCCATGGGGAAGTTAATGTGCCTCAGTCTTCAGTCATTTTTGCCCCGTGTGCACAAATGGTGTCAGGCTTTTTAATCTGCAAGTAGCATTGCTTTCATTTTGTACACTGGAAAGCCATTGTCTTTTATAGCACAGATGGGTCAGAGGTATGGGAATGTCCGGATTTACTAAAAGCTGCCAGATCAAATTGAGGCATCAGTGGCACACTACTACAGTGAAGATGACATAGATAATGAAGAATGATGGTCACATAACTCAAAGGAACATAGAAATAAGAGATGAAAAAGACTTTCATACAGTCATTCTGGTGTATCCTCCTACCATGCAGAATTGTTCTCTGCAGCATACTCATGGGTACTTTGTCCAATCTGGTTTTAAATGACTCCCACACCAAGAAGAGGGGCTAACTTTGTTTGTTTGTTTGTTGTTTGTTTGTTTGTTTTTGTGGCAGTTTAGGATAGTTCCTGCATTTCACTAAACTTAAATACTGAGCTGAAGAAGTCTCCTGATACATCTCAGCTGTGTTGGAAAACTAACTAGGAAAAGTTCTGAGACGCCAAAATCCATTGTCACATGATTTCCTTTGGCCATTCTTCCAGGTCGGAAAGTTTTTCCAACACATCCTCTCACCAAGGATCTGCTCACTAAAATAGGTGACTTCGTCCTTCGTCAGTTTGACAGCTGTTATTCTTGGGACTGGGACATTTTCAGAATAAATAACAGTCTAATCTCTGCAGAATCTAATTGAATGGAAAGAACTAGAAATCCCTAACTGGATTGTGGAGTCTCCATTCCTCATGAAACAGAAATGTCCTCTGGTCTCTCTTGCTGGAGGTGAGCACAGGATTTATTGTACCTATTTGCACTGAAACACATAGGCTACATCTACACTGGCATCCCTTCCGGAAAAGGGATGCTAATGTAGCACATCGGAATAGCAAAATCCGCGGGGGATTTAAATATCTCCCGCGGTATTTGCATTAACATGGCTGCTGCTTTTTTCCAGCTTGGAGAAATAGGAATAAAAGATCCTCCGGAAAAGGGCTTATTTTCCGGAGAATCACGTCTAGACTGGCGCTTTTCTCCGGCTTATCTCCAAGCCGGAAAAAAGCGGCAGCCATGTTAATGCAAATACCGCGGGGGATATTTAAATCCCCCATGGATTTTGCTATTCCGATGTGCTACATTAGCATCCCTTTTCCGGAAGGGATGCCAGTGTAGACACAGCCTTTGGCTGTGTCTACACTGGGCCACTTATTCTGGAAAAGCAGCCGCTTTTCCGGAATAAGCTGCGAGCTGTCTACACTGGCCCCTTGAATTTCTGGAAAAGCAGTGACGATTTACTGTAAGAAATCAGCTGCTTTTCCGGAAAAACTATGCTGCTCCCGCTCAGGCAAAAGTCCTTTTTCCGGAAAACTGTTCCGGAAAAGGGCCAGTGTAGACAGCACAGTAGTCTTTTCTGCAAAAAAGCCCCGATCGCGAAAATGACGATCGGGGCTTTTTTCCGGAAAAGCGCGTCTACATTGGCCACGGACGCTTTTCCGGAAAAAGGGCTTTTCCGGAAAAGCATCCTGCCAATGTAGACGCTCTTTTTCCGGAAATACTTACAACGGAAAACTGTTCCATTTTAAGCATTTCCGGAAAAAGGTGCCAGTGTAGACACAGCCATAACGTGTTAAAAATACAGAGTGAAACCTTGGCCCCTTTGATATCAATGGCAAAACTCACTGATTTCAATGAGGTCAGGATTTTAACCATGGAGTCAGAACAGGTAACATCCCAGGTGAAATTCCTTAATGAAATCTAAGGGAAAAGAGAGGGTCATATATCATGTATGGACAGAGAAAATTTCATCCTATGGCAAATCCATATGCCTTTGGAAAGAAACAGTGTTACACTAGGCTGTTTTTGCTAGCGCTCTGGTCGTAGTTACTTAAGTTCTGTAGCAGGCATTTAAAGTCATTTTGAAAAGAGAATCAAGAAAATTACAGTGCCAGAGAATTACCTGGAATTCTGAGCAGACACAGAACTTGCACTATAGAAATGTCATTCTCTCTGCATGAAGGCATTGAGCGGGGAGATAAATGTGGTGATAATTACCAGTGTCAGGCTGCATTCAACTGCCAGCCTAGAAAGCTTATTTCTCCTCACCTCCCTCTGATTCAAAGCAAAGCACCTTGCACACTGTACACAGGCAACATGTGTATGGAGAGCAAGAGAGAGAGAGTGCGTGCCCGGAAACAGCAGTCTAACATCTGGCAATGACAAGCCTGACAACACTAAACAGAAAGGAGAACTGTGACCTTCTCTTTCAATCATTGCATCTCTCTGTGTCTTACATCTCAAACAGGGGAGGTATGTCTACACTACCCCGCTAGTTCGAACTAGCGGGGTAATGTAGGCATACCGCACTTGCAAATGAAGCCCGGGATTTGAATTTCCCGGGCTTCATTTGCATAAGCGGGAGCCGCCATTTTTAAAACCCCGCTGGTTCGAACCCCGTGCAGCGCGGCTACACGGGGCACGAACTAGGTAGTTCGAACTAGGAGGGTAGTGTAGACATACCCGGAGAGAATTTCAGTGCACTCATAATTCATTTAGTTTCTAAGTGCCTTCTGGTTCTTCTCAAACAATTACACCACTGTTTAGTCTAATATTTCCTAGTGACTACATACTAAGGGATTTCTCCTGGGGCCCTGCTGTTTATAACAGTTTATAACTGTCAGGGAGTTCATAAGCAGATGGTTATACGATTTTCTAATGATTTTACTATGGTCCATCCACTTAAGACAGCATCTTATTCCTGGAATTTGCAAATACCAAGGTCCTCAAAATGACTTTGGCTCTTTAACCAAGTAGTATATGTATCATTTACTTTATATTCTAAAAGAATAAGAAGAATATTCTATTTGATGATAGGTTGAAAACCACAGCACATGAAATTTGCAAAACCAGCATATGTCCTATGGAAGTACAAGAATATTTCCTTTGAGGCATTCTAGTGATCAGGCCTGCTGACAGGGAGGGGGCAACGGGAGCAACTGCCCCAGGGCCTGGTGATTCAAAAGGACCTGGGTCTCCCAGCCATCGCCACTGCTATTAGAGCCCCGGGCCCTTTAAATTGCCATCAGAGCCCCATGTGGCACTCTCTGGGTGGCGCTGAAGGCTGGCTGCCCCAGCTCCACCCCTTTCCTCTGAAGGCTCCTCCCCTTCTGGAAGAATGGAGCTGGGCCCCTACTCACTTTGCCCAGGAGTCTGGAGAGTCTGTCACCTGCTGGTGGCCATTTACATGATAAGATTCTCTGTCTGAAGACCTTAAAAAGTGCACTGCTAAGCACCCTCACATCTCACTGACATCAATGGGAAGCTGATGGATCTCTCTACCTTGCAAGAGGAGGCCTTCAGTCTGGCAGGTCACTCACACATTCGATAACGATGAAGGGTGGTGTTTCAGAAGTGAGCACTGGCCTAGGCCTGGTTCCACTGAAGTCAATGAGAGCTTTACCTTAACGGAACAAGGCCAATTCTGCTCTTTCATACCCTAAATCATTAGATTCTCCCCCCTCTCCCCACCATTTTTCAGTCTTTCACCTACTGCATAGGTGCTGGAACTAGGGATGTAGGGACTGCTAGCACAGCCCCGGCTTTACTTAGTTTCCATTATATTCAGAATTTACAATTTGATTCATTGGCTTTTTGCACCACCACTATAAAATTGTCCCGTTGCCCTTGCCTATTAGACTAGCTCTCCACAACAATTATCCTGGCTTGCTAACAGGCACATTTAGGGTTTGTTTGGTTTTTTAACTGTGAAAATGTTATTATCCAAGGAAGTTCATGGATTCAGCTCACGATAGTTACTTGAAGTGCTTCATTCCAGATTGCATACACAAATGGACATTCCCAGAGCAAACACTTAGAGTAAGCTAGGCACTGTACACCAATTAAATACAGTGCCTGCTTCCTAGACCCCCATCGTATTGAATTCACCAGAGTTCCAGCAAGGCTTGCTGGCTGGTAGAAAGCTGAGACCATGTGTTTAATATAGCAAGTAGCTCATATACCAATACTCTCTCCTTGCTCATCTCCCACCCCCGTTTTCACTGTTTCTTCCATTTCTTGCATGTGGTCACTAACTTAGACACTGAGATCTCCGTGCCAGGGCTTGCCATTTATGCTTGTTTGTGCTACATAGCTGGCACAATGGAGACTTGCTCCTAGGCCTCCTGCTGTCACCATGATACACATAACACTAGCACTGGATAGAAACACACAGGCCATGTCTAGACTGCAGAGTTATATCGGGAAAAGATGTGCAAGTTGAAAATGCAGTTTGCGTATCTTTTTGCGCTTTTTTCAGAAGAGGCTTTTCCGAAATTTGGCCGTCTACACAGGGTCAAATTTCAGAAAAACCTCCTATTTTGGAACATCCCTTATTCCTCACACAATGAAGAATACAGGGATGCCGAAAGAACTCATCCGCTTTTTTGGAAACTGTTCCTCTTGTACCTCTGGAGGTATCCCAGAAAAAACCTGTAGTGTAGACTTAGCCATAGACACATATGCCGCAATATGCAATAAATGCACTTCATTACTATACTGCAGTGGTCTCCAACCATTTTAACCACTAAATCACTTTTTCAATTTAAGTGCAATGTAAGATCTACATCAAACCCAAATACCCTTGCCCAGCTTCCTTCCCCACCTTCTCTAAGGTCACACCTCTGCTCCACCCCTTCTCTGGGGCCTCACCCTGCTCACTCCATCCCCCTTCCTCCCTGAATCTCATTCACTTTCACAAGGCGGATTGGAGTGCAGGCTCTGATCTTGGGCCAAGGGGTTCAGAGTGTGGGAGGGGATGCCCTGAAGGTAGAGCAGTAGGGTGGGTTCTGGAGTGGCCTAGGGGATAAGGCATTTGGCTGGGGAGTGCAGGGTTGGGGGCTCAAATCCCTCCCTTCCTTCTACCCAACTTGGGCGTGGTGGGACAGCCAACACATGCTGTCCCACAGATAGAGCTGACTCCTGCATATGGAAAGCAGGATAAGGGACCTGCTGAAGGTGGAGAGGTGCAGTGGGATCTCCAGTGAATTCAGGGATAGGGCATTAGCCTCTGGACTACAGGGTGGTGGACTCGAGTACCCCCTTGCCTCCACTCAGGCAGTGGCCTGGCAGCCAACACCTGTTGCCCCAGGGATGGAGCTGGTGCCCACATTAGGAGGGAAAAATAAGGGACACCCTAAAAGTAGGGTGGTTCTGGAGTGGCTTAGGGGATAGGGCCCTGCCCCATCCTGGGGAGCACAGAGTGGTGTGTTGAAGTCCTGCCCCCCCCCCCCCATCCTGGGAGCAGCCAACACTGAACAAGGGACCCTCTGAAGGTAGGGTTGGTTCTGGGGTGGCCAAAGGGCTAGGGCATTCATCTGGAGAGCGCAAGGTGGGGGGCTTGAGTTGGGTCCCCTCTCCGCTTACCCTGGGAGTGACCAGACAGCTAACACAGCATAAGGGGCCTGCTGGGGGTAGTTTGAGTCAAAGGTATTGAGTGGACTAGAGGCTATCACAGTCCCCAGGGAAGCACAGGGTGGGGGGTTCAAGTCCTGCCTACCCTTAGAGCATCTAGACAACCAACCCCTGGGATGTACCTGCCTCCTGCATTAGGAAGGTGGGAGGGAGCTTGAGTGAACTAGGGTAAATGGCATTTGCCTGGGGAGGGCAGGGTTGTGGGGTTTGAATCCCATCCCCCAGACGACCAGACAGCTGCCCCAGGGCTGGAGCTGGCCCCTGCATTAGGAAGGCAGGATAAGGGACCCTCTGAAAAGGGGGAGGTTGGGTGGGTTCTGGAGTGGCTTAGGGGATAGGACATTCACCTGGGCAGCAGAAGGTGGGGGGCTTAAGTCTGGTTCCCCCTCTGCCCACCCTGGGAGTAACCAGACAGCCAACACAGGATAAGGGACCCTCTGACGGTAGGCAGGCAGGGACCATTGGTTCTGGAGTGGTCTAACAGATATGGCATTGGCCTGAAAGAATGGCAGTGGGGTGGATTCTGGAGTGACCTCCAGGCTAGGGCACAGCCTCTGGAGCATAGGGTATTGGGCTCATTCCCACTCCCCTCTGCCCATTCAGGTAGGATCTGTGCAGCCAACCCCTGCTTTACCTGGCTCCTGCCTACCTGGCTCCTGCAATAGGAAAGCAGGATAAGGGATCCTCAGGAGGTGGGGTGGGTGCTTGAAGGTGGGGTGGGTGCTTGAGTGGCCTAGGTTATATGGCATTTGCTTGGGGAGGGCAGAGTTCTGGAGTTCAAGTCCCATCCCCCAAGTGGCCAGACAGCTGCCCCAGAGATGGAGCAACAGAGTCAAGGCAGGCTTACTCATGTCCTGGCCCTGCACCACTCCTGAAAGCAGCTGGCATGTGCAGGAATGGTGTCTGCGCACAAGGACATCATGTGGAGACCTCCTGCTCTGATTTTCTCAGGGACATGCCAGTCATGTCCAGTCATGTCCAGGAGCACAATTACCATAGAGATAATGACTCCAGCCACGACAGGTTAGGCATTTTAGATCTCACTCCTCAAAGAATTAAATTTAAGCATAAGAGAGAAATGAAAGTTATGAAATACACAGACCAGTCACAAACCAAAACTAACCCACTTTGCAAGCAGTAAAAATAGTAACAGCCCCCCCATGTACGTATTGGGTCAGGAGATGAGAGGAAAGACCAGTGTGTGTTTGTGAGAATGAGACACACACACAGTGTGTGAGAGTGACAGAGATTTGTATTGTCACGCTCCCTCCATCCCCTTCTCTGTGTGGAGACAGGGTACAGGAGTGGGGGTGAAGAAGGACATCCTGACCTCAGTGAACCCCCTCTTCTCCCTCCCACACCTTGCACTGCAAGCAAGAGGCTCCCAAGGGGCAGCTTCAAGGCAGAAGGCAGGAGCAACATGACAGTGGGTAGAGGGGCAACTGAAGCACCAGCACTTGCGAGCTTCCCAGCCAAACCAGTAAGGATCAGCTGTCAGAGGCTCCAAGATCTACTGGTAGATCCCGATCTACTGGTTGGTGACCACTGCTATACTGCAACAGACTCTTCTGCATCCACTGCCAGATCAGTGGTACCCATCACTTCCATATGCATTGTTCAGTGCTTGCACTTCAGCCTTGTGATTGTAAAGTCTCCTCCTTCATCGTTAATGATGAGCTTCCCCTTTAGACTCCCACTCACACTCTTACATTTCCCCTCACTTAACTCACATCACTTCTAAACTGCTTTCCCCTCTTCCTCCTGGAACTGAATTTGCTCTGTTCCCGCCCTCGCCCCATCCCCATAGGCCCAAGTCATTAGGAGTAAGTGGGTCCACAGCATCTGGCTGCAAATACCTTTTAACCTGATGCATGGCATGTACTTTAGCAACCCTTGTTTTATTGGGCAGGCTACATACTGTGAATTTCAGATTTATTTGCAAAAACCTCTTTCCATATAAAACTGCTCATTGCAAGATCTGCATCCCCAATACCTTTGACTCAAACTACACATCTGTATTTGAGTCACTGTTGCTTCTGTTACAGTCAAGGGCTACGTCTACACTGGCCCCTTTTCCGGAAGGGGCATGTAAATTTCACCAGTCGTCGTAGGGAAATCCACGGGGGATTTAAATATCCCCCGCGGCATTTAAATAAAAATGTCCGCCGCTTTTTTCCGGCTTTTAAAAAAGCCGGAAAAGAGCGTCTACACTGGCCCCGATCCTCCGGAAAAAGTGCCCTTTTCCGGAGGGTCTTATTCTTATACTTTGAAGTAGGAATAAGACTCTCCGGAAAAGGGCACTTTTTCCGGAGGATCGGGGCCAGTGTAGACGCTCTTTTCCGGCTTTTTTAAAAGCCGGAAAAAAGCGGCGGACATTTTTCTTTAAATGCCGCGGGGGATATTTAAATATCCCCCGCGGATTTCCCTACGACGACTGGTGAAATTTACATGCCCCTTCCGGAAAAGGGGCCAGTGTAGACGTAGCCAAGATGTGTAGTTTGAGTCAAAGGTATTGAGCATTTTCCCTGTTGATTGTCACAGAGCTTCTGTCAGGAGTCATGTCCGTACGACCCACTGGGTTAATTAAAGGCTGAAGGATCATAGAATCATAGAATACTAGGACTGGAAGGGACCTCGAGAGGTCATCGAGTCCAGTCCCCTGCCCTCATGGCAGGACCAAATACTGTCTAGACCATCCCTGATAGACATTTTTCTAACCTACTCTTCAATATCTCCAGAGATGGAGATTCCACAACCTCCCTTGGCATAGTGTTTGACTATCCTGACAGTTAGGAACTTTTTCCTAATGTCCAACCTAAACCTCCCTTGCTGCAGTTTAAGCCCATTGCTTCTTGTTCTGTCCTCAGAGGCCAAGATGAACAAGTTTTCTCCCTTCTCCTTCTGACACCCTTTTAGATACCTGAAAACAGCTATCATGTCCCCCCTCAATCTTCTCTTTTCTTAACTAAACAAACCCAGTTCTTTCAGCCTTCCTTTCATGTTCTCTAGACCTTTAATCATTCTTGTTGCTCTTCTCTGGACCCTCTCCAATTTCTCCACATCTTTCTTGAAATGTGGTGCCCAGAACTAGACACAATACTCCAACTGAGGCCTAACCAGTTGCTGCGGCAGTCAAAAAGGCAAATAGAATGTTAGGAATTATTAAGAAAGGGATAGAAAATAAGAGACAGAATATCTTACTGCCCCTGTATAAAACTATGTTATGCCCACATCTTGAGTACTGTGTACAGATGTGGTCTCCTCACCTCAAAAAAGATATTTTGGCCTTGGAAAGAGTTCAGAAAAGGGCAACTAAAATGATTAGGGGTTTGGAACAGGTCCCATATGAAGAATGGCTAAAGAGACTGGGACTTTTCAGTTTGGAAAAGAGGAGACTGAGGGGGGGATATGATAGAGGTCTATAAAATCATGAATGGTGTGGAGAGGGTGATTAAAGAAAAGTTATTCATTAGTTCCCATAATATAAGAACTAGAGGACACCAAGGGTATATCTAGACTACATGGCTCCATCGGCGGAGCCATGTAGATGAGTTTACCAGACACAGGAAAATGAAGTGGCGAATGAGGTTTAACAGCTAATACAAATTAAGGGCTTTACTTCGAACTCCCATCAATTTCCAAAATGGTGACCACCCGGGAACATGCTAATGAAGTTTAACTCCCATGCTTCATTTGCAATTTCGGTCGCCTTCGTTAGCCTCCCTAGTTTGAATTAGGGGGCTAGTGTAGACATACCCTAACTGGACAAACTTTAAAAACCACAAATAGTCTTGGGGACATGAGCTTCGTTGAAACGAATCAGACTAGTTGATAATCAAGTCCAGCATTAGCCTCCAGACCTTCTATTTCAAAATAAGACAAATTCCTACTAAAAGTGTACAATCCTGCACCAAGAAGGAATAGCCCCTTTCTGACTGCCAGGAGTCTCTTCTGTAAAACGTGTATTAAATCTCTTTCTTTTTCTAAAAAAGGGAGAACATGCTTTTTGCAAGATACTGAGCTGATCCTCAGCTCCTGAATGATACCAATTTGCACCAGTGGTGATGAGTTCTGTCAATATAAATAACACCTTTCTTCAACCCTCGTTACACTGATGAAGCTTCATTAGCTGCTACAGTAAGATGTTTATGGCTGTGCTATGCATTATACAATGTATTTATACATGCCTCAGAGCTGAGAAAGAAACCCTGGATATGTTTCTTAAGACCTAATGGTTTGCATCCTGTCAAAAAAAATGGCTGACAAGAAATGCATTTGTACATATCTTTCTGCTCATACCTGTCTAGGGAGATACAGCACAGGTGAAGGATTGATGCTGTGGTGAGCAGGACATCTAGAGATGTTCGGACCAGGCAGAACATCTCTCCATAAATCCATTTATCCTGAACCAGCTCAATGGCTCCAAAGGGCATCACCAGCACAGACACCAGCAGGTCCGCAAAGGCAAGTGAGACAATGAAATAATTGGTCTTGATTTTCCTACAAGACATATATTTAGAAAAATCAGTGGGGATGCTTAGGCAATGGGACTTCAGCTTTCTGCCTTCTGCCCCAGCAAGTCTCTGCAGATCTCTGAAACATGCTCATGGCCTCCCAGAGGGCCCTGGATAACCTGGTTAAGAACCACTGTCTTCAGGTATGTCTACACTGAGTCAGAGCAATGACTGTGGGACATACACACATATACCTATCCTAACTTTAATCTAGCTAGTGTGAATATAATAGCAGAGAAGCCGTAGCAGCACTGTCCAAGCCCTCGCGGGACCCACGGTATGTACTTGAACAGTTAACCTGTGCTGTTATGGCTTCCCTGCTATTGTCTGAGCTAGCTAGATCAAAGCTAGCTTGGCTATGTTAGTAAGTGCTGCAGTCTCACCTCTAATTGCAATATAGGTGCGCTCTTAAACACACCCTCTTCTCCTTCCCCTCCTCTCAGTCCATACGGAAAGAGGGTCTAGCAACTTGCAAAGATTTATAAAGAAAAGTCATTTTGTTTCTAGATTTGAGGGCCAACTAACTGTTCATCAGGTTCCCTGAAAAACTGCAGCCAAAGTAGGATACAGAGACATCATGGTAACAACATAAGGGTATGTCTAGACTACAAGCCTCTTTCGAAAGAGATCATATAGATATCCACAAGACTTTTGAAAAAGTGATCAGCTGAGAGCACTCAGGCAAACTGGACGCTCTCTTTCGAAAAAGCCCTGTTTGCGTTCAAGAACGCCTTTTTTCGAAAGAGCTCTTTCAAAAAAAAAAAAAAAGGCTTTCTTCCTCAGCTATGTCTAGACTACATCTCTCTTTTGAAAGAGGGATATAAATTAGACAGATTGAAAGTGCAAATGAAGCATGGATTTAAATATCCCGTGCTTCATTTGCATATTTGTGTCCGATCGCTGTTTCAAAATAGGGTATTTCAAAAATGAAACTGCAGTATAGACACAGTTCTTTCAGGAAAAAAAACCCTTTTTCGAAAGATCCCATACTGCTGAAAAAATTAGGAGTACGGGATCTTTCAAAAAAGGGTTTTTTTTCAAAAGAACCACATCTAGACTCAGTTTCATTTCTGAAATACCTTTTTTCAAAACAGTGTTCGGATGCAAATATGCAAATGATGCACAGAATATTTAAATCGACGCTTCATTTGCACTTTCAATCTGCCTAATTTACATCCCTATTTCAAAAGAGGGATGTAGTCTAGATGAGCCCCTCATAAAATGAGGTTTACTGCTGTTGAAAAAACTGCCACGTTCTTTCAATTTAATTTTGAAAAAAATTTCTTTTTCAAAAAATCTATGTAGTCTAGACATAGCCTAAAAGGCCTGAGCTCCAACTACCTAATAGGAACTTCTGTAGTGATAAGGTGGAAAGTGTGGGACTTCAGGAAATGAGTTGGTGACAACACTGTGCTTGAATAGCTCCTCCAAGGCATGCAGGACAGGTGGAAGGAGCGGTTGGGGGAACACTAAGAAAGAGACTTTTGTGAAACATTCAAACTTTCCTCAGCACTTTTAGTGCGGCCCACAACCCAGTTAAAGCTAACATGCCGGTATCAGGATGGGAGCTCTCTGAAGCTGATAGTCAGATGAACAGCTAGTTAGCAGGTTCCCCAGTTATTAGGTTAGTATGGGAAATGCTCTGCTTAATATACCTCTGCCCTGAGTCTCATTAGATTACATAACCTGCAGCTTTATCACAGAAGCAAAGTCCTCACATATAATTTGTTTGTCCCTTTGGTAAACTGTGTACTATTAGGCAACTGTTCTTCAGGAGAACTAATAGGGTACTCTAATTTTATTACCCGCACATTAATCATTATTAATCTGAATTTTTATTTCTGTTTTCTAAGGAAGACAGTTGAGAAAGATAATGGCTGCAGGGTTAGACTCATTGGCAGAGCTGTGTGAAATCTCAGGGCTGGAGCAGCAAGCAGTACAGCAGGTCAGGGTAGAGCTGCATTAGCAGAGCTGAGGCAGGTGGGGCTTTGTTGGAAGATATGTGGACTTGAAGTGCTTTCATTCATGTGCACTGAGGTGCATCTGCAGACTCCAAAGGCTATAAACTATCACTAGAGTAACCACATCTTGGCAGGGGGTTGGGTGCCCACATGTTTTTTCTAAGATGGGTGCCTCTTTTCTTTAGGTCCTTTGAAAACCTTACTGTATGTCTCATGGCTTCCTGATAACATGCTAATTGTTACAGAAAGGCTCATGCTCCCTGCATTTTTCTGACGCGTTTTGTGAAAAAGGAACTGGAATAGGAAAGTAGGGTTGCCAGGTGTCTGGTTTTGAACTGGACAGTCCAGTATTTGAGCTTTCTGTTCAGGAAACAAATTGAGAAAATATAAATGTCCGGTATTTTCTAAATAAGATGTAATGTAGATTGTGATGTCATGTCAAGTATGTCCAGCATTTTTGTTGAAACCATCTGGCAACCCTATAGGAAAGGTAAGAACCTGCAATGCTTCTCCATAGTGCCCCATATGGCTTTCTGCAAGTGATCTATTTGTTTTTGGTGGCTGGGGTGCTAAAAATATAGTACTTCTACATAGCAACATTATTTCGAAATAACTGGTGTTATTTTGAAATAACTTAGTCCACAGCTACACAGCAGGCAGTTATTTTGAAATAATGTTGATATACTGTCAAACTGGAGGACTTCTTGCTCCGACTCCTATAACCCTCATTGTCCGAGGAGTAAGGAAAGCCAGAGGAAGAGTGCTCTATTTCGAAATAAATGCTGTGTAGACACTCCCTATTTCAAAATAGACTAACCGAAGTGTTGGAGTATAAGCTTTCGTGGGCAAAGACCCACTTCCTCAGATGCAACTGACGAAGTGGGTCTTTGCCCACAAAAGCTTATGCTCCAACACTTCAGTTAGTCGATAAGGTGCCACAGGACTCCTCGCTGCTTTTGCAGATTCAGACTAACATGGCTACCCCTCTGATATTTCAAAATAAGCTATGCAATTGACGTAGCTCAATTTATGTAGCTTATTTTGAGTTAAGCCCTGCTGTGTAGACATACCCATAGTGACTGGATAATAAAACAATCACACTTCTGCATTGCAAATCTGAGTCCAGACACAGTGAAAACAATATCCAAGACTGACTTTCCTGTGACCACTGGGAGAAGGAAGGTGAGAGCATTTTTTATTACAGTGTTTTATGTTTTTAGTTGTGTGTTGTTGGCTTTGTTCCCTCTACCCCTTGCAAGTTACATGGCTCTGTCCTTGTAAAATTCTCCTAAAGCAGGAGACTGAGCGGGCTTGTATGTCGGCTCACCTGAGCTGCCTGTCTCTGCATACAGCTACCATCACCAGCAAGTTCCCCAGGATGGCCATGAGTATAACCGCCGATATGAAGGTGAGCAGGGCAATCTTCTCTGCCACACCAAACCCCTCAGTCGAACTGGAAACCATAAAAAGAGAATGCATCAGAGGAGGGTCTTCAGCCACAACATTAAGCAAATAACTTCAGGTAGATGCATTTGTTTAAACAATTCTTTCTGATCACACTTTTCTCTGAAATTTGCCTCTCTGCCTCAGCAATAGCTGTTGAGGGTTTTTTTGTTTTTTTGGGTTTTTTTGGGGGGGGGGGGGAATATTCAGGCCCCAAATCCTTCAGCTTTGCATTTTATAATATGTACAAATGAAAATGTCTAAATTCTAGTTTATGGAAATTATATGGGACATGTATGTGTTCTGGACAGGTGAGAGGAAAAATTTATACGTAAAATATCTGCAAATTTTCTGTCTGCTCTTGTTGACCCTGGGACTAAATAAATTGATTACAAAGGACTAATTTTTAGGTGCTGAATTTGAAGACAAAAAGGCCCAATTATGATAGGTAAGTAACGGTATTCAGTATTTTATGAAAATCAGGGAAGTCGAGTACAGCTGGCTTCATTTTTTCTTTTTTTTTCTTCAGTAAAACTATTTTTTTAATTGAAAAGCTTTTTCTTTTTTCAAAAATTTCAGTTCTTTCATAAAAACTGAAAACTGGCTTATAATTTTGAAATTTTGAATTTACACACTGTTTTTGCTCCTTTTTTCCCCACTGAATATAATAGAATGAGTGATGTCCATGTTGTTGTTATTTAACGTTTTGCTATTGTTATTTTGTAATTTTCAAAAAGTTACTAAGTAGAAAAAGGAAAAAAGGAAAAATCTGAAGAAGGGTTAAAATACTTAACCCTAGACATGCTTAATTTTTTTATTAATGGGGGAAAGTAAAGGAGAAAAATATGAAAAGTTGATGTTTCAAAGATTCAAATATCGGAAATTTCAATTTTTTTAAAAAAATATAAAAATGTAAAAAAAATGGGAAAAATACAGATTGTTCTGTTTTGAGCCCTTCAGAACAAGATCAACATACTGAAATATTTAGTGAAATTATTTTTTCATTTTTTTTTAACCTACTCTCCTACATATCTACAAAAAGTACTTAAAATCTAAGACATCCAGAACTATTACATACTTTTGAAAAGGACAAACAGCATAGCCTCCAGTGGCCGGGACACCAGAGGCAGCAGGGCTAGGGCTTGGGCCCTCCTGGAGCTGGTGCCAAGGACTCTGGGCTGCAACGGGGTCACTGGACGCAGTTTTGTCCCTGGGATCCATCATGCGGTGCAAAATCATGGTGCAACACATATGATTAAAATTGCATTGAAATTTGTCCGTGAAGTAGGGATTTAAGCAGAATGTATCAATAAAATAGTGTATCTTCCTCTAATGTGCAGAAGAATTTAAAATACTTGCATTTTAGTGTTTTTACCAGGAAATTACAGCTGTGCACCCTTAACCCTGAGTTTAGCAGGATTTTGTGCTGAAAATATTTATTAGTATACAAGGGAGAGAGGAGAAAATTTGTCTTGTCTTAATTACAAGCCTTTTGTACTTGCTAGGAAGATGTGTTATACAGTACTCAGTAGAACAGTTGAGGTTAAATGCAATAAATACAGTTCACCAACTTCATATTTGGGAAACACAGACTTTAGTTTAGATTGGTTTACTCACTTATTTTTTTAACCACACCACTACTGGTTATACTCTCCTGAAGCCAATTAAGCTAGATTACAAAACAAGTTCAGAAGAAAGTATTACAACTAACGTTAGGCTCAAAACAACTCCCAGATTCATACCCTCCAGCCTCCCTCCCCCCCCCCCCCCCCAAGATTTCCATCTGACACCATCTATGAGAAAATGTGATGTTGTAGCTTTTAATACCACAGTTTTGTATGCTTTCAGATTGGGGACCTTCAGAGTTTAACTCGCATCAGCCAATTGGCTGCTCCTAGATATCTACAGGATTCCATAGTAAAAGTTCCAAGCCAAACGGAGGCTGCATTTTGGGAGTAACACCAGTGCACCGTGGATGGCAAGTCTGCAGATATTTAGGGGGTGGTGTTAATCCAGTAGGCCTTTGCCTCCTGTCATCACTGACCACTCCAGTACACAGTGTGGCCACAGCAGGAGTACTGCATTCTTTTTGCCCACAGAAGAGACTTTTGATGCTGGTATTATTGAAACCTCTAGGGCAATGAAACCTGAAGTTTTTCACCCTTCTGTGAAAAGGATCAGATTTAACTATAGGTGAGTTCAGCAGGAAAAAAAATTGCCAATTAGGAACTGCAAACCTTTCACAGATTTCCAAGACAAGAATGGGGTTTCTTTAGCACCTGAAGGAAACAGCTCTTAATTAGGGAGATGTCTGCTGAACTCAACACAACTTCAGTGAGGGCAATTAAAGCTTAGAGGATCACCAACATGTGTCTCTTGTTCCATTCAAAAATGTTGACACGTCTCCACTGTAGCACAATTTCAGTTTCATAGCATGTGTTGAGAAACTCTGCTTCCAGCTGCTTTGGGTGTTGGTTCTTGGACAGCTGCTGAAATGCGTGGTTTTATTTTTTCAGTCCCCATGATTATCCTCACAGAGATTTTAATCACTGGCTGCAATTTAGCTAACCGTGTCCTCCTTCACACATCGGCTATGTCTATACTCGCAGCTTCTTGCAAGAGAAATATGCAAATGAGGCTAAGTGTGGAATATCGCTGAACCTCATTTGCATACCTAATGAGCTGCCATTTTTGCAGAAGAGGCTCTTGTGCCAGAAGGAGCTGTCTACACTGCCTCTTCTTGCAAAAGAAAAACCCTCTTGCGCATTGCCGTTACGCCGATTGTTTTCAGGAATACAGCATTGTGCAAGAGGGATTTTGTAGCTCAAGAAGGTACAGTAAAGACAGCTCCTTCTGGCTCAAGAGCCTCTTCTGCAAAATGGCGGCTTATTAGGTATGCAAATGAGGCTCGGCGATATTCTACACTTAGCCTCACTTGCATATTTCTCGTGCGAGAAACCGGGAGTGTAGACATAGCCCTCCTGTCCTCCTCTACCCTAATTCTGAGAGCTCTCATAGCATGGTCAATACTAGCTCCCGGCAGCTTTCTATCTAGGCACCATAAATTCACCAATTCAAAGCTAGACAAATGTTACCATTTACTGCACTTCTAGACAGACAAGACAATTGGTGGATAAGGTAACCAAGCTGATTATTGGAATCTAAACTCCTTGCTCCTTCCTTCTAATCCCAGAGTGCCAGGCCATCATCCATCATGAGTCAGTCATCATATGGATGATCTAAGAAATGGAGTGTAAAAGAGGTCTTCTAGTTCCTTGGACATTCTCCCTCTTCCTACTTGCTTATATTTACATTTGATTTGAAAGAGTTTCTTTACCACAGAAATAAAGATTTTCTGATAGGAGAAAAGATGCTGGTAATTATGACAATTTAATCTGCCTTGTAGCACTGTGCTTTGGAAAAGAACAAGAAAACAGCAAACGAGAATAAATCCTTGTCTGGTGTGAATTATGCAGAACTAGAAAGGACAAGATAATTTTCATCTTTTGGAGATGCACAAAACTCTCTCCCCTTTGTTCAATAATTCCGTGAGTGGCTACTGCACAGCTGGGAAAGGTTATGCAGTTGCCAAATACAAGTATGTTGAGCAAAACTGCATGTCAGAACACCAAGCTTTATTAATAATGTTCCTCAGCACAGGAAGGCACTGTGTATATGGGGCGCGGAGGAGGGGAAAGACAACTTCAAAGGCAGCCTTATAGCTACACGATCACTGGCTGGAACACAGTGGGACTAAAAGCAGCTAGAAACAACGGCATCGCAATGATCAAAGGCACCTTGATTAGGGAGCTGTAATTGTGGCTGCCTGAATGGATTATTCAAAATAGACTAATGGTAGCTCAATGGCTGCATCTGTGAAACAAAATGTCAGGCTACATTGAATATCTTGATACAAAAGATGTTCCTCTTTCTCCTGGGGGAGGCTGACAGTATACAGCAAAGATGATCATGGGTTAATTTATACAGAGCATAGTTGTTCATGGTGCTAGGTGTTTGTTTGCCTTTTTAAGAACTATTTTTTAAGAATTGTCTATTTTATCTATCTCTGTCCCACCTTCATGATGCCCATCATCACGGCTTCGGAGCACTTCTCCAAATTCCGAAGTGTATGTAAGAAGATGTATGCATTCCTTTCTCCTTCTGTCAGCAGAGATAAGGTGTTGGCTGGTCGGTTAGTGCTGCTGGGGTAGGAAAAGGAGGGTGAAAGAGTAATGGGACTTGCATTTTGGACTGAAGGTGCCAATGTTTGCAATTGTTTACTGTCCTGCCCCCACCCAAATAGAGAGGCAGCAGCACGGAGGGTGAAGGGTGCAGGTTATGATGGCGTGTTGGGGTTTCCCCATCTCTTGCACCCCCGTAGTGGCACGAACAGACTCCGCCAGCCAGTAGGACTGAGGGAGTTTATTACTTCTCCAAGATACAGCACAGCACAGATGCAATCTGGTTACAGGAACTGGGGCTAGGAGGCCTCAGGGCAACCCCCTTGAGATGGGGGGTGGCTGGGCCCTACAATCCCAACCCCCTCCCTAGCCCCTTCTCCCCTGCTTCCCCAACAGAAACTGACTCTCTTCCAGCCCTGCCCCCCAGACAGGGGTTGGTCTCCACCTTCCTCCCTTTGTCTCTCTCCCTGGGAGGCAACCTGTTGGACAGGTTGTGAGACCCTGCCTAGTGACTGTGACCCTGCCAACTGTCCTGTTGGGCTGTGCTACAAATAGCCGCTAGTGGAGGTCACCCACTGCCCAAGCCCAGCAACTAGCAAGGCACCACCATGCCACACTGGGTTATAGAGCAGATAGCACGCCCCCACTATGTCACAGCTGTCACCCCTCCGAGAGCGAATTGAGCAGGGTCACTCCGCTTGTGGCCTGGGGAAGTTCAAGTCCCCTGCCCGGGAAAGCCACAGCGGGGACACTGGCGCTCTCCTTGGCTCAGGCCAGCCGGCGGCAATGCCCTGCAGGAACTGGCTTCCCCCTGTCCGGTTGCTGCACAGCTCTGGAGGGAACGGCCCGGGCCTGTCTTCTGTGGCCGTATCAGCCCTTCCACTGCCATTGAGCTCTGGCCCGGGTCTCTCTGGCCGGCCCACGAGCGCAGCAAGCCTTTCCCGGAAAGCAAGGACGTCTTCCACCCCCGACGCTCCATCCAAGGAGGTCTCTCCCTCCCATAACTCTCTCACCAAGCCCAGGGGGTCCTTTCCCCCTCAGCACCCCGGTTCAGTCTGGGAGAGCCTGGCAGATCCTCAGTGTGCCTCCCCACATGCAGAGAGCAGGTGGGGCAGGTACTTGTCCCAGTCCTGCGGGTGCCGGAGCATAAAGGCCTCCAGCATCTGCTTCAGGGTCCCCTGGCACCTCCTTACCAGCCCGCTGGGCCGGGCGCCATATGCTGGGGCCCAGGTGAGCTGGGCCCCGTGCTTCTCCCATAAGCACGGGAGCAGGACCGACATGAAGTGGGATCCCTGGTCTGTGAGGACCTCCTGGGGGAACCCTACCCTGCTGAAAATGACCAGCAGTGCGTCTGCCACTGTGTCTGCCTCAACAGAGGGCAGAGCCATGGCCTCGGGGCAGTTGGTAGCAGTGTCCATGGCTACCAGGATGTGCTTGTTCCCCGTCCGGGACGCCTGGCCGACAGGCCCCACTATCTCTATTGCTGCCTTCCAGAATCGCTCCTCTATATGGGGTAGGGGCCCCCAAGCAGCTTTCCTCCCATCTTGGGCCTTCCCCCCTTCTGGCAGGAGTCACAGGACTGGCAATATCACTGCACGGCCGCAAATACCCCCAGCCAGTAGAAGTGTTGGAGCAGCCTCAGCTGGGTGCGCTGGATCCCCCAGTGGCCCACAAAGGGGATGTCGTGGGCCAAATACAGCAGCTTCCGGTGATACTTTTGTGGGACTACCAGCTGCCGCTGGACCCACTCCCCCCCATGCCCTCACCTTCCTGGGGGGAAGCCATTCCCGGAACAGGAATCCCCGCTCCCACAGGAATCTCTCCTGGCCATCTCTCCCCAGGGGCTAAGCTTTGCTGAGGCCAGCCTGGTCCCTCAGCCTCTGCAAGGAGGGGTCTGCCTGCACCTCAGCCTGGAATTCAGCAGCTGGGGCAGGGATCAGGACCTGTTCCCCGCCCTTGCCCAGGTCCGGAGTCCCAGCCTGACTGGACCCCATGTCCACTGGGATGGGACCCTGAGCCCCCTGCAGGGGACTCTCACTGGCTCTGGCTACGGGTGGTGACCAGAGTCCCGTGGGGTCCGTCTGGCCACTCCTCTAGGTCACCCTCCATCAGTACCTCCATGGGCAAGTGCCATCCTTGGCCCCCCATTTCAGATGCACCCAGGCTATGGGCACCTTAAATGGGGTCCCATCTATGCCCCTCAGGGTCAGCTGAGTGTTAGGTACCATGTGGTCTGGGGCTATTACCTTGGGCCGGGCCAGTGTCACCTCCACCCCCCGTGTCTCAGTAGTCCATCACCTCCCTGCCATCCACCTGCAGGGGCACGAGGCACTTGCTCCACAGGCCCCCACCCGGTACACGGAAAAATCCGCCTCCTGAGGGTCAGATCTCCCAGGGGAGGTGCACTGAGCATCCTTCCCCCCGCTCTGAGCTGAGGTTTGCCTTCCCCCAGCTCTAGCCAGTTAACCATGGGAAATCCCAGGTCTTGGTGCTTGGTGCACTGAGCCCTCTTGTGGCCTTTTTGCCCGCAGCGATGGCAAGTTAGGTCCTGCAGGCCCTTTTGGGCCAGCTCTGCCTGGGCCCTGGCTGGTTCTTGGGGCACCGATGATGGGTCCTTGTCTCTTGGGCTCGCCTCGTAGGTGATTCTCTGTTTCTCAGCTGAGAACCGGTCTCTGCGCGATTCCCTCTCTCGACGTGATTCCCATTCACACCCGGACCAGCTCTCCGTGACCTCATCCGCCAGTCTCCCGGTCTCCTGAGGATTCTCTGATCTTCGGTCCTTGACCCAGAGCCTCAGGCTGGGTGTGCATGCTTCATCATGATCAGCTTGTGCAGGTCCTTTGCGGTCTGCGCTCCGACCCCGGACACCCACTTGTGGCAGGATTGCGCCAGGCGGGAGGCCATATACACATAGGTCTCCCATGGCCCCTCTGCACCCCCCGGAACTTCTTCGTGTACGTCTCTGGGGTAAGCCCAAACTTGTGCAGTAGGGCCTCCTTGACCCGTTTGTAATCACCTGGCTATAGGTCCTCCAGCTGATTGAGCAACCCAGAAGCCTCCTGGTTCAGCATGGGGATGAGCTCTCGCAGCCAGTCAGCTGGGGGGACCCACTGCAGTTCACAGGCCCTCTCAAAGGAGCTGAGGAACCCATCTATGTCACCCTCGTCCTTCAATTGGGCCACCATGAGCTTCTTCAAGCATATGGCCGCACTGGGCCCTTGGGGCCCCTCCCCACTCAGCGCAGCCAGGGCCCTACTGCTTCTCCGCTCTGCCATGGCCAGCTCATGCTGTCGCTGCCTCTCTCGATCCTGTACTTCCAGTTCCTTCATCTGCAGCTTGATCTGCAGCCGCTGGAGCTCTGTTGGGCTGGACCCTGCCCTGGACGAACTGCGGCTGGCACAGCTTCCCTGGGAAGCTGTCCCATCTCCACAGCAGGCTTCAGTTCTCCGCCCCCTCTGGGAGCCTGAGACACTTCCGGGGGGGGGGGGAGGGGTCTGGCTGCTCCCCACTGGGACAGGGTCCCGGCCCCGTGGCTGGTCATTCTCTTCCAGCCGGGCAATCAGCTGGGCCTTGGTCACTTTTCTCAAGGGCACAGCCTCTCTTCTCTGCACAGCCTCACCAGGTCTGCCTTCAGTAGCCAGGTGTAGGCCATCTCCCTGCTGGTCCCCACAGTGCGGACTCACCAGTCTAGTGCTGTAGCACCCCACGATTCCCAGAAACCACTTCACTCTGCCTCCAGCACGCCTGGCTCTAAGGCCCTTGCTTCTACTGAGCCTTGACACTTGCTGCTGGAAGCTCCATCCACGGGGTGCAGTGCATCCCGCCCCTGACACCAGTGTGAGGGCGCATTGGGGTTTCCCCATCTCCTGCACCCCCATAGTGGCACAAACAGACTTTGCCAGTCAGTAGGACTGAGGGAGTTTATTGCTTCTCCAAGATACAGCACAGATGCAATTTGGTTACAGGAACTGGGGTTAGGAGGCCTCAGGGCACCCCCATGAAGATGGGGGGTGGCTGGGCCCTAAAATCCTAGCCTCCTCCCTAGCCCCTTCTCCCCTGCTTCCCCAACAGAAACTGACTCTCTTCCAGCCCTGCCCCCCAGACAGGGGTTGGTCTCCGCCTCCCTCCCTTTGTCATTCTCCCTGGGAGGCAACCTGTCGGACAGGTTGTGAGACCCTGCCTAGTGACTCATCCGCTGTCCTGTTGGGCTGTGCTACAAATAGCCGCCAGTGGAGGTCACCCACTGCCCAAGCCCAGCAACCAGCAAGGCACCACCATGCCACACTGGGTTATAGAGCAGACAGCCCGCCCCCACTGCATCACAGCAGGTGAGAGCCGATACATGCGGGGAACTGACTTTTAAGCCTGCTCTCTGCACATGCTGGATCCATGGATCTGCCTCCCACAGAGGCAGCAGGGGAAACAGGCAGTAACTGGAGCTTGGGGCTCGCCGTATACAGAGGCTGCTCCATGGGATGCTGGAGCAGCTTCTGTCTGTGGAGAGCTTGGGCCTCTTGCGGACAAGGTCTGCTGCTGCCACACACTGCTGCCTCTGTATCAGAGACAGCAGGTGGGATCTGGTCTGCACAGGGAGCTAACCTGCTCCCCTCATGGACTAGCTCCACCTGCCACCTGTGCTGCTGCCTCTGTTAGCAGGAAGCTCCCCAGGCATGCACTGACTGCCCGCCCCGCCCCCACAGAGTTTTTTAGTAATTGTGTAACAGCTACAAATTTCTGACATCATTACTGCACGTGCTTTTTGAATCTATTGTCAAATGGGAATATTTGTTAATTATGCAACTACAGTCATTCAAAGTTCTTAATAATGCAAAAAGTGGATTTGGATGTAAATTAAAATAAGTGGTCGGGCATAAAATTGTTTTTTGTTTGTTTGTTTTTTCCAAGTCTGAACTTTTTGCCTCTTAAGCATGTTTACTTGTTTTAACACTGTTGAGATGGATGAGTTTGGTCTTATCAGGGAATGAGATTCAGACAAAATGATTATTGGTTAGTAAGAATACAGAGGCCTTGCTAGGAAAAAAAAGTGAAATGTGGATGCTGACTGAATATATAAAATCCCACATAGAAGGAGATACTAAAACAATACATTGAAAAAGCTCTTATATCTAGTTATTTGTGTGGGCTGGGTTTTTGTCTTCTATAATTATTTTTGAAGCTCTGTTCCTAGTTTCTTGTAAATATCCTAGCTTTTCTATATGACACATATTTTACCTAGCAATTAAAACACATGGATTGGTCATGTTGACTAGACAGCTGTATTAACAATAGCATTTCTCCACCAGCTTTTATTATACATGTTATCTAATGGGCTCCCTGCTATTATAATGGTTCAGAAGGTTAAAATCTTTAAGTCATTCAGGCGCCAGTACCGCATTGGGAATCTCAAGCATGCATGCACACTCTTCTCTTCTGCTTTGGATTCAGTGGGGGCACTTTACATGTACAGGACTCTATGCTAGCAAAGCTTGCAATGTCTTCCACAATGAATCCCAACTGATATCAGGGTCTCCTTGCACTAAGTCATTGCCAGGATCAGGTTATGTGAAATAATTACAGCTGCACTTCCTATCCAATGTAAGACTTGAAGAAAATAAAAGATGAAATTCATGTGATTTCTGCAAACACAAAAGGAGAGAAAGAACAATTCCTGGGATAATAGAGCGCAGCAGACAAAGTGGCTACGTCTACATTGGCCCCTTTTCCGAAAGGGGCATGCTAATTTGACAGGTCGTAATAGGGAAATCCGCGGGGGATTTAAATATCCCCCGCGGCATTTAAATAAAAATGTCCGCCGCTTTTTTCCGGCTTTTAGAAAAGCCGGAAAAGAGCGTCTACACTGGCCCTGATCCTCCGGAAAAAAGCCCTTTTCCGGAGGATCTTTTATTCCTACTTCAAAGAGAACCCCCGCGGATTTCCCTATTACGACCTGTCAAATTAGCATGCCCCTTTCGGAAAAGGGGCCAATGTAGACGAGCCCAGTGAGGGTACGTCCAGACTACATGCCTCCGTCGACGGAGGCATGTAGATTAGCCAGATAGGCAGAGGGAAATGAAGCCGCGATTAAAATAATCGCGGCTTCATTTAAATTTAAATGGCTGCCCCGCTCTGCCGATCAGCTGTTTGTCGGCAGATCGGGGCAGTCTGGACGTTCCCCTGTCGACAGAAAACCCTTTTGTCGACCGCCCCGTTATGCCTCGTGGGATGAGGCATAACGGGGCGGTCGACAAAAGGGTTTTCTGGCGACAGGGGAACGTCCAGACTGCCCCGATCTGCCGACAAACAGCTGATCGGCAGAGCGGGGCAGCCATTTAAATTTAAATGAAGCCGCGATTATTTTAATCGCGGCTTCATTTCCCTCTGCCTATCTGGCTACTCTACATGCCTCCGTCGACGGAGGCATGTAGTCTGGACGTACCCTGAGGGACTGGAAGGCAACAGGCAGCCATTTCAAAACAGGAGAGGAAAGAACTGGAATCACAAGAAGAAATTATTATGGAACTTGAGAGAAGGGTAATGGACATTAATAAACAGCACATACATATGACCCTCTGACTCACTGAAGATGATGAAAAGATTAAGGTGTGGTTTTGGACTATTTTGACCCAGTGAAAATAATTGATTTCACTAAGCTATGTCTAGACAGCACCCTTCCATCAGAATAAGCTATGCAATTTGCGTAGCTTATTCCGAGTCTAGGTCGAAAGAGACAGCACCAAATTTCAAACTAAGGCACTATTCCAACAATTCTTTAACCCTCGTGGAATGAGGGTTACAGGGACACCAAAAAAGCGCGCCCGCTATTTTGGGAAATAGCAAGAGCGTTTAAAGATGCAGTGTTGCTATTTTGGGATACTTCCGGCATCCCGAAATAGCGCTGCAATCTAGACATACCCAGAGCTTAAAGCTTCGGGAGAACATGTAGACTCAGATCTTTTTTTAAAAGAGCCCTGATTTTGTGCCCAAGATCTGCAGTTGCATTTGACTTAAATATTTTAATATTAACATGAGCATGCAGTTATTTGCATCCACAACTATTCCCAGGAACAAAATCAGAGAGTGAAGGGAAATGCTTTTTGAAATTGGGACATGTTCCTTTATGAGTAAACTAACGACCTGTGTCTCAGCGCAGGAACATTATAATAGAAAAGTAATTCCTTGGCCTAGATACATCTGGCTCTTACTATGTATACTCCTTTCCTACCCCCAAAATATTAATTAGAGGTCAGCATTAATTTAGCACAGTATGTTTTCTGCTATGTGGTATCCTATTGAATCAATTACAGGCAGTCCCCGACTTACGTGGATCCGACTTACGTCGGATCCCTAGATACGAACGGGGTGAGGCAACTCCCGCACATGCTCAGCAGCATTCCCGGGGCTCGCTCACCTGGGTCCTAGGATCCTCCTCCTCCTCGGGCCGGCTCCGACTGGGGTCCCGCAGAGCTGCCGGGCAGAGGAAAAGTGCCTCCCCACGCCCGCTGCCCCCCCCCCACCCTCCTGCCAGCAACAGGCTGCCCCCTCCCCTGAGCAACAGGCTGCCGAACAGACAAAAGCAGCCTCTCTGCCCCTCCTCCCCTCTATACATGCCGGGCTCCCGGAGCGCAGCGTCCCGGGGGCTCGCTCACCTGGGTCCTAGAATCCACCTCCTCCTCCTCTTCGGCCGGCTCCAACTGGCCTCTGCCTGCAGCAGCTGGCCACAGGGACAGGGATCCCGCAGAGCTGCCGGGCAGAGGAAAAGTGCCTCCCCACGCCCGCTGCCCCCCCCCCGCGGTCTCGCATCCTGCACGCCTCCCCCCCCCCTGCCAGCAACAGGCTGCCCCCTCCCCTGAGCAACAGGCTGCCGAACAGCAGACAAAAGCAGCCTCTCCGCCCCTCCTCCCCCTATACATGCTGGGCTCCCTGGGCAAACAAAGACTCCACCAAAACAAACAAAGTGCTGGCCTCATTGTGTTAGCAAAAAAAGGACCCTCCTCCTAGAACCCTGGGTGGTGTGTGGAAATAAAGCTATTAGCTCAAAGCATGGTGCAGAGCTGTCTGGTATTTGATGAGTTACTCCTTTAGTCCTGAGTTTGTCACAGGGACAGAAATAGATGTGAAATCTTCTGAACAGGGGAACAGACAGCAAAACAAACATTAGAGGGGAGTTAACCTTTCCCTATGCTATCCAAAACTAAAAAAAATGTTTGGCTAGAGTTTCCCCTACAATATGTACCAGTTCCGACTTACATACAAATTCAACTTAAGAACAAACCTACAGTCCCTATCTTGTACGTAACCCGGGGACTGCCTGTACATATTTTCATGAGTTATACAATCTGAGCTATTCTCCTCCTGTTTGTGCAGATGGCAGGACCATATCTAATGGTTTTTAATGAATTTCATATTTCACTTCTGTTTTAGAAACAGATTTGGATGAATTGAATTATTGACAAGGCACAAACAAATGATTTTACATGCAGCAAAATAATAAAATCATGGTCTTGGTTAATTTGTTTGGGGTTTGTTTCTGCCTTAATTTGAAAAAACAATGTTGCTTTTTTCCAGTTGAAGCGCAGGAGAGAACTGCTGGCTGTCTAGTTTCCACCGGCTAGTGTTTGCTGTGGAGTAGGATGTGAAGAAAATTATTCTGTAACAAGTAACATGAGACACAGCAGAAGAAAGCACCTTTCTATTGAAAATCCAACCCCATTCAACAGTGTCAGGAAGTCTTTCCCATCCAGCATCAGTTCTGTGCCAAATAGGTCCCAGCCCAGTTCCTGTTGGATCAGTATCTGCACCATAAAACCACCAGCGTTAGAGCTGGATGAAATGTTAATTACACCTTTTACCTGTTGGAAACCATTATTTTGTCAAAACTAAAACATTTTGCAGAAATGTATCCCAGAAAAAGAAAGAATCCGAGTCTCTACGTGCCAGGGATTAAGATACTGGCACAGGATGACCCAGGAAGACGTCCTTGAGCTGCCTCATTTAGAATGGTGTGGGATGAAAAACTCAGATCTGAATCAGGTAGAGCAGGGACTTGAAGATGGGCTCCCCAACTCACAGAGCAGGGCTCGAGTCAGGAAAGCCTGCCTTCTGCCTTCTCATGCATAACAAAATCCAGTTCTGAAATGAGATGAGTTATGAAACTGAATTGCTGCTTTCTAGCCAGACGTAGGCACTAGTTTCCGATGAGGTGGCCCAGGAGGCTGAACCCAGCTGCTTAGAAGTAAAAGTAGTCTTTCTGTGAGAGGGATGAGACACTCTGGTGGGGCCACATAAGAGAACCTTGCTTTGCCACTGGACTCTTGTCCTGTTACCCTGAATGATGTTGTTGCTGGTGAAAGGTATGTCCACACTGCAGCTGGGAGTGTGCAGAGAAACATATGCTAGCTCTGCTTGAATTACGGCTCTAACCATAGCAGGGTAGCTAGGGGTGGAATGGAGGCAGCTTGGCTGAAACCCAGAGCAGAAAATGGCATGGTACTCCTAAATATTTACTCAGCAGAAAGTCCCAGATGCCCTACCCATAGCATGTTTAGTGCACTAGCTCAAGCAAAGCAAGCATGCATCTGTCTGCCCAAGCTGAAAAGTACACACCCTGCTGCAATGTAAATGAGCTCTTCGAAAACAAAGTTCACAAACAGATCCAGTCATAAATGCTCATGTTGTTTAAGTCTTTAATGACTGAGGAACCCAAGCTACCACCTCCACAGGGAGTATGGAGAGAGGTAGCATATTCTCCTCTCACAGCCTCAGTGGGAGGAAGTGACTTACTGATGCTGAAATGTTCATTCTGATTCTCCTCTAATCAGAAGGGTCTGGGACCAGAAGAGAGAGCTAAGTTTACAGCCAAATGACTAATACTAAGTGCAGTGGATGGTGAGCTGCAGAGCATAAGGAAACCCGAGGACTTGGGTTTATTATTATTATTTACGAGATTATTCAAGTCCAGCTACAGGCTGCTTAAAATCATTGATGCTATGCACCAGCTGTACATACCAGCTCAGCTAGCTGGACGTTAAGATGTCTTATAGGATCAATGTTTTTAAATAGCTGTTTGACACTGCTTAGAATCAAGTACCACAAAAAAAAGACAGACTGGCTAAATGCTTTTAAAAATGCTTTGTGTGGGATGCATAGTCAATCAAATACATGCTAATAACACTCTCTCCATTTAGACATCAGGTAGGTACAGAAACGGCTGGTGCCCTTTGGGACCCTCCATATGCTCTCACAGTAATTTCACCCCTAGCTAATTAACCTACAGAGGGAAATGTTAGTACTCTCTTTGGCATGGGTTTGAACAACAAAATTTGGATCTGGCTTCATTCCCCCACCTCTCAGATTCAAGGTGCTGGTTCAAGGCCTCATAGAAATATAGGGCATTCTCCACTGCTGCAAATGGGCATAACTTGCCAGTAGTCAGTGGAGCTTTTTCTCTTTGTACCTGCTGAAGCTTGAAAAATTTGGCCCACATGCCTTCACATCTGACTGCACATCACTGTGTTCCTTATTTGTACACACCACAAAGCACATCAGAAATGGCTGCAGTGCTCTGTTGCAGTATCCCATTCTGATTTGTAGGTACTGGATGAGACCAAAGATCAGACGCCTCTTTATTCAGAAATGCCTTATCCCAGGCAAAGCAGATAAAGGACAGAACAAAAAAGAGAAAATCCACCAAAATACACTTAATCAGAACAATGTTTCTATATATTCAGGGTAAGTGGCTCCTGCCTATCCCATCTCTCCTATGTAAGCCTTAAACTCTGAGGCTGTGTCTACATTGGCAAGATTTTGTGCAATTTTTGTGCAAAATCTTGCCGCCTGTCTACACTGGCCGCGAGTATTTGCGCAAGAACACTGATGTTCTACTGCATGAAATCAGTGCTTCTTGCGCAAATACTCTGACGCACCCGCTCAGGGATAAGTCCTCTTGTTCTTGCGCAAGAGGCCAGTGTCGACAGGTAACGTCAATTACTTGCGCAAGAAAGCCCGATGGCTAAAATCATAGAATCATAAAGCTGGACGAGACCTCAGATGGTCATCAAGTCCAGCCCCCTGCTCTAGGCAGGACCAATTACAACTAATCAACCCGGCCAGGGCTTTGTCAACCCGAGACAAACACCTCTAGGGATGGAGACTCCACTACTTTCCTAGGTAACCCATTCCAGTGCTTCACCACCCTCCTAGTGAAATAGTTTTTCCTAATATCCAACCTGGACCTCTCCCACCACAACTTGAGACCATTGCTCCTTGTTCTGCCATCTGTCTCTACTGAGAACAGCCTCTCTCCATCCTCTTGGGAACCTCCCTTCAGGAAGTTGAAGGCTGCTATCAAATCCCCCCTCACTCTTCGCTTCTGCAGACTAAACAGACCCAAGTCCCTCAGCCTCTCCTCATAAGTCATATGCTCCAGCTCCCTAAAATGGCCATCAGAGCTTTCTTGTGCAAGAGAGCGTCTACACTGGCACGGATGCTTTTGCGCAAAAGCAAATCCTTTGTGCAAAGGCACATGCCAGTATAGATGCTCTCTTGCGCAAATACTTTTAACAGAAAAACTTTTCCGTTAAAAGTATTGCACAAAATCATGCCAGTGTAGATGCAGCCAGAGAGCTCTGTATTAAAAAGATGAATCCCACACAGCTATGCTAACTAAATCAGATTTAATCAACCAGATTTGCCTAGCAATGTTTCCATTAATTATCATTAATCTCAGATCCAGAAGGCAAAGTCTGTTAAATGCTTCAGACCAAGAATGATGATTATTGATGCTGTGTTTCAGATTCTGTTCTCAATTTGTGTAAATCAAAAGTAATTCCATTTACACAAGGTAACTGACATGACAATTCTCTCTCTCTTTCTGGTATATAGATATATACACACATATTTATATCAGTAATGCAGGGACATGAAGGGAGCTGAATGTATTTGATACACATCAATGGTATAAGATCATTTTGGATTATGAGAATGTTTCTAATATTCAAGATTCAGAATCAAGATTCAGACCCAAGAGAACTGATAAACAAACTGCATATGTAGTACACACAAAACAGCCTCAATGTACTGTTTATGTATCCCGTTGTAACCAGGTGTGATACTTAGACCCACAGAGGCATCTCAAGCACAGAGTATTAGTTTTAACTTTTGAACTGCTGCTCTTGTGACTTTAATTTAGGAATTTTACAAAGTTGCACCGATTTAACTAAATTAGTTAAACCGGTGCAAACTTCCATGTGTAGACCCATGGTTAGATGGTGTTGTAGTTTTTGTCTTAATTTCCATTATAGTTATTTTTGTTAGGGAAAGGAAATATTTTTCATTTTTTATAATGAAGTCAGCATCCTTATAAGCCACTTAAGTAGCTTTTGGCTTGGATTTTTAAAGGTGCTTAAGGAAGACAATGGAAGTTGAGAGAAGGATGGTTCCGTAGCTAGGGCATTAACCTGGAACCTGAGTTCAATTCCATTCTCTACAACACATTTTAGGTTCCTCTGAAAATTCCATTTTACACTGTAGAAAGCAGGCTTATAACAAAGAGCTGTAAATGGAATATCTGTATTTGCAGTTTGCCACTATGTTAAAATTCAAACTTTTCACAAGAACCATTCTGTTTCACTATTTCATTTAGATAGGCGGAGGGGAGCCACTCTTTCTGAGTTCACATCTTCAGAGCAGGCATTTTTACAATTATAAAACAGATAGGCTACGTCTACACTGGCATGATTTTCCGGAAATGCTTTTAACTGAAAAGTTTTCCGTTAAAAGCATTTTCGGAAAAGCATGTCTAGATTGGCAGGACGCTTTTCCGCAAAAGCACTTTTTGCGGAAAAGCGTCCGTGGCCAATCTAGACGCGCTTTTCCGCAAAAAAGCCCCGATCGCCATTTTCGCAATCGGGGCTTTTTTGCGGAAAACAAATCTCCGCTGTCTACACTGGCCCTTTTGCGCAAAAGTTTTTCGGAAAAAGACTTTTGCCCGAACGGAAGCAGCATAGTATTTCCGCAAAAGCACTGACAATCTTACATGAGATCGTCAGTGCTTTTGCGGAAATTCAAGAGGCCAATGTAGACAGCTGGCAAGTTTTTCCGCAAAAGCAGATGATTTTGCGGAAAAACTTGCCAGTCTAGACACAGCCATATAGTTTACCTTGTATGATGGAATACAGGCACTGCAAGTGAGATTAATGCATTCAGTAACATACAAGCATTTTATAGAGTCTAAACACTAAAGGCATCCTCACAAGTGTAAAACCTATCTTGAACAATGGTAATATATAAATGAACTGATCTCATCATCAGCCTCAGCCATGATACTTTGCAGTGCTCAGCTGATGCCTATAGGCTTGGCAAGAGCTGGCACTTGCTATATCACTGTCACAACTACTATTTACTAGTACACTGACACTGGCATCAAGGCATGTTATTGAGTTGAAGCAGCTCTTTTGCCTCTCTGATAGTTTTCAGTGCCAGTCTGTGAAAATAATCCTCCCCCCAGATAGTTACTGATAAGAACCCAGTAATAGCAGTCCTTATTTTAATTTGTATGAGGGAGACAAGGTGGGTGAAGTAATATCTTTATTGAACCAATCTGTATGACAACACTGAGGTCTTGTTTTCTGATCAGCATGAAACCTCCATTCATTTACTTTGTTGAAATCTGTCACTTGAATTATTAGGAATTTCAAATTAAAAACATAAAAGTCATGCTTCGCTCTCCCAAGATTCATTTGCAATTAGGAGTATTAAAGGTATTGCAGTGTTCAGGCAGAGAATGAGTGTCAGCTTGGCTATTTATTAAGAGATTTATGGTATGTATTTTTCTCACTACCCGTTTCTGTCCTAGACAGAATGGGACACACAGCTATCTGTGGTCCAGCTCCTAATATTTCCTGGACAGACTCCTAATTTCAAGAGTTTAGGTGAATCAAACTGATTATCACTGTCACTAGTGCTAATGGAAAATTTGTCACAGAGAGGATAACATGTTGACTACAGGAATGTCTTTTATTTGAGAGATCCCTCATAAAACCAGGTCCTCAGACACACAGAAATCATTTCACAACTCATTCATTACATGACGATGACAGGAGGTAATTTTGTCTCCCTCCCACAGGAGACTACTAGACTGTACAGCCTCTTAAACTTTAAAGCATGAGCTTTAAGATTAGGGTTCAGACTCTGAAGTGCATGCAGCCAATTAACCAAACACTGTTTGATACAGAAAATCTGGCCTTCTACAAAATTTACCACAGATACAAAACACATTCTTTGAACCCAATCTGCTATCCAGATCCTGTTGCAATATAATATAACCCTTTTTGGGAAGAGGAGGAGTCACCACATCTAATACTTCTACATTTCTGAAAACCCTTCTGCTTGACTATACAGAAACAAAGCCCAGCAACAGAAGTACCTGAGGTAGCAGCCAGTGACTTTCCAGAGAACAAGGCATATATCTGTTATTGTGTTGCCTAAGTGAATCCTCCCTTTTCTTTAGGCTCAGATGTCTGTTGCTGATTGGCCATCTGGACTAGGGTTCTGTTCTTTGGTTAAAACTTGCTGAGTCCTATCCTGCAGCTTAGAATTTGCTCCTTCCGAACACTTCCCAACCTAGAATCATCACAGATCTCATGCTCAAATTAAGTGACTAAGAAAAGAAGCTGACTAACAAGAACAAGCAAGGAGCAGCTGATCTCCTGAACTCTCTTCCAGCTCTGATTTTCTATGATTCTATGATTAAGTAAAACAAAAACCTGTTTGGGTACAGGGTCAGATGAGTGAGTACAAGGGAAGAGCAGCTGTTCCGTGGTCTCCCACGGAATGCATTTTAAGTTTGATTTTTAATAACCTGGAGCTGACTCCTTGCACATAAATTGTGCTAAAAAGTGTTAGGAAACATCCTTTCTGTATTCCTGGCCCAGGACTGAGTAACCTGCTCCAGGCAAAGAAAGTAAAAAGAAAAGGTAGCCAAGTACAAGGGGAAATCTCTGAATGGCACAGCATTTAATAGATGAAGACCATCAGAGGCTCAATAAATGTAGAAGCTATGGTCTCCTCCAGGTTAGATAGTGGGCATTGTACCAGGAGTGGTAGATAACATGAACCCTACTAGAAGCTGATGCCTGTCAGCTACAGAAAATTAGAAGTAGGCAGCAGTCCAAAGGTCTGCAGCTGGAGGAAACAATGAGGGAAGTACAAGAGCACAAGAGGATCAGAGAATTGCAGAAGTGACATTTCAGATGTCCAAGGAGACAGCGTAATGAGAGTTTTGAGCATGACTTTAAGGAAAAAGAGCAAACAATATGAAAACTCAAGGCAGCTGCTTTGATTAGACCTAAAGCTCTTGGGCTCGAAAGAAAAAGCTCATAGAACAGTAGCAGAAGTGCAGAAAATAAAGCGCAAACACTTCATTGCAGCTGCCAGATCAGCCTGGCCTCCTTAGACTTATTATTGGCCAGAAAAGCCAATACTGTCTTTAATGGAAATACCTGGGTCAGATTTACCCGTTCCTGCCCTCACAGGGACAGACAGCAGGCTGTGACTTGGATCCCATCTCAGTGGCAGAAGCTGGCAATGGTCTGCCCTTCCTCTGCCCAAACAGCCAGCTCTTTATATAGTGACTGACCTTGTGAGCCCAAGGACTTTGGAGAGGTGGCAGCTGTTTCCTTCACGAGCCACCCACCAGTTAGGATTAATGTAGTCCAGACTAATTAAGACCAAAGTTTTTAAAAGGTTTAAGAAAGACCATTCTCTGCCTATTCCCAGTGAAAACTCTCATCAAACTAAATGAGAGCTCTGACTAGTAAGCAATGAGTATGAGACACAGACTAATGCCCTGTGGTAGCCATTCCACTGTGTAGGAAAGATAGAAATCATGGCAAGAGACCACCTTGGCTTAAGCAAGAGATCTTACATGATCTAAAAATAAAAAAGGAGGCATAAAAAAAGTGAAAACTGGGTCATATGACAAAGGATGAATATAAGCAAACAACACAAGTACACAGGGGCAAGATTAGAAAGGCAAAGGCACAAAATTATCTCAATCTAGCTAGAAACATAAAAGGTAACAAGAAGACGTTCTACAAATATATTTTCGAAGAAGAGAAAGAGGAAGATCAAGGACAGGGTAGGCCCATTGCTCAATGAAGAAGGAGAAACAATAACAGGAAACTTGGAAATGGCAGAGGTGCTGAATGACTTCTGTGTTTCGGTCTTCACCAGGAAGTTTGATGGTGATGGAATGCCTAAGATAGTGAATGCTAGTGCGAATGGGATAGGTTTAGAAATTAAAATAAAAAAAGAACAAGTTAAAAATTACTTACAAACATTAGATGTTTTCAAGTCACCAAGGCCTGATGAAATGCATCCTAGAATACTTAAGGAGCCGATAGAGGAGGTATCTGAGCCCATAGCTCATCTTTGATAAGTCATGGAAGCTGGGGGAGAGATTCCAGAAGACTGTAAAAGGGCAAATCTAGTGCCTATTTGTAAAAAGAAAAATAAGAACAACCCAGGAAACTACAGACCAGTCCATTTAACTTCAGTGCCAGGGAAGATAATGAAGCAAGTAATTAAGGAATTCATCTGCAAACATCTGGAAGATAATAAGGTGATAGGTAACAACCAGCATGGATTTGTAAAGAAGAAATCATGCCAAACCAATCTGATAGCTTTCTTTGATAGGATAACAAGTCTTGTGGATAAGGGAGAAGAGGTGGATGTGGTATACGTAGAATTTAGTAAGGCATTTGATATGGTTTCACATGACTTTCTTATCAATAAACTAGGGAAATACAATGTAGATGGGGATTCTATAAGGTGGGTGCATAACTGGCTGGATAACCATTCTCAGAGAGTAGTTATTAATGGTTCACAGTCATGCTGGAAGGGCATAACAAGCAGGCTTCCGCAGGGGTCTGTTTTGGGACCAGTTCTGTTCAATATCTTCATCAACTATTTAGATATTGGCATATAGAGTATGCTTATTAAGTTTGCAGATGATACCACACTGGGAGGGGTTGTAAGTGTTTTGGAGGATAGGATCATAATTCAAAATGATCTGGAGAAACGGTCTGAGGAAAATAGGATGACGTTTAATAAGGACAAATGCAAGGTACTCCACTTAGGAAGGAGCAATCACTTTCACACATACAGAACGGGAAGAGACTGTCTAGGAAGGAGTCCTGCAGAAAGGGATCTAGGGATCATAGTGGACCACAAGCTAAATATGAGTCAACAGTGTGACACTGTTGCAAAAAGGGCAAACATGATTCTGTGATGCATTAACGGAAGTGTTATGAGCAAGACATGAGAAATCATTCTTCCGCTCTACTCTGTACTGATTAGGCCTCGGAGTATAGTGTCCAGATCTGGCCACCACATTTCAAGAAAGACATGGAGAAATTGGAGAGAGTCCAGAGAAGATACTACTTTGGGCAGGCGGCTGGACTTGATGACCTCCTGAGGTCTCTTCCAGCCCTGGGACTCTATGGCTACGTCTAGACTGGCATGATTTTCCGCAAATGCTTTTAACAGAAACGTTTTTCCGTTAAAAGCATTTGCGGAAAAGAGCATCTATATTGGCACGGATGCTTTTCCGCAAAAGCACTTTTTGCGGAATAGAGTCCGTGCCAATCTAGACGCAGTTTTGCGCAGGGAAGCCCCGATCGCCTTTCCGCCATCAGGGCTTTTTTGCGCAAAACAGTTTTTAGCTGTCTACACTGGCCCTCTTACGCAAAAACATTTCCGGAAAAGGGCTTTTGCCCGAACAGGAACATCAAAGCATTTGCGCAAGAAGCACTGATTTCAGACAGTAGAACGTCAGTGCTTTTGCACAAAATCAAGCGGCCAGTGTAGACAGCTGGCAAGTTTTTGCGCAAAAGCGAAAAACTTGCCAGTCTAGATGCAGCCTATGATTCTATAATTCTATGATAAAAAATTATTAAAGGTCTAGAAAACATGACCTATGAGAGAAGACTGAAAGAATTAGGCTTGTTTAATTTAGAAAAGAGAAGACTGAGAGGGGACATTATAGTTGTTTCCAAGTATCTAAAAAGCTGTTACAAGGAGGAGGGAGAAAAATTGTTCTACTTGATCCTTTAGTGATAGGTCAAGAAGCAATGGGCTTAAATTGCAGCAAGGGAGGATTAGATTGGATATTAGAAAAAACTTCCTAACTGTCAGTGTGGTTTAACACTGGAATAAATTGCCTAGGGAGGTTGTAGATTCTCCATCAATGGAGATATTTAAGGTCAGGTTAGACAGACACTTGTCAGGGATGATGTAGACAGTGCTTGGTGTCCTGCTGTGAGAGCCAGGGACTGGACATAGGCGACCAGTATGCTAGGCAGGGGAAAGTTTTGCCTTACCAAACCACCCCTCATGCTCTGCTCCCAGAACACCTGCTGAAGGCATTATGTGGATGGCGTGCTGCTGACCTCAGTGCCCACCTTCCCCGCTGCTTCAGGCTGGGGAAACTGGGGGCTGGGGAGGCTTGGACCCACTTGATCCATGCAGCCTCCTCCCTCCCCAGTGCTCTGGGTAGCAGATAGCAGGGAGGCTCTGGAAAATGTGAAGGTGCAGAAGAATGAAATCCCACCAATTGTCCCTTGAGGATTTTAGGTTTGGATTTCAATATTTATCACAATAGCCAGCAAGGAGGTACTTAAATTATAGGAGTTACAGATGGAAAACAGCCGTTGTTGTTTCAAGTCCACACCCTTGCAAATGTAAGTCCTAGTGCCCCAAAGAAGAGAACGGATATTAAACAACACCACACTATAGCTTAGCCAGTCTTATATCATGGGAAGGAAAAGCCACATTTTCCACAAAAGAAAGACCACATTTTCGCAAAATACACAATCTGAGCAAAATTCATCTCTGTTATTCCGGATTTACACTAATATAATAGCTCAGGGTCTGGCCCTACAGATAGTGGTACATCTGCAAACATGCACCCGCAGTTGGATCCTCAAAAGCCTATACATGTGCTTGCATGGTGCATAGTTAAAATTTGCTGGTTTGTACAAACAGCTCAGACGAAGCTGGTGCAAGAGGTAGAGGTACCTGGGCATAACTTTTGCATGCTCCTTCATGGATCTGACCGAGAGAGATTACATGATAAATCACACTCTTCTCAGCCCTTTCCTCCCTTTTGCCCCCTGCCTTTGGAAGTGCCGGGTGGAGTATTCAAAATGACAGAAAGATAAAGCAAGAACTGCAAGAGAAGTTCCGCTCCAAGATCCATACACACAAAAATCTGGCTATGCATACAATTTTATATCCTGTAACACCTCAATGGTTTTTTTTTCCTTGACCTACACTGAATTAACTCTCATACTCCTTAGAACCTCTGAATACTTCATTCCCCCCAGATTTCCCACATCATTTCAAGAAATGTTCAGAGGAATGGCATTTTTAATCAAGGCTTATCATAACAGAGGCAGAGACTGCTGTTTGGAGGATACATTATGCTAACTACTGAGCTAACAGATGCAGCAAGACGATAAGTTACTGTAGTAAATGGTTTGCTTCTGCACAGCAGTAACAGCAGCAGACGTGAATATTTGCCAGACCAGTAAGTGATATAATCAATGATTCATTGCCACAGTATATCGGGGCAAAATAAATAGTGGAAGCATTCAATTAGGTAAGTCAAATGAGTGTCAATCCTATATGCATGGTGCATGCAGTTTATTTCAAGGAGACAATCCACCAACAGTGCTATATGTTATCCATAATAGGCCACCAAAAAGAACTATCTACAATAGACATATGACAGGCCAAGGAAACAGAACTGGGTTTTATGAGGCAATATTCATATGCAAGGTATTGCAAATGTTCTTTCCAAGCCAGTAATTCAGAAACAGTTCAATAACTGCATAGGCTAATGTGGCACTGCAATAGGCGTTCTGCATTCAGAAATAGCTCACTAGCTTTGGAGATTACAACCAGCTCTGCTGGGAGAGACTCACTGGGATTGTTCTTCTGCTATTTTCCAAATGCCGTGGAAATTTTAACTTGCATTTGAGGGGGATAGGAGACAGACAGAGAGCCATCAGATACCCACTAACAGTGATGCCAGTGCCCCTTAGTTTTGTCTTGCAACTCTATCTAATATTCCAGATCTGATGATTTGACACGGCTTTTTCAATGCAACTTATTCATGACCTGTAGTAGATCTATGAACCCTGACCTACAACATACATTGCTAATCTAGTCCTGACCCCCCCCCCCCCCTCCCCTGCTCTGTTTATGCAGTTCAATCCTGAATTTCTGTGCATCTTTCTTTCATTTCCTGGGCCAATTCCACCAATTCCACTCAATCTTGGCCTGCAGCATCTCTTGTTATTCCAATCTTGCATCCCAATGCACAGTATTTTCCAATCAACTCCAAAAATCTTCTTTCCCCCATCAAATGTTTAATGAGAGACAACTGTGATTATCTGCTGAGGCACTGAAATTAAAGAAAGACTTCACTATTTGTTACAGCGATGTTACATTTTACAATCTGACACTAACAAAGAAGGCTACCTTAATCTGGACAGATTCCTCATTGTAATCCAACACAAGTAAAGAGCAACTGAAGTAGTGGAGTTCTCAGGCCATATCTCTCAGTCCTCTTTACACATATTCACCCTATAAATATACTGCATGTATAAATGTCTCCCTAGCACCACAGCTGTTGTCGGTGAGCACTCTATTAACTTCCAGGAGTTGGAGCAAAGCTTTAAAATTCCATTAATTAAGTGTTGGCGGAGGTGTTCGGAAAGACTCTCTGATAAATATAGTTCTCTAAAATGTTTCCCTAGAAACTGAGAGAAAAGTTGAACTATATGAAAAGTACATTGGCTGATAGATTGTGTCATTGGTATTAAACTACACCAAGACTGCAGAGAATTTGGCATAGACAGAACTAAATGTTGCTTTATTTAGTTAATGAGGATTTTAGACAGACACACACAAAAATATAAAGCCCCACCTGATATAGAAAAACAGTATGGTGGTGGTGGTTGTGGTTTGCTTTGTCATAAGACAAAGCATTACGTACTGTGTACGTCTACACTGCAAGCTTATTTCGGAAAAAGCTATTCCGGAAGATATCTTCCGGAATAGCTTATTTTGAACTATAGCGTCAACACTACAGGGAAGCCTCCAAATTAGTCCGAGGCAGGCTCCCTAATGTGGATGTGCTACCTCTATTTAGAGTCCCAGAAGGCACTGGAGAGGAATAACTTAAAATGTCCTTGGTGAGGAGCTATTTCGACATAGCAGCAGTGGAGTGTCCACACACACCCTCTTCTGAAAGAGCTTTTTCGAAAAGAGCATTCCTCATGGAATGAGGTTTACAAACATCGTAAAAAACCCTCCGTTATTTTGATTTTTTTTCGAAATAATGCAATTGCCATGTGGATGCTAGTATTGTTTTTCCGGAATAACGGTGCAGTGTAGACGCACCCTCAGAAATGGTCATTGCTTCTACTCTGCTAGGGTATGTCTACACTACCCCGCTAGTTCGAACTAGCGGGGTAATGTATGCATACCGAACTTGCTAATGAAGCCCGGGATTTGAATTTCCCGGGCTTCATTAGCATAAAGCCGGCGCCGCCATTTTTAAAAGCTGGCTAGTGCGAACCCCGGAGTGGAACGAGGAGTACAGATAGTTCGGAATGGCTACGTAGTTCGAACTATCTAGCCTGTGCCGTGTAGCCGCGCGGCACGGGGTTCGCACTAGCCGGCTTTTAAAAATGGCGGTGCCGGCTTTATGCTAATGAAGGCCGGGAAATTCAAATCCTGGGCTTCATTAGCAAGTTCAGTATGCATACATTACCCCGCTAGTTCGAACTAGCGGGGTAGTGTAGACATACCCCTAGTCTCTCCATAGTTTCTATACCTCTACATTAGTGAAAATTAATCAAGATGCTCCATTTGTGTTTAAAAGACTTTCATACCTCACCTTTCTGCTCCCTGGATCATGGGCCCAATACTGGGGTGAACCTGCCATGGCCAATTACTCTGGCACTGTTGCCCAATTCTGCCAGTGGTACAGTGGAAAATGGCCAGGCTGCACCTAATAATTTGGTTCCATGTGTCTACACAAAGCATGTACATGCTCTGTTCTCTCAGTAGTGTCAGCAGTAAGGGTGCCATTTAGGAGGGCTTGAGGGAAGTAGCCGTCCCCCCCAAAGTATGAACCCCTGGATTTCATACTTGAAGTTTGCTTAAAGCCCTCATGGCAGGAAGGCAGGGGACTGGAAGGGCTTGTTCTTAACTGAAGGGTTTTTTCCCTTCCATATACCCAAGAAAGCACGTAACTCCTCTATTCACCCCTCCTTGAACAAACGTCCATTTTCTGCCTTATCGGCCACCATGTGTCTGCTGTCCCTTCTGAGTCTCCTTTGTATAGAATTTCTATCTAGCCCACTGTCTCTGTGTTCCCTCCTGAAGGCAAACACACAGCCTGAAGAGACTACTAGAATGTGTGTGATCCTTTGATCCTTTGGACAAACCCTGAAGTATTTTAGGAGAGGGAATAGGCTTATCTCATACCTGCCTCTCCATCTCATTGACCGTCTGTCTACTTCTATGTGTAAGGCTCCGTCTAGAAAGCGACACTATTTCAGGATACTGGAGGTATCCCTAAATAGCTATTCCACGTCTTTAAATGCACCCATTATTTCAAAACAGATTTCAAAATAATGAGCATGCTATTCTGACGTCCCTGTAACCCTCATTCCATGAGGGTTAAGGGGTGTTTTGGAATAGCACTTTATTTTGAACTTGATGCTGTGTAGACAGCATCAAATTTAGAAATAAGCTATTTCAAAATTAGATAGAAATAAGATACACAATTTGCATAGCTCAAATTGCGTATCTTATTTTGACCAATGGGTACAGTGTAGAGGTACCCTAAGTGCTATTCCATGCAAGTAATGGTGGCAGAATCTGTCCTTTTATGCTTACCCACCTCCCACTGTTAGTTTGGGTCCTTTCCCAAAGGATTAGACCAAGACACAGGCCTGAGTCCATCCCTCTTCCTGCACCTTCTCCATCTCACTCTAGAGTCATCACAATGACCTGTGGCCAGCAGTAGTCATCCTGCACATGTACCTTCTTCCACAGTCACTTGTCACCTCTTTCCTGCCTTTCCTACAATGCCTCAATAATCCTGCCCAGAGCACTGCTGGAGTAAAGCTGGGTATGTCTACACTACCACCCTAGTTCGAACTAGGGTGGTTAATGTAGTCATACGAACTTGCAAATGAAGCCCGGGATTTGAATTTCCTGGGCTTCATTTGCATGTTGCTGGGCGCCGCCATTTTTAAATGTCCACTAGTGCGGACTCCGTGCCCGCGACTACACGCAGCACGAACTAGATAGTTCGGAATAGGAAGCCTAGTCCGAACTATCTAGTTCGTGCCACGTGTAGCCGTGGGCACGGAGTCCGCACTAGTGGACATTTAAAAATGGCGGTACCTGGCAACATGCAAATGAAGCCCAGGAAATTCAAATCCCGGGCTTCATTTGCAAGTTCGTATGACTACATTAAACACCCTAATTCAAACTAGGGTGGTAGCGTAGACATACCCTCTCTTCTCACATGTGAGCAGTGGCCTCCTTGGCTGATACAGTCAGGTTTAAGAACTCAGACTCATTGGGTACGTCTAGACTACAGGCTTTTGTCGACTGAGGCTTCGTCGACAGATACTGTTGACAAAGCCTCTTTCAACAAAGAGCGTCTAGACTACATCCAGTTCTGTCGAAAAAGCAAGCCACTTTGTCGACATGAGAGTGTAGACGCAAAGGACAGTGTAGATGCAATAACGGCATTATTCCTCGTAGAATGAGGTTTACCACCATCAACAAAACTGCCGAGTTCTGTCAACGTTATGTCGACAGAACTCGGTGGTAGTATAGGCGCGGGTATAGTTTTGTTGACAAAAGTCCACTTTTGTCGACAAAACCCTGTAGTCTAGACACACCCATTCTGACCAGAATAATGACTCAAGTGATGTGGCACTGCAGAGAGGGTCTTCTCCTTCAGAGATGTGCAAGAGCATACACTGTGCATAAACCAAAGGGATGCCGTCTGGATTAAATAGCAGAATATCACTCTGGCTTCCAAACAAACAAAACTAATTCAGTCAATTTTATTCCCTATTCCTTCCCCTTGATTCTCATTTCTCAAAGTCAAGATGAGATTATTGAACCGTTTGCTGTATTCCTTGCAGACCCTATATTTCTCAGCATGCCATGAGCTGAAAAATACCTTTAACAATTACCTGTCAGAATCTGAGTTGATAATGTAGAGAGTTTGGGGGCAATTAATATCCTAAAATTCAGACATTTCAGGCCCCTGATTTAAAAATAGAAAGCAATTTATCAGCATGCAAAATCCAAGCAGCTATCTCTTTTGTGTGGTTAGTAAAGAGAGGTTATCTCCTACACCAGGTGTCATTGGAGAGCTTATGTAAAGGCCACACTGCTGGCAGGGAACTCTGTAGAGATGTAAGGCAAAAAATAATTCCTAAATACTTCTAAATCCTCAACACCTGAGAAAACAACAGACCTTTTACATAACTGTGTTCAATAAACAACATAACTGTGATCACACCCTGAACTGAAAGCATCTAATTATAACAAATTGTGCTCCATCTGTAGATTTCAGTGCACGGAAACAGAGGAACTGCATAAGACCAGGGCTCCATCTAGTCCAGGAATGTCTCATCTCTGACAGTGGCCAGCACTATTTCAGAGGCAAGTGCAAGTGATGTCCCCAATACAATCTTCCTATAAGGAAGTAACTTCTTAACATCATGGAGCTGTTAGCGGTTGGCAACATTCTTTTCTGTCTTAACCAAGCAATTTTTCTGTAGCTGGGGCTAACGTACCAGGGTGTGATTTAGCAGCCCCCTATAATCCTTGTGATTCTGACCTACTGCTGCATTTTTATTGGCCATCACAAGTCTAGCTGGACAGCAGAGTTAAGTTTATGATGATGAAATTAAATAAAGCAAGTTAAACCACACGTAAAAAGTGCCCTGAAGCTTGAGAGTCACTAGCTCAGGTTTGTTAGAGATGGGGAAACTCAGGCACAATTGGGTTTGGTTATTTGCCAATGAGTCAGCAACAGAGCTTTGAAAAGAACTCAAGGGCAGCAGTGCCAGTAAAAATACCCAGTGCTTCTCCCTCCACACAGTTATAAAAAAGACATTTTACACTTTACAGTCTTTTTTCTGTACCCTTTACAGAAAAAATCTGGTTTGATTCAAACCAAAACCAAAACCAGTTTTGAATTAACCCAAACCTGGTGTGTGTGTGTTTGTGTTTTTAAATGAACAAACACCATTTAAATGCATTTCATAGTGAAAAAGTCAAAACAAAACATTTTGAAATGGTAAAATGGAGTATTTTGACAATTCTGGAAAAATCTGGTATTTTTCTCACCTGAAATTATATATCAAAATCAATCTGAATTCATGAATATTTTCAGAGCCCCACAAATGCATGTTTTGGTAAAATTATATACCCTGAAAAAAAATTCTCCCAGTTCTATTTAGAACATTTAAGTGCCTCAGAGATCACTTCCAGAAATCGCTCTGTCTTTATGGTAATACATTTCCCTTTATTTTGAAGAATCTTCTTCTACAATTCAAGCAGCCAATCCGCAGCTATTTCCTCCCTTCCCCTTTATTTTTTTAATTTTCTTTTAAATAAATTGATACATAAAAGCACAAGATTTGCAGAGGATGCGCAAAAATCGTGCCAAGGTTGCTAGGAAACAAGTGTCCATGTGGGGTCTGAATGAATGAATGACAAGCATCAGTGCTGACAGAGGGGGAAGGAAATAAGTCTGATTGACCCTCAGACACTGTCGAACTGCTCAAACTGCTCAGAAGATTTCACCACTCCTGCACCCAGGTAATAAGAAGGGGATTTGAGTCAAACAGTGAGCAGATTGATGATGAGCAGTTTTACTTTATTGTGGCTTGCGGGAACACTACGAAGTGAGATAGTAAAATCCCCTAAAGGACAGGGAAGACTTTCAAAGACTCTCTTGATAACCCCATTCCTCAATACTGTTTACAGGCAAAACATAACATTTGCTGCCCAGACTTCCAGATGCTCAAAAGGACTAGCAGTTTCCCCTTCTCACAATGCTAAATGTACAGGAAGACTTGCACTTTCAGGGAGCCTGGTAATATGCACCAGCAAAATCTGTAGAAGCAGTTCTTGGTGCATGGAATCCCTTTTATCCAGATAAGGAAACTGAGTTATTATGAACCTACCTAGCCATTTTATGGTTATATGGATGATTCCACAGATTCTAAGGTGCACAAAGTATGAGCAGAAATAGTAAAGAAAGAATATAAAACCATCATTGTGTACATCTAGGCTACGTCTAGACTACATCCCTTTTTCGGAAAAGGGATGTAAATTAGACGTATTGCAATTGCTCATGAAATAAGGAATAAGGGAACTTTCGGAAAAGGCTTTATTTTTCGAAAGATCAGCATCTAGACTGGCGCTTTTCTCCGACAAAGTTCCGTGCCGAAAAAAAGCAGCAGCCATTTTTATGCTAATGAAGCACGGGAGATTTAAATCCCCGCTTCCTTAGCAATTGCAATACGTCTAATTTACATCCCTTTTCCGAAAAAGGGGTGTAGTCTAGATGTAGCCCTAGGGTATGTCTACACAGCAAAGTTAATTCGAAATAACAGCCCTTATTTAGAATTAACTTTATTAGCATCTATACAGGCAAACCGCTATTTCGAAATAAAATCGAAATAGCGGAGCGCTTAATTCGAATTAGTTAAGCTTCATTCTATGAGGAATAACACCAAATTCGAAATAAGGGCCGTGTAGACACATTTCAAAATAAGGGGCCTCCAGTCCTTCCCAGTTTCCCCTGGTGGCCACTCTGGGCCAAACCAGGAAAACTCTTCTCCTCTCCCCCAGCCCTGGAGCCCTTAAAGGGGTAAACTCTGGCCACACTGCACATGCCAGATCCAGGCCTGCCAGCATTCACTACCCCTGACGCACTGGCCCCAGGATGAGCCAGGCAGCCAGAGCCAGCAAGCGGTCCCCTGCCCAGTCCCCCAGCAGCCAGGAGCCAGCCAGGGGCCGTAGACGGCGGGCGCCTTCCTGGACTAGTGCGGAGATCATAGACTCCATTGAGGTTTAGGAACAGGCCCCCAATGTCCATGATCTCGCACTAGATGGAGGAACACAGTCGTCTATGGCCGCATAGCTGCCACCATGGGCAAGAAAGGCCACAGGCACACCCAGGAGCAGGTTCGCACAAGATAAAAGAGCTGCAGCAGGAATACGCCAGGGCCACTCAGGGCAGCTCCGCAGCAGGGGCAGACACCTGCCCCTAGTTTGATGCCCTGGACCGCATCACCCAGGGGGCAGCGAGCTGGGACCGGAGGGCCCTGACCAGGGTGCGGAGGAGGAGACACCAAGCCAGCAGGACCCCTGAGCAGTCCCAAGAAAAGGAGTCAGCAGGGTCGTCCAGGGAGGCCACACCATGTAAGTGCCATCACTGTCCCATTCCCGGGGTGGGGGGGCGGGGAGGGAGACCAGGGACTGCATGCGTGGCCCCTGCTTACCACGCATCATGCAGCAACCTGTGCATGTGTGAGCACGTGCCGTGCCACCCCTGAGCAGGTGGCTCCAGCTCCCTGCCACACAGGGGCCGTGGCATGATAGCCACACGCATGTGTGAAGAGACCTGACATGCTCCTGACCCCAGGGCGGGACACAGCAGGACACTCTCCCTTCACAAACCCCCTCTAATATCTCTCCCCCACCTTGGCCGCACTATACACAGCACAGGGGCCTGGATGCAGTCTGGGGGCAGCTCCCACTCCTGGGGATAGATGGACATTCCAACCATGGCCTCTGTGCAAGCCACAGCGGCTTTGACGGTGCAGGGCACGGTCATCCTCACCTCGCAGAGGGGGGCTGGGCTTCACCCACTGTGTCCCCAGTGCACAAAGTATGCACAGAAATAGTAAAGAAAGAATATAAAACCATCATTGTGTTCATTTAGGGTATGTCTACATAGCAAAGTTAATTCAAAGTAACAGCCCTTATTTCAAATTAACTTCAATAGCGTCTATACAGGCAAACTGACCACTTCTCTTCTTTCTTCACAACCACACCAGCTGCGCGTGAAGGGCGCCCCACCACACCTGGGACATCCTCCCGCACCGGAGGGCTCAGCAGGTCCACCCGAACACTGCAGGGGTACCAAGACCAGAAGCTGGGGGCCCTACAAGCCCTGCACCACACCATGTAGCAGAGAGTGCAGGACGACTGGGAGTTCCGGCAGGAACTGCTTGACCAGGGTTGTGCCATCTGTACCCATCTGCAGACCCTGGTGCAGAGCGTGCTGCCTTGTGCTGCTCCAGCGCCTGCTGCCTCCCCAGCTCCTGCTCCTCCTCCCACTCCTTCTCCCCCTCCCGCCTCTCCCTCCTCAACCTCCACACCCTCCTCCTCAATCTCCACACACCCCCATCTCAACCTCCACACCTTCCTCCCCATCCTCCCGAGGACACCGAGGACACCACACTCGCCATGCTGGGAGACAGTTGGCCCAGCGAGACCCCCACCCCTGAGCCCTGATCTTCCCCTCTCCCTTCTTCCCCTTGCTTCCCCCTTCCAGCTCCCTCCTTCCGGTTTTCCCCCTCCCCTCTCCCACCCTCTCTTCTCCTCCTTCCACCTGCTTTCCCCAGTCTCCCCAGAGTTTCATCTCCATCCCCCACCCCGTTTTGTTAAATAAAGAGAGTTTATATTTTTGAAAATACGTGTATTTTATTTGACATCAGGAAGGGGGGTTAGGGAGAGAGGTTAGGGAGGGGCAAGTGGAAGGCAGGCAAGCAAGCAGGGACACCTGAGAACAGGCAGCCCGGGTGTAGTCAGACAGGAACCCCCCTTGTAACATCCATTTTTGCTTGCCTGGAGCATGCAGGGCACACAGAGCAGAAGGCCCAGGCTGTGTGACCGTGAATGGCTGTAAACAGAGACACGCCAATTGCTGACCAAGAGGCTGCCAAGGAGTGTCCTTGACTTAACCCATATTGATACGAACACACAGCCGTCTGCAGGGGGAGGAATCTCTCGCCCAGTAAAAAAATGTCTAGTACTAACAATTTAGTTCTCTCTCTTGCAAGTGTAAATTAATTTGAAACTTGCTTGTAAGAACTGGCGCCACAAAACGGACCAGTACAATTCAGCATCTTAGATAAGAAAGAGGATACGGGCCCCCAGGGATATATAGATGGGTCCAGCAGCACATTTTCTCTGAGTGTCAATCTACCATCTATCTGCTGGTCGGGTTAGGTGTTTGATCTCCCGAGGTTCCAGAGGGGACGCCCACCTCGTATTCGTCTTTCCTAGGAATTGAGAGACCGGCCCTGGCCTGACACGCTGGAGTCGAGAGGCACAGAAAGGGGTAAAAATTGTACCTGGATGTGGTCCTTTGTTTAAGTATATACAGGCAGTCCCCGGGTTACATACAAGATAGGGACTGTAGGTTTGTTCTTAAGTTGAATCTGTATGTAAGTCGGAACTGGCGTCAGCCGCTGCTGAAACTGATCAGTTTCAACCGCGGCTGAATCTGGACACCAGTTCTGACTTACATACAGATTCAACTTAAGAAACCCAGGCGTCCCCAACTGATCAGCGGCTGATTCCAGGAAGCCTGGGGCAGAGCAACTCTGCCTCCGGCTTCCTGTAGTCAGCCGCTGGTCAGTTTCAGCAGCGGCTGACTTGGGGACGCCTGGGTCAGAGCAGCTGGGGTGCTGCTGGGTTGCTCCAGTAACGCGGCTCCTCGGCGCTACTGGAGCAACCCAGCAGCACCCCAGCTGCTCTGCCTCAGGCATCCTGATTCAGCAGCTGCTGAAACTGACCAGCAGCGGCTGAATTAGGAGTCCTGGGCCAGAGCAGCTGGGGTGCTGCCGGGTTGGTCCGGAGCAGCGCTGCGGGACCAACCCGGCAGCCCCCAGCTGCTCTACCCCAGGGGTAGGCAAGAAAAGCCTGGTCTGCTGGGGGGGGCACTCTGCTGGTCAGACCAGGGAGACGGGGAGCAAAGCCTTGGAGCACGCCCGCAGTGGGACAGCCCGGGCGCGCTTGAGCTGTCCCCCTGCGGGCGTGCTCCACGGCTTTGCTCCCCATCTCCCTGGTCTGCAGGGAGACGGGGAGCAAAGCCTTGGAGCATGCCTGCAGCGGGACAGCCCAGGCGCGCCTGGGCTGTCCCGCCACCAGCTTACCCCGCGGCTTTGCAAAGCCGCGGAAGGGCTGGAGCTGCAGGGCAGCCCAGGCGCGCCTGGGCTTTCCCAGAGCCGGCTTCCCCCACGGCTTTGCAAAGCCGCGGAGGGGCTGGGGCTGCGGGGCAGCCCAGGTGCGCCTGGGCTGCCCCACAGCTCCAGCCCTTCCGCGGCTTTGCAAAGCCGCGGGGGAAGTTGGCGGCGGGACAGCCCAGGCATGCCTGGGCTGCCCTGCAGCTCCAGCCCTTCCGTGGCTTTGCTCCGCGTCTTCCTGGTCCCGCAGGCCGTGTCCTCCGGGGCGAGAAAAGCCGCGTTCGTAACTGCGGATCCGACATAAGTCGGATCCGCGTAACTCGGGGACTGCCTGTATATACATAGTGTTAGAGCTCTTTAAAGATTAAGCTGTCACTTGGTACCATTATTTTTTTATTTTCTATCTTTACCTTTTTCCTGTAATCATTTTTAAGACCTATATATATATATATTTGCTAGCATTTAAGAAATAGAGCAATAGCCATTGTAACCATATGATTTATAAGCTTCTTTAATAAACCTGTAACTGTTTAAGCTTTAACCTGACTCCTTCAGTTGCTGTAATAGAACCAAGCACAATTTAAAAGAACTTCAGCCGGTCATAAAGGGACAGACATAGGGAGAGCTTGGGCGTTTGGATCTGTGTCACTCCCAGGTGACAAGATCCGTTGGGGCACCTTTTCAGCCTTTCCTAGGCTGCCCGCTGCAAAGGAACCCCTGTGTTCTAGCAGCTAAAATCTAAGGTGTAATAAGCTCTTCCTAGATAACGGGGCGTCTGTTGGCCTGCTGGTCACCCTCTGCGACAGGACCCCGGTCCTAGCAGTAAAGACACGGATGTTAAACCTTTTCCCAGAAACATACACACACACACTGCCCTGACCGTCGGCTGACACCAGGGAGGGGGGATGTCCCTTTAAGCACAGGCCTCAGATAGCCTCAGGCAACAGCCACACAAGACACTCCTTAGCTGATGCTCTAACGCTGACCTGGTTCCCGCTGGCCTTAACTCCGAATCAGTGTCCACTCAGTGTGGACGCGGTATTTCGAAATAGCCAAATGCTATTTTGAAATGCATTTTGTGTGTAGACGTGTTATTTCGAAATAACTTATTTTGAATGAACTATTTCTAAATAAGATATTTCAAAATAACACTATAGTGTAGACATACCCTTAGAGAGTTAATTTCTTTTTTATTTGTGCCCGAACAGATATGGTCAATTCCTTTTTCTCTGGTTTCTGATGTTGGAGAAATCATAGCTGATGTATTAAAAATAAGTTGTACAACTCCTCCAAGAAAAAACAGTTACTCCCCTTCACATAACTGTTGTTCTTTGAGCTGTGTTGCTCATATCTATTCCAGTTATGTGTGTGCATGCCACATGTAGGGTTGCCAGGTGTCCGGTATTGACCTGGACAGTCCGGTATATTCGACTCCTTTCCAGTAAAAAAAAAAATCAGAAAATACCGGACACCTAAAATGACCGGTATTTTCTGATTCTTTTTCCCTGCCAGACACCTGGCAACCCTACACACACTCAGCAACCAGGCCCAGACCACGGCCCCTCCCAACCCAGCCCCAAGACCCCTCCTGGACCCAGCCCCCGAACCTCTCCTGGACCCCCAGCTCCCCCGCTCCTCCACTTACCTGATTCCGCAGGGGAGCGCTCTTCCGGCACAGAGTAAGAAAACAAGATGGCCGCCAGCTAAAAAAATGGTCTTAATGGAGGCCATGGTGGGTTTTTTTGGTTTAACAACTTTGGTCTTCCCCCCTTTTTTTCTCAACAGTGGGTTTTTTTTGGGGGGGGGGTGTTAATATTTTTGGTTAAACCATCTGGCAACCCTAGCCACATGCATGGCTCTTGGAAGATCTTCCCTAGAAGCTACCTGTCAGGTCAGCAGTGGATCCCCTGGTGTGGCACCCGTATAGCACTCTACATATGACCCTGCCGACCTGACACCCCTTCAGTTCCTTCTTACCAGCCACTCCAACAGAAGGCACGATGAGTGGGTATGAAATGGACATGAGCAACACATCTCAAAGAACAGCAGTTACAAAACGGTAAGTAACCATTTTTCTTCTTCAATTGCTTGCTGCTACCAATTTCAGGTAAGAGATTCTCACGCCCTATGTGGGTGGTGGACTTGGAACCTGGAATCGCAGACAATAGCACTGCTCTTCCAAAGGCCACATCCTCTGTGGCCTAGTGACAGAGCCATCTGTAAGGGGGTGCAGGGCCTGGGGCAACCTCCACCCCCCCATGCCCCAGATGTGGGGTCTGGGGCAAACTCTCCATTGCAGGCCCTGTCCCACCTCTTCTCCACCAACCCATCCCCATTCCACCCTTTTCCCCAAGCCCCACCCTGCTCTGTCCCTGCCCCACCCCTTTCCTGCCCCCTTGTCCCCTTCCCCTGGCACCACTGCCAAGGGGTTACCTGGGGATGCGGCAGCAAGAGTCACCCCCCTCTGCACTCACCCTGGCCATGGGAGCTTGAGTGACCTGGCACCCTGCTCGGTCCTACCCCACTTCTCTCTCCCAACCCACTGTGCCCTGCTTCTCTTGGCAATGGGAAGCGGTGTGCCCTGTGCCTCCTACACCAACTGCTCATGCGGTAGGGAGAAGTGGAGCATTTGCTAAGCAAGAGAACCACCATTCCAATAACTGTCATGGGCAGTAAGATGGGGGACTAGGTCAGCAGGCTCAAATATAGAACATCCTATTGGGGTCACTGCAGGGAGCTCCACTGCTGCCCTGATGGGTAGCTACTAGGGGAAAACCTCCAGCAGCCATGCATGCAGCATTCACGCTCCTAACTGGACTTGATATGAGCAAGCACTCGAAGAGGAACTACAGAATTCTGCAGGAATATTTTCTGTTAAGTTTTTACTGTTTTTTTAAATGTCATTGAAATTGTTTGATGATCAAAACATTTCAGCCAGCTTTAAGGCTAGAAATGCCAAGTGTTAAGACAAAAATGCTGGGGTGTTACAAGAGGATAATTTAATCAAAAATTAATTTTTTATTAAAAGTTTTGCAGAAAGCTCAAAGTCTGAGACCTTCTGACTTGCTCTGACTGTCTCTCTGGACTGATTCTGTACTTGTGCATTTGATCTTTGGTCTCCTCCCTTGTGTTTGCAATGGAGATAAAGCCAGTGCAGGAGTCTCTCAATGGACTGTGTAAACAGAGCCAGTCTACATCAGCATACCTTCATCTCTAAGGTTTGTGAAAAATCCCCTTTCCTCAGAGATCTGGGTAAGTTGCCCTAGCCTAGTGGTTACTAACCAGTAGATTGGGATCTACCAGTAGATCCTGGAGCTTCTGACAGGCGATCCTGACTGGTTTGGCTGGGAAGCTATCAAGTGCTGGCACTTTAGTTGCCTCTCCACCTACTCTCATGCTGCTTCTGCCCTCTGCCTTGGAATTGCCCCTTGGGAGCCTCTTGCTTGATCTGCAGAGTGTGGGAGGGAGAAGAAGGGGGTGCAGATGTCAGTGTGTCACTCCTCCCCCTATTCCTGTACTCTATCTCTCTGTCCCCTATCTCCACACAGAGAGAAGGGGCTGGAAGGAGCTTGACAATGCAAATCTCTGTCACTCTCATACACTGTGTGTGTCTCTGTCACACTCTCCAAACACACTCTGTCCTTCCCTCTTCCCTCCTGACCCAACACGTACATGGAGGATTGTTACTGCTTTTACTACTTGCAGAGTGAGTTAGTTTTGGTTTGTGCATTTCATAACTTTCATTTATCTCTTACGCTTAAATTTAATTCTTTGAGTAGTGAGTTCTAAAATGCCTAACCTGTCATGTCTGGAGTAATTATCCCTGTGGTAATTGCTGCTCTTGCAGTCCCTGAGGAAGTCAGAGCAGGGCAGGGGTTCTCCACATGCTGTCCTTGCCTGCAGCTCCCATTGATGCCCTAGGCCACTCAAGAACCCACCCCAACTCCCTACCGTCAGGGTCCCTTATTCTGTGTTCGAGCCAACTTCATCCTTGGCACAGCAGGTGTTGACTGCACAATCAGGTGGGGGGGGGGGGAGGGAGGGGAATGAGCCCAGCAGCCTGTGCCCCAAAGGCTGATGCCCTAGCCCTAAGGTCACTCCAGGACCCACCCCACTTCCCTACCTACAGGGTATCCCCCTCCCACACGCCGAACCCCTTGGCTCAAGACTAGTGCCTGCGCCCCCACCCCCTACCCCAGCCTTGTGAAAGTGAATGAGATTCAGGGAGGAGGGGGGATGGAGTGAGCAGGGTGAGGAATACCAGGGATCAGCTTGTTGTCTCCCTAAACTGTGTCAGGGAGATCTCAGGGACTGGTGCTGTTCTATGGAGCAGCTGTTGAGAAAGCCCTGGAATCCCAGTTCATCCACAAATTCAATTCACATGCTAATGGACTCAATCATGATATGGGCTGGTGGGGACTCTACCTACTTAATAACCACTGAAGGTGCTAACAGCTCCCTGAGTGGTATCCTTCCTATTTTAGGAATCTATCTATTGACTTTGATTTTTATCTGCTTAGGTTTAAGTACCCATTCTCCAGATACTTAATGATGCTGTCTTCCATCCCCCTCCCTTTTTTCTTTCTCTCCCCTCTCCTGTTTATTTTGAGTTTTCATATCCCCAACTCGTAACTCCGGTCATCTGAAGCAGTGAGCTGTGCTCACGAAAGCTCATTATACCATCTACATGTTTCATTAGTCTATAAAGTGCTACCAGACCATTTGTTGTTTTTTCTGTAACAGACTAATTCGGCTACCCCCTGAAGCTTAGGATTTATGGGGCTCTGAGCAGTACTATTAAACTGGTGTCCTCATTCGTGACAGCAGCCGGGAAGGGAAGGCATTTTTTAGAGATGTGATTTTATAATCTTCAGGAACACACTAATGAAATACTTTTAAAGCAAATTTTAAACTGAAGTCCTGTAGATTAGCACAGTAAATTCAGGAACGGACAAGTCTATATCTGGGATTGGTAAATGCCTTTTCAATGACTTCATTACCACTTGAATGGCTCTTTCAGGGGTTCAGTGTTCTGTGAATAGGTCTGACAAGCTTTTTCACTTTTAAGTTAACTTTAGATCCTCTCTAGAGGAAGCAGAGCCACAGAATAGGGAAGAGGCAAGTGGGTGGATATTAAGACTCACTTGTGCCCCAAAGTTTTGGATATTCTATGCAACTGCGTATTCTGCATAGGGGTAAGGACAGCCCTAGTCATTGCTACTGCCAAGCCAGCCAGCAGCAAGAACTATTCCTTTTTTTGGAGTGCTCTATAAAAATTGTATGTATTTTTTAAACAGAGGATATTCTTTTCCACGTTGTAACAATTTTAAGTTAGGTCAAACTTTGTTCCCAAACTTGTTTGTGGTACATCATTAACTGGTTGCATATAATGAATGTGTCAAATATCAACAAGCAGGACTCAGTAAATTGAAAAATCCTATGAAATATACATGTAAAATAGTTACCAGATCCTTTAGTTTTCCATTGCAGAATTAGAAAGAAGGAGGCCTGCTAGTCACATTGACAGTGTTAAATACCAGTCACAAAGGGGACTGTCTAAAACTCATTTATTTTCCAGGAACATTTTTCTCACTATATATCACAGCTGTGCACAGAAGCCTTCATAATCTATAATGACCTTTTTATTCAAGTAAAACATTCTGTACCACATTTATACAGATGATTGGGAGTACCTTCCTTCATGCAGATAGGGAGAGACAGACCCTTATCTTTCTCTAATGAGGCTCAGCATCACACAGGGCATCTTGCCAAAGGCTTTGCTGCTGGAATTTCTTCCATCCATTTGAGCACAAGTAGCACTGCTAAGGTCCCCATCAGCAAGGCACCAGTTAGTACAAACCCAACTTCAAAAATGTAAGTGGTTCCACTGGGTGAAGGCAAAAATCTGTTATGACCATTCCAATATCACCCTCTCATCAACATGGTATTGGGATCTCTCTAGATTAGAATATTGGTCACCAACCAGTAGATCAGGATCTACTGGCAGATCTTGGAGCCTCTGATGGGGGAACCTCTGACTTGGTTTGGCCAAGAGGCTATTAAGTGCCAGCACTTCAATTGCCCCTCCCCCTACTGCTGTGCCCCCCCTGCCCTTTGACTTGGAGCTACCTCCCCCATCCCTGAGAGCTTCCTGCTTGCAGTGCAGGGCAGGGGAGGGAGAAGAGGGCTGCTGATGTCAAGATGGCCCCCTCCACCCCTGTATCCTATCCCCACAGAGCATCAGGGGAGCGGGGGGGCACAACAGGACTTGGAATGGAGTTTGCTGGCTGCTTTTGGGAGTGGTGCAGGGCCAGGAAAGGGGTGAGCCTGCCTTAGCCCCACTGCACCACCACCCAGCAGCAACCTGAGGTAAGCAGTGCCCAGTCAGAGCCCACATCCTGAAACCCTACCTCAGTCATGAACCCCCTCCTGCACCCAAGCCCCTGCCCTAGCCCCAAGCACCCCTGCATCCAAACGCCATCTCAGTGCCTGCATCTAGAACCCCCTCCGGTACCCCAACTGCCTGCCCCAAGCTCAGCTCCGAGCCCCTCTTGAACTCCAAATCCCTTAATGCAAGACCAGAGCCTGCACCCCAACCCTCTGCCCCAGCCTGATGAAAGTGAGAGAGAAGGGGGAAGGAGGATGGAGTGAGAAGGGGTGAGGCCTCAGAGAAGGGGCACAAAGGAGGTAGGGCCATGGTATTTGGGTTTAAGGTAGATCATGGATTGAACTTAAATTCAAAAAGTGATCTCATGATTAAAAAGGTTGGAGACTCCTGATCTAAAATCTGCTCCCCCTTCATGTGTGGACTTTCCACTGGAAAAAGAAGACAATACTAGTGGATTTAAATCTCACTTATTTACTATGTGGTTTAAAGCCAATTGTAAGAACAAAATTTGGAAACTCTTTGCTTCCATAAATGTTGTATATGTTACTTCTGGATGAAATAGTTTATCTAATTTAAAATCAGGAAAGCAGGGAAATATCAGCTACAGACTGTTAGCTGACAAGCAAACCTCTGAAAAAGAAAAACCCCACAGCTGAATATTTGTGGAGTTAAAACAAAAATACATGGCTGCAGGGAAGTACTGTGTGTGAAACTTTCCAGCATAGTATAAAATGGATGCCTGTATTATATAGTTCAGGAATAAAACCAAGAAGAACAAGAGAAAAATAATTTATATTTGTCAGTTATAAATGAGAGTGAGATATGAACAAACCAAATGCAAAACAATGAACCAGTATGTATGTAGGACTGGCTTCAAATGGCGATAGGAAGAGAGAGAGAATTGTGTTATGATGCCTTTTAATATCTGAATGACAAGCAGGATTAAAATCTCAGAGGGGTAGCTACGTTAGTCTGTATCTGCAAAAACAAAAAACAAAAAACAAAAGCTAGGAGTCCTGTGGTACCTAAGGGTATGTAGGGTATGCCTACATTACCATAGTTAAGTTTATTTTGAAATAACACATCTACTCACAAAATGCATTTTGACATAGCATTTTGCTATTTCGAAAGAGCGCGTCCACGCTGAGTGGACACTGAATTGCATTGAAGGCTGGCCAGAACCAGGTCCAGCAGGGCATCAGGTCAGGAGTTTATTTCTGTGGCTGCTGCCTGAGGCTATCTGAGGCTTGTGTTTAAAGGAACCCCCACCCTGGGCAGCCGGTTCTTAGCTTTCCCTGCTTGCTTGCCTACCTCGATGAAGGACAGCTAAGCATTTGTGTCTCTGCGTGCTCTGATTGCCCTCACTCAGGACACCACAGCACTCTGCAACATGGAGCCGGAGCTGCCCCATGGCACTTTGGTGCTTCTCGTGAACACGTTGCTGTGAGCCTGGCTGCACGTTCTGCAGGCTGCCATCCGGGAGGTCCATCGGGAGGGGGGGAGGGAGGCTGTCAGTATCCAGGAGGCCCTGCGGGAGAGCTTCCACCCTAAGGAGCACCAAGAGCCTCCCTGGTCTGCCCCACTGGGGGCTTGTGCCTCATTCCTCCCCTACATCATTCCACTTACCCTCCCAGCCCCCCTTCCTGATATCAAATAAAATACACTTATTTTCATGAACACAAACTCTCTTTATTTAACAAAACTGGGAAGGGGAGGATGAAACTGGTGAGACTGGAGAAAGGAGGTGGGAGAGGGGAGAAGAGAAGATGGGAGAGGGAAAGGGGAAACCTGGGAGGAGGGAGCTGGAAGGGGGAAGCAAGGGGAAGAAGGGGGAGGGGAAGCTCAGGACTCAGGGTTGGGGATCTTGCCAGACCAACTTGATTTTCATGCAAACCTGCTCCTGGGTTCGCACGTGGCCTTTGGTGGCCTGGCTGGCAGCTATCCTGCCATAAATGTCTGCATTCCTCCTTCTAGTGTGGAGATCATGGACGTTGGGGGCATCCCCCCCAAACCTGAGTAAGGTCCACCCTAATCTCTGCCCTGGACCAGGAAGGCACCTGCCTTCTCCAGGCCCTGGCAGGCTCCTGGGAGCTTGCAGACTGCTGCTGGGGAGCGGTGGAGGGCTGGCTGCCAGTGGCTTGCTGGCTCATGTTTTGGGACCACTGGGTCAGGAGCAGTGACTGCTGGCTCTGAGCTGGCAGGCTTGGAGCTGGCACAGGCACTGTAGCCAGAGTAAACCCCTTTAAGGGCTCCGGGGAGGGAGGGAAGGGAGAGGAGTGTTCTTATTTGAGGCTGGAGTGGCCACCAGGGCACCCTGGGAAGGCTGGAGGCCCCCTATTTTGAAATAAGTGTCTACACAGCACTAATTTCGAATTAGCTATTTCAAATTTGGCATTATTCCTCATACAATAAGGTTTACCAAATTCAAAATAAGTGCTCCACTACTTCAAATTTATTTGAAATAGCAGTTTGGCTAGACGCTAGTAAAGTTAATTCGAAATAACAGCTGTTATTTTGAATTAACTTTGATGTGTAGACATACCCTTAGGGTATGTCTACATTGCATTCCTCTTCCAAGAGAGGAATGCAAATGCAGACAAGCGAAATTGCAAATTTCAAGAAAAAATCCTTCCTTCAAAATAACCCTTACTCCTCATTTTTTGGAACAAAAAACAGGACTATGTAGCTTAAATTTGACACTTTACACTTTGTTTAAACAAAGACATTAATTATCTTACCCATTACAAAGATAGCTTCCCCAATTATCACCTCTAATATCATTAGCTCACAGACATTTACCTCCCCCCCATCCCCCTTCTGTTCTGAAATTTGATTTGTCCTTTTCATATGTGTTCATTTTTTTTAATTGTATCCTTTGGTATATATGGTTGTGACAATTTTCTTCCACTATTTGATCTGAGGAAGTGGGTCTGGCCCACGAAAGCTCATCACCTAATAAACCATCTCATTAGTCTTTAAAGTGCTACATAGTCCTGTTTTTTGTTCCAGCTACCCCAGACTAACATGGCTACATTTCTATCACTCCTCATTTTTTGGTTATTTCGAAGGAAGGGCTTTTTCCTCGAAATAACCCTGCAGGGGACCACGTTTGTTTTCTCGTAAAACGCTATTTCGGAAAAGCGGTGGTCCACAATTATGCATATGAAGCGTGGGAAATTCAAATCCGCGCTTCATTTGCAATTTCACTTGTCTGCATTTGCATTCCTTCTTGGAAGAGGAATGCAATGTAGACATACCCTTAGAGACTAAGGGTACGTCTACACTTGCACCCTAGTTCGAACTAAGGATGCAAATGTAGGCGACCAAAATTGTTAATGAAGCGGGGATTTAAATATCCCGTGCTTCATTAGCATAATCACGCCCGCGAGCTATTCTGATCGCCAGCTGATTCAAACCAGGAAGTGCACTCCGGACCGCGTTAGTTCGAATTAAACCTCTTGGTTCAAACTAAAGTTGCTCCTCATTTTTGATTGTATTGAATTTGCAAATGGACTCCAGTTCAGATGTCTCCCTTTCTAACTGGGTTTTAAAATTCTTTTGTAGAAGGATAGCTACTTTTAAATCCATTACTGAAAGTCCAGGGAGATTAAAGTGTTCTCTTCCATGTTTATGATGTCTGATTTGTGTCCATTTATCCTTTGGCATAGAGACTGTCCCGTTTGGCCAATATACATGGCAGAGGAGCATTGCTGGCACTTGATGGCATATATCATGTTGGTGGATGAGCTCCTGATGGTCTGGCTTATGTGATTAGGTCCTGTGATGGTGTCACTTGTATAGATATACAGTCAGAGTTGGCAACAGGGTTTGTTGCAGGGGTAGTTTCCTGGGGCTATGTCTACATTACAGATTTTTTTCCAGAAAAACAGCTGTTTTTCCAAAAAAAATTGCAGCGCATCCACACCTCAAGCACATTTTTGCACCAAAAAAAAAAAAAAATCGAAAGAACAGAGAGGCGCTTTTCCAGCGTAGGTATTCCCCATTTGAAAAGGAAGAACGCCTTTTTGCAAAAGAGCTCTTCCTCAAAAAGGTGTGTGTGGATGGGGAAAAGGGTTTTTTTCTCAAAAAAAAAGAAAGAGGAAAAAGCATAGGTGCCCTGGTGGCCATTCTGTGCAGGGACCTATTCCTGCAACAAGCCCTGTTCTCAATTCATACCACATAGCACTTATGAATGAGCCACTTCCACCCTGACTTGATTAGAGCAGGCCACCAATCACCTGGGCTTGAGTTCTGGAATATGCAGGCGTCGTGCGCTTTCCCCAACCAGCCAACATTAATGTCTGCGAACCATGCCTGCAGTACCGTAAAGAAGTACCCTTTCAGTTTATGTAGTCCGAGGCATGGTGGTTGGGGGCGAGGATGGGTATATGAGTGTCATCTATGGCCCCCCTGCAGTTGGGGAAGCCCATGGCAGCAAATCTATCCACGATGGGGTTGACGTTCCCCAGAGTGATGACCTTCCACAGCAAGATGGTGTTGTTAGCCTTGACTACTTGCAGGAGCATGGCCCCAACCAAGCCAAACTGATTCCCAATGGAGTGGTAGTTGTCTGGCATGGTGAACTTTCAGAGGGTGATGGTGACATACTTCTGCAGGGGGATGGCAGGTCTCATGCAGATGTCCTGTTGCCTGAGGGAAGGGGTGAGCCACTCGCAGAGCTCCAAGAAGGTGGTCTTCTACATGTGAAAGTTCTGGAGCCACTGCTGGTTGTCCCACTGCTGCATGACGATGAGGTTCCATCAGTCGGAACTGGTCTCCCTCCATCAGAAGCGGTGTTTGATGGTGTGCAGGGCATTGAGGACCTTTTGCTGCAGCAGTAGCACCAGAGCCAAGGGGAAAGGATCCTGCGGTTCAGGCTGGTCATCGTTGTCCTGAAGCAGAACATGGGCAGTCTGGATGAACTGCACCATGAGGTGCAGCACGAGGCCCATGAGCCTGGCACTGCTTTGCAGCAGCTCCAGCTCCATGTTGGAAGTGCTATGGCATCCGCAAGGGCAACCAGAGCTCAGATCATGAATTTGATATCTTGTGAGGGGGTAGGCAGTTGAGAAATGGCATGTAAAGAGGAGCCCCTTTAAGCACAGCTAGCCTCAGAAAGCAGCTACAGAAATGTCTTCCCTCCTCGTGCCCTCCCTGGAGTGCTTCCAGAGGCTTTAAGTATGACGCAGGCTCTAATCACAAATCTAAACAGCAGATGTGCTGTTCTGTTCTGAAATAATTCTGCATTATTTCGATGCAGCCTTGTAGTGTAGACATACTATTTCAAAATAGTTATTTTTTGAATTATTATTTATTTCAAAACAATCTCCTAGTGTAAACATGCCCTAAGATGCCACAGAGCTCTTCCTTGTTTAAGTAGGTTTAAATAATTACTGAGTAAGAGAGAGAAATCTCCCATCAGAGATCTGGCTTTCACAGTTCTACCTGAATGTGACAAAATCAGCTACTGAGAAAAAAAAAGTTTCCAAGAGGGGGGGGGACACGTTTGAAGAGTATTTTGGGAGGAGACATATTTGAAAAAGTGTCCCTTTCAGTCATGTTTAAAGGGACACTTTCCACTTATTGAGACTACAGATTTTACTTAAAATATTTTAAATGGCAACCTGGCAACATAGGGAATCAAGGTTCTTATAACATCTAACTCTTCATCATCTAACTTCAACTAACTGAAAGGGGGCAGGGGAGGCGGTCCCAACAAGAAGGGAGCCAGGCTATTCCCAGTGGTGGCAGATGACAGAATGAGGAGCACTGTTGTCCTCCTTGTGGGGGAAGTCTAGATTGGATATTAGGAAAAACTATTTCACATGGAAGGTGGTGAAGCACTGGAATAGGTTCCCAAGGTAGGTGGTAGACTCTCCATCCTTAAGAGGTTTTTAAGGCCTTGTTTGACAAAGCCCTGGCTGGGATGATTTAGTTGGGATTGGTCTTCCAACCCTCTTCTTCTATGACCTTTGAAAGGAGTGGTATTTTTGGTTTCTATTCAAAGGAAACAGTCTATTTTAGCTTAAACTGTTCTCTGCAGTGGAGGAAAGCCAATCAATGTATTATGTAGTACACATGAGAAAGCAACCAATTATTCAATAATAGTGTGCTGTGGCAGTTTTGTATTCTTGTCTAATTTTGTAAGCAAGTAGGTTTAAGTGACATGAAACTTGGGGTAACCAAGACAAATCAGACTCCTGAGAAGGGTTCACTAGTTGGCAAAGATTCAGAGCCATTGGTCTAAATGGATTATAAGCCTGATCAAATGTGGCTGTTCCTAATGAATTGCAAAAAGCCAACAAACAGCCTACATGGTGAAAAGTTTTTTGGGGGGTGTTAATAAGTCTACTTTTATTAATCAATAATGAAGAGGAGCTTTCTGATATCTTCAAAGGAAGTGGAGAGAAGTTGTGGGTAACATGATATCATGCTAAGAATCAGCGCTTGCAGAAAAAAAGCAAGCAGCATAGGTACTGTGCTAGGTTACTGGCATAGCAAAGCCAAAACAAATTTCATTGAGCAAAACACATTACCTCTCAGTATCGATTGCCAGGTTATAAATGTGACCTGTTCAGTACTCAATAAAACACTGATTTCTGAAAACATTTACAGAGTTGCACAAGGCGTGAAAGAGAGAAACTGACTGCAAGCCAGGAGGAGTTTGTGGTTTTCCTAAGCAATGAAGAGTCTGAGTCAAACCGCAAGTCAGTGACAGGTCTTCCATTGACTTTAATGGCCTTTGGATCAGGCCCCAAACACACTAACCCTGGAGTATAAGGGCACATGCATTACAAGGAGCTCTCCTATTTGATATTAGCATGCACAAACCAAGAGCAGCATACTACCACTAAATTGGAACAAAGTAAACACAGCTAAAATTTTCCTCTTGAGGACTACAGGATCTCTGAACTGACTTCAGTGGTGTTATTCCAGGTTTACCTCAGCACGAGTAGGAGGACAACCAGACTCTTAATTTTTAAAATAAAAATGTTTACTTTTTTTTTTAATAAAAACCTAGAACCAGGTCCTCAGCTGGTGTAAACTCCTCTCTTCCCACCCTTACCCAGATCCTCAGCTGATGTAAACTCCTCTCTCCTCACCCTTCCCTCTACTTAAACAGAGCTCCCTCAGGTGAGGATCCGGCTTGTGGGTGTTCAGGATGTGATACAGAGTTTAGTAATGTATTACACTACTGTGCGTTTGGCTCTGATGATAACACTTTTATAAAGAGGAAGGCTATTTAATCATGCATACTCAAGGAAAACTAAAACCAAATATGGCAGCAGTAGCAGTGATCTAACAATACAAACACACAGAAAAATCAGATATCCCACAGCTTTGCAAACACACCATGTTATTATCGACCTCCTGCAGATCCGTAGCCAGAAGATCTGCAATGTACAGTATGCTGCATTGTTTCTCCTACCTCACATTAACATCAAGTTCTTCCATCACAGGTAATAGGCATAGGTAGCTGGGAGTTCAGCGCCCATAGAAGAAATGTGGTCCTGAAGTGGAGACAGTGAAAAAAGACAATAATAAGTTAAATGGCTTGTCATTTGTTTGCTTTCCCACATTGTGAAAATTCCCTTTCTTTGGCACCATCGGCCTGTACCCCTCTAGCTTGAGTATGTTTGAAAACAAAATACATAAACAATATGTAAAAATAAAACCAACGTGGTTTTGATATCTTTTTTATAAGAGACATATTTCTTGCATTGCCCACATGGAGGAAGATAAAGAGGAAGGTAGGGGGTGAAAAGGCTGTCTTGCCTCACCAGGGATTCAAACCCAAGATCCTCAGTTTAAAAGTCTGCTGCTTTACCTGCTGAAGTTGCTTATGGTAACACTAGGATACACAACTATATGCATGAGAATGAGACAAAAACAGGGTTAGCTAATCCTTTTATGGCTTTGTCTTTATTATTATCTACTCAAATATAATCACAGGTGGGTACAGCGCTTTAAAGACAAAGGGCAAAATCCTGGACTCGCTGAAATCAATGGTAAAACTCCCATCTACTGAAGTGGAGTCAGTTTTCACCCAAAATCACTGGGATTAAATTTTTACCTTATTTACATGCACTGAGGCTTTGTCCCCCTCAAGTAGCTGGTCCACATAAAAAGAAGTATGGGCCAGTACCATTCTTACCTGATGCATTTAGTCCTTTAACTCAAACAGTAAAGGCTTGTAATTTTAGATAAAAATATCCCAGGTTCAGTCCCTGCTGATGACCCAGGTTGTCATATAAATCCAGAATAACTCAATTAAAATCATATAAACTGTAATTGACTTAAAGTGATGTCATTGAACACAATCAAGTTACTCTACATTTATTAGTATAACAGAGATCAGAATCTGGCCTTGGGTCCCTTCCTCAAGGTACAATCTAAGGATCAAATCCTACAAATATTTATTCACTTGACTAATCTTACCCTACCTGGCTGAGCATTAGATAAGACCGAAATGGCAATGACAGAGATATTAGACCAGCATATGGCAATGGGAGAGAGGCTTACAAACCAACCCCAGCTAATAAATAAATGCTCTGACTGCCATTAGCTTCAATGGGAGCTGGTCCAGATCCTTACGCATTTACTTGTTGCTCACTTTACACTTCATGTTGGTTTCCTTCTTTTTTAAAAAAACCAATGTCTCGAAGCGGAGCTGAGGCAGGAGAGAGGAGTTATTTGTATCTGTTTACTGAGTCCCTTCCCCACAATCTCCTGCCATCAGATGCCTTTATTTATTCTATGTATTTGCAGGTTTATATCATACCAATAATCCTAAATTGCTAGGCTGCCAAGAGTTTATTAAAAACAAACAAAAACATTAGTGCAGTGGGCGATGCAGTCGCAACCAGTCAACGGCCCTGCTACTGCCCAAAACCATGCCCAGCCATTAAAAGAGTGAATAAAACTCAGTGTAGCAATCACAAGCTGCAACGAACAAAAAAAGGCCATACAGTCTGCCCTGGAACTCTCAGACTTGCCCGTGGAACACTGTCAGTAGGAGATGCACCGTGCCCTAAAATTCAAGGGCATCCAGTTGAGAACTCGCAGCCACTGGTACGGAAGGCTGAGTATCATGCACCAATAGCAAGAATACCCCAGAGGATGCACCTGCAGTGCCCCCCAGTTTTGCCTAGAGGCTTCTCTCGGAACTCAGAGGAGCTCACACTCCATAAGCCACCCCATCGCCTATTGTCACATACTCTTGTGAGAGGAGACGGGTTCTCTTCAATCTATACTTTCTGGCTTTGGACAGTTGATCTTTGATGTTGCCTGCACTGTCTGTTCCATTTTGTTAGAAGATCATTGCTACGCGTTGTTACAAAGCTCACTGAGAATTAAGTGCCATGGGACTCTGTTCCGGGCACAAGGAGAGAGGAAAGAGTATCTTCATGGGAAGGCTTGCAAACCTAGTGAGGCGGGCTTTAAACTAGGTTTGTTGGGGGACAGTGACCTAACGCCTGAGGTAAGTGAGGAAGCCGGATACAGGGAAGAAACACAAGGAGGAATGAGCAACAAAGGAGGACCTCTGACTTGAATGGAGAAGGTAGGGCAATCAACTGGCTATCTAAGGTGTTTGTACACAAATGCAAGAAGCCTGAGAAATAAACAGTAAGAATCAGAAGCCCTGGTCCAGTCAAAGAACTATGATTTGATTGGAGTAATGGTGACTTGGTGGGATGACTCACATGACTGGAGTACTGTCATGGAAGGGTATAAACTGTTCAGGAAGAACAGGCAGGGGAGAAAAGAAGGAAGAGTTGCATTGTATGTAAGAGAGCAGTATGATTGCTCGGAGCTCCAGTATTTAGAGGGAGAAAAGACTTTTGAGAGTCTATGGGTTAATTTTAGAGGAAGAAGCAACAGGGGTGATGTTGTGGTTGGGGTCTACTATAGACCACCAGATTCGGTGGATGAGGTAGACGAGGCTTTCTTTGGACAACTGAGAGAAGCTTCCAGGCCCTGGTTTTCATGGGGGACTTCAAGCACCCTGACATCTGTTGAGAGACTAATACAGTAGTACACAGACAAACCAGGACGTTTTTGGAGAATGCTGGGGATAACTTCTTGGTACAAGTGCTGAAGGAAAGAGCCAGGGAGCTTGACCTGCTGCTCATAAACCGAGAGGAAATAGTAGGGAAAGTAGAATTGGGTGACAACCTGGGAAGCAGTGATCATGAGATGGTAGATTTCAGGATCCTGAACAAAGGAAGAAAAGAGAGTAGTAAAATACACACCCTGGACTTCAGAAAAGCAGACTTTGACTCCTTCAGAGAACTGATGGGCAGGATTCCCTGGGATGCTTACATGAAGGAGAAAGGAGTCCAAGAGAGCTGGCAGTATTTTAAAGAAGCCTTATTAAAGGCACAGGAAGAAAAGCAAATATGGTAGGCGACCAGATTGGCTTACGGGGACATCCTTGGTGAGCTTAAACACAAAAAGGAAGCTTACAAGAAGTGGTAACTTGGATGGATGACTAGGGAGGAGTATAAATATATTGTTCGTGAATACAGGGGACTTATCAAGAAGGCGAAAGCACAATTGGAATTGCAGCTAGCAAGGGATGTGAAGGATAAGAAGAAAGGTTTCTACAGCCATGTTAGCAATAAGAGGGTGATCAGAGAGGGTGTGGATCCCTTATTGGATGAGGGAGGTAACCTAGTGACAGATGATGTGGGAAAAGCTGACGTACTCAATGCTTTCTTTGCCTTTGTCTTCACGGACAAGGTCAGCTCCAAGATTACTGCACTAGGCAACCCAGTAGGGGAAGGAGGTGGACAGCCCTCGGTGGGGAAAGAACAAGTTAGGAACTATGTAGAAAAGCTAAACATACATAAATCCATTGGCCCGAATTTAATGCATCCGAGGGTGCTGAGGGAGTAGGCAAATGTTATTGTGGAGCCGTTGGCCATTATCTTTGAAAACTCATGGAGATCGGGAGAGATCCCAGATGACAGGAAAAAGGCAAATGTAGTACCCATCTTAAAAAAAGGGAAGAAGGACTATCCAGGGAACTATAGACCAGTCAGCCTTACCTCAGTACCCAGAAAAATCATTGAGGGGATTCCCAAGGAATCCATTTTGAAGCACTTGGAAGAGGGGAATGTGATCAGGAATAGTCAACATGGATTCATCAAGGGCAAGTCGTGCCTGACCAATCTGATTAGCTTCTGTGATGAGTAATTGTGGATATGGGAAAGTCAGTGGATGTGATATAACTTGGTTTTAGCAAAGCTTTTGATACAGTGTCCCACAATATTCTTGCCAGCAAGTTAAGGGAATATGGACTGGATAAATGGACTGTAAGATGGATAGAAAGCTGGCTAGATTGTTGGGCCCAACGGGTAGCGATCAACGGCCCGAAGTCAGGCTGGTGGTTGGTTTCTAGAGGAGTGCCCCAAAGATCTGATCTAGGACCAGGTTTGTTTAACATCCTTATTAATAACCTAGATGAGGGGATGGATTGCACCCTCAGCAAGTTCACAGATGACACTAAGCTAGGGGGGAGATAGGTACATTGGAGGGCAGGGATAGGGTCCAGAGTGACCTAGACAGATTCAAGGATTGGGCCAAAAGAAATCTGATGAGGTTAAACGAGGACATTTGTAGAGTCCTGCACTTGGGATGGAAGAATCCCAAGCATTGTTACAGGCTGGGGACTGAATGGCTAAGTAGCAGTTCTGCAGAAAAGGACCTGGGAATTACAGTGGATGAGAAGCTGGATATGAATCAATAGTGTGCCCTTGTAGCCAAAAGGGCTAATGACGTGTTAGAGTGCATTAGGAGAAGCATTGCCAGAAGATCCAGAGAAGTGATTATTCCCCTTTATTCGGCTTTCGTGAGGCCACATCTGGAGTATTGTGTCCAGTTCTGGGCCCCCCATTATAGAAAGGATGTAGACTCATTGGACAGGGTCCAGTGGAGGGCAACCAACATGATTAGGGGGCTGGAGCACATGACCCATGAGGAAAGACTGAGGGATTTGGGTTTGTTTAGTCTGCAGAAGAGAAGAGTGAGGGGGGATTTGATAGCAGCCTTCAACTTCCTGAAGGGAGGTTCCAAAGAGGATGGAGAAAGGCTGTTCACAGTAGTGACAGATGACAGAACAAGGAACAATGGTATCAAGTTACAGTGGGAGAGATCTAGGTCGGATATTAGGAAAAACTATTTCACTAGGAGGGTAGTGAAGCACTGGGATGGGTTACCTAGGGAGGTGGTGGAATCTCCATCCTAGAAGTTTTTATGTCTTGTCTTGACAAAACCCTGGCTGGGTTGAGTTAGTTGGGATTGGTCCTGTGTTGGCCAGGGGGCTGGATTTGAAGACCTCCTGAGGTCTCTTCCAGCTCTATGATTCTATGATTCTATTAAATAATTTTCCGTGCTAATTTCTCAGTGTTCAGTAAGCCAGGTGCTGCAATGCAGGAAAGACATGAAATGTCAGGTTGTCCTGGCTGCTGTTGTCTGAGCATAACAGGGGCTTTTCTCTTCATCTACACGCCTGAGCAGTGGGACGGCAGAATCCCACTCCCTGAATGCAAAGGGAGAGCTAGTGGCTGACACATAATTCCTCCTTGGTACAGAGCACAGCAGCTGCAGCTTCTGTATTTGCTACCCACCTCCATCCTACTGACAGACTGCCCACCTCTGTTCTCTGCACACAGTTCTTCCCACCTACAGTGCATGCTGATACAGCTACAGTATGGTGGGAAGCACAGAAACAACCTGTGTATATTTTTCCATATGACTCCTTCAGACTCCATATCCTACCTGCGAGGACTGGTTGTCTCTGCCCGAGTGCTGAACTTTCAGTTAAATAACCTGGTTGCTGAAGATTTACCGTCATTATGAAAATAAAACAAAAATCTCACACAGCAGAACAGAGCTGTCCGGCACAAAACACAAACGTGGAGCTAGAAAATTCACAGCCTGCAAGCTTATTGCATGTATGTACCCTGTAGAACTGAGTCATCATGCTTCAGTCTCCCAGCAGAATTTATCCAGATATTGCACATGCAGGCCTTCTGTACACTTGGGAAAATCAATGTGCTCCCTGAAAGCTTTCAAAATATCGCACAAGCCACTGCTTCAGGGAGCAATGCCAGGAACTATGAAATTAGGTACCCAGAAGACTTGTTTGACAGCACTAGTCTTCTCTGAAAAAAAATGTTTGAAAATCATTGCTGTAGAGATTTCTAAAATAAGACTTATCATTTATCTCTCCCTCTTGGTCCAACGCAGTTGAATCATTGCACCTAGCAACTCTCGAGGGACAGGAAGGCTATGTCTACATTGCACAGTTATTTCAGAATAAGCAATTCCAGAATAGTTATTCCGAAATACCTTATTTTTAAAAAAAAAGTCTACTGCAGGACTCAAAATGAGTCCGAGACAGGCTTCCCTAATGTAGACGTGCTAACTCGATTTAGAGCCCCCGGAGGAATAACTTAGAATGGCCCTGCTGAGGGGCTATTTCGAAATAACAACAGCAGAGTGTCTACACACGCCTTATTTCAAAATAGCTATTTTGGAATAGGTGTTATTCTTCATAGAATGAGGTTTACAGAAGCCAAAATAAGCCATCTGTTATTTCAAAATTAGTTCAAAACAACAGAATTGCTGTGTAGACACTCGCATATTTATTTCAGAATAACATCCGTTATTCTGAAATAACTTTGCTGTGTAGACACACCCCTAGAATCCCATGAATGCTGGTAGCCCTGCCAAAGTAGCTTGTCCTTCCAAATGTTTAATTTATAATGGATCATGAGCAGCATTTCTGATTACAGAATCTGCTCCTGCTGACAAGCGAAGGGGTTATGGAAAGCCAACATCACCTCCTGCCTTCTCTCACGTGGCTGACATTCTAGTCACCTCAAGCTATTCCATGCCTAACCAGATCCAGGAAGTTCCTGAGTTCAGTTCCAACACATTTGCATTCCCTCCTCAGTCATTGCTGCTGGCTTGCACTGGGCCAGGCACACGGCTGGGATTCATCTCTTCCACCTGTTTGGTACTCCTGTCTAAATGAGCCTTGCTTTATTTCAGATGCGGGGCTTTCAGATTCAGGGTCAAAATTTGTAATGAAACAGTAAAGACCCATTCATCCAAGAGATCGATTTAAAGAAACAGCTAGAAAATCATGCTTTTTGTTGCCCTTTGTGTTGGAAAAATATTACTCCTGAGCATCTGCAACCCAGGGGTTAAAGCAAAGAGGAATATAGTTCTGCCTCCACTGGGGATCTAGTGGGGAAGAGCACAGCAAGGGCTCTCCCTGCATGGATTGTGTAGTGAGAGCTCTTCCTCCTGTTTCAATCTACATTAACTACTGCTGCCACCAAAGAGCACAAAGTAAAAGCCTTTCTCTGTAATCCTCACAGGCTGCAAAGGGGACTGGCACTGTTTTTGGAGGGGCAGTGTCAAGGGAGGGTAAGAGTATATGGGAGACAGTGTTGAGGTCATCAGAACTCACTCAGCTGGCCACAGTAAGACTCACTGCTGAGTCCATCATTTGTCAGGACCATTAAAGCCCCCACCACAACTCACCTCCTCATAAGAATACAGGCAGTCCCCGACTTACGTCGGATCCGCACTTACGAACGGGGCTTTCTCGCCCCGGAGCTCTCAGGCAGCAGTCCGCCACCTCGACCTCCGGGGGGAGAAAAGCTGCTCCCGGTGCCCCTGGTCTGCTGGGGTCCGTCTCCAGCAGACCAGGGACACCACGAGCAAAGCCGCAGCCTCGGCGGGGTCCCGCGCTTCTGAGGCTTTGCTCTGGCAAAGCCTCAGAAGCGCGGGACGTGGCTGCGGCTTTGCTCGCGGTGTCCCTGGTCTGCTGGAGACGGTCCCCAGCAGACATGGGGCACCACGAGCAAAGCCGCAGCCACGGCGGGGTCCCGCGCTTCTGAGGCTTATCTCTGGCAAAGCCTCAGAAGCGCGGGACCCGTCCGCGGCTGCAGCTTTGCTCCCGGTGCCCCTGGTCTGCTGGGGACCGTCTCCAGCAGACCAGGGGCACCGGGAGCAAAGCCACAGCGGTGGAGGATCCCACCAGAGCAAAGCCTCAGAGGTGAGGCACCCCCGCTGCGGCTTTACTCCCCGTGTCCCTGGTCTGCTGGGGGTGGGAGTGCAGCTAGTGTGCCCCCCCAGAAGACCAGGCTTTTGTTGTGGACCCTGGGGCAGAGCAGCTGGGGCGCTGCCGGTTGGTCCCGCAGCACCGCTCTGGGCACTACTGGACCAACCCGGCAGCACCCCAGCTGCTCTGCCCCAGGTGTCCTGATTCAGCCGCTGCTGGTCAGTTTCAGCGGCGGCTGAATCAGGACGCCTGGGGCAGAGCAGCTGGGGTGCTGCTGGGTTGGCCCAGTAGCGCCTAGGAGCTGCGCTACTGGAGCAATCCAGCAGCACCCAAGCTGCTCTGCCCCAGGCGTCCCCAAGTCAGCCGCTGCTGAAACTGACCAGCGCTGACTACAGGAAGCCCAAGGCACAGTTGTTCTGCCCCGGGCTTCCTGGAATCAGCGGCTGATCAGTTTCAGCAGCAGCTGACTTTGGGTTCTTAAGTTGAATCTGTATGTAAGTCAGAACTGGCGGTCAGTTTCAGCAGCGGCTGAATCTGGACGTCAGTTCCGACTTACTAAGGGTATGTCTACACTACCCTCCTAGTTCGAACTAGGAGGGTAATGTAGGCATACCGCACTTGCAAATGAAGCCCAGGATTTGAATTTCCCGGGCTTCATTTGCATAAGCGGGGAGCCGCCATTTTTAAAACCCCGCTGGTTCGAACCCCGTGCAGCGCGGCTACACGGGGCTCGAACTAGGTAGTTCGGACTAGGATTCCTATTCCGAACTACCGGTACACCTCGTTCCACCTTGTAGCCGCGCTGCACGGGGTTCGAACCAGCGGGGTTTTAAAAATGGCGGCTCCATGCTTATGCAAATGAAGCCTGGGAAATTCAAATCCCGGGATTCATTTGCAAGTGCGGTATGCCTACATTACCCCCCTAGTTCAAACTAGCGGGGTAGTGTAGACATACCCATACAGATTCAACTTAAGAACAAACCTACAGTCCCTATCTTGTACGTAAGCTGGGGACTGCCCGTATAAGAATGGTCATACTGGGTCAGACCAAAGGTCCATCTAGCCCAGTGTCCTGTCTTCCAACAATGGCCAATTCCATGTGTCCCAGAGGGAGGGACCACAACAGGTAATCCTTACGTGATCGCTCCCCTGTCATACATTTCCAGACAAAGTCTAGAGGCACCATTCCTACCCATCCTGGCTATTAGCCATTAACCTTCATGAATCTATCTAGCTCTTTTTTGAACCCTGTCAAAGTCCTAGTCTTCACCACATCCTCTGGCAAGGACTTACACAAGATGACTATGCGCTGTGTGAAGAAAAGCTTCCTTTTGTTTGTTTTAAACCTGCTGCCTATTAATTTCATTTGGTGACTCCTAGTTCTTATATTGTGGGAATAAGTAAATAACTTGTTCATCTTTCCACACCAGTCATGATTTTATAGACCTCTATCATATCCCCCCTTAGTCTCCTCTTTTCTAAGCTGAAAAGTCCAAGTCTTTTAATCTCTCTTCATATGGGACCCCTTCCAAATCCCTAATAATTTTTGTTGCCCTTTTCTGAATCTTTTCCAATGCCTCTCCAACACAATTTGCATCTTCCCCATTGGGAGGAAGATGCAAAGTCTAAGGGGGGGGTGGATATTTGGAAAAATAAATATATCTTCCCTCACAAACAACAGATTTACAAGAAACCAAAGGAAAACTTTATTCAGAGCCCTTAAGAAATACATACTATCTTACTTCTTAGAGACCGTAAAGTAGAGAGAGCTCTTCCCAAACCAATTATGTTTGTCAGGTGTGCCTCTTAACTCTTCTACAAAGTTACTTGGTTTGCTTCAGTAACCATAGTTGCTCCTACCAATAGCTGCCTCTTGGTAGCATGTGGTCTGCCTGGCAGAGAGTAAAATATCCCACTATTCCCAAAACAGGAATAGCTGAGTAAATCTTGCCAGATATTTCTCTTGAGAGATGCTGATTAAGTGAGATACTGCTACATACTGGATCCAATTTCCTTTCTTCCCACTCAAGCCCTTCTAATTCCACATTTTGTCACTCTTGAGATGCTGACAATAGAAGTGCTCAATCATGCTACCGAAAACGTACACCTGAGCTTCCTGCTTGCTGGACTGTGCGCTGTGATCGTTACAGAACCATTAAAGAGAACAGGTTTCCATGCTGAGTGGGGAGTCTCAAAATGCATTTTCATTTGAACTAGAGATGGACTGCAGCTGCAACATTCAGAGGCAGATCAAGATTTTACCACCCCTCTCTCCCTCTAAAAGATTAATTCAAGGAAACCTAGAGGTGAAGGGTGGTCTTGTGGTTAAGGAACTTAATCTCTCCAGGAATCAGTCTGCTATGTGGAAATAAAAATAATAACCCTCCTTCTCTGCACCTTTTGTCTGGCTTGTCAATTCCTACTGTTAGCTCTTTGGGGCTAGGATTGTTGTTTACTATGTGTTTGTATTGCATTTAGCACAATGGAAGGCCAGTCCCTCACAGAAGTTTCTGGAGTCCCTGTCCCACAAATAATAAACATTAGTAATATGTGGACGTGGGATTTAGGTTCAGCTCCCTAATCAATGTACAGGCTAGCTGCACAACTAAAGCTGGGGTTCCCTCCCCTCCCCCCCCCCCCCCAACTATAGGAAGGATGTGGATGCACTGGAGGGAGTCCAGTGGAGGGCAACCAAAATGATGAGGGGGCTGGAGCATATGACCTATGAGGAGAGGCTGAGGGAGTTGGGTTTGTTTAGTCTGCAGAAGAGAAGAGTGAGGGGGGATTTGATAGCAGCCTTCAACTCCCTGAAGGGAGGTTCCAAAGAGGATGGAGAGAGGCTGTTCTCAGTAGTGATGGATGGCAGAACAAGGAGCAATGGTCTCAAGTTACAGTGGGGGAGGTCTAGGTTGGATATTAGGAAAAACTATTTCACTAGGAGGGTGGTGAAGCACTGGAATGGGTTACCTAGGGAGGTGGTGGAATCTGCATCCCTAGAGGTTTTTAAGTCTCAGCTTGACAAAGCCCTGGCTGGGTTGATTTAGTTGGGATTGGTCCTTCCTAGGGTAGGGGGCTGGACTCACTGACCTCTGAGGTCTCTTCCAGCCCTAGGATTCTATGATCTGTGTCCCTGTCCTCAGCACACTCAGGGCTAATCTATACTAGAAGCACTACAGCAACACAGCTGAGTCTGGTGATGGCACTCTGTGCCAACGGGAGAAAGTTCTCTAGCTGACACAGCACTATTTACACCAGCACTTAGGCTGCTGTAACACATGTCAATTGGGGCAGGTTGAGACTTAGTTACACCTCTGAGCAACGTAAATTACACCAACATAACCCATTGTGAAGACAAGCCCACAATGTTTGGGGTGGAAATTTGATTTTCGTTCAAGCCCCTTTAGCTCTGGGGGGATGACTGAGGCATGTGAATAAACTCATGATCATCTCTCCCAGCTTCCCATTACAGGAGACAGAAACAGGTGTTGGGTAATGCTCACATGACCCTCTCCCTTAAGACCTTTCTTTTGAAACATTTCCCCGTAAATTATTTTTCATATAATCAAAAAAAACACCTAAGTTCTACTTGTGATCACATACACACAAAAAAGGCATCCCACAGAAACAAGTGAATGGATGTAATTAAGCTGGTCAGTTTTCTTAGGCAAAGTCCCCCAGCACAGAGCAAATAAAAATAATTATGAGGCTGCATGCTAGATGCATAAAAACCATCGTCTTGCAGGCTGATGTATTTGTATTAATAAATATAATTATTAATACCACACTGCTGTGAGAGATCTGCCAAATCTCAGCGTGGCTTCAACTGAAGTCTTTCCACAGGCATATTCAAATTTTCTAACTTGGTTGCCAAAATCTTTGCTTTTTGTTTGTGCGCTACTGATCTATATAAGATCATTAGCACATATTAAAACACTTTGGAATAAAAACTTCCCTCACTTTCTTGATTTTCTCTTTTAAAATCATGAATTTGAGAGAGATGTTTATTGTGGAGTTTTCAGTAGGGATGATAGGATAAAACTTTCCCCGCATTTGCAGCTGAACATAGGATTCTTCTGCATTTCCTGTGCTAAACTCTTCATTGTTGTAGTGTTGCTATGCACTATTAAAGAGCTGCCGTGTTTCACCCCAGAGGTGTCTGGATTTCGCTGATATATGACAAGATCCTTATGTGTACCATCCTAAATTTGTTAAAGAACTTCGGATGGAAAGTTACTCTATAAATGTAATTTGGTTAATTGTTGTTATTACTTAAGATATTCCAAAACCCACCACTATTACTGTTGGAAAATTATTATTAAAAAGTAATCAACTGCTATAATATATCTGTGGGTGCATAAAGGTAGATGCTGGATCTCTTTCCAATTATCATATCCAGTAATTCAACTGCTAGACTGAGCTTCTGATTACTTTAGAAAGACAAACATATAAGAGGCTTAACTAGAGAAGGGAGGAGAGAAAAGGATGTTGGGTGCAATGAAAGTGTATGTGGCGATAACAGAGACACAGATGGGCATTTTACTACATTCCTTTGTTTTCCCTCATGCAGTCATAGAGTATTACTGCTCCCTTATCAGCAACAAGGATTAAAGGGACTTTACATTGCAGCTTCCTAGTGAGTCAGCCTCTGCTAGAAAGTCATAAGGAAACTTCAGAACTACTCATGGCATTTTGGTTCACTAACATTTCTTATAAGCTTTGTCTGTAGTTCATTGTAAATTTCCACCCCTGAATAACCAGAGTAACTAGATGCCACTGCAAGGTGAACTGCAAGAACATACATGCAGATAAATGTGTACAACAAATCAAAGAAAAGACAGGTAGTACCTTCAGTCGGTTGAATATATTTCATTGGTCAGCTGAAAAAGAAAATACCCACTGCAAAATGTGGGATAAATGAATCGAAAGAAATGGACACATTCTAACTTTAAAAATCTAATAAAAAGTCTCAGGCGGTAGCTGTGTTAGTCTTTAAAAACAACAAGCAGTCCTGTGGCACCTTAGATACTAACAAATTTATTAAGTCATGATCTTTTGTGGATAAAACCCACTTCATCAGTTGAGTTGGAGTGGAAATTACAGAATCCAGGGTATATAGAACAGCAAAAGAAGTGACCTGTCAATTGTAGGACCAGTGTTAATGAAGCTAATTAAGTCAGGCTGAATGAGTCTAATTCATTATATGTGATGTGGAGATGTGAATATCAAAGGCAGGGAAATTGCCTTTGTTGTGTGTAAGCTAGTTAAGATCTTTATTCAAGACTAAGTTGATAGTGTTGAATTTGTAAATTAACTCCAGTTCAGATGTCTCCTTCTATAAGGTTTTGAAATTCTTTTGTAGAAGAATGACTATTTTTAAATACATTATTGAATGTCCAGGAGGCTAAAATGTTCCTCTACAGATTTAAGTGTCTTACCATTCCTGATGTCTGATTTGTGTCCATTTATGCTTCAGTGCAGAGGCTATACAGTTTGGTGACTATATATATGGCAGAGGGGCACTGCTGGCACTTGATGGCATATATCACATTAATGGATGCACCCGATGTTGTGGCTTATGTGGTTAGGTCCTGTGCTGATGTTGCTTATACAGATATAAGACAGAGTTAGCAACGGAGTTTGTTTCAGGGGTAGGTTCCTAGTGAGTGTACCTGTGGTCTGGTATAGTCTAATGGCTTGTACTGAAGGAAAGAGGGAACAAATGAGGTGGTCTGAGTAAAACTACTACTGATAGCACTTTATGACCTCAGTACTGCATATATATATATACTATAACCAAGGCTTATTGCATTTCAATGCAGCTGTATGTTATCTTTTATAGTTGAGAGCCTTGTCTTGCTCTTGGTAAAATTTATCATATTTAAAATGAACTTTACTTGTAGAAAAGCTCTGACAGCTTTGTGTCAGAAGTTAGTGCTCCAAAAGGCAAATCGGGCCAAATTCTGCTCCCCTCCTCCTTTCTACACCCTCTGGCACAGATGTGAAGGGAGTAACAAAATTGCCTCCAGATTTACACCAGTATAATCAAGAGCAGAATCTGATCTATTTTTGATAAAACAACATTTCTTACTAAAAAACCTTTAAAAACAACAAATGGTTCTGCAGCACATTAGAGACTAACAAAAAATGTAGATGGTTTCATGAGCTTTGATGGCCACAACCCACTTCTTCAGATGAATGAAGTAAAGGCGCCAGGGTACAAATAAATAGCAAGAGAGGGGATGAGAAGGGAAAGAGAAGGAAAAAAATACAGAAAAATCTTGTCAATGAGTACGTCTACACAGCAGGGCTAAAATCGAATTAAGCTACGCAACTTCAGCTACGTCAATTGCGTAGCTTAAGTCAAAATAGCTCAACTCGGCTAGGAAGGAAGGAACACTCTTCCTTCAAATTCCCTTACTCCTCGTGAAATGAGGGTTACCATGAATCAGAGTAACTAGTCTTCCAGCTCGCCATTATTTCAAAATAAAGGCTTGTGGTGTAGATACACCCTTTGTTATTTTGAAAGAATGCCAGTTATTCCGAAATAACGCTGCTGTGTAGATGTACCCATAGAGTGTCCCTGCTAAATGAGGCTAATAGAGTTGGCTGTAAGTGCCCAGTACTTTACTTTTGATGTTATTAGGGTGTGGAATGTAGCGGTTCATCCAGTTCAGGTCTTTGTTCAAACCTTGATTACTGGTATCCAATTTCACTTACAGACCACTCCATGAGCCTCATTTAGCACGACACTAATTGACAAGATTTGTTTCCTATTTTTTTCCTTCTCTTTCCCTCCCCATCCTCTCTCTTTCTTTGCTATTTATTTGTACCCAGCACCCTGTACTCTAGAGGTTTCCAGCTGCCGAGCTGTGGACCTCTGGCTATCGGGCCACAGTGACTCTGGGGGTTGGGGCTGGGGCACACAGCTCTCACTATGGCTGTTGGGAGGGGCATGTCCTGCCCCCCTCTCAGCCAACCAGCACCAGGGAGGGTCAGGGTCTCCTCCCAGCAGTAGAAGAGAGGCTTGCTATGCACCAGGAAAGCCACACAGAATGACTCTGCACAGCCCTCCTGCTGCGAGGAGGAGACCTCGCCCCTTCCTGGCGCTAGTTGGCTGAGAAGCGGGGCAGGACATGACATGCACCTCCAAACAGCCACGGCAGGAAGGGAGGTGCTGGGCAGTGTACCCCAGGCCCGGCCCCCAGAGCCACCCTGCAATGTGGGCAGGAATGCAGAGCTAGGTGAGGGGGGTGGGGCAGGCACTGGTAGCTCCAGGGGCAGGGCTAATGCTGGGGGGGCTCTGGAGGCTGAGCTAGTAGTGGGGGGGAGTTTCTGGGGGTGGAGCTAATATTGGCGGCTGGCACTGGGAGAGGCTCTGGGGGGGGGGGGTTGGGTGCCGTAGGGCTCTAGAAACAGAAGACTGGTATTGGGGGGTCTGGTGGTGGGGGCTCCAAAGGGCCGGAGTCTGATACTGAGACATTTGGGATGGGAGGCTGGCACTGGGAGGCTGAGGGCAGGAGGTTGGCACTGGAGGGCATTGGAGGGATGGGGGCTCTAGGGGTTAAGGCTGGCACTGGGGAATCTGGGGGGCTGGGCTTTTGGTGGACCAGCAATGTTTTATTTGCATACTGACATATTCATTATTTGCATGATAAATATGCAAACATACAAATTACAGATTACCAGTCCACTAAAGTTTGTGAATGGGTTTGCTGGTCCCTGGTATCAAAAAGTTGGGAACCACTGCCTCACTCCATTCATCTGAAGAAGTGGGTTATGCTCACGAAAGCTCATGATACCATCTACATGTTTTGTGAATCTTTAAGGTGCTGCAGGACCATTCATTGTTTTTTAATGTTTTTTAGTTACTGACTAACACAGGTACTTCTCTGAGAGTTTTAAACATTTCTTACTAGTCAATGCTGCCTAGAGAACAGAGAGAGCAAGCCACGGACCAGAGCATTCGTCCTGTCATTTCAATACAAGTATGTTCTTATAAGTGTCACGAGTGATTAAGTCCAATAATTGAGACATTCCAAAGAGCAGTTAATGAAACATATTACTATAGAGCAGGCCTGGGCAAAATATGGCCCGTGGGCTGGGTGGGGAGACCCAGGCAGGCTCCCCTGCTTGCTCCGCATCCCCACATGCCGTGCAGAAATGTGGCTGCAGGGCTCCATTTCTGTTTTAAAACTGGAGGGGAGAAGTTTCAGCACCCCCCCCCCCCCAACACAATCCCATTGGCCGGTTTTGGCCAGTAACCAGCCAATGGGAGCTGCTTGTTGGAATAACAGGCAGCCAAGAAGAACCACGCCCCTTTTCCTCGGTTCAGTTATTCAATGAAGCTCATGGCCAGGCAAGCAGACAGGCTGGCTGGGAAACATTTTAAGCTCTGCAAGCCTTAGCTCTACAGGCAGATAGGCTGGTTTGGCTGCCGGCTGGCAAGTCTTGTGGCCACGGCCTACCTTTGGCACCCCAGCTCCTCCCTGCCTTCCACTGAATTCAGTGGAAAATGATAATACATAGCATCTTGCAGGCCCAGGCCCTAGGAAATACCTTACAACTAATTATGAGTAATGATTTCAATGGAACTAAACTGAGTGCCACCTGATGAGGTTCTGGTGCTATTACCTTAAAAAGGAACATTGTCAAATGATTTAAGCTCAGAGTTTAAGCTCAATGTTTAACATTCATTTGCAGTCTTCTTGTGGCCATGTTGGTGCCAGGACTTTAGAGAGAGAAGGTAGGTGAAGTAATGTTTATTAAACCCTCGTCTATTGGTGAAATAGACATGCTTTCATACTTCTTCAATTCTGTGTAAGCACAAAACCTTGTCTCTTTCACCCACAGTAGTTGGTCCAATAAAAGATATTATCTCACTCACCTTGTATCTCTACAATGGGTTTATTAATTTTGCATGGCCAAACCAATAATTGTGAGTTGGGGGCATGACTGGATGGACAGCTTTGCAGCAGGAATTACCTTACAGATGTTTTTCCTAAGAATTATTTTCAACACCGCTACAACTTCAATGCTAAACATTCTCCATCCTCACTGGACTTTTGTTTTTTGAATGGATCGTAGCATTCAACCGAGATAAATCCCCAAAGCTCCAAGCCATGGTACATGCAACTAGTCAAGCAGACTCACACTTGTGTTGCCATTTCTTCACACTCCATTAAAAAATGACAAATTCTTCAGACAGAAAATTGGGGAAGCATAAATTTACAAGCCCATTCTCTGCTTGTAATTTACTTTATTTAAACAAAAGAGGGTTGGGAGGGTTAGCTGATTAGGGAGCCAAAACAAACATAAACCCCAAACAGAACATGTCTTTCTCTAGCATGATAACAAATAAAGAGAAAAATACATGGAGGTCTGTGGCAGCTGTTAAGAAATTCATGTCAGTGGGAAAAAGTAAAAAATGTGTAAGAAAATGTCTGAGCTACTTTTTCTGAAACTTTTCACCATATACATCTCTGATCCTCTCTAAGAATAGAGATCCTTCCAAATGTTTTCATGGAAAGAACTGTTGCTCAGTCATTGTAAATACTAATTAATTTAGAGGACAAATGGCTATGGGAAAGCCCAGATCTTATCTTCCCATAATTAGAGAACAAACATACACTACAGGATCAGAGGGGTAGCTGTGTTAGTCTGTATCTGAGAAAATGATGAGGAGTCCTCTGGTACTTTAGACTAACAGATGTATTTGGGCATAAACTTTCATGGACAAAAACCCATCTCATCAGATACATCTAATGTGGCCATTTTGTGCAGCTCTAGCAGCCAGGAAACTGCCCTGTGGCAAACAAGGATTCTACTGATGAAGTGTCACAGGATGAGTGAACCCTTTAAGGGACTGGGGCTCAGTTATACCATGTTCCAGACTCAGACCACCTTTCCAGGGAATAAGTCCCAGGGCCATACAGTAAATTTTAACTCCAGACTTCAAAGAGAAGCCTCAGAATTGTCATTCATGCTTAAATTTGACACTTTACGTATGGGTCTTAACAAAGATGCTAATTATCTCACCCATTACAAAGATAGCTTCCCCAATTATCACCCCTAATGTCATTACCTTACAGACACTATCCTTCCCCCCTCACCCATCCTCTGTTCTTAAATCTGATTCATCAATTTTATATGTATTCACTTTTTTTAAAAAATTGTATCACTTTGGTATATATGGTCTTGCCAATTTTCTTCCACATGTTGATCTGAGGAAGTGGGTCTGGCCCACGAAAGCTCATCACCTAATAACCCATCTTGTTAGTCTTTAAAGTGCTGCATAGTCCTGTCTTTTGTTTCAGCTAGACCAGACTAACACGGATGCATCTCTATCACAGTAGAAGATTGTGATTCAGAGCCAGGGATACAAGACATAGCCTGAGTTCAGGGAGTAGGGAATAGGTAAGAAATCAGTCTGTCAGAGGGAAGTTCTGGCAGAAGTGAATGAAGACATTTGTCTGCACTCCAGGCCAAAGGCCTGGGGAGTGAGATCTACAGAGAATAGCTAGATTCCTGAAGGAGACCCTGGGTCAGGTGAAAGGGACAGATTTATATGATGAGTTCTTATAATGAAACAATAAAACTCAAACCCTGAAGAATGACTGAAATCCCTTGGCTGCTAAGTGTGTTCTGGATTCACTAGCCAGAGAATTAGTCCACTGGTTTATATATGGAGCATTTCTCTGATGGTGTAATGTCAGTGCAGCCAGCTCTGGGCTGCTCGTTCCTCTGATTCTCTGTTAGCAGTGAAGGTCTGCAGGCCAGAGGCATAGCCAGTGGCAGGAAGGTTGGAGCTCACAGACCTTTATGTGACCCTCAGCAGCCCTGTAATCACTGCAGGACCACTGCAGCTGAGCTAGCACAGACCTTTCAATCTGTGAAAGAGCCAGGTTCAGGGAAGGCAGATAGGTGCATTAGAGTTACTGTCCCCCACCAAACCAATTAGACTATTCAAACTGAAGTAATTCTAAAAATCCAACGTACCGTTCACCCACGAAAGACTGATCCTACAGCTCTTTCCTTAGGAGGGGAAACTGCAAGAATCAGCCTTTACAGTATGACAATCTACAATCATGAGTTCAGGGGACAGATGGCATTTCTATAGTTATCACCAAATAAAGCAGTGGTCCCCAATCTTTTGGGGCTGCCGGGCGCCTGGGGCGGGGCTGTGCACACGCCGCATGCCTGGGGGTGGGGCTGCTTATGCGCTGCGTGTCTGGGGACAGGGCCGCACATGCGCCACGCGCCTGGGGCCGGCACCACGCATGCGCCATGCGCCCGAGGGCAGGGCCACCCATGAACCACGCACCTGGTGGCGGGGCCAACACCGCACATGCGCCACGCGCCTGGGGCAGGGGCCACCCATGTGCCACGTGCCCGGGGCCGCCCATGCACCCTGCGCCCGGAGCAGGGCCAGCCCTGATCACTCAGCGGGCGCACGTAAATGCCCCAGCAGGCGCCATGGTGCCCACGGGCACAGTGTTGAGGACCACTGAAATAAAGGCTGCATCTTGCAAATTCTCACTCCCTTGAGTGGCCCTTAGTTATGCAAATAGATCCGTTCAATGAACGGAGGCTAGGTGGATGATTCAAGTCTTGTGAAGTTCGTATTAACTTATTAATGTTGTTTTATCTTGTTTTTATTGCAGTGTGACACAATGTGCTACACAGTCCAAAGTGGATAAGGCTGTGTAACATCTAGCCTTTTTAATCCACTGAAATCCATGCTCTAAACAAAGTAGCATTTTCCAGCTGGGGAAATTGAGGCTTAGAAAAGGGAAGCTATATGCCTACAATCACTCGGCATATCCAAGGCAAAACCAGACAGAGAACTCAAGATTCCTGACTCTGATCCAGGGCTCCCTCTACACGTCCTCTCCTTGCTGACATTAGTGGGAGAGGCACCCATATATATGTTGCATGGAAGGATAACCATTTGAAATAGCATCTAGACAATGGTTATATAGAGCCCCAGGCATTAAATAAATGGCAGGTAAAAATGTAGCATGGCTTATTATCAGTTCATGTCAATGAATGACATTTATTTCTCTGCTCTTGGAGTGTACATGGACAAGCACGGGCATTTTCACAAAGGTGGGCTTTTCAAATCCAGCTGCAAGGCTAGCTCAGCAGAGGATGCTAATAATTCCTGGAAAACGGCCTTTGTCGGTGCATCAATTTTTTTTCAGTGCTTAGAGAGAATATTACAGACCCCATTCTGTTGCCTCTGCTCCCCCCAAGTGACCATGTGCAGCAGATGAAATGACAGCATCTATTTTTGTGTTGATGCATTAGGTTGCTACGCTAATGTATCTGTTTATTTTAGATCTTCAATGTAAGGGTACGTCTACACTAGCCCCCTAGTTCGAACTAGGTAGGCTAATGAGGGCGACCGAAATTGCTAATGAAGCGTGGGATTTAAATATCCCACGCTTGATTAGCATAGTCCCGGCCGGTTGCCATTTTGGAAACGGACTAGCCTGAAGTAACTGCCCGCATCCTCCATGGAATGAGGTTTAACTGTTAATTTAAACTAAGAGATTTATCTCGGAATCACGCTTCTCTGCCGCGTGTAGACACGGGCAGTTACTTCGGGCTAGTCAGTTTCCAAAATGGCGACCATACAGGAATATGCTAATCAAGCACAGGATATTTAAATCCCGCGCTTCATTAGCCATTTCGGTCACCCTCATTAGCCTCCCTAGTTCGAACTAGGGGGCTAGTGTAGATGTACCCAAAGACACAGGGGAAATAATGAAGAGAAAATTCAACAGGACTCAACATCAAGGGTCTAATAGTAATAAAAATGTCCAAGCCAGACAGAACACAGCCAAAGTCCCGTGAAATGCAAACAGGTTAGGGATGTGATTATATCATAATTGGAACAGTATGTGTAAAGTTTCTGTCACGACATGCTGGGAGAGAGGTGCTTGGGAAAGAGAGAACAAGGAGTCCGGTGGCACTTTAAAGATTAACAGATTTATTAGGGAATTAGGGCATAAACTTTTGTGAGATACAGCTCACTTTGGGTGGGTCTACACTGCACCTGCGGCTCAAAATAAACTACACAATTTGCGTAGCTTATTTTGAGTTAATTACAAAATAGCTTATTTCAAAATTTGGCGCAGTCTACAAAGCACTTATTTAGAAATAAATTGCTATTTCAAAACACCTCTTATGCCTCATGAAATGAGGTTTACAGGTATGTCAGAATAGTGAGTCCGTTATAATTTGAAATAACGGGCACACTTAAAAGATGAAGAATAGCTATTTCGGGATACCTCCGGTATCCCAAAATAGCATTGTAGTGTAGAGGTAGCCTTCCTCAGATGCTAGAAAAGAAAAGATACAGCCTCCTATCTCTGTATCCCTACCTTTTCTGTTTTCTTTTATTTTCAGCAGCGGAGGAAGTGAGCTGTATTTCATGAAAGCTTATGCCCTAATACCCTAACACAGGGGTTCTCAAACTTTGTGATACCGTGACCACCCTCTAAGTTGCTTGTGACCCCCCTCGAAGTTGCTTGTGACCTCCCAGAGGGTCAAGACCCACAGTCTGAGAAATGCAGCCCTAATACATGTGTTAGTCTTTAAAGTGCAACCAGACTCTTTGTTGTTTTTGCTGAAACAGACTAACACGCCTACCCCTCTGAAACATGAGAAAGAGAGTGTGTTTCTGGGTATAATTTAGATATATACGCCTCAGGATAGGTATCTTATCTTCATTTTCTCTAGGAAGTATAACATAGACCTATGATACTATGTGCAGGTTATTACTGCTATTGTTCATTGTAATTATGGCGATGACACATCACAGGACTAGGAGTCAAGGACTCCTGTGCTTCTAATCCAAGCTCTGACAAGGACTCCCTATTTCTAGGGCCTTTTTCTACCAGAGCCATCCTGTCCATAGGGTGGTTTGAGGGGGTCGCCCTGGGCTCCACACATTGAGGTTCTCATGGGGCCAAGCATGGCCTGGGTGATCACCGGAGTGCCTGGCACCAGCAGTATGGCCAGGACTGCCCCTGAACAGGGGGTGGGAGTCATTGGTAAGCGGAGTGACACAGCCAGCCTGCTCTACTCTGCCATCTCCCAGCTGAGTCACTCCACTTCATTGCGATGGTGGAAAGGGGAGCACCCTGGCCCCAGCCTGCTCTGCTTCGCCAAGCAATGCAGTTGGGAGCTGAGCTCCAAGGACCAAAGCAGGCTAGGGCCAAGTTGCTTTGCTTCCTGTCACGATAGTGAGCACAGGGGTAGGGTTGGGGAGGGGGAATGCCCCTCCTGCCAGGGCACCAGGCCCCCCAGGAATCTCCTGGGTCTCATTGCTCAGGGGAAGAGACTTGAGGCAACAAATGCAATGGAGGCATGAGGGAGCAGGAAGAAGCTGGGCGGAGCTTGGAGGAAGGGGTGGAGCAGGGGTGGGAAGAGGTAGAATGGGAGCAGGCCCTGGGATGAAGGGGGCATAGTTCCAGGTATGATGCTGGTCCCTATCAATACATAAAATATGCAGCTACATGAGGCACCACAAAATTTGGGGAACCAAATTGCCCAAATTTTGAGATGCCCTGGGCAGGTGTATGCTGCGTATGGGGTTGTACTAGCTCCAGCAGCCAGCCTCATCCCCTGGACAGCTGCCGCTTCTCTCCCCCGACTCAGTGGGCTGCACCCAGCTGGAACATCCCTTGGGGGTTATGAGGCCCAGGTCAAGCCCCCTGCTCGGTCCCTAGTCCCTAGTCTGTATCTTCCCTCCCCCACTGGGTATCTTTCCGTAAGGCCTCTCCCCTAAGCAGAGGTGAAAGTAAGCAGGTGCACCCTGGTACGCAGCTCTGGCATGCAGAAGCCAGCAGGGAGCTATTTAAAGAGCTGGCAGGGACTCGGGCTGCAATAGGACAGCGCCCGTAAGAAATTTCAAGTTCCTTTCACTGCTCCCCCTGAGTGGCATGGCCCAGGGATTAGTGGGAGCCTGGCACCGGCAGCAGAAGTTGGGCCCACTGCCACACTAGCAGCACTGGGGATCAGAGCTGCCCAGCCCCAGCCCACTCCACTACATAGCAGATCAACATAGATATTGCCCAAAATATTTCTACAGTCTCATCAGGTTGCTGCTGAGCTTGGCAGGGGTAGGGTCAAGATCTGTGAATGTTAATGATGATCTAAAACAGTATGTCAAATTGAGGAACATTGGCAAACCTGTGGAAGGTCCAGGCCTGGCAAAGCAGGATTTCAGATCTCTGTTAGTGCTTGCTCTGTGGGGATCTAACCCTAGGAGTACATGAGATGTTACATATCAGAACTGAGTGGTCTAGCCAGAGCAAAATGGATGGAATCCATCCAGTAGTTACTCAGATGCCTATAGCCAGACCTACTGATCCTTCATTTTCTTAAACATAGAAATTCACTCTATAAAAGGGAAAATAAAGCACCAATTCTTGAACAGTTAGCTGATATTGATTTCAAGCATTTTCCCTTTATCAATAAAATAGTGCAATCTGAGAAACTATCTAGCCATTTTCAGACAACAGAACTATGAAAAGATAATTCTCACAATAGCAGCTTCTGGGACAAAAAGCCCAACAACCCACAGATGTAAAATATACACACATGCATAAGAAATACAACTTTATTATTTTCCCCATTGTAATGAAGGAGGGAGAAGAATACTTCTTTGTAATCAGTGAGACTTTAAAGGGTCTCTTTTCAAAAGTGTTTTATTCTCTTTAGAAAGCACTTTGGAGAATGTATTCAAGATTTCATGCAAGTAATAAAGAACTAAGTGCCACTTCAAAACCTTCTGTTACAATAACTGCCAAAATAAATAAGGAAAAGAAAAGCAACTTGCATGTCCCTAAACACTCCTCACCCTATCTGATATATTTGCTCCCCACTTGTCCTCAATATTGGATGATTTACTGATGCCATCTGTAAGAGGTAGCCAATTGAAACTGACTCACCAATTATAGCACAACAACCTGTTGCTAATTGCTGTTTGACTAGCCCTACTGTTGCTCTGTTATTATACTGAATAAATAGTATCCACTCGTCTCTCTGCAATGTTTACAGATTGTAATTTCCTACTCAGCTATGCCTCAAAGCTACAAACAATCTCCCATTAAAACCAACAGCCTGCTATCCAGCAAACATTGCTCAGTCCAAGCCATGGTGGGAGGGGGAGCTTCATGTTACCTATAAATAGCAAGTAATGCATAAATATGGTAAGTGAATGTGACTGCTACCTTCTTGGCCAGCACATGTGGGAAATGAACCTGGCTTCTCTGGTGCTACAGCCAAGAGCCAACGTTCTCTAGCAGGGCGATATAACAATTTACATACTCTGTGGTTGAGCACAGCAATGGTCCTGTAACACACTAACCTGTGAGTTGCATAAACACATACACATAATAGCCAGTAATTTTGAAGTTGCAGCTACTTGTTGTTTTGTTTCAGAGAGAACCAGGTCCTCAGCTGTGTCTCACATTGGATGTGCACCAGCAATGGATTGGCCAAAAATGATCCTTAACAGAGGATTATCCGATTCTCCCCATCTACAGTATTTATATGGCCCTCATTACTGTAATTGCCTTGTCTCAGCTGAAGAAGTGGGTTTTGCCCACAAAAGCTCATGATATTATACATATATTTTTGTTAGTCTCTAAAGTGCCACAGGACTACTCTTTTTTTAAAGTTAAAGACTAACACGGCTACTCCTCTGAGACTTTTAACTCTGAACTTCACAACATCCTGTGTGGTAGGAAAGTGCAATTTTCCAGAGTGGGGACTGAGCCATAGTGAGACTAAGCACATTAATCCTGAAAGGGCATTAACCTAAAGCACGTTAATTTGGCTACTTCTGAAGAAAAGCAAATCAGGATTTAATGAACTCATTTAATTTAACTCCACACCTTCAATTAATGCATCTTACCATTCCTGAACATCCTTAATCAGAGAAACCCTAGTGACATAGGTATGGTAGAACCGAATAAATCTAGCATTCTACCCACCGCACCATCTTTCCCAATCAGGAACCATTTGGCTAGGAGAGACCAGGCACTAACAACTCGGAGAGAAGAGTGGTTGTATTGATATTTGGTTTCACAATAAAAGCTACCCACTTCCATTTCCTGTCTTAAAATACATAAAATAGCTGCACTTACAGCATTCTTCTTACCAATCTGTTGAAAACTAGAGCTGGGTGAATACTGCCCCAATATTCTATAAATGTGCACTCACATTTTAAACAAACACTCTTTGTGTTCATGCTCCTTTTGGACTCACTGACTGTGAATGTTGTAGCAAACTAGTTTACTTGCAGGAAAATTCATGGAAACTTCAAATTTCAGTGAATACTGGACAATATTCAGAGAATGCAAATTTGTAATTGTGACTATGTATACTGGATGTGCAATTCTGAGAGTAAATACATCCAACAAGATAAAAACAAACAGCCACAACCTGCATTTACTGACCAATGAAACAAAAAATTTCAACCACCAAAAAGTTGTAATAACTGGTCTAATGAATTATTAGAGAAAAAATATTCTGTAGATAATAATTACAGAAGATTTGAAGCATTCTGATGGCAGAGGGCAGGGGAGAAAATGGTGAGTTTCCCTTACAGGAACTTGAAGCAGAACTCACACCATGTTCAGAACGCCTGCTGTACATTCCGGTCTATACCATTGCTTGATAATTGTCTCCATGGCTCTAGATCAAACAAAACAGCAGCACAGTAAATAGTTTCTGTGTGCAGTTGCCCATTAGTAACAGGGCTTGACTCACTACTGCTCTGCATCTTGTGTAGTTATTTACACAAGAAGTAAAGTGGATTTAAAATGTGATTTAGTATCATTTTGCACTCATTTTACAAATGTTATAAATGAAGGCACATTTACAAAGCCTTTACATAGGTGTTGGGGGGGGGGGGTGAATTGTCTTCATTTCATAGCTAATGAAAAAAACAATTTTACTGAAAATTATGCAGTCACCAATATTTTCAAAGAAGCTAAAAGGCACAAAAGGTGCCTATTAAACAAACACAATCTAAAAACCAAAAGCTCAGTCCAAAGATATGCATACCATACCCCCAAACTAGGGGAATGCTTCATGGGCCACATTAAAATCTGGTTAGACAGGTGGTCTAATTGTAATTCAAATACAATATTTTGTTTACTTACCTTAAAGCTAAAAAAGAATAAAATCCAGTGTAATTTCCACATTGTAGTATATGTAACCTTGTATGCCTGATACTTTCTCCTTTTCTTTCCCCAGTTCCACCTCTAATTATATTTAAACCCATCTTCCGCATCTTGTCCCTATTTAGATTGTGGGCAGGGCTTGCCTTTTATATGAGTTGAAACTCACGAAAGCTTATGCCATAATAAAATGGTTGTTTTATATGTGTGTTTGTGTTTATACCACACCTAGAATAACGAGTAGTGATCTCACGGCTCAATTCTCATGCAAATAATAAATACTAGTGGAATAAACTGATTATTAGATGGATAGATAGATAGAGATAGCAATAGATAGAGATAGATATATCTATGCTCCGCATCTCTCTGAGTACTAAATGTGTCAAAGGGCCTATACCACTAAGAGCTAATGGAGATTCTTGTTAAGCAGTTGGTACCAAGAAAGAAGATAAATTAATTATCTATGACCAGCATCACAGATTTTTTGAGGGATATGTGTGCAGGGTGGGAATGTGAATGGTCAGTTTTCTCTGACTCATTACTTATCTCAATTTTGAACAGAGCTGCAGAAAGCAAACAGTTCCTTTCTGGGATCCCACTGCTCCAGGATGAGCTGGTCTTGCCAGTTGGAGCTGATGTCTAGTTGCCAGAAGTGGCAGTGTGCGATGTGCAAGGGAGACTGGGTAGGGTCGAGCTGCATGAACAGCACTCAGAGAGACTTGAGGAATTGACCCACAAGGAGCTGGGGGTCCTGTTCCTGCAAGGCCAGGAAGGCAGCTCACAGAAAATGCGGCAGGAGGCACACCAAAACATATAAGAGCCATTGACTGCTCGGAGGCAGGTTCGGCCCCATGACTAGAGTGCTGAGGTGTCTTCAAGGGCAACTACAGCAATCAAAAAGACTTTGCTGTCCCTCAAAGTCAAAAGGGAAGGGCCTGGGTCCCTGCCTTCCTCCCCTGTACATGCTCAGGGGAGTTGCAGGAGCCATATTTATTGCTCTTAACTGAATGCGGTGAGCCCTGGAGATGAGGGAGGAGGGGCACTTCACATGCTGCCTGTCCTGCAAAAAGGCAGCTGCTATTGGCTGAAACTGGCCAATAGGAGCTACTGGGGGTGGAAGGTGTCTCCCCTCTCTCCAGGCTCTCAGAAGCAAAATGCAGGACAATGTAGCACTTTAAAGACTAACAAGATGGTTTATTAGATGATGAGCTTTCGTGGGCCAGACCCACTTCCTCTGAGGAAGTGAGTCTGGCCCACGAAAGCTCATCATCTAATAAACCATCTTGTTAGTCTTTAAAGTGCTACATTGTCCTGCATTTTGCTTCAGCTACCCCAGACTAACACGGCTACATTTCTATCACAGGCTCTCAGAGTTCAGAAACACACACATGGCCCTGCACCTTGCTTTCTGCAGTGTTGAGCGGATGTGGGGCAGACAGGGAGTCGGCTGAGGCTCTTGCAGACAGATCCAGCCAGCAGAATATCTTTTGCCAGGCCTTGGAGTAGAGGCTGGAGCCAGTTTCTCCATTCATAGCAGGCAGCAGCTGCTGCTACATCTGCTCCTCTGAGAGGGAGAGTGCCCCCCCTTCCCCAGCTGATCAGCTGGGAGCTCTAAACCTCTGCACAGGGCTCAGAAAAGGACTGAGCTTACAGGGAACCTTGCCCATATCCCCATCGGGGCCCCCAACCTCCAGGCACCAGACTAGATTAACTGGAAAGGGTACTTTTTTATGGTCCTGCAGGCCCTTGTCGAACACTGTGGCCAGTTCATGGATATCTACATTGAGTGGTCGGGGAAGGTGCGCAACGCATGTCTTTCAAAACTCCAACATCTTCCAGAAGTGGCACGCCAGCACCATTTTCCCTGACCACACCATCAGGGTCAGGGACACGGACATGCCTATCTGTATTGTAAGGGGCGCAGCCTACCCTCTGCACCCCTGGCTCATGAAACCTTACTCTGGACACCTTGACCCCACCAAGAAATGTTTTAATGCCAGGCCCAGCTGGGCCCATATTGTTGTTGAGGGAGCCTTTGAGCATCTCAAGGGGAGGTTCCATTGCTTCCTTTCCCGGCTGGATCTCAGCAAGCAGAACATTCCCCAGGTGGCGACAGTGTGTAGTGTCCTTCACAATATTTGTGAAAGCAAGAGGGAGACGTTCCTGCCAGGGTGGGGAGCAGAGGCTGACCAGAGTTGCAGGGCCTTTGAGCAGGCACAGTTGGCTGCCATACAGCAGGCCCACCATGGGGCTGTGCATATCCAGGAGGCTCTGAGGGAGACTTTCACACAAGAACCCTAGTGACATTCTCCCCTGAGCCTCCCCACAAGGGGCCTGTGCATTGCCCCTCTCTGCCTTTCCTCCCCTCCTGCTCCCCTGCACAGACAAAAAAGTACACTTTTGGTTTGGAAACAATAAACTCTGTTTTTTTTATTGGGGTAAATGTAACTGGGAAAAGAACCTGAGGGGAGGAGGAAAATGGAAGGGGAAGGAGGGGGAGGAGGAGAGGCTCAGGCCTGGGGCTGGGAGTGGTGCCTGCATCACGTGCTTCCATCACTTCATATGCAGGGCCCTCAGCAGCCATGAGAGGGCGAGGGGCAGAAGCTGCGGGGGCGGAAGCCAGTGAGGAAGTGACCACCAGACAGTCGATAACTGTGTGGAAGGCCGTGCAGATGGATCGGCCCTGCTGCAGCAGCCCCTGCTAGGTGTTGCAGTGCAGATGCAGGTTCTCCTCCAGTCTCTGGTCCTGCCAGTCCAGGGAGTGCTGCAGGGCTTGCAGGGCAGGGATATATTCCCTCTGGAGTCTTTGTGGTCTTTCCTACACCAGCGGGTCATGCAGGGTCCGGAGGATGGCACAGAAGGCATTGACTGCTCCCCTCTAAGGGTATGTCTACACTACAGCACTAATTCGAACTAACTTAATTCGAATTAGTTAATTCTAACAAAGCTAATTTGAATTAGTGCATCTAGACCTAAAAACTAATTCGAATTAGCGTTTTGCTAATTCGAAATAGCATGTCCACATTGAGTGGACCCTGAACCCAAATTAAGGCTGGCCAGAACCAGTGCCGGCAGGGCATCAGGTTAGGACTTGGAGTGTGGAGCTAATGCCTCAGGCTAGCCGAGGGCTGTGCTTAAAGGGACCCGACCACCACCCTGGACAGACAGTTCTCAGGGTTCCCCACTTTCTTGTCTAACTCGATAAGAGACAGCAAAGCAGTCCTGACTTGGGGTACGTCTAGACGACATGGCTCCGTCGACGGAGCCATGCAGATTTGTTTTTCTGGCAAAGGCAAATGAAGCCGCTATTTAAATGATCGCGGCTTCATTTACATTTACATGGCTGCCGCGCTGAGCCGACAAACAGCTGATCAGCTCTTTGTCAGCTCGTGCGCTAGTCTGGACGCTCCCCCTGTCGACATCAAAGCCCTTTGTCGGCAGCCCTGGTAAACCTCATTCCACGAGGAATAACGGGGCTGCCGACAAAGGGCTTTGATGTCGACAGGGGGAGCGTCCAGACTAGCGCACGAGCCGACAAAGAGCTGATCAGCTGTTTGTCCGCTCAGCGCGGCAGCCATGTAAATGTAAATGAAGCCGCAATCATTTAAATCGCGGCTTCATTTGCTTTTGCCTATGTGTCTAATCTACATGCCTCTGCCGACAGAGGCATGTAGTCTAGACACAGCCTTGGAGTGCCCTGAGTGCCCACACTCGGCACATCACAGCACTAGGCCATCAGCCCGGCTGCACTTGCCGCAGGCTGCCATCTGGGGGCGTCAATCGGGGGGGCTGTCAGGATCCAGGAGGTCCTGCAGGAGAGCTTCCACCCCGAGGAGCCCGCAGAGCCACCCCAATCTTCCCCATCGGGGGCTCATGCCCCACTTCTCCCTCACCTTCTTCCACTTACCCTTCCCTAACCCCCCTTCGTGATGTAAAAAATAAAGGACATGTGTGTTCAAAAATAGAAACTCTTTATTTACCAAAACTGGGGGGGAGCGATTAATCTCTGGGGAGACTAGGAAAAAGAGGTGAGAGAGGGGAAGAGAGAAGGTGAGAGAGGGGAGGTGAAAACCTGGGAGGAGGGAGCTGGAAGGGGGAAGCCAGGGGAAGAAGGAGGAGGGGAAGTATGGTACGCCATATCTTCAGTACTGTGTACAGATGTGGTCTCCTCACCTCAAAAAAGATATTTTGGCCTTGGAAAGGGTTCCGAAAAGGACAACTAAAATGATTAGGGCTTTGGAACAGGTCCCATATAAAGAGAGGCTAAAGAGACTGGGACTTTTCAGCTTAGAAAAGAGGAGACTGAGGGGGGATATGATAGAGGTCTATAAAATCATGAGTGGTGTGGACAGGGTGAATAAAGAAAAGTTCTTCATTAGTTCCCATAATATAAGGACTAGAGGACACCAAATGAAATGAATGGACAGCAGGTTTAAAACTAATAAGCGAAAGTTCTCCTTCACACAGCACATAGTCAACCTGTGGAACTCCTTGCCACAGGAGGCTGTGAAGGCTAGAACTAGAACAGAGTTTAAAGAGACATTAGATAAATTCATGAAGGTTAGGTCCATGGAGTGCTATTAGCCAGGGGGTAGGAACGGTGTCCCTGGCCTCTGTTTGTGGAAGGCTGGAAATGGATGGCACGAGACAAATCACTTGGTCATTGTCTTCAGTCCATCCTCTCCAGGGTACCTGGTGTTGGCCGCTGTCGGCAGACAGGCTACTGGGCTAGATGGAACTTTGGTCTGACCCAGTACAGCCATTCTTATGTTCTAAGCTCAGGGCTCAGGGGTCTCACTGGACCAGCTTGATTTTCATGCAAACCTGCTCCTGGGTTCACATGTGGCCTTTGGTGGCCAGGCTAGTAGCTATCCTGTCCTAGATAGCCGCATTCCTGTGCCTAGCGCAGAGGTCGTGGGAGTTGGAGGCCTCCCCCCAAACCTCAATGAGGTCCACGCTCTCCGCACTAGATCAGGCAGCCGCTTGCCTTTTGCGGCCCCGGGCAGGCTCCTGGGAGCCGCCAGCCTGGGCCTGGGAAGAGGCGGAGGGCTGGGTGGCAGCAAGTGCTGGCTCATGCCGTGCCAGGTGCAAGGTCTGCTGGCTGGGTGCTGGCAGGCTTGCAACTGGCATGAGCACTATAGCCAGACCATGCCCCTTTAAGGGCTCCAGGGCTGGGAGGGGGGCAGAAAAGTTTCCCTAGTTTGGCCCAGAGTGGCCACCAGGGCAAGCTGGGAAGGGCTAGCCTCCAACTAGTTCGAATTAAGTGGCTACACAGCCCTTAATTCGAACTACTTAATTCGAACTAGGCATTACTCCTCGTAGAATGAGGTTTATCTAGTTCGAATTAAGCGCTCTGCTAGTTGGATTTAAGTTGGAACTAGCGGTTTGCCTGTGTAGACGCTATGAAAGTTAATTCGAACTAACGGCTGTTAGTTCAAATTAACTTTGAAGTGTAGACATTTCCACAGCTGGTCCAGCTGTGGAAAACAAAGAGAAGGGCAGTCACCCCAGAAGACCCCATGCACAAAGCCTGGCCCTCATCTCTGAGTCGAGACCAAAAGGTCTTGGGTCAGATGAAGGTGATGTGTTTTGAGCAAGGACATCTGCGGGCCCTTTTCTGCAGGGACACCGATGTCCCAGGGAGGAGTCTCAACATCCCCACGTCCCAGGGACAAGCTGGCATGGGAAGGTGCCAGCCAGACCAGGATCCTGCTGGGGGTGGGGAGGGCACGGGGTGGCTGGGCTTCCCTCTGTGCCGTGCACATGACAAGTCTAGCAGTGGCGGTGTCCTGCAGGGAGAGAACTTGTATTCCTGCCCACTGGAGGGGGGGGCAGAGTGTTGGGGAAGGTGTGTGTGAACGGCAGATGCTCCTGCGCCTCACTGCGCTGTCCCCAAAAGCGAATGCTGCTCTGGGAGTGCAGGCATGCCTATGTGCAGCACTCCAGAGACAGAGACAGAGAGACAGAGTGAGAGTGAGAGTGAGAGTGAGAGTGAGAGTGAGAGTGAGAGTGAGAGTGAGAGAGTGTGTGTGTGTGTGTGTGTGTGTGTGTGTGTGTGTGTCTCCAGCCTCCTTCTAGTGATGGCTTTTGGTGGGAGGGTGGCCCATCTCCTGTGAGCAATAGCACAAGGGTCCTTTGATGCACCCTCCTGGGGCTGTGTGCCCTGGACTGGCCCTCCATGTGCACCTATGTGCACAGGCTACTGAGCAATCCCCAGGCCAAGAAGGCTAAATGAGGAGCATGCAGCAGCCCCTTGCCACTTGCGCCCTCCACCCGTGTGTGTCTAGAGAAAGTAATGGCACTCACCTGAGGGGCCTTCCCCAGCTTCGGATGATTCCCGGGAGACATCCTAGGAGCAGGGTACCAGCTGCAGGGATCCTGCACATGACCTCCCAGCTGGCATTCCTGCATCTGGTGTGGAGATCCTGGAGGTTTGCCTCCTTGCCCCAGACCTCAGTGAGGTCCAGGATCTCTGCACTAGACTAGGAAGGCACACACCTCTTCCATCCCCAAGCAGGGTCCTGGCTGCCGGCTCCCTTTCCACTGTGAAGGGCTCAGTGGGAGCAACAGGGTTGCTCATAGTGGCAGAAAGTGCTGGTCTGGCAGCTCCTGTGTGGCTCAGGGCTGTCAGAGACTGCTGAGTGCCACACAGTTTCCCCAGAGTAGCCTGCAAGGCACCTGTGGGATTTCATGGAGGCCTCTTATTTCGAAATAATTCCACACACCCTATTCTGAAATAGCTATTTCGGAATAGGCGTTACTTGTTGTACAATGAGGGTTACAGAATCCAGAATAAGACTTCCATTATTTCGGTATTATTTTGAAATAATGGGCTTGCTGTGTAGATGCTCGCATAGTTATTTTGGAATAATGCCTGTTATTCCGGAGTAACACTGCTGTGTAGACGTGCCCTTAGAGACAAGGTGGGTGAGGTAATATCTTTTATTGGACAACTTCAGAAAGTAGAGCTTTTCCAAGAGAAAATAAGTCATCTTGAGAGCATCTCCTATGATCTACAGAGAGGCAGTGTAGTCCAGTGATTCCATGGGTGATTCTGCCATTACTGTATGACTGGCAGCAAGTCATTTCCCGTTTCAGTATGTTCCGTTTCTGTGTCTATTGGAAGTAAGCTCTTAAGGACAGGGGCTGTCTCTTACTACATGTTTGCACAATGGGGTTAGGGACTCCAAATGTAAAAACAAACATAATTTTCCACTCAGCAAAGGAATGCACCAAACTCCACCTTTGCCATGTCCCTGGTCTGCCAGAAGTGCACAGTCCTCTCCATCGGCAATGCAAATAAAAGGGAACAGATCCCAATGGCAGGCCTGCTACAACTCTCTCAGAGTATGTCTACACTACTCTGGAATGAGGAGTAACGGTAGATCGAACTAGGAAGCCTAGTTCGAACTACCTAGTTCGTGCCGCGTGTAGCCGCGCGGCACGGGGTTCGAACGAGCGGGGATTTAAAAATGGCGGTGCCCCACTTATGCAAATGAAGCCCGGGAAATTCAAATCCCGGGCTTCATTTGCAATTGCGGTATGCCTACATTACCCTCCTATTTCGAAATAGGAGGGTAGTGTAGACATATCCTCAGTCAGCTTTACAGAGTGTAGGCTCTACCTGTGGAGGCTTTGTGGGTCAGGAATTTTCAGCCTGATTGGATGCCTACTCTGCAGTTAATGCTGACTCGTTAAGACAGGAGTCGGCAACCTTTTCAAACCAGAAAGCCAAATGACATCACAATTCAGAACAAATGGTCAACAAAGAGCCAGATAAGAATGCCCATTTGCATGACTGAAAATGTACAACTTAATATTGATAAATGACATAATGATTAATAATAGCACAAATGAAATCTCGTACTCACAGACTTTATTTAACGGGACTTCTTCTGCTGCATCTTTTCACACAGTTCTTTGAAGTTTACATCATAATTGGTCAAATCCAGCTTCATGCACGCATTCAGACTGTCTTCTGTCACTCTTATGGCAGAGAGCTGAGGATGTGGGGGTGCAGGAGTTTGGGGATGTGAGGGTATGAGGGGCTCAAGGCAGGGGGTTCAGGTGTATGATGGGCTCACGGTTGGAGTGTGGGGTTGTTCAGGAAAGTTATGACACTGCAGCCAGATTGGAGCTGGGCCCCAATTAAACCCCCAATCCTCACTGATGTGGCCCCCAACTGAAACACCTCACAGCTCTGGTGCTCCAACCCCATGGTGGGAGGAGGGGTAGTGAGGACTGAGGTTCAAGGCCCAAGGCCAGATTTACTCTTCTGCGATTCCAGGATTAGTGGATTTTGTGAGCCCCCCCGCCCAAGCTCTGGTGTGGGGCCAAAAATGAGGGAGTAAATGTCAGGGATGCCAATGAGTGGGATAGGGATGGGGGTGCAGGATCTTGGTGGGAGATAGGGTGCGGGAGCAGGCTGGAAGTAGGATGTCTGGTGGGGGAGGGGACAGGTGTGGGCTGGTGGCAAGGTGTCTTGCCTGGAGGGAGGGTGCAGGAGTAGGCTGGGGGCAAGATGTCTGACCGGGGGGAGGGGACAGGAGCAGGCTGCAGATGTGGGCTCTTGGCTGGGGAGGAGCGGGGGAGCGCACGGAGGTACAGTTCTCAGTAGGGGGCACAGTGTTCAGGCTGGAGGTGTGGGGTCTCGGCCGGGCAGTGAGTGAGCAGGCTGGGCGTGCAGGGTCTCAGTGTGGGGGGTGGGGAGGCCACCTACTTGCTTTCACATTGTTTTCAGGCATGGCCTCCTGCTGCTCCCTTTGGCCAGATTCTGGCCAATGAGAGCAAAGAGGAAAAAGTCCAGGCAATGCATCACTGCGCTGCTGTTCCCCCAGCTGGGGGAAAGGAAGTAGCAGCGTGCAGCCCTTTCTGGCTTCACTTCACCATGAGCCAGATCTGGTGGAGAGACTCAGGGCTTCCCCCCTCTTACCCCACAGGAAGCCGCTGGTGGCACTCCAGTCTTGCAGGGGGCCATGAGGCTGGAGCACCAGCGCAAGCTCCATGCTTCGGGGGTGTGCGAAGGGGGGGAGGGACTGAGCTGAAGCTGCAAAAGAGCCATATTTGGCTCATGAGCCCTAGATTGCTGACCCCTGCATTAAGAGGTGTAAATCTGAAGGTTGCTACTTCAGATCTGACACAGGCTGGAAGAGACTGAATCTTTTCCCAACTCAGATATAATTTGTGAAGTGGCTGGTGTGAACCGGACAGTGGCCTTTGGGGTTTTTTTTCCTCAGTTAATTTTTAGTGGCTGGGGACTCCATAACAAAAGCTGCCATCACATTACAGAAGAACTAGCATCTTCGTTGGTAATCTCAGCAGAAAGGTCACAGACTGAATGGACAAGAAAGGCCTGAACTCCCTTAAAACCCCATATGATAGATGGTCCATTCAGGTTGCAGTTGAGAACCTGTGGAAGTAGCAGACCATACTGTCATTACTGTGTGGCTAAGAAGATGCAGCCACCTTCCAGAGCAGTCATTGCAGACCCCTTCCCCACAGCGAACATCACTTCAATATTTTAATATTTGTTTTACCTTAAAGATGGCAGACTTGTGAATAGACCCCACTGTGGAGAGACCATGAGTCCATCTGCATAGTTCAGTAATGTGAGATATTTCAGCTTGCATGGCAAGTTGACACAGTGCAACAGGGTCGATATTTAATTAGCTTAAGGATTTAGACCAAAGATCAGTCAATGCTGTAATAAAACAGTTTTAAAAAGAATATCATTATCTTGTTTTATACACAGAATAGGATAATAAAAGGTATTTATCTGCAATAAAATCAAGGTATTTATCTGCAAGGAAGAGAATCACTAATTATAGCCTCCAATGCTAGGCTATGAAAAGCCATTATGTGTCAATGCATGTAAGATATTTGCACATATTGGTCTGGTTCTGAGCCAAAATCTGTTCACACCTTTTGCTCCTCTGCAGTTGCTGCTTGGTTTTGCTTGTTTTTCAAGGGATACAAAAAAATCCTACTTTGGGTAATAACGTGAAAAGAAGTGCCTGACCTCATTGGTCAGCTACCAGATCCCAGCAACTGCACACAAATAAGAGACACTGGGGAATAAAGCAGGGAGAGGAGGAAAGAAAGCACCATCAGCAGCAAGCAGGATGGATGTGGACAGCCCTCAGGGTATGTCTACACTACAGCGCTAATTTGAACTAACTAATTCGAACTAAGCTAATTCGAACTAACGCATCCAGACTAAAAAACTAGTTCAAATTAGCGTTTTGCTAATTCGAACTAGCATGTCCACACAGAGTGGACCCTGAACCGGGATTAAGGATGGCTGGAAGCAGTGCCGGCAGGGCATCAGATAAGGACTTAGAGGGTGGAGCTGCTGTCTCAGGCTAGCCGAGGGCTGTGCTTAAAGGGACCCGACCCTCACCCCGGACAGACAGTTCTCAGGGGTGCCCCGCTTGCAAAGCAGTCCTGGCTTGGATTGCCCGGAGTACCCACACTGGGCACATCACAGCACTCGGCCATCAGACCGGCTGCACTTACCGCAGGCTGCCATCTGGGGAGAGAGGGCAATTGGGGGGCTGCAGGAGAGGTTCCACCCCCAGAAGCCCGCAGAGCCAGCCCAGTCCTCCCCACTGGGGGCTCGTACCCCATTCCTCCCTCACCTCCTTCCACTTACCCCTCCCTAGCCCCCCTTCCTGATGTACAAAATAAAGGACAGTTGTGTTCAAAAATAGAATCTCTCTTTATTGAACAAAACTGGGGGAGACTGGGAAAAGGACGTGGGAGAGGGGAAGAGAGAGGGTGGGAGAGGGAAGGGCAACTAAAATGATGAGGGGTTTGGAACAGGTCCCATATGAAGAGAGGCTAAAGAGACTGGGACTTTTCAGCTTAGAAAAGAGGAGATGGAGGGGGGATATGATAGAGGTCTATAAAAACATGAGTGGGGTGGAAAGGGTGCATACAGAAAAGTTCTTCATTAGTTCCCATAATAGAAAGACTAGAGGACACCAAAGGAAAGGAATGGGTAGTAGGCTTCAAACTAATAACAGAAATTTCTTCTTCACAAAGCAAAGTGTCAACCTGTGGAACTCCTTGCTGCAGGAGGATGTGAAGGCTAGAACTAGAACAGAGTTTAAAGAGAAGTGAGATCAATTCATGGACGTTGGGTCCATGGAGGGGTATTAGCCAGGGGGTAGGAGTGGTGTCCCTGCCCGAAGTTTGTGGAAGGCTGGAGAGGGATGGCATGAGACAAATGGCTTGGTCACTGTCTTTGGTCCATCCCCTCCAGGGTCCCTAGGGTTGGCCGCTGTCGGCAGACAGGCTACTGGGCTAGATGGACCTTTGGTCTGACCCAGTATGGCCATTCTAAGCTCAGGGTCAGGGGTCTCAGTGGCCCACCTTGATTTTCATGCAAACCTGCTCCTGGGTGGCCAGGCTGGCAGCTCTCCTGCCCTAGATGGCCGCTTTCCTGTGCCTAGTGAGGAGGTCGTGGACGAGGTCCACGATGTCTGCACTGGACCAGGCGGGTGCCCGCCTCTTGCGGTCCTGGGCAGGCTCCCGGGAGCCGCCAGCCTGGTCCCGGGAAGAGGAGGAGGGCTGGGGGGCATCGGGTGGCTGGCTCGAGCTGTGCCAGGTGCAGGGTCTGCTGGCTGGGTGCTGGCTCCGGGGCCGGGAGGGGAGCAATAGAGTTTCCCTGGTGTTGGCCAGAGTGGCCACCAGGGAAAGCTGGGGAGGGCTAGCCTCCCACTAGTTCGAATTAAGGGGCTACACAGCCCTTAATTCGAACTAGTAAGTTCGAACTAGGCTTAGTCCTCGTAGAATGAGGTTTACCTAGTTCGAACTAAGCGCTCCGCTAGTTCGAATTAAGTTTGAACTAGCGGAGCGCTAGTGTAGTGCCTATCAAAGTTAATTCGAACTAACATTCATTAGTTCGAATTAACTTTGTAGTGTAGACATACCCTCAGTGAAGAAAAAACAGGCTGAGAGCAACTTACAAATGCTGGACAATTTAGAAAAGCTGGTGGATGTGATATAACTGGAGCCAGCTCCAGCATGGGGAAGGCAGGACAAGGGCCACACGGAAAGTAGGGAGGTGGAGTGGGTTCTGGAATGGCTTAGTGAATAGGGCATTTGCCTGGGGCATGCAGTGTGATGGGTCCTAGTCTCCCTCTCCTCCAACCCTGAGAGCAGATGGACCATCAACATGGGTGTTGAGAGTGTTGGCTGATGTGACTGCAGAACTGTTGGCCATTATCTTTGAAAACTTGTGGCGAGTACATGGAGCAGAGCCTCAAGGAATCCCCTCTGAAGCACTTGGAAGAGAGGAAAGTGCTCAGAAATAGTCAACATGGATTCACCAAGGGCAAGTCGTGCCTCACCAACCTGTCTGCCTTCTATGACAAGGTAACTGACTCTGTGGACATGGGGAAGGTGGTGGACATGATATACCTTGATTTGAGCAAAGCTTTCAATACTGTCTCCCACAACATTCTTGCCAGCAACTTAAGGAAGTATGAATTGGATAAATGGACTGTAAGGTGGATAGAAAGCTGGCTAGATTGTCAAGCTAAACAGGTAGTGATCAACAGTCGAGCTCAATAGGTAGTGGTTGACAGTCAGTTTCAAGCAGAGTGCCCCAAGGATCAGTTCAAGGGCCAGTTTTCTGCAATATCTTTATTAATGTCCTAGATGAGGGGATTGGTTGCACCAGCAAGTTCACAAGTGACACTAAGATAGGGGGAGAGGTAGATACACTGGAGGGCAGAGGTAGGATCCACAGCAACCTAGACAAATTGGAGGATTGGGCCAAAAGAAATCTGATGAGGTTCAACAAGGACAAGTGCAGAGTCCTGCACTTGGGACGGAAGAATCCCAAGCACTGTTACAGTCTGGAGATCGACTGGCTAAGCAGCAGTTCAGCAGAAAAGGTCCTGGGGATTACAGTGGATGAGAAGCCGGATATGAGTCAACAGTGTGCCCTTGAAGCCATGAAAGCTAATGGAATATTAGGGTATGTCTACACTGCCACCCTAGTTCAAACTAGGGTGGCTAATGTAGGCATTCAAACTTGCAAATGAAGCCCAGGATTTAAATATCCTGGGCTTTATTTGCATGTTTCCGGGCGACGCCATTTTTAAATCTCCCGTAGTTCGAACTACCTGCCCACGGCTACACGTGGCACGGACTAGGTAGTTTGAATTAAAGCTCCTAATTCGAACTCCCGTTACTCCTCCTGCAATGAGATGGGGCCAGATCTCAAAAGCACAATAGAGGATGGGGCCTGTTAATCCTTATTTCCCAGTTGTGCTTTTTTAGTATAGGCTAAAATAAAATACAGGAAGTTGTGATCTTCAAAAGGAAGGATAAGCTTCAGTAAAAATAACCTCTAACATGTAAGCAAATGCACGCAATGTAATACATACACACATTTCTGTGCTTTCACTACTTTGCTTCCGTATCTAGCTTCATATTTTAAATTTACCAAACTTAGGCTGAAAATTCTACAGAGCAGGGGCTATGTCTCCGCCCACCCCCCCCAATCACTCTGAAGCATGTTGCAAAGCTATTTATAATCAAAATATTCAGGTTCTGGACCTGCCTTTGAAATCAGCTGCTTTGCCTTGATTTCTCTTGAGGGCGCTATAGTAAGCCACAGCATATACGGTGCCACAGTTAAAGGAGCCAGCTGCACTTCTGCCCCCTTTTAGTCTTTCTGAAGGTATACTCCTCGGCTACGTCTAGACTGGCATGATTTTCCGCAAATGCTTTTCCATTAAAAGCATTTGCGGAAAAGAGCGTCTAGATTGGCACGGACACTTTTCCGCAAAAGCACTTTTTGCAGAAAAGCGTCTGTGCCAATCTAGACGCGGTTTTACGCAAGAAAGCCCCGATCGCCATTTTTGCCATCAGGGCTTTTTTGCGCAAAACAGTTTTTAGCTGTCTACACTGGCCCTCTTACGCAAAAACATTTCTGGAAAAGGGCTTTTACCCGAACGGGAACGTCAAAGCATTTGCGCAAGAAGCACTGATTTCAGACAGTAGAACCTCAGTGCTATTGCGCAAAATCAAGCGGCCAGTGTAGACAGCTGGCAAGTTTTTGCGGCCGCTTTTGCGGAAAAACTTGCCAGTCTAAACTCAGCCCTCAGGTGTCGCCTAAGGGTAGAATTTCACCATTCTCAGCTCCAGCATCCTGCTGATCACTCATGGGTACCCTGCAGGTTTAAAGGAGTTCACGTTACAGTGATTCTTCCCTTTGGGAGTCTGCAGCCAGCATCCTGGAATTTAAAGTATTGTTCCTTTTAACAATAAGAAGAAGCTTTAGAGAAAGAGAGTTTAAAACAACAAGCAGGCAACACTCATGTCCATGTTACTTAAAGCCCTGCCATTCCCTGGTGGCATCCTAGATAGGACAAACTCTTTCAGACATCTCAGCAGGAGCCTACATCTTAGTCTGATTCCCCCATATATCTCCAATCTCTTGAGAGTCCTCAATCCAGCCAGAGGTTCTCTGTTCTTGTGAGTTCATGGGCTTTGGCCTTGCTCATCAAAATCAGCTCTCTATGTTGGCTGGAGTCAGGAAGTAGAGAATTTTCAAAGCTCATCCTTCAGACATTGTCTCTTAACTCTTAAGTGTTTACTGAGGAGTGAACTTGTCATGAGACATTCATAGATTCCAAGGCCAGAAGGGGCCTCCTGCATAACACAGGATGTAGGGTTGCTAGGTGTCCGGTTTTCTACCGGAGAGTCTGGTATTTGCACCGTCTGTCTGGTAGAAAAATTCAGAAAATACCGGACATGTGCAATGTCTGGTATTTTCTGAATTCCCAGCTGGGCGCTGGACAGAAGTCTGGCGGGGGAGCGACTGAGAGGCGGGTTGCGATTGGCACTGGGAGCCCTGTGGTCGCATGCAAAAGCCTGGTGGGGCGGGGCGGGGACCGGGACTCCCAGCCACTCCCCTCGCCCGGATTTTGCACGTGACCAAAGGATCCCAGCACCAATCGCGGCCCTGCCTCCCAGCTGGGAGCCTCTGCTTGAATGCAGAAGCCAGGCAGGGGGAGTGGCTCCTAGCCTCTCCCCCACCCCGGTTTGGCTTCTGCTCTCAATTAAAGGGACTGCCTGCTGGGGGCGCAGCCTGAAGGACTCCGGCTGCGGCCATTGGTTGCACTCCCCCCCCCAGGTCTGCTTCCTGCCCCCCTTCCTCCGGGCCTCCCTCTCCTCCCATCCAGCCCCGTGGCCCCTGACTCCTCCCCCAGCTCTGCTTCCCGGCCCCCCCTTCCACTCAGCTGGCCCCTGGATAACCCCCCCCCCCCCCCCCCCGCCAGCTCTGCTTCCCGCCTCCTTCCTCCAGTCTAGCCCCATGGCCCCCGGACCTCCCCGCCTGCCAGCTCTGCTTCCCGCCCCACCCCCCTCCCAGCTGGTTCTCCCCTCTCCTCTCCCACCCACGATCAAGTGTGTCCAGTTTTTTGGTGGGGTCTACCTGGCAACCCTATGGAGCACCCCCAAAGTAATTCCTAGAGCATGTCTTTTATTAAACATTTGAGCTTGACTTATTATCAGTGACCGACTAGCACTTCTGGTAAGCTGTTCAAGTGGTTACTCTCACCATTACAAATGTATGCCTAATTTCCAGTCTGAATTTAGCTTCAGCTTCCAACCATTAGGTCAGGTTATAGCTATCTCACCAAGACTGAACAGATCATTTTCAAACAAAAATGTAATCTAGTAACCCCTTAACCTTCTGTCCGTTAAGCTAACTAGATTGAGTTCCTGGATTCTATCACTATACATCGGGGTCAGCAACCTATGGCTCGTGACCCAGATATGACTCACTCGGCATCCAGATCTGGCTCTTCTGGAGCCTCAGCTCAGACCCCTCTGGCTCCCCCCACAGCAAGGAGCCAGCACTGGTGCTACAGCCTTACGCTCCCCTGCCCTGCAAGACTGGAACACAAGCGCTGGGGGCAGGGAGGGGAGGTGGGAGGAGAAAGCCCCGAGCCTCCCCGCTAGATCCAGGATGTGGGGAAAAAGTGGAACCAAAAATGGCTCTGTGCATGCTGCCCTTTATCTTCCCCTGGCATGCGGGGAACAATCTGAAACAAAAATGGCTCCACGCGCTGCCATTTTCCTTCCCTATGTGCTTATGTACTTCCTGGAGGCTTCCCCTGCCACTCCTACTTGGAAGCTTCCTTCCGGCAAATAGAAGCAGCGGGAGGCCATGATATGCACAGTGCCTGCAACACTGCGCAAAAACAAGTAAGTGCCCCCCCCACCCCTTCATGCCCAGACCCTGCACTCCCACCCCCTCACTCATCTCCCTGACAAGACAGTCTACCCCCCACCCATTCCTGCCCCCAGCCCACTCCTGCTCTTGCCCTTGGCCAGACACCCTTCCTGCAGCCCACTCCTGCCCCCTGACCAGACATCCTGCCCCCAGCCCACTCCTGCCCTATGGCCAGAGACCCTGCCCCCTGACCGGACAGCCAATTCCCAGACTGCTCCTGCCACCTACTCTGGACAGACACCCTGCCCCCACGTCACTCCTGCCCCCTCCCTTGTTCCTGCTCCCTTCTCCCAGCCAGACACCCTACTCCCAGCCTGCTCCTGCACTTTACCTCTCACCCAGACATTGCACCCTCACCCCCTCCTACATCCCACCTTACTCAAAGATCCTGCACCTCAATCTCTATCCCATTCATTGGTAGCCCTGTCTCACACACTTAGCCTTTCATTTTTGGCCCCACCCCAGAGCCTAGGTGGGGCCACAAAATCCATTAACCCTGGAACTGCAGAAGAGTAAATCTGGCCTGAGGCCTTGAACCTCAGGCCTCGCTGCCCCTCTCCCCACTGTGGAGCTGGAGCACGAGTGGAATGAGGTGTTTCAGTTTGGGGGCTATATCAGGGAGGATGGGGGAATTTGGAGAGGGGATTTTTTTTTTTTTTTTTTTGCGCTTTCACTTGTGTGATCCCCACTGATTTTTCTGTGGGTCAAAGGCCCCCGACCCAAAAAAGGAACCTTACTCCTGCCATAAAGACAATGTTGAAAGCTTTTGTGTTGGACATAATATTTTACTTTATTTAAAAATGAAGCCTGGTCAACAAGCCCCAAATTGGGGCCCAGACCCCATCTGGCCGCACAGTTATAACACATCTGCACCCCCCCACACCTCAATCCTGAGCCCATCGTGCATCTGAACCTCCTGCCTGAGCCCCTCATACTTTCACATCCCCAAACACCTGCACCCCCACATCGCCAGCCCTCTGCCATAAGAATGACAGAAGACAGCCTGAACATGTGCACTAAGCTGGATTTGACCAGTTATGATGTTAACTTCAAAGACCTGTGCAAAAAGATACAGCAGCAGAAGTCTCATTAGAGTCTGTGACTACAATAGTGACAAGGAATCCTGGGGCACCTTATAGACTAGCAGATGTATTGGAGCACAAGCTTTCATGGGCAAAGACCCACTTCTGACGATGCATCTGACGAAGCGGGTCTTTGCCCACAAAAGCTTCTGCTCCAATACGTCTGTTAGTCTATAAGGTGCCACAGGACTCCTTGTCACTTTTGCAGATCCAAACTAACACGGCTACCCCTCTGATACTTGTGATTACGTTTCACTTACGCTATTATTAATCATTATGTCAATTATCAATAATATTAAGAGATATATTTTCAGTCATGCAAATGGGCATTTTTAAATGGCTCTTTGTTGATCACTTGTTCTGAATTTTGATGTAGTTTGGCTCTGATTTGAAATGGTTGCCGACCCTAGCTATAAAGCATGTTTTCTATTTTTTAGTGCTAGTTCTTCTCTTAATGCGCTCCGATTCTACTTGCCAGATACACAGAGAAGCATTGGAATTAGAATTCATCCAGAAATTCAATTCTCATGCTAGTGGACTCAGTCATGATGAAGGATGGTTGAGACACTATCAACCTAATATTCAATGAAGGTACAAACAGCTCTTTGTGTAGATTCCTATGTTAGGAAGAATACCATCTATTGACTTTGATTCGTATCTGTTTTGTTTTAACCACCCAATCTTCAGATATGTATTGACTCCCAGCTCTACCTTCCTGTTTTTCCCTCTGATTTTCCATACCCTCTGCTCCCTGTCTCCCACCCCCATCATTTTTTCCATTCCTTCCCCCTCCCCCCTATTTATTTTGGGTCTGCACATCCTAAACTCAAAACTCCAGTCATCTGAAGTGGGCTGTGCCCACAAAAGCTCATAATACCATCTACATGTTTTGTTAGTCTATAAAGTGCTACCAGACTATTTGTTGTTTTCTCCAATTTATCAACATCCTTCTTGAATTTTGGACATCAGAAGTGAACACAGTGTTCCAGAAGTGGTTGCATCATTACCAAATGCAGAGGGTAAAATAACTTCTCTCCGGCCACTTGAGATTCCCCTGTTCTAGCCAATAAAGTATCATATTAGCCCTTCTGGCCATGGTGTCATATCGGGAGCTCTTTTTCAGCTATTATCCCCCCTGGCACCAGAATCTTTTCCAGTCACTGCTTCTCATACTATAAATAAGTATGGCCCTCATTCACTCTTCCTTGATATATACACTTACATTTTAGCTAAATTAAGACAAATATTGTTTGCTTTTGCTCAGTTTACCAAGCAATCCAGAGCTCACTCTCTCAATTTGTGTGTCATCTGCAAACTTGATCAGTGACGATTTTATGCTATCTTCTCGGTCACTGATAAAAATGTTAAATAGCACAGAGCCAAGAACTGATCCCGGATGGACCTCACTAGGAACACATCCGCTTGATGATAATTCTCCGTTTGCATTTACATTTTAACAACTTATCAGTCAGCCGTCTCACGAGTACTGTTTTCATTTTATATCATACTCTTATATTCAATACAGTGCTGTACGGTTCCAAGTCAAATGACTTACAGAAGTCTATGACATCAGCTCTATTACCTTTATCAACCAAACTTGGAATCTCATTAAAAAATATAGTTTCCTTTTCCTGAAAAATCTTTCCTAAATCAACATGTTTACACAGTAAACATATAGCCAATAACCAGGCCAACATACAGTATTCATGTTATTACAGAGCAGCACCATCAAATATTTGACTAATTAATTAAGGGAAAGAGTCAACCCACCTTTCTCCATTAGTTGGGAAATTCTCACAGTGCCAACAGGAAAACTAAATTTTGCCCCCCACATTCCCAATCCCTCCACCCACGGGGCCCAAGACACAAGGTGGCCTCACAGACATTTCCATCTGAAGACTGTTCAGAGGCTTTACTGGTCAGTTTGTCCCAGTCCAGGTACAGTTGAACAGATATCTCTATCCCCCAGGAACATCGCAATGAACTACATATGCTTGGGGAAAGTTTTAGAAGAAAGATTAAGAGAGCTTGACTGACCCTTTCAGCTGGTCTCTCTTGGTCAATGCTGGGACACATTGGTGGCAGGTTTGGTAGGCACTTTGTAACCACACTATTTCCAAGGCTTCTGGACTCATAACTAGAAACAGGGAAAGAAGAAGATGCTTCATTTGCAAAGCACAAAACATTTAAGTGAATTAGTATCAGGCCAAAAGATCCAGACAGGTTCCTCTGTATACTACAGGGAGTTCTTTAGCTTTCTTCTATAATGAAACTAAAGCCCAACTATATGAGCGTCCTCTTGATCGGTGTTTTCCAAACTTGGGTCACTGGGCCATCAGGGTAAGCTGCTGGCAGGCCTGCGCCACTTTGTTTACTTAATATCTCCATAGCCACACAGTTCCCCTTGGCTAGAAATGGTGAACTGCAGCCAATGGAAGCTGTGAGGCTCCATGGCTACGGACACGTTAAATATACAAAGCAGCATGGTCCCACCAAAGGCTTACCCTGGCGATCCCGCAACCCAAGTTTGAAAAGCACTGCTGTAGATAGTCCTTAGAAAACAGGCACCTGAACCACACAATAGGATCAAGGACTTCACATACACCGAAACCATTTCGCAAATATGTGTAGCTAGAAGGTAAATTCTGCATCACAGCGGCACGGAAGGAACAGCTGGGAATGCTGTGTAATGATGGTTTTAAGTTGACCAATACAGTGTAAAGTCAGCGGCTTGTCTTCCACAGGAACCCCAAGGTGTATTATTATGCTCCTGTTAAATTGCCAGCCAGTATGAGAGCACTCAGTGCAAAAGATGCCAGAAGTCAAAGTCCTTATGCCTTGCTCTATTTAAGTTTATAATTCTCAGTGTGCTGACTGATTCTCACAAGACTCCTATATTGCAAGCACTTCCTGGCCAAATCTGCCTCAGTACACTAAGCATGCACTTTTCAAATTCAACACCCTCTGTAGAAATGGTTACAAACATAATAAATACCCCTGCCGCTTTTACAGGCTCTCGTTGTTTAAATGTTACTCCACAAAGTGAAGTAGTAAGCATGTACTTGGTATCATTATGGACAGTAATATTGATAAGCAGACTTTCATGAGCCATCTATGTCTTTAAGCCTCTGCTGTTAATTACAATTGAATTACAATCTTGTGGCCAACAGTTACATTTTGTAGGGTTTTGCCACGTAACAATTATATGGAGGGCTCTTAAACTAGGCTCTTTGAGGATGATTACTTAGCTAATTACAATGAAGCAAATCGGCAGCAATTGAATGAAATCAGTGAAATTATAGTGCTGCAAAACCAGAATGAGAAGAGAATCAGGCACACTGACTCCTGCCCTACCCTCTGTGAACTGTCATAGGAATTCAAAAGAGCTAAAGAGGTAAAGAAACTTCTTAGCTCATGTACAAGGTGCCCTTGGGGCACGTGACCAGGATTCATCACCAAATTTGGTCCACTGTGGGTTCATTATCTTCCCCGGCCTGAGCTGAGTACTGATGAGGAGAGCTCTCTTCACTAGCCCAGTGTGAGACACATGCACAGAATGCAAGTCCTTTCCTCTCACGCCCTGATAGTCCGGGGAATGGGATGAAAAGCAAGCCACATCCAGGAACACAAGGCTGCTGCTCCCCCTTCACCCTCAAACTCTGCCCTTGATATGTACCTGGTCTGCATAGGATTACTAAAATGTTTGCTGATCCCTATGTGCAGTATGAGTGATATGTGCCAGTTAGATAAGCCTAAAGTGCTAATGTCTATAGTGATACTGAAGAATGGAATTCTGAAACAAAGATAGAGCCCCATGATTCTCTGTATGTAACACATGACTCAGAATGCTTCTCAGGATTATTGGTAATTTCAAAGCAAGTGGTGTTGAAGATCAGGGAACAGAATGCAAATCTGGATTATGCTGAGAGGAGTTCTCACTTGACCTCTTTATAGTTTCAAGGAATCCAAAGGAATTGGATTGGATCAAAATTCTACAGAATTTCAAAGGAGTTGGATTGGGCTGCAATAGATAATGGGAGATTTCAGTCTTAATCTCTCAAATTAAATATGTCAGATTCAAATAAGACCATGGTTTTCAAACTGGGGTATGTGAGCCCTCGGCAGGGGATACATGAGAAAAATGCTGTAATAGTAGACAATGCAATTTATTTAGTACAGAGGCTTTCAAGCTATGGAGCATGGCACCAAGGGGGAGAGGCAAGTGGCTCCCCTCAACTGAGTTACAATTTCTGGTTGTGCCCCTAACCTAACCCAGGCAGGTGAGATGGCCCACTGAAGTGAATTGGGAGTGAAGGTGGCACTCCCTCTCTGAGCTGCCTGGCATTGCCACTGCCCCAGAAAGTTCCTGTGAGCCCTCCTGGGCACCCACACTGTGAAAATTTCTGGAGCTGTTGCTACAAAGAAAGCAGAAACCTAGGGAAGAGGCAAGTGACCCAGCGTGCCCCCTTCACATCGCTTCTGCCTCTCTCAGTAAACTCTATGGGTATGTCTAGACTGCATCCCTCTGTCAGCAGAGAGATGCAGATTAGGCAGGTCTCCCTTATGCCTCCTGCAAGGAGGTTTATAGGCTCTGTCGAAAAAGGCTTTCTTTCTCGACAGATCTCCCTCTAGACTGGCGCTTTTTGCCGACAAAGTGCTGAGTCGGCATAACCCGGTGGCCATTTTTATGCAAATTAGGCATGGGATATTTAAATACCTGCCTCATTTGCAATGTCGACCTGCCTAATCTGCAACTCTCTGCCGACAGAGGGATGCAGTCTAGACATACCCTATTACTTGGAAAGGGGTACACAGCCTAAAACCTTTGAAAGCTACTGATGTCACAGATGACGATCCTCCAGGAGAAGCTCCAGGAGATGCACTAGCTCCCATCACTACGCCTAATGTTCAGAATTCCCTGTCTTCCCTGGTGCTGGCTTTCTGGCCTATGTGTAACAAGCTTATAGGTATGACAAGAGACTGATGTGTGAGAAATATATAAGATGTGTGCGCCCAGAACACCATTACAGTCACTTTAGGGGAAAGACGGATAAATGCGGTCTCAGTAAAATGGCTTCCAAAGCCAAACAGCCCTCCCTGTAACTTTAAACTGATAATTTGTCATTTTAGCTTTTTCCTCACCCTATACACTCTGCGTGGGAAAAGTCCTCAGGATGAGATTTGTCATTTTATTCTGCTGGATCCAAAGAACTTACGCATATCTGGAATAGTTATACATCATCTCTGCTCTCTGAACACTGCATTGTTAAAGCTGTTTATACTGGGAAAACATTTCTAATCCCCAAATGGAATATGTATTTATAGGCACGTGTGCAGACACACACGCAATTTGTTTAAAATACCCTTCCCCTGAAAAAAATCTCCTCGCTAGTGTGGGAGAAAAATCAAATAACTCCAATTGTGTCTAAGGGGAGACTGTGCAGAAATCATAACTTTCTAAAAGAAAACTGCTGTAAGGGTTAAAAAGTTTTCCAGGCCTCTCTCCCTGTAACAGAGAGAAATCAAATTAGCTCTAATCAAAGACCCTTACAAATGACTATCTCAAATTCATGGATACTCCTAGTCTGTCACAATTTGTCATGTAAACCCTTATCTTTGTCACAGTTTGCCTTGTAGACTCCTCCACTCAAGTTCTCATGTGGCTTTGTGTACTGTAAAAACTTACTTCTAGCACTCCTGGGGTGAACAGAAGTCTCAGAGTACTTCTGCTGAGACTTTGATATGTTAAAGAAGAACAATCCACAACTGAACTGTCTAAGCATTCTGTATAAAGACTCCCTGAATCTGTCTGTCAGGGCTGCTGCTTCACTCTTGGAAGTGACAGCCTGCATGCATGCATCATAAAGTTTTCTCTTCTAAGTTTCTTTCCTGCCTCACTGATTTGACCTCCGGCCTCGAACCCTTCTGGGGGCTCTGTACCCCAGGGGAGCGAGATTTCCCCCTTCAATTTGGTGTCAGAAGTGGGATGGCTTGGAACTCCAGTTGGAAAGGCTGACGACGGGGAATGGGAATGGACTACAGCGCGCATCTGGAGGGTAAGGGATCCATTTAAAATCCCCCGGTCCGCCTCCCTGTTCTCGTCACCAGCTGGACCGGCTGGCGGTAAGAGTCATCTTTTACTTAAAATTTTTTGTTAAGAGGCTTGAGGGAAACTTAAAATGAAAACACTGGGTATAGCCAAATAGGGGTTGGATTTTGTTGTTGTTGTTGTTGCTGACTAATTGGTGGCGAGTCCAAGCGCATGGTTTTGAGTGAGTGAAGTCCGGAGGGGGACTGCAGCCGCACCAGTGCTGTCAGTGTCACTGCACAGCTGCTGAAAGCAAGGGCGGTTTCCCCCGGCACATAAGGAGTGTGAGTGAAGCTGACAGTTTGTGTGGACTCCCACACTATCCTTGGAGAGGGTAGTGTTGCTGGACGCCTGTGCTATCCTTGGAGAGGGTAGTACTGTTGGGCTCCTGTGCTGTCCTTGGACAAGACAGTGCTAACATGGATAAGATTGCTCCCTCAAGTCTGTCTCCTACTGAGGGGAAAGGTTTCTCACAGCCTGGGACTCCCTTGTCTCAGATGGTCAGTCAGCTAGGTATTGCCTGCAGGTTTGAAACTAAGGAGACTTAAGGAATTATTGAGCATTTGGAATGGCTATACTCAGGGGAATTCCCAGAATACATGACAATTAGAACTTTGACTTACAAAAGCTTGCTTATCTTAGAGTTTTCCTCGAGGAAAAACATCCTAACCAGATGGAATATTGGTGCCTCTGGGAGGATGTGGCAGTAAAAAAAATATATAATCAGAGCATTATGGCTAGCAAAAAAGATTCTATTGAAAAGCTGCAGCAAGAATTGGCTACTCTAAAGAAACAGCTTGATTCCCCAGATGTGCCATCTGCACCCCCACCCCGCTTTGGACCCTTGTCAGCTGAACATTCTTTCCTGTTATCTCCCTGTTCTCCTGTAAACCTTATGGGACGTGACTTGTTGTGTAAATTGGGTGCAAACCTTCTCTGTAGAGAGGAAGGGATATTTGTTGACCTTTCCCCCTATCAGGCTCCAAATTTGATGGCATTACTACTCTCAGAGGAATCTGATGAGACCTCAGGACATACACCCCTCCCGGACCTCTCAGATGTCCCAGAGACATTGTGGGCAGCCCATGTGAATGAAGTGGGGTTGCTAGCCTCTGCAACACCAGTGCAAATAACATACAGACACAACAAGCCTTTCCCAAGGGTAGCCCTGTATCTATTGGCTAGGGAGGCACAAGAGGGCATTAAGCCTGTAATCTCTCCCTCCTTAAACAAGGGATACTTGTTTATACAACTTCACCATGTAATACACCTATACTACCTGTGAAAAAGCAAATCTATAGATTTGTAGAAGACCTAAGAGCCATTAATAAGTTTGTAATCCCTAGACTTCCAGTATTACCTAACCTGGTTTTCTGTAATAGATTTATGTTCTGCCTTCTTTTCTATTCCAGTGCATAAGAATTCCCAATTTCTCTTTGCCTTTTCCTTTCAGGATAATCAATTAACCTGGACATGTTTTTGTAAAGTTATTGTAAAAGCCCTACTCTGTTTTCTCAGTTTTTAAAAAGCTGACCTTAATTCTCTCTCTTCCCTGCAGTTCTGTGTTAGTTCAGTATGTTGATGATGTGCTAATTGCTAGTAAAACTAAGGAAAGATGTAAAACTGATACCTCATATGTGTTAAAGTGTCTTGCTAAAAAGGGTCACAAGGCTTCCAAAGCCAAATTGCAATTTGTAAAACAAAGAGTTCAGTACTTAGGACCTTTACTTTCAGGAGATGGCCGTCAGTTAACACCTGAGCTAATCTCTCAAGTTTTTTTCATTCCTCACCCTTTCACCAAAGTCAGGTATACAAATTTCTGGGTACTGCAGGATATTGCAGACAATGGATTCCTAACTTTTCTGGACTCACCAGGCCCCTTACTATTCTACTCTTAATCTTAGCTCCTGACCCAGTGACCTGGTCCCCAGAATGTGAATCTGCTTTCCTTTCCCTTAAAACTCTTCTGCACAGTGGGCTTACCTAAATATAGCAAGCCTTTTACTCTGTTTTGTCATGAACAGGATGGAATTGCAGCTGGAGTTCTCTGTCAGCCCCTTGGGCCCACACCTCGTCCAGTAGCTTATTTTTCTGCAACACTGGACTCAGTAGCCCGTGGGTTCCCACTTTGTCTGAGGGCAGTTGCAGCTACTGCTGAATTACTTGAAAAAGGCCCAACCTGTCACATTAGGCCACAGCATTATCTTACAGGTCCCTCATGCTGTCTCTGCTCTCTTACAGCGACACCGCACCCAGCACATATCTGTTCAGAGACAAACCCTGTATGAGAATGTTATCCTCTCTTCCCCAAATGTGGTAATTCAAAGATGTAATGTACTTAACCCAGCTACTTTTTTCTTCTTTACCCTCTACTGGTAAAGCACATACCCATAACTGTGAAGAATTGCTTAAGCACTGTGTAAAGCCTCCCCAAGATTTGTCTGCTCAACTGCTGGAAAATGCAGATCTTGTATTGTATACTGATAGCTCATGTAAAAGAAAGTTGGTAAAGTAGAGGCTGGATATGCAGTGGTCTCAGATAATGATGTTTTAAAGGCCTTTTCTCTTCCAGGAACCAAAATCGGCTCAGTCTGCTGAGCTCATCGCTTTAATTCGTGCTTGCCTTTTAGCGTCCGGACAGTCTGCTGCCATTTATACTGATTCAAAGTATGCTTTCTCTGTCTGTCATGCCACAGGAAAAATTTGGAAACAACGAAGTTTCCTTACCTCTTCTGGCTCTGCTATCTCTCATGGTCCCCTTATCTCCCAACTCCTTGATGCTATTCAGCTACCCACATCCCTCTCTATTACCCATTGCCCGGCCCACACAGGTGCCACTGATCCTGTTTCTCTGGGTAATGGGAGTGCTGATGCAGCAGCCAGACATGCAGCAGAACATGGACCTCTGGCTCCCTTTCAGATTCTGGTCTCTCTTTCCCTCCCTGTTTCTTTGCAGGACCTGATAGAACTACAGCAAGCTGCTCAACCTGCAGAGAAAAACCTTTGGAAGAAAGCAGGCTGCTCCTTATCCCCAGCTGGGATAATGGGTGCACCTGATGGCTGCCCAGTCGCCCCAAAAATCTCTCACACGGCAGCTTGCTCAGGTGTCTCATCAAATGACACACATGAGCAAAAGGGGGGTGGCCTCACAAATCCCAAAACAATGGTACGCCCCAGGCATGCACCTAGAAGCTGTCTCAAGAATATCTAATTCATATCTAATTCATGTGTGATTTGTAAGCAGTTTAATGTTGCAGGAGGCCCACAGGCTAGCAGCCACACAGAAAGAAGAAACCTAGACATAAAATGACGGTTAGGAGAGCTTGCACCTGCAGGTAAAGGAAGCCCTCCCAGTACCTACTGATGTATCGCGCCACAACATCCAACCAGGCGACTACGTGTTCGTGAAGGAACATCGCAAAAAGAATTCCCTGACAGCCCGGTGGGAAGGACCGTTCCAATTGCTGCTCATCACCCACACAGCAGTAAAAGTGAAGAAGCGCCCCTCGTGGATCCACGCAAGTCATGTATGCCGAACTGCAGATCCAACAGAGCTGATTGACCCCGTCACCCAGGACCCCTCCCTGGAGGAATCACCTGAGGACGAGGTTCAGTGGACCGAGGTGGCACTCTCAAACCAGACTGTTACCAAACCGGCCTCCACCAGGAGCTTCGAGGTACAACCTGAGAGGTAGGACTGTGCCAGAAAAGACCTACAGGTGAGCCTGGCGCCCCATAGCTCTCACAAAGGGGAAGCCATTCCAGTATTGAGTGAACTAAGAGACTACGAAATCTCGAAGAGTGCCTGCAGAGGCAAGCCAAACAATACTAACTGATTAAGTTTAGTTAAAAGACTGCTTTGCTAGTTGCTAGATAATTACTATATTATTATTATCCTTTCTACTTTAGAAATTTAAGATACTATAATAGGATAAGGATTGTTTTCCTTCTTTTAGTAGTCAGAATAGCCTTAGTATATAACTTTCCCCACCCTTATTGGGAAGCCCTGCAAAAGGTTGTGTCCCTCACCAATATAAGTGACTGTTGGATATGTGAACAGCTTATAAAAGGCTCTGAAGGCCTTTTACCATTACAGTTTATCCCAACTCCTGCCTCCCTGTGGACCAGACCCCTAAAATTCAGATCTACTGGTAGTCAGTACTCTACAGGAGAGCGGGAGTGGGTAGATGCCCAGAATGATAACACTGTGCCAGAAGTACATAGTCATGGGGGGGAACAGGCAGATTTGGCATAAAAATCTGATTGCCTCAGGGATTCCCCTTACTCAAGCATTACATCCATCAGGGAATGCTTCCCTTATGTTTCCCTTATGTTTTAAAAGCAATATTGGCACTGGTAAAGATCTGGGGGTGAATGGGCAGTGGATCATTTACCCTCTAAGATAAGAATTCATCCTAGCAAAAGAAGAATACTTAAGAATGTCTAAAATAACTTTGAGTAATACTCCAATAGGAGTATTAAAGGGGGGAATTGTGGGAGAAAAATCAAATAACTCCAATTGTGTCTAAGGGGAGACTGTGCAGAAATCATAACTTTCTAAAAGAAAACTGCTGTAAGGGTTAAAAAGTTTTCCAGGCCTCTCTCCCTGTAACAGAGAGAAATCAAATTAGCTCTAATCAAAGACCCTTACAAATGACTATCTCAAATTCATGGATACTCCTAGTCTGTCACAATTTGTCATGTAAACCCTTATCTTTGTCACAGTTTGCCTTGTAGACTCCTCCACTCAAGTTCTCATGTGGCTTTGTGTACTGTAAAAACTTACTTCTAGCACTCCTGGGGTGAACAGAAGTCTCAGAGTACTTCTGCTGAGACTTTGATATGTTAAAGAAGAACAATCCACAACTGAAATGTCTAAGCATTCTGTATAAAGACTCCCTGAATCTGTCTGTCAGGGCTGCTGCTTCACTCTTGGAAGTGACAGCCTGCATGCATGCATCATAAAGTTTTCTCTTCTAAGTTTCTTTCCTGCCTCACTGATTTGACCTCCGGCCTCGAACCCTTCTGGGGGCTCTGTACCCCAGGGGAGCGAGATTTCCCCCTCACTAGCTCCAGCATAGCATTTCCTCAGTGGTATCCTACCCCGCTTTTGAGAAGCTCTTCCAATGAAAAAATCCATCACCCTTGTAACATTAAAATATAACTATTATCTGGTTAAAATATGAGCATTGTTGCAACCACTGTTATACGTTTGCAACAAATCTTGTACAAAATGTGGTATGTAAGAGGTCTATGGAAAGGTTGTGAGTGGCTCATCTTACCTGACAATGGACCATGGGAAATGCCCATCTACATTGAATGGACTGTCCTACACATGCTGTCTGGCGTATAGGTAATGATTTCTTGCTCTGGCTAAGCAAAATTATGCATGGACATGTGATTCCAAACCCCATCTTTTACCCTAACATTTCCACTAGCTGCGCTGAGATCTTTGTTTGAAACAATGGGTTTTCATCCACATAGCAGAAGCTATAAAAGGCCCTAGAGTTACCTCCATTTTGCTTCTTTTCTGCTCACATTTCTAGACCTGTGTTTCTTAAACTGTGTTCCATGGCACACCGGAGTGCCGTGAGGCATTCAGAGGTGTGCCACGGAGAACAGAATTTTTTTTTTTTTGCTCAGTAATTTCCCCCGACCCTTTTCCCCCCAACTTCCCCCCCCCCCCCAACAAAAAAAATCATTGGTGTTCCTCAAAAAAATTATTATTTGTTGTTCCTCGGTCTTAAAAAGTTTAAGAAACACTGCTCTAGACTATGGATTTATACTAATGGGAGCATGCTAATGAAGGAACTGAGGTCCTTTCAATGATTTGAAGTGGTCAGAGACTTGACTTAAGCCAATAGTTTATTCTATCACTCCTATAAGCCTGAATCAAGAATTTTGCACGTATTGTATACATTTGATTCCTTTAACCAATTAGATTTTAGATACTAAAGGATTGGCAACAGCATGATTTTTGGATAAGATCTGAGTTATATATTGGTTTGAGTTTTTTAGATGTCTTAGAAGCTGTTCAGGAGTTAGATTTTTTATAGCCAATATCTATATTTTATATCTGCTGTGAAGTGTTCCCTGTAAGCTGTGTGCTTGTGAGTCTGCTCAGAAGAAATTCAAATGCCACCCAGTTGATTAGAAGAGTGTCCACAGCTAGGTTTTATGTTTCTATTGGTGATGCACATGCCTCCGTGCACATGAAAAATTATGTCGCACGTGTATATAAAAAAATCTGCATATGCATTAAAAAGATTAGAGGGAACATTACTGCTGTGGTTTGTATTACTGAGACATTAGTATTAGCTATTTTTGAAAAAAAAGATTATTTACAAAATAAATATAAGCATTTCCTGGAGATTAACAGTCCCATAAATAACTACACTGACTTTGTAAAAAAATGAATTTAAGAAAAAAAAAGTTAGGTCACATATTTGGCCTCAGTAATCTTGACAGTTAATAAATAATAAAAGATGCGGTCAAATTTTCCAGATTCTGTTTTTAACAAAAGGGGGGGGGAGGCGGACAATGGTTTTTTGTCCAAAATATTTGAAAAAAAAATTCTTGGTTTTAAACCAGTAGAAAGTGACCATACTAATACTTTGCACTTAGATCTCACTGTACATCTTTCCAAACATTAAACTTCACAAACATTAAGGGATTTAGCCAGTTGGCTGCCCTAAGAAGTGGGTCAGAATTATCATGTCTTTTTTACATATTGTGACTCAGATTCTCTGAGACTCTTCACTGCGGGAGACTTCAGTGGGAACGAGAGCCACCCAGGTTGCCTATTTCCCAGTCATGTCATTTCTTCAGAAGAGCAGTTTTCCACATAACTAAGTGATGATGCCTTCTCCAGTCATAGTTGCAAGCCTAGAGCCAAATCTGAAATGAATAGCAAATGTCAGGAAAAAGCCCTAACTATAGATATAGTAAATTGCATCCTATGCAATGTATCTGACTTTACCAGCTTTATATTTCTGCGATGGTCGGATCTCTTGGAACCGTGCTACCAGATATAAGTGGATTCTAATTTTGAACTTCCTTTGGAAGAGATAGTTAGGGATTCTTTCACTAACCCTAAGTATTCTCTAATTAGCTTGACATTCCAGCAGAACAGGTGCATTTGCTCCCTCTTAAACTACTGGCAGCCTTCAACCCAGCTTTGCTCCACCTGTAGCTAATTGTTTGAGGCTGACACTCAGGCACTATGCAGTAGGCAAAAGGAAGTCTGGGATGAAATGCTGGAAAGAGTTAATCAAGTGTATGTACTCCGGACAGAGATCAACCACAAGCTTCTGGGGAGCGTATTTGTTTTACATGAGGGACACACTAGGCCCTAGGGAAGGCTAGCAGAGCCAGAATCACACAGAGCTACTGATCTGCTGCTCTTCCTAGGGATAAGTAGGGTTGTTCGAATTTTTAAGAGGAAATAATTGGGGTTGCTGACTGTATACTGTGAGCAACAGTTGCAGATAATGAATGTTGTGTCACCACCCAAAATTCTCCCCCCCCTTCCCTCCATGATAGTTGTTTTTTCTGAAGACACCATTCTATTACTGTCCTCCAGCTTACTAGAACAGCTGCAAAGACTCACAAACTGTGGAGTTTTCACCCTATGGAACCAAAAATTCCAGTGCAGGAGGCACTTCTTGGGGGAGGCAGGTTTTTAAATCTTTGTGTAGACTGAATAATATTGTAGTAAAAACTAAGTGTGCTTCTTCCCCTCCATTGCTTAAGCTAGAAACAGCACGTATCATTTAGCTGATTGTGCATGTCTTAGAAGCTGCTAAACTTTCTGCCAGGGAACTGAGTAAACTTGCAGTGACCAATCACGTTGCGACACGCTGACCAGAAGGAATGTGAACTATGTAAAAGTTTCAGCTCAGGCAATGCTCAAGGTCGACCCTGCTTTAAGCACTGAGCTCCTCTGCCGAACTTGTTTGCAAACAATAAAATAGAGTTGGACCCAGCCTGAAAGTGTGACTCTCTTCTTGAGGCAAATTGAACTAGCCTCCAGGGGACGAAACTAGCAATTTATGCAACAATATCCTCCCGTATGAGGTCAGTGGAACTCCCCAAGGAATAAGGTATTACTGAGTGGAAAAGAGAAACTGGTCTAATGTAAGTTCTGTGTCTATCAGGTTTTTTGCTTCTTTCTTCTTCCTTCTGTCTTGTCTTTTCCACATTGTTGAAAAGCTACCTCACTGAAAGCAATAGATCAGATGTTCAACTTTCCACTAGCCTAACAATGAATTATGTTATGGCCTAGAGGATGAGGTTTGGAAAGAGATTTGTTTCAGCCCAATTAGTTCAAGACACCTGTCTGTTGTGCAGAAGGACCGTTTTGGCTCTTGGAGCTGATTGACAATTGTTTTGCTTTTCTCTAGCTAAATGATGTCCCAGCTACATCTGAAACATTGCTTCAGATAAAAGCCCAAATGACAAGCAGTTGCCTTTCTGCCTGCTTTTCATAACAGCTAATCAGCCATTTGAGATTTAGCATGGGGAGGGACAGCGCCATAACTAGGAATTTTTGCGCCCCGGTCAAAATATTAATTACGTGCCCCCTCTTTGTGGCCCTGATTATGATGCACACAGGGCGAGTGTCCCACTTGCCCCGCCCTTGTTACAGCCCTGGGGAAGGGCAGGAGACAGAGGCAGAGGTATGGTCTAGGACTAGGTGATGAGATCTGGTCTAAGGATTTCACTTTTCTTCTTTTTCTGTTTATTTTACATTACAGAATTAGGGAAGATTGCTGAAAAATGCTTTTCAGACAGAAGCTGAGTTTCATGTTAATTGCTGTATGTATGTGCATGTCTTCTACAACAAAGAGAAAGGTGTGTGACTGGTGACTACAGCAAACTTGTAGCTATTAATATGGCACTAATGATTCATATCAAGAAAATTTTTTAAAAGCATTTGTATAATCAGTGAAAATAAAAAATTCCCTCATTAGGAAGAAAAGGAAAACTATTTATACGAGCTTTTCTTGTGGCTGGGCTGAGAGTGTTTTGACCATTCTTTTCAGGGTGACTCAGTCACTACGATGCAAAGCTATAATACTGAGTGCCACTTCCCATAACAAGTGCTCACCTGGCCACTGCTAGCCAAATATGGTGAGCTGTTCAGCTGGGTCATGCCGCTTTTCCGGAATAAGCTGTGAGCTGTCTACACTGGCCACTTGAATTTCCGGAAAAGCATCGACGCTGTACTGTACAAAATCAGCCGCTTTTCTGGAAACGCTACGCTGCTCCCGCTCGGGCAAAAGTCCTTTTTCCAGAAAAGCTTTTCTGGAAAAGGGCCAGTGTAGACAGCTTTTCCGGAAAAGCAGAAGAAACGGAAAAAAAGCGGTTTGGACGACGGGAGACCCCGTAGAAGCCGCGGACTTCCGCGTAACCCGAGGGCTTAAAGAGCCCGCATGCTACTGGCCGCACGTGGCAGGAGCCCCCCGGAGACCACCCTTCCCAGCTCTGCCACGTGGCAACTGTGCTGCCCAGCCACCTCAGCGCAGGCATGGCAGCTCCAGGTGGTCATCAGCCACCGTCACCCAGGGCAGGGGAGGAAGTCCCCAGGGGCCAGAAACGCAGGGCCCCATCCTGGACCCCCAGGGAGCTGGAGACCCTCCTGGACTTGTGGGAAGAGGAGGAGGGTCTCCATGACCTGCAGTCCTGCCGCCGTAACGCAGAGCTATACACCCGTCTGGCACGGAACCTGGCCCAGCAAGGCCACCCCAGCCGCAACTGCGAGCAGGTGCGCTCCAAGGTGAAGGAGCTGTGGCTGGGGTACGTGCGGGCCACGGAGGGGAGGGGAGGGGAGCAGGACCCGATGCCTGCCCCTATTTTGAGAGGCTGCACTCTTTTCTGGGCGAGCCAGCCCCGCAAGCCCCAGCTGTCCCTGTAGACACCTGCCAGCACCACCACCCCCCCCCATCAACCGTCCCACCGAGCCGGAGGAGGGAGACGACAGTGGCGGCGCGTCAGGAGAGGAGGCCAGCGTTGCTACCCAGCAGGCCCCCTCCAGCAGCTCCTCTGTGGCTTTCCCTGCTGCTCGGGAATCTGCCAATAGGAGTAGCAGGAAGTTGTCATAGAATCATAGATCATAGAACCAGAGAGCTGGAAGAAACCTTAGAAGGTCATCAAGTCCAGCCGCTTGGGACCAATCCCAATTAAATCAACCCAGCTAGGGCTTTGTCAAGCCGAGACTTAAACACCAGTAGGGATGGAGACTCCACTACTTCCCTAAGTAACCCATTCCAGTACTTCACCACCCTCCTAGTGAAATAGTTTTTCCTAATATCCAACCTGGACCTCTGTGACGGACCGGGCCGTGTCTGGGCACAGCTTAGGGCGTCCGCTCAGGGCGAATTGCTCAAATCCGGGGCTCTTTACAGTCCCCCTGACTGGCGACCTCTCCAAACAGGCCACAAACCAGTCTCACAGAGCGCTTCAGCTGCCTGCCTGAAGCCTCCCGAGCAAAACCCCTCCGACACCCCAGCAATATCCGTGCCCCAGATGGCCCCGGGCCTATACACAGGTGGGGGGTCCTAGCACCCAATCCCACCTACCCCGAACAAGTTCTGTCCGGTTCCAAGAAACCAGCCACAGATCCCTGGTCAATTTACCCTCTGGACCTTACCCACAAATCACGCTGGGCCAATCCTTTAGAATCTATATCTAAAGGTTTATTATTACAGGAAAGAAAAGCATGAGAGTAAGGTTATTAAAGTACAGTACGTTACATGCACCGAATCTCCCAGTTCTCGATGCAGGCTCTAGCAGAGATGTTGCAGCTGCTGGTTTAAAAGTTCTTATTGCACATCCTGCAATCAGGATGGGTTCACAGGTCTTCCGGGCTCTTCAATCCCTGCAATGCTGCCTCTGGGATGAAGTGCTGAGCTGAGAACCAAATGGCATCGACCACATGGCCTCTTTATACTCCTTCCTGGCCTCTTCTTGTATGCAGCAAGTCACCTGGTCAGAGGCCAATCTCTATGTTTCCTGCTGGCTGCCCCCAGGTGACACATCCCATTCTTTGGGTGTGTCCATAGCCTATTGAGAGTCATTGTTCCACAGGGCTTTGCTACTCAGCCTGTCCATAGCCATGCTTAACCACATTCACAGAAATATTCAGCTTCCACACAGATTACAGATTCCTACCTACACACATAGACATTAAACACTCACATAAATAGCGTACATAAGACCAACAAACAACAATCTCCCATTCAACACCCCACATGGCTCCCCCCACACCAATTTCTGGGGCCAACACCCCCACCTAGGGGTGCAGCAGCGATCTGGCTGCTTCCCTCCAATTTGGTAATGTGACAACCTCTCCCACCACAACTTGCGACCATTGTTCCTTCTTCTGCCATCCATCACTACTGTGAACAGCCTTTCTCCAGCCTCTTTGGAACCTCCCTTCAGGAAGTTGAAGGCTGCTATCAAATCCTCCCTCACTCTTCTCTTCTGCAGATTAAATAGACCCAACTCCCTCAGCCTCTCCTCATAGGTCATATGCTTCAGCCCCCTAATCATTTTGGCTGCCCTACGCTGGACCCACTCCAATGCATTCACAGTCTTCCTCTAATTGGGGGTCCAGAACTGGACACAATACTCAAGATGTGGCCTCACCATAGCCGAGTAAAGAAGAAGAATCACATATCTGAATCGACTGGCAATGCTCCTCTTTGTGCAACTTAATATGCCATTAGTCTTCTTGGCTACAAGGGCACACATTGAGTCATGTCCAACTTCTCATGCACTGTAATCCCCAGGTCCTTTTCTACAGAACTGCTACTTAGCCAGTTGGTCCCCAGCCTGTAACAATGCTTGGGATTCTTCCGTCCCAAGTGCAGGACTCTACACTTGTCCTTGTTGGACCTCATCAGATTTCTTGTGGCCCAATCCTCCAATTTGTCTAAGTCACTCTGAACTCTATCCCTGCTCTCCAGCGTATCTACCTCTCCCCCTAGCTTAGAGTCATCTGCAAACTTGCAGAGGGTGCAATCCATCCCCTCATCCAGGTCATTAATAAAGATGTTGAACAAAACCGGTCCTACAACAGATCCTTGGGGCACGCCTCTAGAAACCAACCGCCATCCTGACATTGACCCGTTGATCACTACCCGTTGGGCCAGACTTTCCAGCCAGCTTTCTATCCATCTTACAGTCCATTTATCCAATCCACATTCCCTTAACTTGCTGGCAAGAGTATTGTGGGAGACCGCATCAAAAGCCTTGCTAAAGTCAAGGTATATCACATCCATTGACTTCCCCATATCCACAAAGCCAGTTACCTCATCATAGAAGCTAATCAGATTGATAAGGCAAGATTTGCCCTTCATGAATCCATGCTGACTATTCTTGATCACCTTCCCCTCTTCCAAGTGCTCTGAAATGGATTCCTTGAGGATCCCCTCCATGATTTTTCCAGGGACTGAGGTAAGACTAACTGGCCTATAGTTCCCTGGTTCGTCCTTCTTCCCTTTCTTAAGATGGGCACTACATTTGCCTTTTTCCAATCACCCGGGATCTCTCCTGATCTCCACGACTTTTCAAAGATAATGGCCAAAGGCTCCTCAATGACATTTACCAACTCCCTCAGTACCCTCAGATGTATTAAGTCCAGACCCATGGATTTATGTACATTTAGCTTTTTTAAATAGTTCCTAGCCTGTTCTTTCCCCACCAAGGGCTGTCCACCTTCGTCCCATATTGCGTCACATAGCACATTAGTCTGGGAGCTGACCTTGTCCATGAAGACAGAGGCCAAGAAAGCATTAAGTACTTCAGCTTTCCCCACATCATCTGTCACTAGGTTACCGCCCTCATCCAGTAGGGGCCCTACACCTCCTCTGATCACCTTTTTCTTGCTATCATGCCTTAGAAACCTCTCTTATCCTTCACATCCCTTGTGAGTCACAATTCCAATTGAGCTTTTGCCTTCCTGATAACTCCCCTGCATTCTCGAGCTATACCTTTATATCCCTCCCTAGTCATCTGTCCAAGTTTCCACTTTTTGTAAGCTCCCTTTTTGTGCTTATGTTCACCTTTATCACTGAAGGTGCTAACACTTTTCTGAATGGTATCCTTCCTGTCTTACCAATCTATCCCCTGACTTTGATCTTTATCTACTCAGGTTTAGCACCCTTTCTCCTGATCCTTTTTTTAATAGAGGTAGGGGATGTGTGACAGAGGATCTTTCTCTCCCCCACCCTTCCCTTCTCCTATTTATTTCGAGTTTTCTTATCCTCTAGTCATAACTCCAGTCATCTGAAGAAGTGGGCTGTGCCCACGAAAGTTCATGATACCATCTACATGTTTTGTCAGTTTAAGACAGGAAGCTAAGAAGAGTACTGCAAGTCCAGAGGGGCTCAAAGCAAGGAGACAGAATACAGTATCTGAAGGAATGTGACATTTACAATAAGTGTGATCACTAGTAGTCACAGATGTCAGGACCTCTGTTTTACAACCCATGCAAAGAGGAAGGTCAGACCTGAAAGCAGCAGTCTGGGCCTCTATGTGTCTGTGCCCTGGGACATGTCTCAGCAGCCTTGGTTCTGTTTGATAACAGTGCTGCAGAGCATCCTGTATGTGATACTATTTTTGCCTGGGGCTTGAACTAAAGTGAAGAATGGTAAGCACTTCACACAGTGTTTGTCATTTTTCTTTTCAGAAGTCATTGGAGCTCTTTTTGTGGTGGTATTTTTTAACATGCCTTGTGTCTTAATCACCTAAAAATGTTCTGGCACACCAAGTCAGAGGTTTTGCGCCATTCTTGGGTTTCCTATTTTTGGCTGCTCAGGCCATGCTCTACTTACTATTTTATAAAACAAACAAAAGCTGTAATAAATATCCTGGGATCTGACGGTTATGGGAGGACTAGCTGTTTGCTGAAAGGGAGGAACACTGCCTGGGTCAAGAGAGGGAACTGCTTGGGAGGAGAAACAAAGGGTATGTCTACACTACAGAGACGTTCTATGAGGAAGAAGCCTTTTTCCAAAAAAGCTTTCGGAAAAAGGTGTGGGGGGACAGGAAGGAAGGTTTTTTTCCGAAAGAAACAACACAGGTGCCCTGGTGGCCACTCCGTCAAATTAATCAGAACTCTATAGTTCTGGTTTCCTGGCCCCTCTTAAAGCTGCAGGCACCCTGGACAAGCCTTGTGGCAGGAAGCCGGCACTTCACTGTGCAGCTCTCCCTGCCACAAGCCTCATCACCCAGGGGGGAGCCACAAGCCCCCCAAAACTCCCTGGCCCTCGCGGGGAGTAGCCCCGGGGCCCAGGACCTACCCACAGGGACCAAGAGGCAGGCACCCTCCTGGTCCAGAGTGGAGATCCTGTCCCTCCTCAAGCTGTGGGGCGAGGAGGAGACATTGCAGGATCTCTGCTCCAAGAGGTGCAACACCAACATCTATGAGCGCATGGCTGAATCCCTGGTGAAGTGCGGACACCTATGCCGGACCTTGGAACAGGTCCAGAGTGAGGTCAAGGAGCTCCGCCAGGGATACGTCAGGGCCAGAGAGTGCAGCTCATGCTCAAGGGCAGGACTCCCCACCTGCCCCACTTATCAGGAGCTGCACCACATCCTGAGGGGTAGGGAAACGTCTTCCCCACCAGTCGTGATGGACTCTGGCCTCCAGATCCACATCATTGCCCAGCCAGAGGTCACGGCGGCGGAGAAGCAGGAGAACCAGGGTCAGCAGGAGGAAGAGGTGGTGATGGACACAGTCACCCTATCTCTGGAGCCGCTGCCTGTAAGCAAAGACATCTCCCAGGCTTCGTCAGACGCCACGGAAGTATCTTCAGGTAAAGTGTCTTAGTCTGTCACACACTGGGCGGGAGAGGCTGGCGCACAGGGGGCGGGGGGCAAGTGTCACTCAGGCTGGACATCGTGCTGCGGTCTGCACATGTGGAACCATATGCAGCATTAGTGTGTGCCATGCAGACGCAGCAGGCAACAGCAGAGCACAGGTGGAATCCTGCTGCCAGGCTCAGGGGAGGCCACACACATCCGGTTATGGGGAGGGGGGCCTCCCAGCACCTGCCATGGCTGGAAGCAGGCTAGCCACAAGGGCGCAGGCATGACCTCAGACACAGAGGAATGCCACACACAGCACGTAGGCATGCCTGCACATGCGAGGCACCCCCTGCTCCCGCAGGCAGTGCTACAAGCAGCAGGTATGTGGGGGGGACCTTAGGGAGGGCCAAGCTGCTCCTGGCTCCTTTGCCGCCCATGAGGAGGGCATGGCCTCAGGAACAGTGTCTGCATGGATGACTGACCCCTTCTACCTCTTTGTGTTCTCCACAGCTAGGACTGAAGGGCGAGCCACACCACTAGAGCCAGCCTCCAGAGCCTGGGACCCGAAAGCATGCAGGTGTCCAGGAGCACCTCATGTGTCAGCACGTGAGCATCCTGCATGATATGCAGCAGATCCTGGTGCAGAAGATCTGCAAGGACTCAGATGGTGGAACCGTGCCTGGGACCAGCTCATGGTGCGATAATGTGTGTGACATTATACGCGACATGACAACACACCCAACTGCTGTCGCTGCTCCTGGCTACCACCCTCCTGCCCCCCTTGCTCTGCCCATTTTCCCTCCGCCTGCCCCTCATGTGATGCCTCTGCCCCCTCCCCAGGTGATGCCCATTTCCCCCCTGCCAGCCCTGACCCTGCTCCAGCCCCCTCCCCGCCCCACACACACACCCCTGTGGTGCCTGGACCCACCCAACTCCAACAACAAGGTCCCCACACTTAAGGTGGCACATCTGGCCACCCCCTCCCCCTCCAGGTTACGAGCCCCCTTCCCACCTTTTTTTAAAATGGAAGAAAAATACAGACTTCGTTTTGTTCAAAACCAAAAAAGTGTCTTTATTCTGAGATCAGGGAAGGGGCAAATGGAAGGGTTGTGGTGGGAAAGGGATAGGGCTGCAAGCCAGAGGCCTGTAGAGAAGAGGCCCTGGGAGAGTTACTGAAGTCCTTGAGATAAACTCTCCCTCAGGGCCTCCCAGATGTGCACCCCAGCCTGATGGGCTTGTCGGATGGCAGCTCTCTTTGGCTGCTGGAAGGCTTGCCCCTCGCAGGTGGCATTTGTCCCCCACCCCGGGAGGAAGGCCTCCCCCTTCCGCTCCACAATGTTGTGGAAGACAACATACCGCAACCACCTCGGGGATGTTGGGCTCCCCCATGTCAAGGTGGATCAGCAGGCACCTGAAACGTGCCTTGAGGCGGCCGAAGGCACACTCCACCTGAATCCAGGCCCAATCCAGTCAGGCATTAAATTGGGGTCCAGGTGGCTGGTATAGGGTTTCATAAGCCATGACATGAGGGGGTAGGCCACATCCCCCACGATACAGTGGCATCTGCATGTCCCCAACGGGGATGCTAATTACCTTAACCATTACAAAGACAGCGTCCCCACTTATCATGGCTGATTAGCCATTCATTGATTCATAAATAGCTATTCTCTCCCTCCCTCACCCCACCTTCTGTACTAAATCTGATTTGTCAGTTTAATAATGTGTTCACTTTTTTCATTGTATTCCTTTGGTATATATGGTCATGCCAATTCTCTTCCCATGATCTGAGGAAGTGGGTCTGGCCCACAAAAGCTCATCACCTATTAAACCATCTTGTTAGTCTTTAAAGTGCTACATAATTTTTCCTTTTGTGTTTCCACAGTAGGGGGCGGTTGCCAGAGTGTAGCTCCCGCACCCAGAGAAAGGGTCCCCAGAATGAGCTCGGGGTTGAGCTTGGTCAGAACCAGAGGCAGTTGGCACAAAGTGCTGCAGAAACTGCAGCATGGCTGTGTGGGCCCATCCCATGCCTGGGGCAGCTCCGGCTCCATGGCACCAAGAGAAAAGCTGTGACATCCAAAAAACAGGACAAGCACAGCAGGCACTGTGAGAGCTTTGCTGTCCCTCGAAGAGGTAGGCAAGCACACAGAGGCAGAGAAACAGCTGTCCAGGAGGGTCCCTCCCTTTAATTGTATGTCTCTGCAAGACTCTGGCACCAGCGCTCGGAAGCAACTGGTGACCTAAAGCCCTGCCTGAACTGGTTCTGAGTGGCCTTTTATGCGAGAAAGCATCCAATCAATCTGGACTCTTTCACAAAAGCATATCACTTTTGCGATGCGCTTGTGTGTGGACGCTGTCTTGCGCAAGAAGTTTTTCCAGAAGATCTCTTCTGGAAAAACTTCTTGCGAAAGAAGCCTGCAATCTAGCTGTAGTCAAAGATGCAGAAGGGAGGAGTTACAGAACCAAATGCCCCAGTTATTTGTCAGTGAGTGTAGCAGATCGAAAAAGCAAGGAAGTGAATAAATGAGTGATCTGGTCAATTTGAGGTGTTGGGTTTACTTCCAGCCATGGGTGGAAGAACGAGGGCTGCTCACCTGATACCCTGGGAAACAGTGAGTGGGAAGGCAGCAGAGAAGGGAAGAAAGCAGGAAGAGCCACTCTATTCTTCCTCCATCCCTCAATTGCCAGGTAATTGAGTATTATCTCCAGACTGCTGTACTGTTGAATCCCTGAAGCAAAATGCAGGACAATGTAGCACTTTAAAGACTAACAAGATGGTTTATTAGATGATGGAGATGTTGAATTCCTGACTGCTTATCTAATCACTAAGCAATACCCATCACAGACCACTACAGACTTTTCTGCTTACCAACTGCATCTGTACATTATTTTCCACAGTGCACCTAATGGTAGTTGAAACAGGACAAAAAGGTGAATAGATAATTGCTGTTGTATGGTTAGGAGACTGGAGACTGTTTCTTCTAAACGCAACAAGAAGGTTTCTCTGAATCATGCACTGATCACTGTAAATGTAGCCAGCAGTGATTTTTTTTAAACCAGGAAATTTTCATCAGGACTGATTTGTAGAGAGTGGGAGGACCTAAGAAAGCTTTTTATTAAAGTCATCCTGAGAAAGCCTTTGGCAAAGTGCAAGTGGTCACTGTTTTTTCCAGGTGCATTTCAGAGAAACCTGCAGTTCCATGTGCAGCCCACTCTTTTGTATCCAGCCCCTTTTGCCCTCTCGTGTCATGTGAACCTGAGTCCACATGCACCTGTTTCAGGAAGTATCAGCAAATCAGAACATCTCTATACACCACCTTGAGGGAAAACAACTGTATGTAGGACAATCTAGCAAAAGAAGAAAGGGCTCCAAGTTCATTTCGGATATTAACTGTTCCACAATGGCATCCAAGCTGGGACAGCAGGACCATTGCAAGCACAGTCCTCTGGGTTAATGAGCATTCTCTGTGATGACCTAGATCAAGCATTTCCCAAATCAAGACTTCCCTATGTCTTGTGATGCTCAGTGAATAGTGACAGCAGTATGGCATTTTAAATGACCATAGGTATGGACATGCCAAGCACAATATTAGTGGAGTACAGCTGGCCTTGAAAAAGGGAGAGAAGAGAGTAAGACAGTGTTTCTTAAACTTTATGACTGAGGAATAATTTTTTTTTAAATGAGGAACACCAAGGATTTTTTGTTGAGCAAAAGAAAAAGAGTTGCTTTTCCCTTTAAGGGCGGCCATTTTGAACTGTTCTCTGTGGCACACCTCCAACTGCCTGGCGGCACACTGGTGTGACATGGAACACAGTTTAAGAAACACTGGAGTAAGAGGTCTCTCATCATGATTCGAGGACAAAACTTGCAGGGATGGCTGTATATTGCCAAGTGTTCATGAAAAGCTTGAGGCTTTTACTAGAGCTCACACAGTGGAAACTGAGCAGCACAACAATAGGACAATAGAAAACTGGGCCTTCAAAATGGCAAATTGCAATTGCTCATTATTTTTTCCAAATGCATTTCAGAGAACCCTACAGTTCCATGTGCAGCCAAACTTTTCGTTAGTCTTTGAAGTGTACCTGTTGTAAAAGCACCAGTGAATAAATTTTGAATGATATCTGAGGGGATCTTAGAAAAGGAGACAGTTGTCTTCATTTAGAAATATTTGAGTCACGTTCAGTACTCCCCCTCATTCACAAAGCATGCCTATCCTAGAAATTCTTCTATTAGAACACACAAACATCCAATCTGATCAAGCCTCTGAGCCATTTAAGGTTTGGCCCTCACTTCATCAGTGGACGCTCTGCAGGAAAGCTTTCCCCTGCAGGTTTGCTTCCCCCCCATGGCCACTCTCATATCGCAGTCCCTCCGAACAGCAGTCCCTCCCTTTGCATGTTATGGAAAACAGTCCCTTTCCGGGGCAGTAAGGGTGGTGCTGCTCTGGCGGTGACTCCTCCCAGGGGGCTGGGGAAGTGCTCCCCTGCCAACAGACCCCTCCAGTTGGCCCCCCAGGGCCTGAAGGCTGTGAGGGGGGTGAGGCTCTGGGGGCTGCCCCTGGCCTCCAGTGTCTTGCCCATCAGCATTCAGGCTCTCTGGGAGGGAAAAGGCTCCAGGGGCTGCCCCCTCCCGCTACGGCTCCCTTTCCCCCACCCATGGCCAGAAAGCTGTCTCAGGGGGTGAGACTCCAGGGACTGCCCCCCACCCCCAACAGCTCTCCTCCAACCTGTCAAAGGGGCAAGGCTGTGGGTTGCCCCTAGCCTCCAGTGTCCCCCTTGAGGCATAAGGCTGTTGTGGGGGGACAGGCTCCAGGGGATTGCTGCCTCCAGCTGCCTTCTGCCCCCACAGACTACAGGCTGTCTGGGGAGGGGCCAGGCTCCAGGGTCAGCCCCCTCCTCCAGTGACTACTTCCTGCAGCCTCCAAGCTCTCCATGGAGGAGGCAGGCTCCAGGTTTGGGGAAAGGAGGGCTCCTTACCCTTGTGCTGGCAGGCAAGATGGTGGAGTCCCAGACCTCCTCACTACTCTTGGTACTGCAGCTGCCCCCAGTGGCCACTCAGTATCACATCCCTCCTCTGTGCCCCTCCCTTTCATGTTCCTTCTTTTTCTTCCCCCTCCCTTTTCATGTTATGGAAAACAGTCCCATTCCTGGCACATCGTGTTTTACAGGCACAAAAAAAACTCTGACCTTGGTTTACATTAGGGTAAGAGAAAGCTGCATGCCAAATTTGGTGGTCTTAGTTCTTATAGTTTAGGAGGTGTTCTTGAACAGACAGACTCACAGATGAACAGATAAGCAGACATGCTCTAAAATGTGTATGTGTACACACACACACACACACACACACACACACACACAAATTTTATTTCAGTTACCTCCAGCAGGATAATAACTCTAATCAAAATCAACATGCAGAACCTAAGTGCAGTTTTATCTGCCGAGATATTTATAAATCTCCAATCTCCATGATATTGAAATACAGCATCTCTTCTCTAGTTGTAATTTCAAGCAGTGTATGCTGGCACAGGTGTTCCTACATTGTTTCATTTATCATCTTGTATAATTATTTTCCTCTTACACTCAAGGCTATCTTGAAATCTTAACACAAATTCCAGGAGCCCCTTTGTTAAAACTTTTCCCTGTTGTACCCTGCTCCAGTACCTCCCACTCTCTAAAAGGTGATTTTATTGCACCACTAATTCCTGTGACTTTGTTAGTGTAAAAACAAAAGTGGGAGGACTTCTTTTATCAATAAAAGTAAATTCTAGGTGCCAAATCTGGGATACAAACTATTAGCCTGAATGCTAATTCAAAGCAAAAACCTCTTTCAAATCCACTGAGTCCTGATCTACACAAAGATTTTAGGTCGAATTTACCCAAGTAAAGTCAATTTTCTAAACAATGTGTCCATACTGACAAGCCCGTTCCAGTGACTTTAAGGGCACTGGAAGTCAATTTCAGTATTCCTGCTTTTCACAAGCAGTAATGAAAAATTTCACTTTTCATGGTCAAATTTATAGTAGTATAGACCCAAGATTGAAAAAGTCAATGTTCTTGGCCTCTGGGTGGCATTTCACAGTGCCCCACTTGACCTCTCTGGCCAGAACTTGTGACTACTGCTCTCCAGGTGACCAGGAAAAGCCCCAGGAAAGCATGAATTTCATTTCCCATGTGGCCAGCATTGCGAGCACACCACAGAGCAAGCTGCACATCTGAGCAGCACACCTGGCCATGAGTTCAAGTTTCATGAGCTCCAGTTACCAGGGGTGCAAAAAAGCACCAGCATTGACTGTGCAGGAAGTGTGGATCCCACTGAAGTATGGGGAGAGGAAACCATTCTCTTGGAGCAACAAAAGAAATGCTGGTATCTACACAGAGATGGCAAAGTGCATGGTGGAGAAAGGATACACCAGGGACGCCCAGCAGTGCCATGTGAAAATAAAGAGGCTGAGACAGTTCTATCACAATACAAAGAAGGAAAATGGATGGACTAGTGCATCGCCAAAACATGCCGCTTCCACAACCAGCCACATGCAATCTGGAGAGGACCCTACCAAGGCCGTAACAAGGGCGGGGCAAGTGGGGCACTCATCCCAAGTGCATCATACTCAGAGGCACAAAAAACACAAGTAAAAATAAGAAGCTGCAAAAAGTAAAGAGTGCAATGCGTGCTAATCTAAGCAGGGGGGGGTGCATATTTAATATTTTGCCCTGGGTGCAAAAATACCTAATTACAATGCCAGAGCTTGGAATCCTCTCAAGACATTCCAGGCAACAGCATGGAGGACAGCATGGTGGTGAAGAGGGGAAGACCATGAGGAGAGAGCCAAGGACTTTATAACCATTGAGACAATCCCCTCCTCCCAGGACTTCTCATGGTGAGGCACTTATCCCAAGGAGGCACTTTTGGTGAGTTCACAATGTTTTTTCTTTCTCCAAGAGGGTTAAGGCAATTGGGTATGATGTGTGGTGCACTCTGTGCCTACACAGTACAGGGAACCCAGAACAGCTTGTTAATGTGTGCTGAGATTCAGTGGTTACATGGTTACCCGCATTGCAGGCTCCTCCCCAGGGGGTATGGCAGGAAGCTCTTGCCAGCCCAGCTTGCAAGGAGGAGGCTTCACTGCCACAACAAAGCCTCCTCCCCGGGAGCAGAGTGGGCATGGCTTCACTGCAGCAGCAAAGCTGCCTTACCCACCCAGCTCCCAGGAAGGTGTCTTTGCTGCCCTGCCACTCCAAAACCACCTCCCTGGAAGCCCGCTGAGTATAACCAAGATCATTAACCAAGCTGAATGACTCCGTACTGCTGTCCAGGCTGTCCATGTATGGCAAAAGCCACAAGAGCAAAGGATAGGCTGGATCGTCAAGGATCACTATGGGCGTTTCCACCTCTGATTTTAATTTTCTGGTCTGGGAAAAGATTCCAGCTTGCAGCTTTCTGGAGAGGCAGAAGTTCCTAAAGATTTGTGGGTCATGCACCTTTCCTGAACATCCCACATTGATGTCAGTGAAATGGCCCATGTAATCCACCTACGAGAAGAATCCCTTGCAGGATATGTACTCCTTGGCAAGGTGGTCATGTGCCAAGATACGGATGTGCGTTCTATCACCCTACTGCTGTTAGGAAACCCCATTGTGGCAAAGATTTCCATCCACATTTTCCAGAGTCACTTCTCTCCACAGCAGAATGGTATGGATTGCTTTGGCTACTTGTCTAACACCCTCCACTGTAGATTTCCCAACTGACCGGTAACTGTCTGGTGCTCCATGCCATCATGGGGCAATTGCCATGTGTTTCTCCACTGTCAGAGCAGGGATGCGCTTTAGGGCAGAGAAAAGCCATTCGCAAAGTTCCATGAAAGTGGCCTTGCACGTTTGGAAGTTTTGCAGCCACTGCTGATGGTCCCAGACCTGTAGCACTGTGCAGTCCCACCAGTCTGTGCTTGTCTCATGGCACCAGAACCAGCATTCCATTGTTTTCAGAGGATCAATTGCTGGCTGCACTTCCCATTTGCTCAACTCAAGGGCTTGCCTGAACAGCGTGCCCATGGTACCCCAAGATTCCTCCTCGGCCTCTTCCTGGCATGCTGTATATACACTCTTGACATATTCCACCATTAGTCACCCCATGGTGGGCACCAACATCACAATGCTTTGATGCATAATGGGATTCATGAGGAGGGGCCATGCTTGCGCTGCTATGATGTGGGTAACCAGGGCCAAAAAAGGGTGCAAAAAGACTGTTTCCTGTTGATCTCAAGCGAGGGGGTAGGGAGTAGACAAGCGCATAAATGGGACATGAACTGAGAAATACCCATTGCGCAGTTTTGGTCTCAGCATGCACTGGGAGCATAACCCAGAATGCAAAGCAGCATAGGCATTGTGGGACAGCTACCCACAGTACATCATTCTCAAAGTCGACAGCAGTCTCCCTACTGGGGACGTGCTACTGTGAACTTATGTTGAATTTTTGTGTACAGTGAAGACATGGACCTTCATGCTTACAACAACAACAAAAAAAAAGATTCAGGTGGCAAGAAGTCGACCTTAATAAATTCAACTTTATCTTATAGTGACACAATCTTATACTTGTATCTTTACTCAGTCTTAAAAAAAAACAACACATTTTTCATGGATTCAGCTCTTTTACGCAAATAAAGTTTTTTTACCAAAATGTTATTTACAGGAAGCCAGACCCTTAATCTGGTCCCAATGCTGTTTGCTTTTCTTGTACAGGTTTTAATGTTTTCAAGAATAATTGCTGAGCAGTTTTTTTCATTAAGTATACATTTACCATCCAGACTTTACAGTAATATCACTGTTTGATTTGTAATCTTAAACATAGTCGATAGCTAGCCCCTTTTGAAGACATTACAGTGTAAATGCACATCCAATGGGTATCTGTCATAATTCAAGAGAAAAATCTTTAAATTGCAGTTGAGGTTCCTAAGCCTAACATGAAAGAAAACTATTATCACTGAACACATCTATATAAGTCTACTATATAGCTGAGAGCATTTGTCGGTCTGTCTGTCCACAATTTGTTCAAGAACTCCTCCTACGTGGTAAAAACTAGGACCACCAGATTTGGTACGGAGCTTTCTCTTAACATAATTTAAAGCAAGGTCAGGGTTTGACTGTCAGAACAATGTGACTTGCCTGGAATGTAATTGTTTCTCATAAAATGCAGAGGGAGGAGTCTACCAGCAGAATAACTACAGGCGGGTGAGTGGCACTGGTTGTCTGGGGTTGGGAATCTGGGATGTTGTTGTCAGCCACCATACATAGGTACGGTTCCCATGCTTATGAGCCGCTGCCCTGCAGCGTGCCCCCTCCTCCATGACTGTGGGCAGCCCTGGTGATTGGCCAGCTTTCTGCACCCCCTACCCTGAGGCCCCCCCCCCCCACACACACACCTCTCAGCCCCCTGCACTGACTCCTGCATCCCCATCCTCCTCCCCTGAACCCCTCAACCCCCAACCCTCACTCTTGCACCCTCCCATACCTCCAGTCCTCTGACCTGAGCCCATCCTTACCCCCCAGCCCCTGTCCCAAGCCTCTTCTTAATGATCCAAGCAACACCAGGTAAATCTGCTTCGTAACATTTTTTTTAAATGGTAGAATTCACAAGTTAGAAGGTACCAAAAACAACTCTGATACCAATCTTAACAAATATAGCAAGAAACAGAAAACAATCTCAGCTTTGTTCCTGCATTTTTATTACTATTTTAGAGCCCAATACAAAAGTTTAACAGTATTGGGTTGGGATTTTTTTTTTTTAAATCTGATACATCAGACCTGGGTTCTGTTGCTTCATGTGAAAAGCTCTGGGCACTGCCTGCAAAAGTTAACTTCTGTGACAACTAAGCAAAGTTTCTCCTTAAACTACAATGCTACACCTGTAGCCATCATCCTCAGGTTGTGGTAGTCCACCGTGGTCAAGGTAATGAACTGTGAAATCACACAAAAAAAACTGCACTCACTGTCCCTTGAAACAGTTCTAAACTAAATGAACATCTTTCCCTGGGGCTTATCCACAGCGATGGCCAAAGTCCACACAGGGATGCAAAGGTAGCTTATCCGGTGCTCTCAGCTGTTAAGATAGTGCACTTCATCTCCAAGAAAGGCAAGATCAAAACAGTGGAAATTAAAGAGAGCTTAAATTAAAATCCTGAATTGCACTCTGAAAAAGATTACTAACAAGGGCATTCCCTGGAGCAAAGGTGTTCTCTCTTGTGTAGCCGCATGAAACAAGCAGAGTTGTTTTAACCTGCATTAGCTTATGTTTTTAAGGCTTTATCTACACCTTCAAGTTTAAAGTGCTGCTGCAGTGGTGCTTCAAAATGGCAGGTGGCCACAGCAACAGCACAAGGAGAAACCACCTCCAAGAGAGGAACAGCTCACACTCCTACGCCAGAAACAGCCGGATTATTCTGGTAGATGTAAAGTGCTGGCAGTTGCAGCACTGCTCATGGAATGCAGCAGTGAAAATGCTACTGGGTGTCAACACGGCCAGCTACCAGCACCACAGCGTGCCCCACTTGTAGCGCGTGTGAAGTTGTGGATGGCTTTGCAGGGATGGGCTTCCCAAACTGCAGTGGGGCAATAGATGCACATTCCAATTCTGGCACCAGATCACCTAACCTCCAAGTACATTAACCACAAGGGGTATTTTCTCATAGTTCACCAGGCACCTGTGGATCACCATGGCCACTTCCTCAGGCTGTTCCAGAGAGGTGCATGACAACGAAAGGTGCATGACAACCACAACTTTCAGAACACTGGCCTGTTCAGGAAGCTGCAAGCAAGGATTTTTTTCCTGGACTGAAAGAATACCATGAGGGAAGTGGAAAAGCCCATTGTGATCCTTGGGGACCCTGCCTACCCCTTAATGCTATGGTTCACAAAACCATATATGGGGAGCCTTGACAGCAGCAAGGAACAGTTCAACAGCAGGCTGAGCAGGCACAAAATGACTGTGGATTGTGCTTTTGGCCATTTTAAGGCCCACTTGGTGGTGTTCGTATGGGAAGCTGGACTTGGTTGATAACCAACCATAGGGATGTTATCACCAGATGCTGTGCCCTCCATAATATTTGCAAAGGGAGGGGTGAAAGCTACACTCAGGACTGGACGACTGAAGCACACCTGCAGGCTGAGTTTGAACAGCCCAAGACCAGAGCTTCTACAGCAGCACAGAAGAAGGCCACAAGGATCAGGGATGCCATAAGGCAGTAATTTGATGCAGACAGTCAATGAAACTTGTTGCCATGGATAGGAGTGCAGAGTTTATTCTCTGTTTTACTATGTGTTGGCCAATAATGAAAAGAGCTCAAATAAACAGCAGACTAAAGCCCTAGGCATGGTGCCTAAAACTGTGGGCTGCTGTGGACCTCTGAGGCAAGCAAAATCCGCCAGGAAACACAGGACCCACCGAGTTTTCATAGGAGTTTTGTCACAACTGGTGTCAGAAGCAGGAGCAGTGCACAGCACAGCAGAAGGTGGGGGGGGAGCCTCACCAAAAAAGAAAAGAGTGGGGTTGTGTTTGGGGGTATTTTCTCACTGAAATTAATGTGGTAGGACAAGCACTAGTGCAAGCCACAACAGCACAGCAGGAGGCTACCTGAGCCCAGGTGAATGCTCAACAGGAGGCAGTGAGGCTGCAGCAGGAGACCAATCAATTGCTGATGAACCAGGCAGCCCAAGATCCGGCACTCCTGCAGGAAATCATGGCCCTACTGAAAACTAGCTCCAGGAGCGGAGGTAGCCAGAACAGGGAAAGCCATGAGTTTAAGCAAGATGAGTATGAAGGATGATGTGGAAGCCTACCTGTTCACTGGACTACCTGCTCACCGTGGAATGAACCAGTTACCTAATGATGAGGCTGTTGTACTAGTGGAGACAGAGGGTCACAAGAGTATCGATCTGACTGATTAGGGAGAAGTCCCCCCTGTTACATCAACAGCACCAATCTCCTGGGTCCAAGTACCTGAACCCTCAGGGAAGGCCAGGCAGGAGAAGAGGGGAGTGGAGGACCTGCTGGAGGTGATAAGAGCTCCAATTAATGAAGGTGAAGGAGTTTGGGAGGTCAGACACTTTAAGCAGAGAGACCAGGGAATGCCTAAGGCTTCCTGCTGATGCTACGCTTGTACAGAATGGGGACACGTAGCTGTGCAGTGTCCCAATGCAGAGAAGGCAATGCGAAATGAGAGACTGGGAGAACACATGCTCCCTGATACATCTTGTGGGGGTCACATTAACCCCTCACCAATACACTAGGCCAGTAAGGTTAAATGGGGTAGAAACCACAGCACTGATATTTGGGTAGTGCCATCACATTCATCTCAGGGAAGCTGGTGAAGCATAGCCAGTTGCTCCAGGCAAAACGTACAGGGGTCATGTGTGTCCATGGGGCAGTTTGTTATTACCCCACCGTGTCAGTACAGATTAAACTCTGATAGAGGCAGCAGTGCAGGGAGAGAGAGGGGCAGGCGAGGCTGCTCTGAAGCTGTCCCCAGGGAGCTCGCTGTATCAGTGGCAACAGCACAGGATAGCAGGCAACCAGTCTGCGGAGGGAGCTGGTTTTTAAACTGGATCCCCTTGCGGACCGGCTTCCCACCTGCCACCCCACTGATACAGAGACAGCAGCATGTAGTGGCAGGGGGATCCCCGGGAGTGGGGCTGGAAGCGCGCTGGCTGCCGTCCCTGTCCCTGGGGACTATCCAATAAGATTTCCTGTGGTTACACAACTATTCAATTACACAACATCCCTACATCAGTGCACTGCAACCCCCTTCTGCCAACTAAAAGTACTACGTGACCCCAGCAGGTGGGCTGGAGCTCAAGCCCTGCAACCCTCGGCGGAAGCTCTTAAGCTTCAGCTTCAACCCCAGGCCTCTGTGAGCAATGCTGGCCTGGCAAATCCATTAAAACAGTCTTGTCTGACCCTGTTTGAAAGCTGCTGGGTCTAGCAGGACTGTATATGGTTGCTCTTTGTGTGCAAAAATCACGCATGGAACAACTTGTTGGGGGGGGGGGGGGGGGGAGGGGGAACAGCACAAGAAAAAAAATATTCTGCTTCCATATTTCCTTGTAATCAATCATAGCCATGTTAGTTACTTGTTTTATTAAATGCAAACATTGACAGTGCAGCTTGTTTTCTTACATAAACCATATTAGAGAAGGCAGAGTTAAGAGACTGCAGCAGAGCTGAAGCTGGTGCAGTGCACAGAAAGTTAAATGCCAATAAAAACCAAACCAGCAAGCATCCTCTTAATACAATTGTGCCATCTTCCCAGAACCAGGCAAGCTGTTCACCTAACACTGGAAGCAAGTCTCTGTACTTCTACATGTCTACACTACCCCGCTAGTTCGAACTAGCGGGGTAACGTAGGCATACCGCACTTGCAAATGAAGCCCGGGATTTGAATTTCCTGGACTTCATTTGCATAAGCCGGGCGCCGCCATTTTTAAATCCCGGCTGGTTCAAACCCCGTGCTGCGCGGCTACACGCGGCACGAACTAGGTAGTTCAAACTAGGCTTCCTAGTTCAAACTACCGTTACTCCTCATTCCACGAGGAGTAACGGTAGTTCGAACTAGGAAGCCTAGTTCGAACTACCTAGTTCGTGCTGCGTGTAGCCGCGCGGCACGGGGTTCGAACCAGCCGGGATTTAAAAATGGCGGCGCCCGGCTTATGCAAATGAAGTCCAGGAAATTCAAATCCCGGGCTTCATTTGCAAGTGCGGTATGCCTACGTTACCCCGCTAGTTCGAACTAGCGGGGTAGTGTAGACATACCCTGTCAGGGTGGATATTTACCCTGGCTACTGTGGAAGAACTTAGTGAGCCACAGGCTGGATTCTGCCTGTGTGGGACAGCAGGCCTTAGAATGAAATTCAGGTCTGAACTCATGGCTGACTTCAAACTGCAAAGCAGATAAAGGCAAAGAGAAGAGAAACTTTCATAACTTGCCCTTTGCCTCACCCCAATTAGTAAATAGCGTCAATGGACAATTGCTGGCCTGCTCACTTGCTTCTCTGCTGCAGTTTCCATTTCACCTTCAAACTTTCCCTCATCCCTCTAGATGAGCCTGAGGCAGTCCAAAGAGGTGTAGGGGGACAGGGAACACAGCCCCCTCTGAATCACAAATGCCAGCATCTCCACCCCCCCCCCCCGCCACCCCCCCACCGGTTTCAGCAGGTTACAGATCCCAAGCAAACCCAACACAGCAAAGTCTCATGCACCCTGTGAACATTTCTAGTTCTCCCCAGGAAGCTCTAGAACAGTGTTTCCTCAAGCAGTGAGAGAAGTCTGGGGGGTAAGTCAACTGAAATTTGGAGAAAACTGAACTTTTGTTTTAAGTTTTACAGCATTTTATTATTTTTGTACATTTTGCACCCAAAAATTTCATCACCCACCCAGCTACGATTAAGTTGTTTAAACAAATGGGTTGCAATGGTAAAAAAAAAAGTTGTGTGTGTCTGAATACTGTAGGTACTGGAGTACTTACTATTTTAAAAGGGGTACTTTATAAAATAAAGATTGTGAAACTGCTCTCGAGCTTTGCTGTCAGTTTGTGTTCCCCTTTGTTAGGGAGAATGTCCTCTCTGTGAAAGCTGCCAAGAATTATGAACAGTGCAAGCAGTAAATTCAGCCACTTGTCAGCCTGTGACACCTGCATTCTGCTCTTCTCTGGTCTGCCTCCCTTGCGGGCTGGGCTGGTAATTCATATTACTGCATGAGGAATGTTGCCCACACCAAAAGCAGGGTATGGCTGCCACAACAGAGGCTGTTCTCCATTTCAAATGCAATTTCAAGGGGGTTTGCAACATGTAGCTATGAAGTAAACTACATTCGATTTTTTTAATGCCCCTTTCAAAGGCAGCAGGGAGTGAGCCTGGCATGCTCTGGAGATACTTTGCAAGTCAGCTGGGAAGTACACTGGGCACATAACACCTATGCCCTCTTATTTTGGTACATCTTAAATTCGAAGCAGTGAGACTTGATATTGAGGTACATAACTATGAGCTTTATTGATCACATCTACCCCATAAGGGTATTTCCACAAAGATTGGACTACTACAATTCTGTCCCAGAATACAGTTGACTCAGGATAAAGCCTGGAATTAATTCTCAAGAGACAGTCTTTTCCTTCTTTGTCCCTAAAACTTTTGTAGTTCCTAAATCCCCATTTATACACAAAACCACATTCATTTAACTAAAATTGGCTTAAAAGATGGTTTCGTCTAAATGATGCATAATAGCGGTTTGAGCGCCCTTTCGTGTATTCAAATCAGATTTAAGAATGTCCACAGGGGGGGCTTGCATGCCTTTAACTAAAAGTATTTTAAAAACACCCCTTTAGTTAAGATGATGTCCTTTCTAAATATAAAATTCTAATATTTTCAAAGGGGCCAATATTATTTAGAAGCTTAAATTCCACTGACTTTTAGTAATGATAGGCTCATAAGTGCCTACATCACTTTTTAAAAGTGTACGTAAGTTCCTAAATCATGTGGATACCTGAAACTTACTTGAGGACAAAGGATTAGGCTGGGGTGGGCAATAATATTTTGCCAGGGACCACTTCAGAAGTGGCACACCAGAAGGGGCAGGGCCTCAAGCAGAAGGGGCAGGGCCAGGATACCTGCATGATTGGTCTGGGGATGGAGGAGTGCCTTTGCCCCCCCGCCCAGTGTTCCTCCTAGGTGCTCATGCCTCTGGAAGTAAGAGGAGGCTTCACGCACTCCCCCTTCTATCCCCAGGCTAATCAGGGCTTGGGGGAGGGGGAACACACTAAGTCTCCTCCCACCCTGCCAGGAACGCATGGTGCTTCTAAGTGCCACGCACTCCTGGCAGGGTGGAGGAAACTTTGTGTGCTTCCTCCCGCCCCCAGGCCCTAATTGGCCTAGTGGCAGGAAGTGGCAGGGCCTCCATGGGCCCGATCAATGCGCATGGCAGGCTGGATCTGGTCCATGGAAGCCCTTTTGCTCACCCCTGAATGAAGTAGTAGATTAAATGAGTACATCAGGGCTACTCAACTTTGTTTGCCCTTTGGGCCACAATGATACAGCACATGCCGAGGGCCACAATTTAAGTGTGGTTGCATATACATGCAAATATATATGCAAATAGCTTCTTCCACACTGACAGGCATGAATACAAAGATTAAGGCAGAACTACACAACACAGGCCCCATTTAAGTCAGTTCTGCTGATACTAATAAAAGCAATATTTATCCAATTTTCACCCATATGACAGCACTTTTAATGAGCAACGACACTCCAGGAATTTAACTACTAAAATACATATCAACAGAAGACCATTATATTGACTACTTTTTTGTTTTGGCTCTCACCCGGGGGCCACATGTTGCACCCCGTGTAAACCCAAACCACACTGCGGGCCGCAAACAAACAGGCCATGGGCTCCATGTGGCCCACACGCGTGTTGAGTAGCCCGGGAGTACATGAACATCATTCCACTCTCACTCATTTGTATATCAGGAATAATTCAGATAAATCAATAGACTTACAGTGGTGTGAAAAAGGAATGAGGCCCATATACATATTTTAACATCTTAAGACTTTAAGGACACAGGAATTGCTTGGCTTAACAAACAGTAGCTATGGAGAATAGGATACCAATAACCTGTCCACAAGCATTAGAAAGGGGGTAAAGCTCAAGGAAAGAATGTATTAATCACAATATTAAGGGAGGTAATTAAGAAATCAAAATGCAGGCTGCATATCAGAGCAATCCTAACATATGTATGAGGCTGTGAAATAAACTCTCAAGGAAGTTTGGATGAACATTACTGGAGGCACTTTAAACTAGATAAAATCCTGGAGAACAGACTGTGGGGAAGAATCCTGCCTTGGGCCCTGCTGGAAGGTGACAGGAGATTTGAGCCAGATGGCTATTAAGGATGTGAAAGGGTAACAGGGTGATGGTTAACTGTTCACATTCCTAATAACCAGTACCTGGGAGCAGCCACTAGATCAATCATGAGAGCATTTGCATAGCCCAAAACAGGCTGATTAAGACCTTTTGCTCGGCTGAAGAATAAAACAGCAATATGGAGCTGTTTTGTTGATTCTTTGCAGCTAGAAACAGATTGCCAAGGGCACAGTGGAGACCAAGGTGGAGTTTTTAAATCAGGAGTGAAGGGATTTTTTTTAAAATCCTCTAGTTCAGCTGTAAGTTGTTAGTCTACCTGCAGGAAATACTAGGTGCTGTTCTATGGCCTGTGAGACACATGTTAAGCTGGATGACCACAGAGGTCCCCATTTCCCTTCAGGCCTTAAAAAAAAAAATCCATGAGGCCATGACTCTATATTCACATTGCTTTCTGCCCCTAAAGCAGCTTCATTTCAGCAGTCAGGGAAGTGATCTCAGTCTGCATAGAGAAGAAAGTATAGAAACTACATGGCTGTGTCTACACTGGCACCCTTTTCCGGAAAAGGGATGCTAATGAGACCAGTCGGAATTGCAAATGCCACGGGGGATTTAAATATACCCCGCGGCATTTGCATGAACATGGCTGCCGCTTTTTTCTGGCTCGGGGCTTTGCCGGAGAAAAGCGCCAGTCTAGACGGGATCTTTCGGAAAATAAAGCCTTTTCCGGAAGATCCCTTATTCCTCTTAAAATCAGTGTTCCCTCTAAGATTTTCCATCCAAGAGCTGAGTGAGTTTTGTCTGTGCACCAACAATGAGGTCACGTGCGCTTGTTCAGATGTGTGCCATTGTGGCACCCACCAGTGGCACAGCTCTGAGAGACTCTCCCAGCACAGAGACCCTGAGCTCTGTTCCCAGGTAGCACCACCCACACACACCTAGTGGGGAGAAGATGAGATGTGGCCCCCTCCAGGGAGTGCTGCTCCTGGGGCAAGCTGTGTGCAGGGCAGGGACTGCCCCAGGCTACTCCTCACAAGGCTGCTGTGAGTCCTCACTGGGGCAGAGGGAAGCTGCTGCTGCCAGTACCCAGGATTTGCAGGAAGGTGCTGGGGGAACGGCAGGGAGCTGGGGGGTAGGGAACTGAGAGGGGAAGAGAGGTACGGGAGGCCCCAACCTCAGGAGCACCCTGGCTCCAGCTTGACAGCCTCCTCCCTGGCCCAGCTTCAGCTCTCCAGCTCCAGCCCCAGCCTACGGGGAAGCCACCACACGACCCTGACCCCTCCTCCACTGGCCCACCACCAACAGCTGACTTTCCAGGAAGGTGAGTGTTGCTGCATAGCAATGCTGAGAAGGTGGGCGGGATTAAAATGGTTTGTGCGTGTCTGCATGGGTGCGCACCCTAGAGGGAGTTTAATTTAAAATCCTTCCACTCCCCCCACTTCACCCCCATAATAGTTGGGTACCCTCTATGCACGTGAGAACTATCTAGATTCACAGAAGGCAATATACGTGTTATTCCCCGAGTGTAAAGTAGGCCAGGCTACTCTGTCGTAACCCTGTGTGGGAGAAAGGCAGATTGGACTCTCCATGATGGGGAGTAGTGCATGCGGAGTTCAACACTAGAACCAACTGCATGCGGTGTGCAAGCTCTTCCAAACATTGTCTTGACCTCTGGTCTCCAGTGGCTCACAGCCAGAGACACCCAGAGCAGTAGGGCAGCTGCACTACAAAGTCCTGTATTTCCTGGGGTTTAAGGGCTGAATTACTTCTGGCAAGTGCCTAATTCCCTTTTGGATACATTCACAGGGAAAGGCGGTCATTCCCTTCATGAGACGAGGGCGTGATTTAGCTGCGCTGTAAACCAGTTTTTGCTATGTACACTAGCCCAGCACCTTATTGGCTCACCAGGGAAGGAGGCTGCAAAGAAAAGCAGATGCAATCCACTCTACCTGGGAAGTGGGCAGTGCTGGATGGATGGAGGGCACCAACATATACAGCTTCTCTCAGCTTCCACACAGAAATTTACCCTGCCCCCAAAACTAACAGTTCTTATAATTGTTAACAGCATCTAACTTCTCATGGATAAAGGCTCTCCAGAGGATGGGGAGGAATAAAGGGAAAAATCAGGACTTCTTTGACCTTAAGAAATGCAATTGCCCCTCCCTGTTCATGCCCCAGTGCATTTCCCTCTCCCAAAGCTACTGGCATAGCTTACCCCCTGTTCTCTAGCTAGGATGGAGGCGATTAACATTTTTTTCCACCCTGCTGGATCAACAGTTGACAAACAGTTAAACATCTGATCTCCATCAGGTAACAGGTGCAATACATGAAGTGTCCAATTGCACACCAGATGTCAGACCCTCTGCAAAGGAAAAGAGCTGTCCAGGAATATATTTCCTGTATAATAATCCTGTCCTGCTTTCCAGGCAGAGCTCCTCTGTAAGTGAAAGGCAGAGAGCTGTCAGTACTTCTACACAATACCTTTGAAGAGTTGGCCCCAAACAGCCATCTAATCCCTCTACATAGCACCAGTCAAGGCTCTGGATCTTATCCGCCTCTCTTCCTTCCATTTTGCAGCCTCTGCCTCTTCCGGAAGAACAGCTGCATAAAACCAACATCTTTCCCTGCTGTCATTTTCAACTGAGTTTTGTGCTGTTGAAAGGCTCCAGAATCACAAACTGTGGAAAATAAAGTGTACAAGCCACCAAGTATGTACAACAAAAGCAGTGGTAGCAGACCTACTGATGGCGGGGGGGGGGGGGGGAGAGAAGGGATAAAGGGGCAATTGCTTTGGTGATTCCAATGGGCTTGGGGGGGCTCAGAGATCCAGGCACTGCCATGGCAACAGAATGGCAGTGGTGGCACCTGGAGCCCAGAGCCCTTTAAAGCGCCACTAGAACGCCACACAATGCACTCTGGGTGGCTCTTAGGGTTGCTTGGGGAGGTGAGGTGCTGCACAGCGAACTCCGGGTAGTCGTAGTCCAGACAGTGCTCAGGGCTGGCTGCTCTCAGCCCTACCCTGAGGCCCTGCCCCGGAACACAGAACCAGCCCCCACTCCTACCTTGCCAGGGACCCACCATAGCGGTCAGATCCCCTGAGCAGCAGACAAGCTCCCTTCCTACCCACTGCCCTGAAGGGTTCACTCTGAAACGGTGGGCAACCTGTAGCTCATGGGACACATGCAGCTCCACCTGTGGCCTGCGCCCCCGGTGTCTGCCCCACTCTCCCCCTCCCCCATGCGCCTTCTCTTGTGCACTGGATCCCTGCACTTCCTACTCAATTCCCTCCCCAGCACTTTTGGAGCACTATGAATCCTCTGATTTGTGCTCTATCCCTATGTCTCCCCTTTCCTCTCAGAGCTTGAACACTGAAAATCAGCTGTTCGCAATGTTCCAGCTCTGGAAAAAACGGAGATGGTGTGCAAATCAGCAGACTCATGGTGCTCCAAAAGTGCGTGGAGGGAGAAGTAGCAAGTTTGGGGCACCAATACCTGAGGGGTGTGGGGGAAAAGAGGTAGTGAGGGGATGTATGGGCCACAGGTGCAACACCAGTGGGCCAAAGGTTGCCCACCACTGCAACCATGCAGTCCACAAAGACAAATAAGGGCCAGTCATGTGGCCTACTCACTAGTCTAGGTTGCCTATCACTGCTCTAAAATGCTAAGAGCAGTACAGTCCTTAAATTATGCTAGTAGGATCCATCTTTTCATTTGCTCCCTGGCTTGCCCTCCCCCTCAACATTGCAGTCACAGTGTGCTGTAGTTGTGGATTCTTCTGTTAGACAGTTATGACTTCGGGCATGGACTAATAAGCAGAATTTTCCAGACATTTCTGTCTTATGACTTATCAAAGTGAGCACTTGACTGTCAGCCTTGAAGCCTCCATTCAGATGTGGGTACCAACCAAGCAAATTTGGCTGGGAGGTGCAAATGGATCGTTCAGGCTCCAGCAAGGCACGTGAAGAGCCCCTGGAGCAACCTCTCTTATCCATGGGAGGCATTTGTGGGATGCCTCATATGCCGCTAACATTTGCTAAGCTGACCATTTGCTCCCACTGGTATCAATAGCAAGATGCCATATGTCCCCCAGCACAGAAAACCAGCAAACAGCGACACTGGCTGGCAAAAGTGCCCCATCTTTTGCTTTGCTAGTCCCCAGGGGCTTGCTTCGGATAGCTTTATTCCAGAAAGTAGCACAGTACTTGCAGTCATCCTTTCAGTGGGTCTGCTAGAGGATAAGGTATCACTTGACACAGAATTTGGCACCCTTACTGTCTTCATGCAATATAACTGCACTTGCTTTTCTTATCAATGCTGTGTCTAACATTACACAAAAACAAATAAAAATGCTAGCCCTGGACACAAAGCAAAGCTCCAAAGGGAAAAAAAAAAAAATCTCCAGTGAAGAGAAGTGCCAGGGGAAAAAGGAGGGGGGGGGAATCTAACAACTGCCTGAAGTTGCTGCTTTTTATTCTCTTTCCAGACACTTTTACATGTGCTGTCTGGAAAGTCTCAGTGAAGCACAGTTTTAAACAGGATTTTATTATTATTATTATTATTATTAAAAGGAAACAATTCTCCCTCCTCCTGAATATTTATAATGAATCACTGGTGCCATTTATAGCCAAATCTTCAGTTTAATTTTTTCCTGGGTTTCTGTCTTTTCTTGCAAATTTTTCAGACTCTGTAGCCTGTGCCTAATGCATGAAGTCATATTAGCTGATCACTATGGTCCCCTGTGGCTTTATAATTGCTGGATGAAATTCTGGCTCTGAAATCAATGGTAGAGCTCCTCAACTTCAGTAGGACAAGGATTTCACATTATGAATATATGTTATGGAATTATTTTGTGAATAGTTACTTTTGATTAATTTTATTCATTTTCTGAAAAGACTGGGCCCTATTCCTAGCTGGTATAAATCAGCATAGCGGAGCATCGGGCCCATCTTTGCATATCGCACAAAAGACACCCATTACCTATGGGATGATTTATCTGGGAACCAGAGTATATTGGAGTTTTTCCAAAACCTATGTTCTATAAACTACAGTACGTTCTCACAATCAGGTTCCAGGGAGATTGTGACCATTTCCCCTTTCTTCATGGCTAAGCTGGGAAGCAGGGCTCAAAACATCTAGGAGACATTGGCCAACCCGTTCTCTTACAAGATGGCATCACAGTATTGGATACCCTAAGAACCAGTGCTAAAGAACAAGGCACAGAGTAAAAAGGATTTCAGCAGAATGTGACATTAAGCTGCAAAACATACAACTGACATCTCATTTTGGCACCCCAGGTCTTTGCTAAACATGGAGTCCAGCTCAGTTATTAAAACCCATCTCCCTCTGCCAACCAAGAGAGGGTTTAAAGTCTTAGTAAAATTCAGAGAAGTAGCCATATTAGTCTGTTTCAACAAAAACAGCAAGAGTCCAGTGGCACCTTGGGGCATGGTCTACATTAGGAAATTAAAAAAAAAAAAACGAAATAACTCCCAAAATAACATCAAAATAGCATGTCCACCCTGATTGGAACCTGCCTCAGGCTTAGAGCCCCTAGAAGCACTCTGGAGAGGGTGGACATTTCCAGTGGCTGCTTGGTCAGACAAGCTGCAAAACAGGCTTTCAGGGGCTCCTCTAAGGCCGCCTCTCACACGCCACTCCACTGCCTCCCCCCTCGCAGGACACCAGACAGATGCAGTGTGCTCTGGTTGCCCTTGCGGATGCCACAGCACTCACACCATGGAGCCGGAGATACTGCAAAGCAGTGCCAGGCTCATGGGCCTCATGCTACGCCTCAAGGTGCAGTACTTCCAAACTGTCCTGCTGGAGCAGCATGCGGGCAACGACCAACCCAGACTGCAGGCTCTGATCACACAGGTCCCAGAGCTCCTGCTGCTGTAAGTGCCCCTCAATCTCCTGGAAACCATGGAACGCCACTTCTGGTGGCAGGAAACTAGTTCGGACTGGTGGGACCACATCATCCTGTAGTTATGGGACAACCAACACTGACATTAGAACTTCCATGTGTGGAAGGCCACCTTCCTGGAGCTCTGTGAGTAGCTTGCCCCTGCCCTCAGGCAACAGGGCACCCAGCTGAGACCCGCCATCCCTGTGTAGAAGTGCATAACCTTCGCCTTGTGGAAGCTCGACACACTGGACAGCTACCACTACATTGGCTGCCATGGCTCCATCAGCTCCTGCTATATGGTATGGGACTTGCCAAGCTCACCACATGCCACAAGCACTTCTCCTGCAGCCTATAGTAATAAGATCCGCAAGAGAAGTGGCACAGTGGAGAGGGCAGGTGTGGTCAGACCAGCCACAAGTGCAGCTGTGAGAGGCCTCTGGAGGCCAATTTTGGATTAGCAGCACCAGATCATCCACACTAGCACTATTTCAAAATAACCGTTTTGAAAAAAGCGTTATTCCCTAAGGAAAGCAGGAGTACACATTTCAAAATAACCTGCCTCTTATGGCAAAGTTACACTATCAAGCCTGTTGACACTTCACTTATTATTTTGAAATAAGGAGGATTATTTTGAAATAGGTCCCTAGTGTAGACTAGGGCTTAAAGACTAACAAGTTTTTGTGAGTTGCTTCTCACTTTTCCTTTCACTTCATGCATTTGACATGAAGTGAAAGAAAAAGTGAGTTGCAATTCACAAAAGCTTATGCCATAATAAAATTGTTAGTCTTTAAGGTGCCACTGGATTTTGTTGACTTTTACAAGTGTTCATTTTGCAAACAAAAACACATTCCACCACTTTACCTGATCTCAGTGAAATCAGCTGATTTACAAACCTCTGGAATGTTTCCGTTCTAAAACTATGACAGCTGTTTAACTGTGCTGCAGTAAAGTGAGCCTGTATTTCAGTAGATTTTAGAAAATGTTTACTCTGCAAGTTTTCTAGAAGTTATTAGATTTCTATGAAATCAAACTGGATCCCATCCTGCTATTACAGTGGCTCCCAACCTTTTTTATGCTGTGGACTGGCAAACTCATTCAAAAACTTTTGGTAGACGGGCACTGAAACACTTGCCTATTCATTATGGTAATTAACTGTAGGCAGAGTCACAGGTTACTTTACATTGCATCTGTATGCACACAATACACGTCATTCATTGGCTTAACCTGTGTGCTGATTCCTATGCCCTTAACATAGTTTAGTTTTTAATAATCAATATTAGATTTTATTTTTCCAATAGCTTTAAGTGATCCGTGAATGCAAAGGTATACAGTAGGAAAGCAGTGCCAAGCCAACAGTGAAGTATCCCTTCCCCAAATAACGTGAAGACTAGAAGTATAAAAACAGAGTTGAAGATGAAAGTCATACATTGTGAAACAGATGGCATGTTTTTTTGCCGAATAGTTCTGGTTTTCACTAGTTTATGGAGAAGCCTCATTTTTATAATAGAGATCCAAACATTTCTTCTAGAATAGAAATATTCCTCCAGCTGGAATAATAATCAATTCACACCTTAGGGAAGGTTGATTTTGCTTCCAAGAGCTGCAGGTGAAGATAATGCAAGAGAACAAACAGTGCTTTAGAGTGTGGTAAATCTTGGTTTCTTGGACTGAATGGTTAAGAGTTAATGATTTCTAAGTAATCCAGTTTTGGTAAAAGTTGTTCATAGTGATTCATATTAAGCATCTTAAACCAGCACATTTACTTAAATACAACGTATTTATTAATGAATATAAGTTTCAACATATGTCAATATTTTTAAGGTATCTAGCCCATGGTATCTCAAGCAAATCAATGGAGGGAGGACATAATTAACAAGAATTTGAAAAACTACTGCACACACCAATAAAACAGTTGCTAATACTTTTTAATAAAAAGTATTCTTTAGTCCAAACCTTTTGCTTCAATTGCACCAGAATTAAAGAGGCAGCACTTAACAGGTCTGACAACACAGACATGTTCAGCAGATTCATATTTTCCAGCTTTGGCATTAAGGTTAATGCAAGCATTGCAAACATTTTTGCCACAAGAAAGTGACTGAGCAACTCTGCAAAGGAAAAGGTGGGATGAAAGAAAATCCCCCTCTGTTTGGAGCCAGCCATGGCTTTGGCCTCAGGATTGTTTTAAAAAAAAGGAAAGGAAAACTTTAAAACAAACTTTTAAAATGGCAACACAACTGGAGCCTAGAAGGCGCCTGCCACACTCGGAGAAGAGAGGCAAAGAGGTACAGCAGACAGGGCAGGAGAAGGGGGCGTGTGGCCAAAAGGAAGGAGGGGGGAAAGGGGACTAAACCGGCGAGAGGCTGGGCTAAAAGTGGTGGGGTGCTGACTCCCACCTTGTTCCCTTACCCCACCCCAGCTGCCTGGGTAGTGGCAACCCCTATTCAACCCCAGCTGCCCCATCAGAGGGTCTCAACACAGACCCCAAGGCAGTCAACCTGCCCTGCTCTGCCACGCAGTCCAGCCACCTCCAGAGCATCCCTGCTGCCACAGCAGCCACCTGCCACACGGCCGATGTAGGCCGCGTGGCTGTTGCCTAGCAGGAACCTGACTGGTGCCAAATCAGAACATTCGCTGAACCACGGGATGTCAATATTGTCTGGCAGCATTACCAACACTTCCGCTGCTTACTGGGCTCTTAGAAGACATTTAAGGGTAATTTAAAGTTAAACAACGCACAGAACACAGAGAGCCAGGACTTGTAACCATAAACATATTTTATGGACCTGCAGAAAACTTGGTAAGTGGACATCCAACGAACCAAAATCACGTCCGACCACAGATGTTGCTGGACCAGAGAGTGCCAGACTAGAGAGGTTCAACCTGCACAGACACATCTTTTGACTCTTCCAATATGCAACATCTGTTCTCTGTGCTCCAGGCTTCAGACTATGAATGAATGAATCAATCAGTGTGCAAACACCTTACAGAAATGGACATTTCCTCACACCAACTGTAGGAACAGATACAGGATCTTTTCCTCATTATGAGCAAAGCCATACTGTTTGCATCTTGGCTTTAAAGGAGCCTAGTTAGCAGATGAAGCCGCAGACTACTGAGATCACTGATGGTGCAGAGTCTGGCAGCAGGATCCACCCAGACAGTAGGGACTGCTAGCCGAGACAAAAATGCCAGCTGCCTGCCCAGCCCCTCTTTAAAGTACAGCATCAGATCTGTCTCCATGGGAACGGTAATGAGGGCAGGACTTCTCTTTACCATCTCAAACCAAGAAGCAAAAGAAAATGAAAAAAAAAAAATTGAGAAAATAATGAGCTTCTCCACCGTGATGTGGTTCTGAGCAAACTGACACGGAGTAGCTGGAATGAGCAATGCCTTTTTGGTGCCCCATGCTGTCTTTGCTGTGCTTACTCTAAGCCTGGATGAATTCCTTATTCTGTTGCTTTGCCATAGCAGATAACGGTTCCAGTGTAGCGCTTGCTGCGATGAACAATATTGCTGCTGCATAAACCTTGTGCGCTAGCAGATCTGAGGTCTGGTCTTGCTGCCTGTGACTGCACTGTTGCAGGACCTCTCTCACTGTCAAAGATCAGCAATGCCCAAGTTAGAGGAGTGTGAGGGAGAGGACGGGGGAGTTAGCAGATGTGAGAACAGGAGGACAGCTGTACAAGCCTGACAGTCCACTCCAAGGGTGACGTTCAAAGCTGCTGAGCCCACGCAGCTCTAATTAACTTGAGCTGGAGCCGTAGGTGTGGAGCACTTCTCAACCTCAGGCCATATGATGAGGGGTAGAGCAGCGTGGGGTAGAAAGAGAATGTGTGGATGTGCCATCAGAAAGCAGAGCACAGCACATGTAAGACAGGGGTGGAGAACCTTTTTTGGGTCAAGGGCCACTGATCCACAGGAAAAAAAAAATCAGACAGGGGCCACACACAAAAATCCCTCACTGCCCGACTGAGGAGAAAGACACTCTCCATGTTCCCCTTGCACACCAGATTCTAGGAGGTGCCCAGCCTAGTAAACTGTATGGTCCAGCCCCATGGTGGAGCAGCAGGTGGGCTGAAGCGCCAGCACAGGCTCCCTAACACAGGGGTGGGGCCTGAACCTCAGGGGCCAGATCCAGGCAAGCTGAGGTTCCCCAGGCCTGAGGTTCCCCACCCCAATGTAAGACATGTGAAATACAGGGCCCAATCTGCAGCATGTGGACCTTCACAGAAAGATGCTGCTTCCTATGCAACACAAAACCCATCATTTTAAACTGTACAGGTTTGTAAAAAACAAACATTTCTAAGTTTGCCCTTGTATTCCTGCTACAGTCTAAGTTACCCGTGGGCAGGGAGCCAACACAGGACCTCTTGCCTTTTTGCCCCCAGCCTCAAAATGGGACATAAGTGGGGCTGCAGTGGTGCATCTGCTTCATGACACCCCTCTGCACTGGGCGACTTTCATTTGTACAAAACAGCTGTCAACCTATGCCTAGCCTCCATCACTGCTACTTGCTGGTTGCACCTCCTGCTATTTTTTGTAATTATTTCCCTAATTACATAAAACCAGCAAAATTAAATTTTTATTTTTCTTAAAAAAAAAATTGCTTTCCACGATACACTGCTTGATTTGTTTCCCAGTGTAACCCATATGTACAGCCACTGTTATTCATTTGGGTTCCTCCCTCAACCTTAAATGAAATTTGTTAAAAACAATAAAAGTCTAATGAAATTACACAATGTGACCATCAGCTGCTTCAAAAATATGGGAGCCTATTTCATTTTAGACAAGCAACTGACTGTCCCTTGTCCATCTGCTGGGGCAGTAACCCACACTAGACATCTCCTCATGGTTCTCCTCACCGCACCAATGTTTGCACCAAGGCATTTGCAGTGGAAGGTGTAAGAGAATAAAGGGCACCCCAGGAAACAGAACTTAACAAGAAGACAAAAAACTAAGCCATTGCAGTATTTATGTTTAGTATGAAAACATATCAGACAGGGAATTTCCACAAGTCAGGCTGACTTCCAAAGAGCATATGGATCTTAAACCAAGCCACGGCAAAATGTGGCCCGTGGGCCAGATCCCGCCCACCAAGCCACTGAGTCTGTCCCACAGATGCTGTGAGGCGCATCAGGCTCCCTGCTTTTCTCACCACCCTCCCTTCCAGCTCGCAGTTATTTACAAACGCAAATGGCCCTGCAGCCCGTGTGGGGGCAGGACAGGCTGCCTGCCTGAGAAACTACTCAACTGCTGGCTGGGAGTCACCCAGATTCCATCCCCAACCATAAATGAAATTTGCTGTCCTGGCCAGAGCCTCCCTCAGGCACTCCAGCCCCTCCCTTCCCTGATCTTATGCTCCCCCACTCCACATACCCCAACCCTCTTCCCCCTTCCTGCATCCATATCCCCTCCGAGATCCAGCACCCTAATCCCCTGCCCCAGATCACAATTCTCTCCCACCCTAGGTCACAACCCAAACCCCTGCACCCCAATCCTCTGCCCTAGGTTAGAACCCAAATCCCTGCACCCCACATGACCTAGGACAGGAAGGGGTTGTGACAACCCCAACCCCTGCATCCCAGTCCAGTGCCCCAGGTCACAACCACCTCCTGCACATAAACTCCCTCCCAGACCCCACTCTCCTTCCTGTACCCCAATCCTTTACTCCAAGCTTCTTTCTGCTTACAACCTCCATCCCAAACCTCATACTTCCTCTATTAATATCATGGAAGATTGCGGCCCTTGACCACTCTCCAAAAATCTTGGAGTGCCCCCCCCCCCCCCGAGCTAAACCTTGCCCTAATGTAGTGACACTAATTTACACCAGCTGTGACTGGTGTAGTGGCACTCACAGTTAATATGTCACAATCCAATTAACTAGACACCTTCCTACCCGACAATCTACTTCTTTCCCAATAAACCAACTAAAAAATTACTGCTGCCATATAGGTTATTTTCCAAATAACAGAGAGGACATCGGGCAGATGAGAGCAGAGATGAGGCAGAGGAAGGGTGACTTAAAACATAGCTGCGCTATCTTTAGTCAGTCAACTATTAATCTAATGCAGGAAATAATTTTTCTAGTTTTTGTATTCTTGCCCCACTACCTTTGTAAGCCAGGTTTTGGTTTTTTCAGCCATAGTGACAAAATCCAAAATCGGGTTTCTAAATAGGCACCTGTTTTTGTTAAATTTAAATAGATAGCACATTTCCCCGAAAGCAACATTACTTGGAGACTGGACACCTCTTAGACCTGATTTGTTTTTCATTTGGGGCATTATCTAAAGAATTGAACAAAGGAACATAGATACTGGCACTGTGGCTTTTCCATGATCCCTTTAATCTACTATCGTGGCTTTGACAATGGCCTTTATACCAGATGCTTCAGAAATGGTACAAAACCTGAAATGAGTAATTATCAAACCATATGAAGATTCTTCCTAATCCCAGGGAATGTAGTGACTGAGTTATGCCCCAACACATGAAGGTTTACTCTACCGACTTGGGTAGATTGAGCTAGCTAAGATTACAGTTGCTGGAGCTACTTCATACAAAGCATTACTAAAAAGCTCCATGGGTCAGATGTTCCATTGGTTTAAACTGGCACAATCCCATTGAAGTCAATTGAAATTATGCTGATTTACACCAGCTGTAGATTTTGCTCCTTGAATCCTACTAAGGTCTTTGCTCAATAACACTGAATTCCAGAGGCTTATGAGGCATGAGAAGTTCAAACTTTGTTTTAAAATGTATTGGTTTAACCAAGCAACCCTTTTTTTAACTAGGCAACATACAAGTGTAAAGAATGGTCCCTGCACCTAAAAGCATACGATTAAGGGTGTTGCTTCTGCCACCTTTACTCACATTGGTTAGTACCGGACTCTGCAAATTGTTATGTAGGTTTCCGAAGGACAACTCACACAGTTCAGGACAACCTAAATAAGAGTAGCTCATGAGATCCTAAATAGGATAGGGCCTTTGTAATAAGTGAGCAAGAGATGCCAGTGAGCCAATATCTTCTCACGTTTAAGTCATCATTTACAAAACCAAAAAAGCTCAGACAGATCTGTCCCTAGTAATCAACTATTTAAGGAAATTACAGCATAAGCAAATCTTTAGTTAAAATCAAACCAACATGTATAGTGTATGCACATTTTCTACTGCATTACCAAGCAATACTGACAGTGTCAAGAAAATTAAATGTGAACAATAAATCTCTAAAGCAGGGATGGGGAAACTTTTTGGATCAGGGGCCGCTGACCCACGGGGAGGGGGGTGGGAGTCAATCTGTGGGGGGCAGCCAGGACTGGAGTGCCAGCACCAGCTCCCCAATGCTGGGGGTTAGGGAGGAACCCCGAGGGCAAGCCAGGGATCATGTGGCCCTTGAGCCTTAGGTTTCCCACCCCTGCTCTAAAGAGACAAAGAATAGTGCCGATGTTCCGTCTACTATTTTCCATCCATGTGTGGAATAAATGTCATTAATTGCACTAAGGCAAGTGCAGATGTGCATCACCAGTAGAAACATGTGCTGCCAGCTATGGGCGCTCTGCTAATCAGCTGGACAGAACATGAATCTCTCCTGAGTGGCTGCCCAAGCACACAGCTTACAGGGATCACTGGATATGCTATCCTCAGTGGTTAGCACTGAGTTCTCATTCCTAGAGGGAATGCTACAGGGAAATCTGATTAGCAAGTGTCCTTTCAGCTTCTAAAGCAGAGGAGAGATGCAGCAGCCAAGGACTGCCTGTTTGTGGCCTTTAGGTGCTGCACAATGTATACTCTTCAGTTCTCAGTATTTCATGCAAGGCTACCTTCATTATAGACAATCTCAGACCTGATTGCAACCAGTTCCTTGGCGTGGATTCAGGATATTAAGAGGTAGGAGTAGCTGGGTCTCCCTGACAGTGGAGTGGCCTACTGGTTAGGTCCCAGAATTAGCCAGCAGAAAAGAGGTGCAGAACCCCAGCCTAGAAACTACAGCCCATTATATGAGTATCATCATTAGGTTTGGGGCATGGCCCTAAGGGTACGTCTAAACTAAATGGCTCCATCGACGGAGCCATGTAGATTAGTGTACTCGAAAAAGGGGAGTACCTCATTCCACGAGGCATAACGGGGTGGTCCACAAAGGCTTCCGTTGTCGACCGTGGAGCATCCAGACTACCGTGCTGTGCCGCCAAACAGCTGATCAGCACAGCACGGCAGCCATTTTGATGTAAATGAAGTTGGTGATTATTTAAATCGCCACTTCATTTCCCTATGTAGAAAGCTCATCTACATGGCTCCGTCAACGGAGCCATGTAGTCTAGACATACCCAAGGAGTCCAGATTTGCCCCTTAGCTAGGGTTCTAGCAGGTTTCCCCCTTTGTCCCAGGAGATGGGTTGGAGGCTTACTTGCTCCTTTGGCTGGCCAAGTGGATGGGCTTTGGTTCTTGTCCTGAAGAAAACAAAACCACACTCTGGTCTCCTTGCAGGCCAGCCCCTAACTGAGCCAGGCTCCTTCCTTTTGTCCTCCCTCCAGGCCTCACATTGGCTACAGATAAAGCAGGGTGGGGCTAGCAAAGCCTTTTGGCCCAGTTTAACCCCCTGTAATGCCAGGCCCCCCTCTCTTCACTCTCTCACAGTGGATATTTGGCTAATCATGTGGTTGATAAAAATTCTATCAACTACACGATTAGTCAATAAGGGAAGGTGCTCAGTCCCAGCTTGTGCTGGGTCCAGGAGCTAATCCTGCTGCAGCTCTGCAGTTTAAATGTAGTAGGAACCGGGTACACAGCCTGGCTCCTACTTTATTTAAATTGCAGAGGCACAGCAGGGGTAAGTCCCACTGGAACTGAGCCGGGCTGCCTGCCCGGCTGGAGCAGTCCCTGTCCACAGCAGCCCAGGCTGTCACAAACAGGGGTTGCTGCCAGAGCAGCCTCTGCCCACTGTGAGCTTGGGCCCCAATGCGGGATTCGTGGCAGTCTCTCCTGCCGCTCCCCCCATGCTGTTACCTCTGATAGAGGCAGCAGTGAGTGGGCAGATGGCACTGCAGAGACAGAAGCAGCAAGGGGGGGGGGGGGGGGGAATACCAGTAGTCAACTACTCACTTACATCCCTACCGTGGATTTGGGAACAGTCATTATTCAGAAACAAAACCTACAAACCTTATCCCTTGTCTCAGTGATTAATTAAATCTTTCCATGACCCTCTTTAAACACAAGATAATACTCACATTAAAAAAACCTTTGTCCACTCTCTTCCATAAAATAAGAGAAGTGACATCATAATGACATCACGTGTTCCACAGAGCCAACCCAAGCCAGCTGCTACTGCTTTATATCCATGCTCAGACCTGACAAACCAGGGCTTATCTTCTGCTAGCTGCACAGATGCAGCTGAAAGCTGCAGGTGCATGTTTTAATTCCTCGGACTTCTATGAAGTTTCCATGAGGGAAGTTTGTTTTGGAGAAATGAAAGATGCCTCTGTGGTTAAAGAAAACTGTCAGTTGAAACTCAAACTCTCTCAATCGTCTCTCCAGAAGGGGGTCCTCATGCCCCAGTTATTCAGTCTTACAGAGAGAACATCCAAGGAGAGACAGTGACTCCTGTAGGAGAAAAGAGCCTGAAATCATGGGCCTGGTGCTTGAACCAAACTAAGCAAGAGTTATACTATGAGTAATAGACAGGCCATGTAGAAATCAGATGTTTGCCTACAAGTCAGTGTCTCTCGGCACTAGAGCAGCTAGGACAGCTAAAAGCACATGAAATATGTAAATACATTCCACCAGGACAGTACAAGTACCTGTGATAATGGACATGGCTCAATCAATAGTATGGACTTCACTATTGCCCCGTAGGCTGGCCAAGGAGTTAAACTGAGGTACCCCAACATTTATAGACAGAGAAACAATCTATGATACACACCTTATATATCATTAAAGACTCCCATGTAGCTATAGTTCAGGTTCTTCCTTGGTGATGTAGAGTCTGCCTAAGATGACAGCACTAAGCCCTGCCTTCAGTCACTGGAGTTTGCAATGAGCGCAGGTTTGCCCTATCACAGCCAAACATGGAAAGCCCTACTCTGTGGATGTGACTGTTAAAACAGAAACCTGCTTTAATTCTGAAAGCACCATTGCTCACTAGAAAATACAGAGCCCTCCAGCAATTCTTAATACAAGCCTACTTAAACAAAGGTTATTGACTCTAACTGCGCTCAGCCAACCCCCTCCTCAGCACACACTCCTCCATACACCATCCATTCTTTCTGCAAACCAGCAGCAGAGATACGAGCGAGACAGTCACAGGTGCTTTTCACCTTCACATGGATCATTGACCATTACTAAAAATTCCAGCTGACTGAAAAAGATTTCATTAGCATAAAAACAGTCAGTGACATCAAATCAAGGGTGCCAGTGGAGATTGCTATAACAGTTCATTAACTTGGGAGGCACATGGACATGATGGTGATAGAAGTCAGTACAAAATAATGGCTAGAGAACGCTTCTTCCATCAAGCACTACATGCCATATAAAGCTGTACTTTCCACCTTCTACAGCTTTCACATTTAAGTAAGTCTTCTGTGACCATATAAGCAATAGTCTGGTTTGTAGCAATTCATGCCCCAAAATAGACAAGTTTTTCATATGTGATTGTAGGCATTTGCACCAGCATATTTCACTAGACAGCTTTCCCAATGCATTCACAATCTCTCAGTAATTTTACATACATTTTTACACGTGCAATTCTATAAATTTGGGCCAAATGCGATCAGACAAAATTAGATCAACTAATCCTTGGGGTAACTCCATTTTGTCAGATTTATCTGGCAGATAAATTTGGCCCATAAAGCTTAGATTTAGAATTACATTCATATATAAAGTCAGGAAAATGACATTTTTAAATTGCATATTGATAGTAATTATCTCCCAAACACTTGGTTATTTGCTGTTGTAATGGCACTTAGCTTGGCCAGGTATAACATGGTGTCCTGTCTAGCAGGCAGTCAGAGATTAGAAACATCATGGGTATTCAGTATAGGCTTCTCAAGCACAGTTATGCAGAAGAGTGTTCCCCTGAATCCCTCAAGCTAAAAGCACTTGTCCCCTCTGAGGTATTGTTGGGGTGGGGTGGGGGATTGCAGTGGCTTAACTATTAGCCATTGTATTAGAGAAGGTGCATCCACTGATGCAATACTTTCAAGCCAGGGACAACGGGGAGTCCATAAAGCCCTGTACTCCGTTGTGCATATGGCATTCTTGCGCTCTCCCTCACGGCTCAGCTACACCTGCTTCACGCTGCAGGGAAAAGTCAACCTGCATGGAGGGCTTCGCAGTCTCGGTCAGCAAGGCGATACCACGTTACACTCTAATCAGAATAGAAGCCAGAGAGCAGGAAAGTGTCATTGCTGATTGGCACCAAGTGGCAAGGGGAACCGTGGCTTGCACCGGCCCTACTCTCTACCCACCTGGAATGGACCACTTCTCCACACAGTCTGGTCACCATGGGGCCAGAGCCCTCTCCACTGCAGTTCCTGCCAGGTGACCCAGCCTTCCCCTAGCCCGTGCCTAGCCCTGCTCTCAAATCCCGGCTGAAAACATCTCCTGGCTTGTACTCCTCGCTACTCTCTCCTTCGGTCATTATTTCTCTGTATTGGACCCTCTTGCCTTCCACGAATGAGCCCGGGGCGCGGCGCTCGGTGTGGATCGGTGCTACCAAGCCGAGTTTATTGTTTTAAGGTCTAATATAGATGTAAACTGTAATCTAGGGAGAACCATTTCCAGCGCCAAAATGTCTCATGTTTTAAAAAGATCATTCCCATGGCTCTCCGAAGAATACGCCCGGCACAGCCACGCCAGGTATGGCCTCAGCACCTGGAGGTGGCAATGCTCAGGACCGGCGGGAGCTGCCCGCCCCACGGAGATCGTTGTGTGAGAGCTGCCGCGGCAGGTGACGAAGTTCAAAGTCTGCCCCGTCCTGTCCGCAGCCCGCACCCTGCTCCGATTCGGAACACGTGCCCCGGCCGCCAGCATCGGACTTCGGAGTCATCCCGGCCCCACCTCCCCGGCAGACCGAGAAAACCCGACGGCCCTTGGGCACCGGGTCTCCGCCGGCCGGGCTCCCCCCGCGGGATCGCTGCACCCCGCGCAGTAGCGGCGCCTTACCATTGCCGTGTGCGCAGCCTGGCCCCCCGGGGCATGGCCCAGCTCCCTACGCGGCCGTCGGCATCCTCCCGCTGGGTGCCGGCGCCTCTCGCCGCCCGCGCTCCCAGTCACGCTGCTGGCCCGCCACGAGCGCACGGACCTGCAGCTCCCCCGCCGGCAGAGCACGTCGCCGGTCCCCCGGCTGCTCGGCGCCGCCTTTCAAACTCGGCCACCCGCTGCGCGGCCAATCAGCGCCCGCCGGGGAGGAGCCAGGAGGCGCGGGACGGCGGCGGCCGGGGTGCTCCAGCTGCCGAGCTCCAGGGACCGGAGTAGGCAGGCGGGCATGGAGCACAGAGGCGCGCAGTCTGCAGCTGAGGTCCTATATACCTCGAACTAGCGCCACTGGCTTCAGCACAGCTCTGCCTGCAGAGAGGGGGCCTCCGGCTCCGCGGGCGCCTGCTTCTTTGGGATACTGGAACTTGAACCTAAGGCCTGCTCTGAATTTACGGGAGCAAGCGCCCTAAACTAACGTCTTCACAATCCCAAACCAGGATCCCAGTGCTGCCTCCCAGCATCTGTATCAGGCATACACCGCTTTGTACCAAGAGAGCTCTCAAGAGCTTCCCTTTTCGGGTGGAGCTGTAAAAACGCGCCCCTGACACGCCACTGACTGTCTCAGTGATTGTCTAATCAAATCTGTTCCCTTTGCCAGGCCTGCAGACCCAGACTGGGCTTGGGAGTCAAGCTGGAGTCTTTCCAGTGTGCCCCTCATCTCCAGCTCTGTGGGACATAGTAGGTGTTCAGCTTCCTCTGGGTAACTTTATGGTCTTCGGATTATACCCTAAGTGATACCTGTGCAATCATATTCACACTAATAGGCTTATACAGCTGTGACTGCCTGGAATTGAATAACCCTTCCTGTTGATAATGCACAAGATGAATCCAAATTCAAAGCCCACTCTATGTGTGTGTCGGCCCTGAGGGCAGAATCCACTTATTTTTACTATGAATGTCAGCAGATACACAATGGGCTCATCTACATTGGCCCCTTTTCCGAAAGGGGCATGTTAATTTCAGAGATCGTAATAGGGAAATCTGCGGGGGATTTAAATATCCCCCGCGGCATTTAAATAAAAATGTCCGCCGCTTTTTTCCGGCTTTTAGAAGTAGGAATAAGATCCCCCAGAAAAGGGCGCTTTTTCCGGAGGATCGGGGCCAGTGTAGATGCTCTTTTCCGGCTCAGAACTATTGGGATGGCAGGAAGGCTGCTGCTATCAGGACGGTCGGACAGTACAGAAATTCTTCATTTAACATGCCTATGTTAAAATGGCATCTTCTTTGACCTAACCCTGCAGTGGCATCCACCGCACTCAGTTAAGCTCCTTATGGGTACTGGGTTCTGCCTTGTTGATGTCATGGCAGAATTAGGTCTTATTCAATAGATATGTTCTCATTGGCTACGTCTACATTGGCCCCTTTTCCGAAAGGGGCATGTTAATTTCAGAGATCGTAATAGGGAAATCCGCGGGGGATTCAAAAAATGTTCCCTAAAAAAAAAAACCATGCTATCGCGAAAATATGTTAAGCAGGAACATGTTAAATGAAGAATTTCTGTACTGTCCGACCGTCCTGATAGCAGCAGCCTTCCTGCCATCCCAATAGTTCTGAGCCAATATCAGCAACACTACCACAGGACTAGTGTGTGTAAATGTAAGCCTGACCAAATAAAATGACAAACCTCACAGCACATAAGTCCCAATCCAGCAACATTCTTAAATATATTATATTGATTTTTTCCCCAAAACCAAGAAAGAAAAAATAAGAACAAAAAGATAAAGGGAAATACATTTTAAAATCCTGAACTCCCTGATTTGGATTTGAAACTTTGGGTCTAACTCAGAGGGCAAAATCTTCTTGATCTTTGGGTACATCTACACTGCACGGCTATTTCAAAATAAGCTATTCTGGAATAGTTATTCCGAAATAGCTTATTTTGAAATAGCACACCTACACTGCAGGGAAGCTCCAAAATTAGTCCGAGGCAGGCTTCCTTAATGTAGATGTGCTAGCTCGATTTAGAGCCCCTGGAGGCACTGGGGAGGAATAACTTAGAATGGCCCTGATGAGGAGCTATTTCAAAATATCAGCAATGGAGCATCTACACGTGCCTTATTTCAAAAAAGCTATTTCGGAATAGGTGTTATTCCTTGTAGAATGAAGTTTACAGATACCAGAATAAGCCGTTCATTTATTTCGAAATTATTTCGAAATAACAAAATGGCTGTGTAGGCGCTCATATTGTTATTTCAGAAAAATGCTAGTTATCTAAAAATAACGGTGCAATGTAGATGCACCCTTAGAGGCTACCCCTCAACAGACCTGAAAAATTAGAGTGCAGAGTAGAGCCTGCATTGACAAGTCTCAGAGAGGTAGCTCCTTATTGTTTCCTTCATGTACTCTTCAGCCTTCTGGCACGAAGGGGTTGTGAGCTCAACTAGATGACAAGGGAAATTCTTCATGCAAATTAAGTTTGATTTTAAATGGTACTATTGAAAGTCTGTTCTGAGTTCCCAAGACAAGCACCCACCTTCCTTCTTCTGTCTCAGGCAGAATCTACTCATTCTGCAGACAGGCTGTGAGTTGAGCCCTCACCTCATTGGTTTTGTCTCTGGTACCTCCATAGTTCACATCTGATCACTTTTGTCTGTGTGTGTTTTATTGTAAAGAGATTGCGGGAGGGGGAAGGGGGAATCCTCTGCAGAATGGAAATTAGGCATTTCTCTCATCTAAGCAAAACCAACAGGTCACCTAGGGCAGCAAAGTATTCACTCAGTCTTTAATGTGTGTGAGTGAGCAAGTTGGGAATGGCAGATATTTCCCAGTGAGCCAAGGACAACAGAAGGATTGATGTGTCAGTGCTGGTCATTAATTGAGGAATGTGCAGGATTGACATCATTATACCTGATGGATCTCATGTAGAATGGAAGTTGAGCACTACTTCACCACAAAACTGTTTGTAGGAGCCCAGCATCCATTAGCTACTGAAGTGCATGCTATAAAGTGGAGAGAAAGACCAGTGCAGGTAAGGGAAAGAACACAGGAGCCTTGTACCTTGGGACCTTTACAGATCTTAAGAACAGGGAATGCTGCATGCTAAGACATCATGCATCTTGGCGTATTGCATCATACTTTGTTTTAATGCAAATTCCCCCCTACACTATAAGGAAGGGGGGGAAGGATCATAGGGTATGTCTACACTACAAAGTTAGTTCGAACTAACAGACGTTAGTTCGAACTAACTTTCATAGGCGCTCCACTAGCGCTCCATTAGTTCGAATTTAATTCGAACTAACGGAGCGCTTAGTTCGAACTAGGTAATCCTCATTCCACGAGGATTAAGCCTAGTTCGAACTTACTAGTTCGAATTAAGGGGTGTGTAGCCCCTTAATTCGAACTAGTGGGAGGCTAGACCTCCCCAGGTTTCCCTGGTGGCCACTCTGGCCAACACCAGGGAAACTCGTCTGCCCCCCTCCCGGCCCCAGACCCCTTAAAGGGGCACAGGCTGGCTACGGTGCCCGTGCCAGGTGCAAGCCTGCCAACACCCAGCCAGCAGACCCTGCACCTGGCATTGCTCGAGCCACCCACCCGATGCCCCCCAGCCCTCCCCCTCTTCCCGAGACCAGGCTGGCGGCTCCCGGGAGCTTGCCCGGGACCGCAAGAGGCGGGCACCCGCCTGGGCTAGTGCGGACATCGTGGACCTCGTCCACGACCTCCGCACTAGGCACAGGAAGGTGGCCGGCTAGGGCAGGAGAGCTGCCAGCCTGGCCACCCAGGAGTAGGTCTGCATGAAAATCAAGGGGGTCCAGTGAGACCCCCGACCCTGAGCCCTGAGCTTACAATGGCCGTCCTGGGTCAGACCAAAGGTCCATCTAGCCCAGTAGCCTGTCTGCCGACAGCGGCCAACCCTAGGGACCCTGGAGGGGATGGACCGAAGACAGTGACCAAGCCATTTGTCTCGTGCCATCCCTCTCCAGCCTTCCACAAACCTTGGACAGGGACACCACTCCTACCCCCTGGCTAATACCACTCCATGGACCCAACCTCCATGACTTGATCTCACTTCTCTTTAAACTCTGTTCTAGTTCTAGCCTTCACAGCCTCCTGCAGCAAGGAGTTCCACATGTTGACACTTTGCTTTGTGAAGAACAACTTTCTGTTATTAGTTTGAAGCCTGCTACCCATTCCTTTCCTTTGGTGTCCTCTAGTCCTTCTTTATGGGAACTAATAAAGAACTTTTCTGTATGCACCCTCTCCACCCAACTCCTGCTTTTAGAGACCTCTATCCTTTCCCCCCTCCGTCTCCTCTTTTCTAAGCTGAGAAGTCCCAGTCTCTTTAGCCTCTCTTCATATGGGACCTGTTCCCAACCTCTGATCATTATAGTTGCCCTCCCCTCTCCCAGCCTCTCTCTTCCCCTCTCCCACCTCCTTTTCCCAGTCTCCCCTGGTTTTGTTCAATAAAGACAGATTCTATTTTTGAACACAATTGTCCTTTATTTTGTACATCAGGAAGGGGGGCTAGGGAGGGGTAAGTGGAAGGAGGTGAGGGAGGAATGGGGTACAAGCCCCCTATGGGGAGGACTGGGCTGGCTCTGCGGGCTTCTGGGGGTGGAACCTCTCCTGCAGCCCTCCCAATTGCCCACTCTCCCCAGATGGCAGCCTGCAGCAAGTGCAGCCGATCTGATGGCCGAGTGCTGTGATGTGCCCAGTGTGGGTAATCTGGGCACTCCAAGCCAGGACTGCTTTGCAAGCGGAGCACCCCTGAGAACTGTCTGTCCGGGGTGGGGGTCGGGACCCCTTACGCACAGCCCTTGGCTAGCCTGAGACAGCATCTCCACGCTCTAAGTCCTCCTCTGATGCCCTGCTGGCACTGCTTCCGGCCATCCTTAAGCCTGGTTCAGGGTCCACTCTGTGTGGACATGCTAGTTCAAATTAGCAAAACGCTAATTTGAACTAGTTTTTTAGTCTAGATCTGTTAGTTCGAATTAGCTTAGTTCGAATTAATGTTGTAGTGTAGACGTACCCATACAGAGAGGGCAAGGGGGGAGCTTTTTTTCCTATGTAATAGCAAAATGAGGAGCAAGTTTTTAAAAATCTATATGATTCATTGAGACGGAGTCACAATCAGTTCTCAGTGGAATTCTCTGTCTTTGCGGCTGGGGTTGTAACTCTGTTGCTGTTTGCATGACTGCTAGCTGTGGTCTCAATCATCGATATGAGAAAGGGAGATAAAACTAACTTGACTGGTATGATTTGTTATTTATGCAGCACATTCTCTTTGAAAGCAGCACAGTCTCCATTGCCCAGATCCTGGGTGGTTGGGAAGAAAGAAAGGTTGAATATATGAAGTTTCATAGGGTTATATGACCTATCAGATCCATTCACCTGCCTAGGACATAATTGAACCCTCATTTTTAGTCCAATATAAGATTAAAACATTGAATCCAATTTAAGATTTAACATTTTCTTGCCCTCTCACCAGAGTAACAGTTTGGAGGCTACAGTTTGTTCTTGGCAGGGTCAGCTGACTGTTTTGTGGGGCCCCGGGCAGTGTAACTCCGCGGGGCCCCCCCTTTGCCACGGCGCATGCGCGGGGCTTTTTTAAGCGCGGGGCCCGGGGCGGCCGCCCCGTTTGCCCTGCCCTATATCCGCCCCTGGTTCTTGGGCCAATCATTTGAAAGTCCAATCCCAAGTTGCAATGTCCAGATCTGGAATTTGAATACCCCAACATTAACTGTTAGAATTCAGCTGGGTTTGGGATTAGGCCATTAGAAGGAATCGATCCATGTGAAGGCTAGGACTATAAGGGTATGTTTACACTACAAAGTTAATTCAAACTAACAGACGTTAGTTCGAATTAACTTTGATAGGCGCTACACATACAAACCGCTAGTTCGAACTTAATTCGAACTAGCAGAGCGCTTAATTTGAACTAGGTAAACCTCATTCTACGAGGACTAATGCCTAGTTCAAATTAAGTAGTTCAAATTAAGGCTGTGTTGCCACTTAATTCGAACTAGTGGGAGGCTAGCCCTCCCCTGCTTGCCCTGGTGGTCACTCTGGGCACCACCAGGGAAACTTGTCTGCCCCCCCTCCTGGCCCTGGTGCCCTTAAAGGGGCACGGTCTGGCTAAGGTGCCCGTGCCAGGTGCAAGCCTGCCAGCACCCAGCAAGCAGACCCTGCACCTGGCACGGCATGAGCCAGCCACCCGCTGCCACCCAGCCCTCTGCCTCTTCCCCGGACCAAGCTGACGGCTCCCAGGAGCCTGCCCGGGGCCGCAAGAGGCAGGCGCCCGCCTGGTCTAGTGCGGACATCTTGGACCTCATCCACAACCTCCGCACTAAACACAGGAAAGTGGCCATCTAGGGCAGGATAGCTGCCAGCCTGGCCACCCAGGAGCAGGTTTGCCTGAAAATCAAGGAGGTCCAGTGAGACCCCGACCCTGAGCACTGAGCTTAGAACATAAAAACATAAGAACGGCTGTACTGGGTCAGACCAAAGGTCCATCTAGCCCAGTAGCCTGTCTGCCGACAGCGGCCCACACTAGGTACCCTAGAGGGGATGGACCGAAGACAATGACCAAGCCATTTGTCTCGTGCCATCCATCTCCAGCCTTCCACAAACAGAGGCCAGGGACACCATTTCTACCCCCTGGCTAATAGCACTCCATGGACCCAACCTCCATGAATTTATCTAACTTCTCTTTAAACTCTGTTCTAGTTCTAGCCTTCACAGCCTCCTGCAGCAAGGAGTTCTACAGGTTGACTCTTTGCTTTGTGAAGAACAACTTTCTGTTACTAGTTTGGAGCCTGCTACCCATTCCTTTCCTTTGGTGTCCTCTAGTCCTTCTATTATGGGAACTAATGAAGAACTTTTCTTGATGCATCCTTTCCACCCCACTCATGCTTTTATAGACCTCTATCCTATCCCCCCTCAGTCTCCTCTTTTCTAAACTGAAAAGTCCCAGTCTCTTTAGCCTCTCTTCATATGGGACCTGTTCCAAACCTCTGATCATTTTAGTTGCCCTCCCCTCTCCCACCCTCTCTCTTCCCCTCTCCCACCTCCTTTTCCCAGTCTCCCCGAGTTTTGTTCAATAAAGAGAGATTCTATTTTTGACCACATGTTTTCTTTATTTTGTACATCAGGAAGGGGGGCTAAGGAGGGGTAAGTGGAAGGAGGTAAGGGAGGAATGGGGTACGAGCCCCCGATGGGGAGGACTGGGGTGGCTCTGCGGGCTCCTCGGGGTGGAAGCTCTCATGCAGCCCCCCGATTGACCCCCCCCCCAGATGGCAGCCTGCGGCAAGTGCAGCTGGGCTGATGGCCGAGTGCTGTGATGTGCCGAGTGTGGGCATTCAGGGCACTCCAAGCCAGGACTGCTTTGCTGTCCCTCATCGAGTTAGACAAGCGAGCGGGGAACCCCTGAGAACTGTCTGTCCGGGGTGGGGGTCGGGGTGGGGATTCGGTCCCTATAAGCACAGCCCTCGGCTATCCTGAGACAGCAGCTCCATGCTCTAAGTCCTAATCTGATGCCCTGCTGGCACTGCTTCCGGCCATCCTTAACCTTGGTTCAGGGTCCACTCAATGTGGACATGCTAGTTTGAAATAGCAAAATGCTAATTCGAACTAGTTGTTAGGTCTAGATGCACTAGTTCGAAATAGTTTAGTTCGAATTAACTAATTCGAATTCAGTTAGTTCGAATTAGTGCTGTAGTGTAGACATACCCTAACAGAGTTTAAAGAGAAGCTAGATAATTTCATGGAGGTTAGGTCCATAAAAGGCTATTAGCCAGGAGATAGAAATGGTGTCCCTGGCCTCTGTTCATCAGAGGCTGGAGAAGGATGGCAGGAGACAAATTGCTTGATCATTGTCTTCGGTCCACCCTCTCTGGGGCACCTGGTGCTGGCCACTGTTGGCTACTGGGCTAGATGGACCTTTGGTCTGACCCAGTACGGCCGTTCTTATGTTCTTATTTGCAAAATGTGGGTTTAGTACTGGGTTCAGATTTTGAACATCATCCAAATTCAGGAGCATTGAGACCCAATTTTCAAGTTTGGGACCAGCTTATGCCTTCAGAGGCAGATAGTATCACTACTTTCTGCTTTTCTATACTTCAGCAGTAGTAGTATATCTTTTTCATCCCCAAATGAACAGGGAATGCTGCATGCTAAGGCAAAGTGTATTGCATCATACTTTGTTTTAATGCAAATTCCCTCCTAGACTATATATGTGTCCAGCATAAACATGAAGCCAAAAAAATTAATGCAATTTAAAAAAAAAAGGAATACCTGGAAGGATTATACAGAAGGAAAGAGGGAAGCATTTCCAGCACCCAAAATATGCTAGGTGCTTTCCAAACTGAAAATAGGCACAGTTCTGGAGTAGCAGCTCAGTGCAGAAAGAGGGCAAGAAGGTGGCAAAACAGAAAGGGTCAAGATGGTGCCTGGCCCACATATTGGTGATGAAAATTAGAATAGCACAAAGGGGATTTGCTCTTGGGAACTGGTGCTTTTGGAAACATCCAGACCAATTTGCCTTCAGTGTTTGGATGCAACATTTTCAAACAATGTGATGTTTCTAGTAAGGTGACCAGAGTGTGAGGAAAAAACTATTCTCTGTCTACAGTTTTGTGTGCAGTAACTTAGGTGAATGTGAGGTTTCAAAGGATGAAAGAGCTCCCATTATTTCCTCTATCCTGGTATTACCTTTTTGACTGATACATGTAACTTCATGGCAGCCTTTCTGTTCCTGTTGCAACAGGTTCATTTGTTCTCATTGGTATATTTTAGTACAAATTAGATTAGACCCAAATACATTCCTGATATTGGTAAGAGAGAAGGTAAGGGAGAATGCTGGGGGGGATGCCTTTATTTGTACTTAATCGTGTTGTTTTGTCTCCATTGGCCAGAGTTCAATTAGTTCAATGCAGTTTTCTGTCTTGGTTTGTTACTCTTTCTTGACTTGGACCCTTTACCAAATGTGTAGCGGGTTCTTGGTGCATGCTTAGTTTACATGTGTAGATTTGGAGGACTGTATTGCATGCATTTAGTTTGCATGTATTTGTTTGATATATGTGTGGTCAGTGTGTATTTAGCATGTGTGTGTGTATAGTTTGTGTGACATAAGGCTGATTATCAGAGAGGCCACTTTCCTCACATTACTCTGGAGTGATTTGTCACATTTTATGAGGAGGAGGAGAATTAGTTGTGGTAATTCATCATGTTGTATTTGTAATGTTATGTGGAAATGCATATCTAGAATCCAAATACAGATGCTAAATCCCACCCTTGTGCATTAGGTGAGAATTTGTATTAGTTTTTAACGTATCATAATACATACATACATACCTTGTTTCTCACTAGTGGCTTCCATCTGAAGGCCACAAAGTGTTTTATAAGCATTGAAGAACTAATCCTCATTGTGTTGTGCCCCTTCCAAGTATTTATTACCACAAGTATAAATGAGGAAACTGTGTCATGAAGAAGTTGTGCCAGGCTTCCGCAGCAAGTTAGTGGCAGCGCTGGGAATAGAATCCTGATCTCCTCGTGTCCACAGTGCTGTTGTCAAGTATTACATGTATCTGATACATAATAACAACATTTTCATTAATTCTTTGTGGGAGATAAATTTAAGACTCCCTTGTTCTCCGTTTACAATGTGTGAATAGAGCACAAGCCATGTGTCAAACAACCCATTAGGAATGTATGCACTGGACTAGGAGGTTGTCAAGGCTGATAAGAAACAGATCCTTCCTAAATCTGAGAAGACTCTCATACCTCCCAGCAGGCAAACATTGTGCTTATGTGTCCCTCCAGTTCATTTTCTGATTTCCGTCCTCTCGGTGTTGCAGAACATTGCTAGGTAATGTTGCTGTGCAGCATTTATGCAAATACGTGGTCAGTCAGGGTATGTCTACACTACCCCGCTAGTTCGAACTAGCGGGGTAATGTAGGCATACCGCACTTGCAAATGAAGCCCGGGATTTGAATTTCCCGGGCTTCATTTGCATAAGCGGGGAGCCGCCATTTTTAAAACCCTGCTGGTTCGAACCCCGTGCAGTGCGGCTACATGGGGCTCGAACTAGGTAGTTCGGACTAGGATTCCTATTCCACGAGGTATACCGGTAGTTCGGAATAGGAATCCTAGTCCGAACTACCTAGTTCGAGCCCCGTGTAGCCGCGCTGCACGGGGTTCGAACCAGCGGGGTTTTAAAAATGGCGGCTCCCCGCTTATGCAAATGAAGCCCGGGAAATTCAAATCCCGGGCTTCATTTGCAAGTGCGGTATGCCTACATTACCCCGCTAGTTCGAACTAGGAGGGTAGTGTAGACATACCCTCACCATTTTGGGACAGTACTGACTTTAAACAGATTTTCTTTTTGAACATGCAATTCAGTTCCCTTTAAAAATAAACAGCTTGGTGACTAAAGAGAGAAGATGCAGCAGGGCGTGAGATTAGATGACATGTAGAGAGCTCTGTGCTATTGCATCCCTTAAACCAAAAATATGTCCAATAAGGAGAGAATTCTTCCAAGCTGCTGAAGAGTTAGAAAAAACCAAATGCTGATGTGGTGTAGTGGGGGTGCTGTCTGCTCTGTAACCCGGTGTCCCCCTGCGCTATGATGTGATTCCCACTGACTCACCCACATGTGTATTATCCCAGACACCTAGGCTCAGCCTCCCAGGGAGAGAGACAAAGGGAGGAAGGTGGAGACCAACACCTGGCTGGGGGGCACAGCCTTGGGGGAGGCAGTGGCTGTCTGGGAAGCATGGAGAGAACAGGCTAAGCTGGGGGCTAGGGGTGATGGAACCTACCCTAGGAGCCTGAGCCATCCTGGCCCTGCCCCGGTAACCACATCATGTATGTGCTGTGCTGCATTCTGGAAAATCAATACACCCCTCTCTATTCTACTGGCTGGTGGAAACTGTTCTGGCTGCTAAGGGGGTGCAGAATCGGGGAACCCCCAACTCGCCATCACAGCCTCACAGTTTATTCTTTAGCAATACCTGGCATTTACTAGAACCCCTTTTTGCCAAGGATCTTAACATACATTACAAACTTGAATGACATAACTGCCTGCTCCATTTTAAGGATACTGTAGTGCAATTGTACTGCAATAATAGGTATCAAATTTCAACATTTGTCAATGAAAAAGACTTTTTTCAATTTTTATGAAAAATTTGTATATTTTTTCAAATAGCTGTAGCTAAATGCATCTTACTATTTCTTCAAATTTCATGTACTCCTTGGTAAGGTGGCTGGGGGCCAAGATGGGGATGTGCATTCCATCTATCACCCCACCACAGTTTGGGGACCCCATCGCAGCAAAGCATTATGGTACCCATGTTTCCCAGAGTCACAACCCTCTGTAGCAGAATGGTATTGATTGTTGTCAAGCCTGTTCTTCACTCTGGCACTACGAATGAAGAAGGTGGGGGCCAGCAAGAGAGCTTCAAAACCTTGCCTCTACAGGCACTGGTTACAAAAACTTCCCCCCAGAATCTTAATACACAGATTCTGGGGAATTTGCTGCCACCATCAAGTGCTTTTTGATCCCTAACAAAACAGGGGTGAATTCTTGAAACCACCCCTCAGGGTTATCCCAAGCCCTTTTGCCCCAAAAGAGCTTGAAAAAGAAAAGAGAAAAACAAGCTGCAGTCCCTGAAGGTTGACCCCTCAGTCAGAGGCATGCAAGTACACACAGACAGAACTTCCTGGACTCAATAATCCAATCATTACCTTAAAAGAAATTATCTTAATTACAAAACAAAAGATAAACTTGATAAAGCATGCTTGGTTGTTAGATGTGCAGAGCAACTAAGGAAAACAAATTTAAAAAATCAGAGAACATCTCTGGCACAATGCTTAGATGGTAAAGAGGGAGGGGAGGCATAGAATCATACAGAGCAGTTCAAACCAAACTACAAAATAAAGAAAAAATATCATGAACGTGACGAGACTCACATTTCCCCGGTACTCACTTCTAATTTTTCTCTTTGTTCAGTCCACTCCCATGCCCTGAATTCTGTGAGGGGAGGGCAGGCATAGTAGTCCTGCCTGGGTTTAAATCCTACTGTGTCTCTCAGCTCCGGGTGTTAACTCTCACACAGGATATGTCTACACTACAAAGGTAATTCGAACTAACAGCCATTAGTTCGAATTAACTTTAAGAGGGGCTACATATACAAACCACTAGTTTGAATTTAAATCGAACTAGCGAAGCGCTTAATTCGAATTAGGTAAACCTCATTCTACGAGGAGTAACGCCTAGTTCAAATTAAGTAGTTCGAATTAAGGGCTGTGTAGCCACTTAATTTGAACTAGTTGGAGGCTAGCCCTTCCCAGGTTGCCCTGGTGGCCACTCTGGGCACCACCAGGGAAACTCTGCTGCCCCCCTCCCGGCCCCGGAGCCCTTAAAGGGGCACGGGCTGGCTACAGTGCTTGTGCCAGTTGCAAGCCTGCCAGCACCCAGCCAGCAGACCCTGCACCTGGCACAGCATGAGCCAGCCACCCACTGCCACGCAGCCCTCCACCTCTTCCCAGGACCAGGCTGGAGGCTCCCAGGAGCCTGCCCGGGGCCGCAAGAGGTGGGCACCCACTTGGTCTAGTGCGGAGATCATGGGGAGGTTTGGGGGGAGGCCTCCAATGTCCATGATCTCTGCACTAGGCACAGGAATGCAGCCATCTAGGGCAGGATAGCTGCCAGCCTGGCCCCCAAAGGCCACATGCAACCCAGGAGCAGGTTTGCATGAAACTCAAGTTGGTCCAGTGAGATTTTATAGACCTCTATCATATCCCCCCTCAGTCTCCTCTTTTCTAAGCTGAAAAGTCCCAGTCTCTTTAGCCTCTCTTCATATGGGACCTGTTCCAAACCCTTAATCATTTTAGTTGCCCTTTTCTGAACTCTTTCCAAGGCCAAAATATCTTTTTTGAAGTGAGGAGACCACATCTGTACACAGTACTGAAGATATGACATACCATAGTTTTATACTTCCCCTCCTCCTTCTTCCCCTGGCATCCCCCTTCCAGCTCCCTCCTCCCAGGTTTCCCCCTCCTCTCTCCCACCCTTTCTCTTCCCCTCTCCCACCTCCTTTTCCCAGTCTCCCCAGAGGTTAATTCCCCCCCTCCCAGTTTTGTTAAATAAAGAGAGTTTCTATTTTTGAACACACATGTCCTTTATTTTTTACATCAAGAAGGGGGGCTAGGGAGGGTAAGTGGAAGGAGGTGAGGGAGAAATGGGGCACGAGCCCCTGATGGGGAGGATTGGGGTGGCTCTGTGGGCTCCTCAGGGTGGAAGCTCTCCTGCAGGGCCTCCTGGATCCTAACAGCCCCCCGATTGACCCCCCTGGATGGCAGCCTGCAGCAAGTGCAGCCGGGCTGATGGCCAAGTGCTGTGATGTGCCGAGTGTGGGCACTCAGGGCACTCCAAAACAGGACTGCTTTGCTGTCCCTCATCGAGGTAGACAAGCAAGCGGGGAACCCTGAGAACTGTCTGTCTGGGGTGAGGGTCGGGTCCCTTTAAGCACAGCCCTCGGCTAGCCTGAGGCAGCAGCTCCACATTCTAAGTCCTAACCTGATGCCCTGCCGGCACTGGTTCCGGCCAGCCTTAACTTCGGTTCAGGGTCCACTCTGTGTGGACATGCTATTACAAATTAGCAAAACGCTAATTCAAATGAATTTTTAGGTCTAGATGAACTAATTCGAATTAGCTTAGTTCGAATTAACTAATTCGAATTAAGTTAGTTCAAATTAGTGCGTAGTGTAGACATACCCACACAAAGAAAGCATGCAGGGAATCTATATCCAATTCGAATTTCAACGCTCTATGTCAATTGGCTTTCCCAGTCCCCTGACCAACGCCTTTGCTCCACACCTGAATTAACCCCTTGGTTACCTGGTGCTGGTCAGCACTCCTCCTGTTATTACAATTGCTTTGGCTACTTGTATAAGAACACCCCACGGTAGATTTCCACACTTTGAACTTATTCCCAACAGACCAGTAACTGTCTGGTGTTACAAGCTTCCACAGGACAATCCATACATTTCTCCCTTGTCAATCAGGTGTCCTTGTGCTTGAGGGTGGGGAAAAGCAATTGGTAAAGTTCCAAGAAAGTGGACTTCCACATTTGGAAGTTTTGCAGCCACTTCTGATTGTCCCAGACCTATACCACAATGCGGTCCCACTAGTCTGTGCTTGTCTCATGGCACCAGAACTGGTGTTTCACTGTGTCAATAGGATTGAATGTTGGCTGTGTTTCCATTTTGCATCTTCTTGTTGGTGTGCTGTGCATAAGCTCTCAACATTCTCCCTCATTAGGCGCACCAAGGTAGACACCAATATCACAATGCTTTCATGCACAATGGGATTTATGAAGGGGGCCATGCTCACTCTGCTATGGCATCTGTGTGGATAACCAAGTCTAAAAAAGGTGTGAAAAGACTGTTTCCCATTGATCTCAAGCAAGGAGCGAGGGAGTAGACAAGCACATTGTGGGATGCTGGCGACATGAACCTATAACCATCTGCTGCACAGTTTTGGCCCCAGCGTTCACTGGGAACATAACCCAGAATTCAAAGAGATGCAGGCACTGTGGGATAGATACCCACAGTGCATAGCTCTCAAAGTTGACGGCGATCTCCCTAATCGGGATGTGCTACCTTAAAACTACATTGAATTCTTCTCCATAGTGAAGATGTGGATCTTCAACTTTGCAAAACTGGGTGACCAGAAATTGAACATAATAGATTCAACCTCATCTCGTAGTATAGATGTGTCATAAGGGTCTGACAAAGACCTGGGCCTGATTAGCCTCTGCCCACTCTCAATCACTCTGACAGCTGTCAACAGGCAGCTGAGAATGAGGAGCAAAATGTTACCAGATTAGAACCAAAAATTGGAAAATACTTATTTTTTAGCCAATCTGAAATACCAATTTTTCTTTTTTTCTCAATGAATCAAAAAAGAAAAACAAACAAACAAACAAACAAATATGCTTTGCATTAAACTGTCTTTCAGTTGATCCCAAGTTAAACATATTTAATATTCAGGGCTTTTTTACCCTTTCATTTTTGATTAAATCTATTAAGTAGATAATAGACCATTGATTTTAAATAAAATATTCTGATTTTTCTGGGGGAAAAAAATCTTCTTTTTTCAGCTGAAACTTCACAAATTCAACAAAAATTCACAACCAGTTTCAGTTATCTGCATGGCTTGGCATGTTCATGTTGGTGAAACAGCCTTTATGATCTACCAGCACCTGTAGCACCATTGATTAATTTGCAATATCTCCACTAGGAAGAGAGTTTTGCCAGCATCTTGGGTAAAGTTATCTGAATGGCCTGGCCCCAGGCACGCGGTGCCCCTTCCAGCTGCCATCAGGCACCCCCTATAGGTTGGTGCCCTGGGCAGCTGCCCAGCTAGCTCCCCCCCTTAATCCGGCCCTGCTTGTACTGGGGTGGGATGGGGTAGTACAGGCAAGCACAGTGAATGTAGGGGCCCCTCATTGAGAGCAACGTGCGTGACTCTCAAAACTTGCCTCCACTGGTCGCTAGCTGGAGGGAGGCCAAGCTGCTTCATTACACTGCATCCTGACCAGTTAATAGGTCCAGGAAGCACTGCTCTAGGGCTGGCCCACAAGGGCGCTATTTCAAGCACGTAGTGGGGGCAGCAGCTGTGTGCTCTGGGAAGCAGCTACCTTTTCATCCTATTCCCTGGACGCTAAGGAAATGAGGGGAAAGTGCTTGCATTCCGTGCATTCCTCTCACACCTGGCTGGTGAGCTCCCTTCACCAGAGACAGGTGTGAGAGGCATGCACAGAATGCTGAACTTCTCCTTACTGAGATCCAGGCTGCTCTTGTACAGCTTCATGAGCCACGGGAGCAAGGAGTAGACTAGGTCGCCAGGTATCACTATTGGTATCTCCACTTCTCCCATTTTGATTTTCCAATCTGGGAAAAAGGTTCCAATGTGCATCTTTTGGAAGAGACAGGAGTTCCTAAAGGCTAGCCGCTAGGCCAGGGATGGAGAACCTAAAGGCCAGGGTCCAGATGCAGCCCCTGACTTGCCTAGATCCAGCCCCTGAAGCTCATGACTCCCCCCAGCATTGGGGAGCCCATGCTGGTGAGGGGTGGCTTTCTTTGTTTCTCACTTGTGTGCAGCCCCTGACTGAGTTTTCTATGGGTCAGTGGCACCCAACCCAAAAAAGGTTCGTCACCCCTGCACTAGGCACTCCATCACTGCTTTCAGGGAAGCTAAGATATTCTCCTGTTGCCTCACTTGCAGTTTCCTGCACGCTTTACTGTCCTGATGCTCCGCTGTTCTATCCTGTCTGTCCACCATCTCCTGCCTCTCCTCCCACTGTAGCGAAAAGTTACAAGGGCACACATTACAGGAGATACATTGTGTTAAGCCGAACCCTAATCTGTTAATTTACAGTGAAGGTCTCTGGAAAGCAATGGAGATGTGTTCTGTGCAAGGCCAAAGTTTTGCTTTAAATGGGCCACTATATAACAGGTACACAGAGGGTATAGCTACACTACAAAGTTAATTCGAACTAACAGACGTTAGTTCAAATTAACTTTCATAGGCGCTACACTAGTGCTCCGCTAGTTCGAACTTAATTCGAACTAGCGGAGCGCTTAGTTCGAACTAGGTAATCCACATTGCACGAGGACTAAGCCTAGTTTGAATTTACTAGTTCGAATTAAGGGCTGTGTAGCCCCTTAATTCGAACTAGTGGGAGGCTAGCCCTCCCCAGCTTTCCCTGATGGCCACTCTGGGCACCACCAGGGAAACTCTATTGCCCCCTCCCGGCTCCGGAGCCCTTAAAGGGGCACGATCTAGCTAAGGTGCCCGTGCCAGGTGCAAGCCTGCCAGCACCCAGCCAGCAGACCCTGCACCTGGCACGCCATGAGCCAGCCACCCAATGCCCCCCAGCCCTCCGCCTCTTCCCGGGACCAGGCTGGCGGCTCTCGGGAGCCTGGCCAGGACCGCAAGAGGTGGGCACCTGCCTGGTCTAGTGCAGACATCGTGGACCTCATCCATGAACTCTGCACTAGGCACAGAAAAGTGGCTGTCTAGGGCAGGAGAGCTGCCAACCTGGCCACCCAGGAGCAAGTTTGCTTGAAAATCAAGGTGATCCACTGAGACCCCCAACCCTGAGCCCTGAGCTTAGAATGGCCATACTGGGTCAGACCAAAGGTCCATCTAGTCCAGTAGCCTGTCTGCCGACAGCAGCCAACCCTAGGTACCCTGGAGGGGATGGACCAAAGACAGTGACCAAGCCATTTGTCTTGTGCCATCCATCGCCAGCCTTCCACAAACTTTGGGCAGGGACACCATTTCTACCCCCTGGCTCATACCACTCCATGGACCCCACCTCCATGAATTGATCTAACTTCTCTTCAAACTCTATTCTAGTTGTAGCCTTCACATCCTCCTGCAGCAAGGAGTTCCACAGGTTGACTCTTTGCTTTGTGAAGAACAACTTTCTGTTACTAGTTTGAAGCCTGCTACCCATTCCTTTCCTTTGGTGTCCTCTAGTCCTTCTATTATGGGAACTAATGGAGAACTTTTCTTTATGCACCCTCTCCACACCACTCTTGCTTGTATAGACCTCTATCATATCCCCCCTCCGTCTCCTCTTCTCTAAGCTGAAAAGTCCCAGTCTCTTTAGCCTCTCTTCATATGGGACCTGTTCCAAACCCCTGATCATGTTAGTTGCCCTCCCCTCTCCCAGCCTCTCTCTTCCCCTCTCCCACCTCTTTTTCCCAGTCTCCCCCAGTTTTGTTCAATAAAGACAGATTCTATTTTTGAACACACGTTTTCTTTATTTTGTACATCAGGAAGGGGGGCTAGAGAAGGGTAAGTGGAAGGAGGTGAGGGAGGAATGGGGTACGAGCCCCCGATGGGGAGGACTGGGCTAGCTCTGCAGGCTTCTCGGGGTGGAAGTTCTACTGCAGCCCCCCGATTGCACCCTCCTCCCGGATGGCAGCCTTTGGCAAGTGCAGCCGGGCTGATGGCTGAGAGCTGTGATGTTCTGCGTGTGGGCACTCAGGGCACTCCAAGCCAGGACTGCTTTGCAAGCGGGGAACCCTGAGAACTGTCTGTCCGGGGTGGGGATCAGGTCCCTTTAAGCACAGCCCTCGGCTAGCCTGAGACAGCAGCTCCATGCTCTAAGTCCTCATCTGATGCCCTGCCGGCACTGCTTCCGGCCATCCTTAACCCTGGTTCAGGGTCCACTCTGTGTGGACATGCTAGTTCGAATTAGCAAAACGCTAATTCGAACTAGTTTTTAAGTCGAGATGCACTAGTTCAAATTAGCTTAGTTCGAATTAGCGCTGTAGTGTAGACATACCCAGAGTTATCAGGGAGTATCTGGACTTACATGGCTTGGTAAGGGGCCTGCCAAGGCACAGTCCTGCAGGCAGGAGGGGCAATGGGATCCAATCATGCTAGCAGGGTGGAGCAGGATGGTTTCCCTCTGTGTCCAGTGCACACGACTTCTAGGGAGAGTGTTACTTTCCCATCGTACAGGAACCCGTGGGCAGGAGAGCAGGAGGGAGGGTGGGGGAAGCCAGAGGCTGAAGCCATGCTAACAGCAGAAATGTCAGCTAATAGCTTCCTCTCCTTCTTCATCAACATTGCTGTGTGAGATATCAGTTTTTTCCAAATCACACAGAGTGGAGGATAGAATATGGTAGGCCTTCCCAGAAACCTTGTGAGAAGGATGAAATAGTTCCTATCTCAGGGTATGTCTACACTACTACCCTAGATCGAACTAGGGTGGTAATGTAGGCAACCGGAGTTGCAAATGAAGCCCGGGATTTGAATTTCCCGGGCTTCATTTGCATATAGCCAGGCGCCACCATTTTTAAATGTCCACTAGTCCGGACTCCGTTCCACGAGGAGTACAGCTAGTTCGGATTAGAAGCCTAATCCGAACTAGCTACTCCATGCCACGTGTAGCCGCACGGCACGGGGTTCGAACTACCCAGAATTTAAAAATGGCGCCGGCCGGCTTCATGCAAATGAAGCCCGGGAAATTCAAATCCCGGGCTTCATTTGCAACTGCGGATGACTACATTACCCCCGCTAGTTCGAACTAGCAGGGTAGTGTAGACATACCCATAGAGAGCAGTAGAGGCACATGTTCTAGCCAGAGCAGGGCATGTGGGATGCTTCCTGGAGGCCAAGGAAATCGACTTTGACCAATACTGCATCTACGCTACCATAAATTCGACCAGGCAAGGTCGGGTATTGCATTATTCCTCATAAAAGCCGGAGTACCCAAAATTGATTTCAGTGGCCATTAAGGTCAATGGAACAGGTTTGGTAGGGTGGACGCATCATTTAGAAAATCAGTCTTGTGCATCTATATTTGGTCTAAAATCTTGCTGTTAACTAGGCCTGGGAATAAAAAGCTGCCTAGTCTTTCAAGGGTTTAGAAGAGATAATTCAGTCTCATAGATAGCTTAGCCTTTGCTTCACTAGAGAAATGTTTTCTGAGTTTCAAATCCCATCAGTTCTCACTGGGAGTTCTGTCCCTTCCCTCCTCTCCACCACTGAATAATATGAGAGGGTGGGGAGCACCAGTATGAAAAAAAAGATGCCAAAATTCTGCTGTGAAATCAGAGGTTGCTGAGATATTTTAAATGGGCTTGAAGGAAAGGTGATGTAGTGGGGAAGGAGCTATCTCCCATGGTTAACATAAGGGGCTGTGGTTTATATGTATCATGGGTTGTGTGTTCTATGGATGGACAGGTAGTGCGTGTGTCTGGGTGTGAGCGTGGGTGTATGCTCACACAATAATCTTATTTGATAGTATGCATGTGCAGACGAAGCTTCTCTGGCTGTCACTGAAAGCACACATGCTGGTCACATTCTTGGAGTGTATATGCATATCCTGTGTGTGCATGATATTGTATCCCACCAGCCACATTGCCCTCTACACTTCACTGTGATGAATTCCCTCCCATAGATCAAAGGACCATCTCTCCTGGCTTCTCCTACTCAAGGCAGCAAAATGCAACCCTTATTGTGACAGGTAAGAAGAGGCCAATGTTGCCAAAGGGTGTTTGGTGCACCCAAGAGATCAACCCTTCCAGATTTGATTTTCTCAATTCCACTTGGAGGGGGGAAAAAGAGGAGGGGGAGATTGTATCATAGGCACTTAAAAATGAAAGAAGAAAGGGAGAAAAGGTTTCTGCAGCCCACACACATTGTTCTCTTTCAGCTGTGAGCTTGTTAAACACCCTGTTAGCCGGCTTGTGTGAGTCACGCAGTCAAATGAAAGAAGCCCCCACAGTGCCAGCTCGGCTTCACTCCTTAGCCAGGAAAGTTTGCTGAGAGCTTTGGTTTTCATGAGACTGGCCAAGTTTGTTTTGTCTCTGTTCTCCCACAGGAAAGTTTTCAGTTAGAAAGAGCTTTGGCTGGGGAGTGGACAGCAGGAGACAGCCTCCTGTCCAGTGTCCTGCATTCCCTGTCAGACACAAATGGGCTTCATCTTGCAGCATCCCACTCCATCTGTCTAGAAGAACTTCTCAAGATTTTCCACTGTGCAGGATCAGGATAATGATGTCTAAGTGTTTGTGAGTGAAATTCATCCCTGTGCAAAAGACCAGCCAGATTCTTTGCTCACACAGGTGGGAATTGGGAGTAACTCTACTGAAGTCAATGGGGTGACATCCATGTCAAAGTGGTATATGTGAGAAGAGAACCAGGCCCAGTCTGTACATCTGGTTCAAGAGAGACCTGTGCTGGGCCTTTGAACAGGAGTGAATTTCAGTATATAGACAGAGGGTTGAACAGAGTGTGCCTTAATGACCTAAATCAACAACCACTGCCCCTTTGAACACTGTATGTCAGTGATGGGCACCCTAGGCTAGTGAGTGGGCCGCTTGAGAGGTCCTTCTTCATCTCAGTGGGCTGCAAGCTTGTCATAACCAAGATGGTCTCCCAGAAAAGGGTAGTTTTTCTAACTGTGCTTGTGTGCCTAGAATTTGCAGGGTGCCAACTGAACTGTAGCAGCACTTTGGTTGGATGCAGAGAGAGCACCCAGCTCTCACAGTGAATGTTATGTGCAATCAGCACACACCTCACTTCACATGCCCTTGCTTTACGCATGTGTAACTTTCCTCAGAGCCTCAACCTGCAGCCCTAACTGCCAGCCAGGGGCTCTCTCTAGTTCCATGGTCCCTGCTTGAGTCCCCTGCTCTGTCCCAGGTGGCACTCCTTCCTGCTAGGAAGCCTGGTCTTCTCACCTGAAGCTCCAGTCATCTAGTCAAGATGCTCTGCCCCACCTCACAGCTCTTCTTAAGTGGGCTTGCCAGGTCCTGATTGGCTGCTCTTTCCAACCTGTCTCTGATTGGCTTCCTCCTGTGCAACCTCCTTAGGGCCCTATTAACTCCTTGAAGCCCAGTGTGGGCCAAGTGCCCCATCACAACAAAAATTGAACAAACTAAATTATTGTTTTAAGAAGAGATTTCCTGAATAAAAATGCCAAACCATAGATACAAATAAAGAACACAGTACTCAAAGAAATTGTAGTAGCCCTGCAAAATTTTCTATCCCTTTATTAACTGTACTTGAATTGAGCACTCCTATTAAAAAAGGCATTACCAACCACAAAATTATGAAGCTGCTTTTTCAGCCTTTTATCATGAGTTTCACCTCTCTCAGTTCTCAAATGCCTACAAGCTAAGTGTGTTTTTCTACCTTATTTCTTCCCTGAATTTCTTTAACAGATATAGTATTATTTCTCTTTTTGGATTGGGAGAGTGCAAGTTATGACAGGGCTCCTAGTACAAATGCTTACAGAATGCAAATTTATTTTCTGCAGGCTTTGAGCAAGGAAGCTTACAAAATTTTTCTGATGAGTACTTATGTAGATAAAGCCCCAGATGCAGATATTAAGGAACTAGAACAAAATACGGGGTGGAGGTGTGCACTTATAAAAATAATTAATTAAAACATTTAAATAAATATGCACTGAAAATGTCTTTACATTACACAATATATACATTGTGCAAGCCTTCTCTGTGAGGCTACGTCTACACTGCAGTGCTATTTCACATCTTTTGAGAGCACCCACTATTTCAAAATATAACGGGCTTGCTATTCTGACATCCCTGTAAACCTCACTCCACGAGGAGTAAGGGATGTTTCGGAATAGTGATTTATTTCAAAATAAGTGCTGTGTAGACAGTGCCAAATTTCAAAATAAGCTATTTTGAAATAACATTGAAATAAGATATGCAATTTGCATAGCTCAAATGGCATATCTTATTTCGACCTATACAGGCAGTCCCCGGGTTACGTACAAGATAGGTACTGTAGGTTTGTTCTTAAGTTGAATTTGTATGTAAGTCGGAACTGGCGTCCAGATTCAGCTGCTGCTGAAACTGACCAGCAGCTGACTACAGGAAGCCCGAGCAGAGTTGCTCTGCCCTGGGCTTCCTGGAATCAGCTGCTGATCAGTTTCAACAGCGGCTGAATTTGGACGCCTGGGACAGAGCAGCCGGGGGGCTGCCGGGTAAGTCCCCGCAGCGCGGCACCTCAGTGAGCAACTCTGCCTCGGGCTTCCTGTAGTCAGCCGCTGGTCAGTTTCAGCAGCGGCTGACTTGGGGACACCTGGGGCAGAGCAGCTGGGGTGCTGCTGGGTTGGTCCAGTAGCGCCGAGGAGCGGCGCTGCAGGACTAACTCGGCAGCGCCCCAGCTACTCTACCCCAGGTGTCGTCGGTGAGAAAAGCCTGGTCTGCTGGGGGGGGCGGCGCACTAGCTGTGCCCCCCCCCCCCAGCAGACCAGGGAGACGCAGGTGGCGGGACCGCCGAGACGCGCCGCAGTCCCGCCCGCATCCTCCGCGGCTTTGCTCCGCGTCTCCCTGGTCTGCTGCGGGGGGGGGGGGGGGTCCGCCAGAAGACCAGGGAGATGCGGAGCAAAGCCGCGGAGCACGCGGGCAGCGGGACAGCCCTGGGAGACGGGGAGCAAAGCCTCGGAGGACGCCGGCCGCAGGACAGCCGCGGCGCGTCTGGGCTGTCCCGCTGCCCGCGTGCTCCGCGGCTTTGCTCCACGTCTCCCTGGTCTGCTGGGGGGTCCTCCCCCCCCAGCAGACCAGGGAGACGTGGAGCAGCTTTTCTCGCCCCGGAGGACGTGGGCGGCGGGACTGCGGCGCATCTGAGCGTCCCGCTGCTCCCGTCCTCCAGGGCGAGAAAAGCCCCGTTCGTAACTGCGGATCCGACGTACTGCAGTGTATACGCACCCTGAGTGTGAGTAAGAATGTAGGTGCTGTAGAATATGTGTGCATGTCTAAGGGTGTGTATGTTCACATGTGAATTGAAATAACTAAAATTTTAGGCCAAAGTCTTGGAGGCCCTGGATGGTTTAAACTTTTGAAAATTAGGTTACTTAATTAGATGCCTAAATATGGGTTTAGGTGCCTAACTTCAAGCACTGACGCCTGGTCTTAAATGTGTTGAAACCAAGGAGAAAAAGATGTGGCTTTCCTTTTCCTGGATCTACTTACTCTGCCTTCTGCTTCTCTCTGGCTACATTTCATCCCTTTTGCGCAGAAGCCTATACAAATGAAGCGTGGATTAGCATATTGATGCACTTCATTTGCATAATTAATTAGGGTCCGTTTTTGCGCAAGAGGCTTTTGCGCAAGAGCCATTCTTCCAGAAAAATTGAGGAAGAACAGCTCTTGTGCAAGAGGGGGGTTTTGCGCAAAAAGGAGCTATGTAGAAGACTCCTTTTTGCGCAAAAGCCTCTTGTGCAAAATTGGCCTCTAATAAATTATGCAAATGAAGTGCAGCAATATGCTAATCCATGCCTCATTTGCATAGGCTGTAGTGCAAGAGGGATGCAATATAGACGTAGCGTTTGTCTCTGAATGGTGTATTTTTCCTTTGTTTGATCTCTATACTTTACACCCAGATTTCAGATCATCCAGTTAAGGCATTGAAAATGACTATAGGCCGTCCCCTCTCTTTCTATAGATCTCTGAATGAGAGAAACAAAAATACGACATTTTGAAAACCTGTAAGGATAACTTTAAACAGCTGTTTTATGCATACAAATATCATAACACTGGGAGCCTCCAGAGATAGAATAACATGGTGTATCTCTCATTGGTACTGAGATTTGGAATCTTCCCTTCCATATTTCAGATACTATAGCTGAGAAGCAGGATGGGCCGATGGTTTAGGGCACTAGCCTAGAACTTAGATTCCATTCCTCTAAGCCCCAGTTTTTTGGTGTGACCATAGATAAATATCTGTGCCTCAGCTACCCATCTGTAAAATGGGTTATAAAAGCACTGTCCTTCTTTGTGGGGGCCAAGTGAGAATAAACACCTTAAAAACAGTATGGTGCTCTTAGAGTCAGGAGCCAAGCTTGTGCATAAGAGAATTTAGTGCAGGACTGAATGTGGCCCATCCTGGGCTTCTAGCCATTGTCCTTTTGAGGTGAAAAAGGAAAACATTTATCTGGCAGGTGCTTTTTGGCTTTTTGGAATGGTGGCAGTCTAAAGTCATTAGGAGTCTGAGTCCCAGGGGTGACAGATTAGCGAGCAAATGTATATGAGAAAAATTTATCACATGCCCCAGAATATATCACATACTTATCAGGACCACATCAGCAGGAAAGAGAGACAGATTGCAAGATTAGAGCTAATTAAGTTATTAATTGCAATTCAATTAGTTATACATTTAACTCTTTATTGCTCTTTATCAGTTGATGGGAAACAGAACTCGCTTTCCATAGCCCAGTTAAGGCAATGGATGGTCTCCTGCTGAATTCCACACATTTTGGATCATGCCCTTAATGCCCAGTTCTGCAAATATAACCCACACACCTTCTGGGTGTGGTGTACTGCCCCATCTAGTGGCACTGAGACCACTTACAGCGAGAATAATAAGTCTGCTCTACAGCCTTAGCTAATCGTTGGCTTTTAGCTTTTATGAGAGAGGTCCCAGGTTTGAGTCCACCTGTCGGAGTTACAAAACACTAAGGCACCTGCTTTAGTTTAAGAAGTGGGTGGATCTACTGAATTCAGCAAGACTATTAATAGGCTTAAAGTTAAGTAGGACCCTATTCGCTATGCATACCTTTAATGGTTTTAAGGTGAAAAGCCTACTTTTGCACACTGTTCACTTTTAATTATTTTCTGTGTGTTATTTGTGGGGTGGGATCAGACAGCTAAGTAACTTGGTATTATTTCTGCCCCCGATTGTATAATGGAAACTTTTGAAACAAGAATAAGTGGCAAGTGGTGAACAGCAAATAGCAATTAGCGAATACATTTTTGTGCACAAATATGCTTGTTTGCATGAAGTTTCAGGTATTCCTACAAAGAACATCAGGGTGAACAAAATTCCAATCATATGAATGAAAAGCAAGATGAACACGTATAAATTAAACTCACATTTGGAATTTATGCCAGTGTTCGCTCACTGTTTTTGTAGTATAGATCATCTTTAATATTTATACACATACATAGACATGCATTTGTTCATATATCTATAATTATATATATATGAGCTACTGTACATCATACACAGACATATATATTTATTGCCTATATTGGATATAATGTACATATTTATGTACAGAGTATCACCTAGCTTGCAATGAACTCTGAAAGAATGTTGCACAATAACCAAGATTCTGCTAATATTTCGTAAACTGTTCCAAACATCCCTTTGCTCTAAAAGTTTCTCCTTCCACAGCCCCAGATTATTTTACACAAACAGGCCAACAACTATTTTTGCTGAAGATGGCTGTAAGTTGTGTTACGGACTGAACAAACACCTTTGTTTCCATGGCAGCAGTAAGGAGATTCCACTTGTATGCTACCCTATGATTAACATGCAAACAAAAATAAACTAGAATAGTGACTTAATTCTTCCCACTCTTTGACCTTGAGGGGACTTTAATTTTCTAGGCTAAACCAGGCACTTCAAGCTCCCAGTTTGGCTTCTCCAGTTGATTTTCTTGTTGCTTAAGCTGTGCCTAACTGCTGACATCACCAGCTAAAGAACTGCACCAACTTGTTTTCCAGAGGCAGCCATGCCACCTTGCTCTATGTGAGCTCATATAAGTATAGCTAGTACTTGAATGGGAGACTACCATGGAAAAGCTGTTTGTGCCAGGAAATGAGAGTGGTTATTCAGCATGTGTGTGTCTTGTCTTGGGGGAGTTTCTGAGCAAGTGCCCCGGTATGGTATGAAGAAGTCTGAGTTGCTAGAGTTTCTGTCTCTTGGTCAAAATGAAAAATGGCAGGCCTGAGTTCTTGGATGAGAGGAAAAACTGAGGGCCTGGAGCTGGAAGAACTATTCATAGTCATTGATCTGACTAGTGTAGCCCTTTTGTTCTGTTTCCAACCCACCATCAAACTTTTTAACAAGTTCTTTATTTAGAAAAGTTTAAGCCCTTGATGGAAACACGCTTTAGCCTATCAGTTGTTTGCAACCATCTCTGAGGATTGCATCCTAATTTGCATCTGCAATTTCAGCAAATGTGCACCCAAATGCAGTAACTGCTTATGGCAAATTAAATCCATAATGAACTTTTTGCAGGTACAAACATAGTTATGGTTGAGTATCCAAAGTACAAGTTTAAAAAAATAAATTTATTATAATTCTGCCAAAGATTATTCTAAATTCTGGGCAACAGTTCAGTGAACTAGAGGTACTAAGTAAAGGCAGCCCCTTCAGAAGTCTGGCATCCTTTGTTATCTTTAAGGCCTGATCCTGTAGACCTTACTCATACAGGCTGCCCTGGAAGACTAGTGATCTAAGTTATGATGACCAGGCTCAGGCTCCATAATCAGTACCCACTACAAAGAATTAAATATCATCAGATCAGAGGAACTCGCCTCTGTTCTAAACTCGCTGCTGTTTGACTTTCAACATTCCATAACTTCTGCATTATTTTTCACTTCTCTTTTCCGAGCCCCACATGATTATTTGCTAAATAAAAGGCAATGTGTGAATGACCTCAGTCTGCCCTTCAGGCGGTGTTTTTAGTTTCAAACTAAATCACTGGGCCACTCCACTAGTCTGGGCTGGAGGGGGAGGTGCCATAGAAGAGGAAATCACAAGTTCTACCACTATCAAATTTAGGGGCTGATATTGCACATCATCTCCATGAAGAATGAGTCCATTGGGAATTTGGTGTATGAAGGGCTTTCGGGAATAGGCCTTTTGGGGAAAAGGTCCTTTCTCTAATATTCAGCTTTCCATAAGATGACCAAAAAAAAGACCCTTTGAAAACTGCCCAGTTGATGGCTAGCAGATGAATGTAGAGTTGTAAATAGTTTTGGAAATATTTGCATTCAGTTGTCTAACTACTGTTGCTTCATGTCAGCCTCATGCCCTCTCTGCACTTATGCCTATTTGCTTTAGCCCTTGGGACACAAAAATATGTATCTGCCTAGTTGAGATCGAAGGCTTCCTACTGAATCTGTGATCCTGGTGTGCCCTAGTCTCTAGCTTTCTTATTAGTGTTCCTCAAGGAATCTCAGTAGCTCTCTTAACAGATGTGTCCTGCAGCTAGAGAGAGTGGATGTATGTATAACGCAAATTCATAAGCAAAGGTGCTGGTGGTGGTTCTTCAAATGCCAAGAAAGAGCTCACAGGAGCTCAGGCCAGGAGATTGGAATGATGTCAGTAGTCTGCGTTATAATCCATGTCTACGCTACAAGCAAGTTTTTTTGACATAATGTCAAAATAATGTTGAGCTGAAGGACTTCTTACTCCGACTTCTGTAACCTTCATTTTATGAGGAATAAGGGAAGTCGAAGGAAGAGTGCTCTTTCTCGGACTTTCTGCTGTGTAGACAGCGTCAAAAGCCAAAATAAACTGTTTCGACTTCAGCTACACAACTGACGTTGTTCAAGTTGCGTAGCTTATTTAAGCTTTAGCCCTGCTGTGTAGATGTACCCAGAGTGCCCCAGCTGAAAGGAGCCGCTGAGCTGCTTTGATTGCATTGCAAGCCTCTGCCAGGGTGGGGGCAGAATGGGGGCAGTTCTAAGCCAGTGGTAGGTGGTTTCTACCTTCCTTCAGTGCACACATACCTAACTTGGAAGTAGCACCAGAAGGGCATTGGCAGGCTAGATATTTATTCTTGCCTTAGGGAAGGCTGCACTCAGTGTCCCCTCAACACCCAATCAGATTGAATGATGCTCCCAGACAGTAGCACTGGCAGTGTCATCCCTCAAGACCACTGCTATATGGAGTGGGTGCTGAACTTTACAGCTACAGGCTAGCACTGGACAAGCAATGGCACCAGGATTTCTCAGGACAGGAGATATATTTAGTGGTTAGAACAGCAGAATGGCCACTCTTCCCACTTCTTCCACTGACTCACTGTCTCTGGTTACCTTCTCCAGACCTCAGGGGGAGGACTCTGAAGCATAAAAAGTGGGTTCCTTCCACCAACAGAAGTTGACCCAGTAGAAGATATTACTTCACCAACCTTATCTCTTTCACTGATGTACTGTAAAATTAGGCAATGCGTGTAACTCCTTAGTGCCTCAGTTTTCCCATATGTCAAAGGTTTATAATAGTCTTGATAACCGCAAAGGGAAGCTGTGGGTTTGGGACTTATTTAACATTTGTAAAGTGCTTTGAGACCCTTGGATGAAAGGCAGCTATGCAAGGACAGCATGTGTCTAATAATGCTGGATTCCCAATTTTGCTTTTCTTTGTGGAAAAGCTGCAGGGCTCTACACAGAATTGAAGAGGACTAAGATCCCAGGATCTAGCATCCTAGCATCAAAAGGCTAGTGCAAATACAGTTTTCATGTAGATCTGATAAAGGCTGTGCAGGCCTTTGGACTCATGAAGTCTATAGCTGTTTCTTTGTATTCTTCTTAAAGGAGCCTTAGGTCTTCTGAAAGGTCATGTATGGCTTCTGCTTTTATTGCTGTAAAGCAGCAGTGCTGCCCTTTGGTTAGTCAAATGCACAAATGTCTTGCACTTTGCAGTCCAACTCTGTTACTCCCTCCTAGGTGGGGGTCAAGGCAAGTCAACCCCTATCTTTCTGGAGCTCATGAATTAATCTCCAGGTCAGAGGAACAACATCATACTGTGTTCTGATGCTGGTGTTTGTGTCTCTTCTGAACCATCCTGCCTTGCCCAAAAGACTTCTTGTTGTATGTCCTTATGCCATCAGGAGGGATCAGTTCTGGTCAGCCTATATCAAAAAAAGATATATTAAAATTGGAAAAGGTAGAGAGAAAGACAACAAAAATAATTAGAGGTACGGCACTGCCTCCAAGTGGGGAAAGATTTAAAAGACCAGTCCAATTCAGCTTGGAAAAGAGACAGCTGGGGAAGGTGAGGAGATGATAGAGATCTATAGCAGGGCTACTCAACTTTGGAAGTTCCAGGGGCCACAATGACACAGCACATGCTGAAAGCCACAATTTAAGTTGCATATGCGTGCAAATATATATGCAAATAGCTTCTTTCACACTGACAGGCATGAATACAAAGATTAAGGCAAGACTTCACAACACACAGGCCCCATTTCATTTAGTTCTGCCGATATTAATAAAAAGCAATATTTACCCAAGTTCCACCCATATGACAGCACTTCTAATGAGCAATGACACTCCAGGAATTTAACTACTAACACATATCAACAGAAGACCATTATATAAACTACTTTTTTACTTTGGCTCCCACTCACAAGCCGCATGTTGAGCCCCACATAAACTGAAACTGCACCGCGGGCCATGTGTTGAGTAGCTGTGATCTGTAGAATCATGACTGTTGCAGAGAAAGTGAATAAAAAAGTATTATTTACCCTTTCATATAATGCACAAGCTAGGGGTCACCCAATGAAATTAATAGGTAGCAGGCTTAACATAAACAAAAGGAAGTACTTCTTCACTGTTAACTTGTGGAACTCATTGCCGAGGGATGTTGTGGGCTAAAAGTACAATTGGGTTCATGATGGTCAGAAACAATCCTCATGCTCTGGGTGTCCCTAAACCTTTGACTGTCAGAAGCTGGAACTGTACAACAAGGAATGGATCATTAAATAATTGCCTGATTTTGATTATGTCCTCTGAAGCAGAAGGCACCAGTCACTGTCAGAAGACAGGATACTGGCTTAGATAGACTATCGCTCTGAAACAATATATCCATTTGTGTGTTCTTATGTATATATTAAATCTCTCAGTGTAATACAAATACTGGCACAGTCTGTGGTAAGGATTACACTTGTTTTTCTCCCAGTGAGAGCTAAAATGAGGTAGGATCTAGCCATTCCTTGTCTTTTG